>NC_051289.1:23202427-23898261 GCF_015220745.1 Sebastes umbrosus
CACGATGGTGTTGTATTATTTTACTCAAGAGTGATGGGCGCAAATTGGACAGATGGATTTAAACTCTAAGAGGTAAAGCCGCTCAGATTTCTTAAGTGGAAACATTTTATTTTTGCTCGGTGGGTTTTTTAATGTTTTCTGTACTTTGCATGTTTCAGTATGAGACAGCTGTTTGGAGAAGCTCATTTGCTGTGTTTTAGTGCCAATGCAGCCAAACTCCTGCTTCCTGTTGCAGAGCTTTTTTCAACACGAACAGCTTTGACCCTGACACGATTTGGAAAACGCAACCCTCTGATCTGGAGTCAGACACACTACCATCACGCCACAAAGGTCTTCCTGCTCTAAGGCTCAACCCAGTACTAATCCTGTTCTCATGGGAATAACAACAGTTGTGACGTCTGTTTGTGAACGATGGCAAAAAGAAAGTCAAAAGCTTTTGATGCAACGACCTTAATGTGCTCTATTGGCTGAAATAATTCAAATCAGTTGCGGAACCCTTTTTTACATCCACCAAAGTTCAGAGGAAAACACCAACTAATGCATGAGAACTTTTAGCCACTTCCCCAGGACATTAAAAGCCATAACATTTTATAACCATGTTAAACAAGGAACTCCTTTCACTGTTTTTCCTTAGAGAGAGAGTTTATCAACTTACCAAACCACAACCCAGACCAGCAGGCCTAACCAAACTGCAATGAAACAAAGAAAACAGTACATAATTTATTGGGAAAATATGATCAAAAAGTGCACCGATTTCACCCCTTCCCTTTTCCTTTCCTCTCCCATTTTTCTCTTCAGTCAGGCCTCATCTTCCATCGTCCACTAATGCTCACACTACAAGAGAACCAAGCCCATTTTGGGCCTGATTCCCGCCACCCCCCTCCTGACAATGGTCAGCAAAGCCCTGATTTTTTAATGGTTCTAAAGATTATCTTTCCAGATATTCCTGTGGTGTGTTTTTTACATCTCCGATCGGCACAGAAGTCCATCCTTGCCGCACCGATTTCAAATCGTGAATATTAAACATGTTCAATATTTATGATCGGATCTCCTGTTGTGTGTGGGGAACCCTGAGGCCAAGTGGGAAAGAACGATAGCCAATTGAGAACCAAGCTGACTGAAGCGGGGGGACAACAACCGCCAACATGGCAGCAGCGGCTAATGCACAAGCTAATGCAGAACGTGAAGCATAAAGTAGTAGTACGATAGACCTCAGAAATGGAGGACAAACTTGTTGATTTGTAGCAACAACATAAGTGTTTATTTAACATGCCTCCATGACTTCATCCGTGATTTTTCTTTTTTCTTCGTGAATTTTCAGTGCAAAGTAGTGCTCATTCTTCCTGTCCGTCGTCCGCCATGTTTGTTTTGACTAAAGTCACGTTTGGTTGCGAGAGATTTTGCGAGATTTCCAGTTTTTCTTTAGTCGGAATGTTGTTGTTTAGGAATGGAATCTGTTAGTGTGTGGTGTGCTGTTTTAGCCAAATTGTTGATCACCACACACTATAGGAACAAAACTGTTAAATTGAACATAAATGCATATGTCGTTATGTGTGGGGTCTCTCACATTTTCAAAACCTGTTAAGATTTTAACATTTGTTTAGTGTGTGCCAGCCTTAATCCGTTGTTTTGGGCTGTAAATGAAGTCTTTCTCTGTCTGTTTCTCCTGATCTTATTTTTTCTCTCTCTCTTGCCTTTTCTTTCACTCTCTGCCCCATTTCTCTCTCCACCTTGTATAAGTGCTGCCGTGTTTTTCTCATCATCCTGCAGGACAGTAGAGCATGTCTGCGGCCTGCCATTCCCTAAACCCTTACTACGTTCGTCGTGCCAACTTCCACTCTTGGCTGCTTTTTCACTCTTGCACACGCGCACAGAGCATAATGATGTGTTAAATACCTTCACCAGCTGTTTAACTATTACTACCTACTTGTATGCACTGAGAGTTTAAATGAGGCGGTTCAGATTCAAGCCATAGCTATTGATAGTCATTTGATTGCTACTATAGACTCTCGATATTGCTTGAAGGCAGCGGATGAATGCATCATTTTAAAATGATTAGGAATACAGATGACTCGCGCGTGCATAGACACACATGCATCCATCATACACACTCCTGTGGCCTTCCTCTATGTCCTTATGCAAACTACCACATCATAGGTAAACAGTCCATTCCAGCAGTAACCTCTCTCTGTAACAAATAGCGGGTCGCTGGAGGGGAGCTCATATAAATACCTATTAGACGACCCAATTGTCTTACTGCCAGCTTAGGGACGGCGCCCCGGCTGGCTAAATTGAGCCCTGAGTGGCATTCATCAGCGGCCCATTGTCATTGTTCCCTCTGCCTCTCTCACTGGAAGTAATTGACTGGAGAATAATGCCAGCCGATCAGTCCACCTATGAAGAGACGAGCCGCAGATTGATTAGCTCTACGGCGGCGCGGTGAGCCGCACAGTGACTGAGATATTGTTATTCTCCGATATGAAACGGCTCTAATGGAGCCGGACAAGGACTGATGATCAGAGGGGATGGAACGGAATAAGAAAAGCGCTTGAAATATTACTGCAGCTCGTTTATTTAAGTGGCACATTTTGCACAATGAAAAGGTTGAGCTTCTCGGCGTTGCTTGTCATATTTAGAGAGCAGGGAAGCAATAACCGGGGTTATTAGACTGACAGTCTGCCTGGATGCATTCTTATTGCTGATGGCACTTTGATGACACTCTAAACTAAACGTTAAGGCCGCACTAGACAGTTTGGCTCATCGAGAACTCCAAATGGCAGGGAGACTGTTTGAAAATGGTGACATTTTATTACTCAGGTTCCCTGTAAGGTGAGAGGAATAAGATCTATGTTGGGGTGTTTGCCAGTTCATCAGTAATGATACGCTGTATCTCTTTTAGGCCGGTAAGATCATCATAAGAAAATCTGGAGATCCACAGAAGTCATTCTCACTTTACTGGCTGGATAAGCAACTTAGTTTAGAGTGTTTAGCCTGGCTTATAGGTGCCATGTGTAGATAAGTGTCTGTGTGTGTTGTGTCTGTCTGTATAATGCATTTACTCCAGTGACTCAGGGCTGGGTTTGTCCCTGGGGAGTGCATAGTACTTCTGCATGGCTCCACTCATTCAAATCAAATCCCCGATGTGCACAGACTCTAGATCCACTGCACTCGTCTGCTCATAAACACATTTAATACACACAGCCATACGGGTGCACATGCATGCGCTTTTCTCTTTTTCAATCTTTCTTTCTCTCTGAAAACCACATAAAGACATGCACACACTGCTGTATTGTATGTATGCGTGTTGAACTTTCAACTTATCAGCCCCCCCAACGCTGCACTGTCCATCCTCTGGAGTCTATTTAACTATGTCACTCTCACACAGCTCAGTTAGAGCTACACATCGTCATGTTGAGAAATACATTCTTAGATGTTGCTTAAAGAGACTTACAGAATGTTTCTCTGTGGAGTTTTCGGAAGCGTTCATTAGAAGAGAATCTTACTGGAATGGAGTTCTTATTATTTATGAGTCAGATAGAGTCAATGGCATACAAGCTATTTTGAATAGCACTTCACTACTGGGCCGATGCAACATACCGTACATACCAAATAAGGTTGACTAACAGAGGGCTTGACTGGTGAAAGTTGTCCAGTCAGTTCAATAGTATGCCAGTCTGGGTCGCCGCTAACATACCTGACTCTCTGTTGTTAAGGCTTCTGAATTTGGTACCAATTTAGTTCCAAGACTCGCAATTGATTTAAGAAGAATGTTTTGTGCTTAAGATAACATTTTTATGAATGCAGCCGAGAAGAACTGAAGAATAGAAGGTTGTGTTCTACATGAGCAATGTCCGAAATGAACTTTTTGACTCACCAGCCAAGGGGGACAGGTAGATGAAAACATCCACTGGCCAAGCCTATTTTTAACAAGCCAAAATAATAAATTGCTCTTTTGTGTCACATATTAATTTGTTTCAGTACATTTCATTGAGATAATAAGGTATTATGTTTAATACAAACCTAGAGAAGAGGCCAGAGCTAAATTTGAAGAATAATAATTTGAATATATCGATCAACGCTCAATCAGTTCAAGCCTGAATACTAGGCTTGGGTGATATCCACTTTTTCATACCATCCCGACATTTCACCGGGTATAGGCTATACTCTATATTATGGTATTTATATATAAAAAAAAAAGAGCAAAACTCAGAGGAGCCGTTTGTCACTAAAGTGAGAAAAGCTGGTCCACCTTAAAGGTCAGCCCACTTTAAGTGAGCCGGTGCCGTTGTTGTTGCTAGTTTTCCGGGCTAAGCTACTTCACTTTAACCAGCTGGTTGCAAGCAAGACAAACAGCCTGAACTGTACACAAACTGTACTGCTACGTTCACAGCTATCATGTTACTCACTCTCTCGACCGCACACTCGCTAACGTTAAGCACACGGTGCGTGTGTGTTAGTGTGTGTAAAACTCTGACACTGAGCAGAGGACAGAAGCAGAGCGCCAGTAAATGACACCAAAATGCGGTAGAGACGCTTGGTGTAATTATATGACTATTTAGGTCCAAACAGTGTGGTGGATAGCCTTCCGAGATTTACTCGCCAAACAGAAAATCTACCCATATTTGGCATTTGGCGGGTATTAATTTCGGACCCTGTACATGAGCTAACATCCATGTCAGCATTGCCAACAGAAATGATTGCGTCTGAAATGCCTATTTATCATAAACTTTAATTAAAATTGTGTAACTTGTGAACATACCTTTGGCATGTTGTCTTAGGATAGTATAGTCAAATGAATTGCTTCTAGCAGGTCATACTTTGCACACTGTCTACAACATCTTCTTTAAAAAAATCCGTTAAAGCACTTAGTATTGATTTGATATTAATGCATTTTTACTCAAGCACAAATACAAACTTTGGGTTTTCTATATTTTGAAGGGATAAGAAAGTTTCCCCAAGAAAACTCACTATATTTCGTTGTAAGTTTGTTCAGCCCCCCCAGTACTGTTCTCCTGTACAGTCTGCTTCTTCCTATCTGCCTCTCTCCTGGAGGCTTCGTTGGTTTTTCCAAAGCTGCCCTTGAGAGAAAGCGAGACAAAGAAAAAGACGAGACAGAGTGAGAGAAAGAGAGAGAGTTTCTGCTGATGAAAGTGACAGTGACACTGGGCTTATTGCCTAGTCAAACACACACACTGCCACCGCCACATGCAGCCTGACCCAGTAATAGAGGCCAATGAAATCTGCTCATTGGGAGCAGGGGACCCGATCGTTGGCGCGGTAACTGAGCCGAAACAGTCTCATTCTGCTGCTGTCATACACAGAAAATGGGCTGACTTCAGTCACAGCCGCGTTAGGCCCTGCGAGGTTCCTAGCACTTGTCTGCTCCGGCTACGGCGGCTTTGACACCGGGGATGAGAATTTATGCTTTTACGTTGTGAAACCCAAACGGATGTGACATGCAATTTCACCTGGAATGAACACAAACTGTGTTTTTATAGAGTTGTACTTTTCCCGGCTTAACTTAAAGTCAAACCCCACGTTAAGCAGGGAAGGGAGGGACGTGCCTGAAGCTGACAAGAGATACAAACAGACCTGCTATTTTTCATCCTCTTCCTTTGTTTTCCACCCTGTAATCAGATTGTACTGTAATGAGGCTGTAGGGGAAGAGGAGGACAATTATGTGTTCAAAATGAGCTCAGCTCCTCTGCGGAAAGCTTTTTTTTTTCTTTACGTGGCTGTGGGAGATGCTGCTTGGAAATGGCCCAGATTGCTCCCCACAGGGCTTTAACGCCGCTCTCTACTGATTGCTCAGTGTGATTGCAGATTGAATCCGGACATGCACTTGATTTTGTGTCATCTTGTCAAACAGTGCTAAAAACAATAGTGTCACAAAGTCAAACCTTTGTTTTGGAGAGGGATGTCATCCCTAAAGGCCCAGACACACCAACCCAACATCAACGAACTAGCGGCTACGAAGGCCGCCTGTGGCGTCGCCTCCCATCGCCTTTGTTTCGCCTGACAAGTTGCACTCGAACACGCCGCAGAGACTACAGCCGACGGCCAGTTAACACGTGCGTTCTGCGCCTGCGTGAGAGGAAATAACTCTCCACAACAGCAGGTCTCAGTAGTCTGTATTCGTCATTCAAAAAGGGAAACCAGAAGACAGAGGACGGCGGATATACATGCCGTGTTATGATACGTACATGAAACAAATCAGCATTTGCCGACCACTTTCACACCGCTCTCACTCACTACTTAGCTTCGTTCCAGACAGCCATGTCGCCGTGAAAATATCTGTGTGTTGGAATGATCAGATGAGATGAAGATGAAAAATGAGAAGAGCCTTCTGTGTGTGTCATCTTGACTTTACTCATTGGCTCGCTTTCCTCACTTCTGTTTCTCTTCTCGTGCACTGATTTGTTTTTCTCACCGACGGGCTCAACATGCTGAATCGGCCAAAAAAACTCTAAAAAACTAGGCTAACAGACGCTCACCGATGGCCTCAAACTGTCCAACGGCCGACCATCGGCTTGGTGTGTCAGGGCCCTTTAAGATCCAGGTATGGAGCAGGTCAGCTGTCTTTCCAAGTTCCACCATTATAAATACCAAACCCAGTTACCCAGAATGCCACAGAACCCCATTCATCCCATTTCACAGTGGTTGTACATGTCATGGATTACAGTAGATTAGGAGATGAGCTACCATAGCCCTATCAAATGTCATCCAGCTGTCATAAGGGGCCACGTTGTGTGTGTGATTGTGTCTGCGTTGGCATGCAGAGCACTGTAAAAAAGGATTTGCAAGGGTCAAATGTGAAAAAACATTCTTTGCAAATCGAATTGTCAGCAGGCTGAATGTGTCTTTTTATCATCCCTCTGTGTGTCCGTGAACTATTCTGTTTATGTCCCAGAAAGGGCCGCGCATCATCAGCGAACTTTATTTTGGCACGCTGGGATCCTCGCACACACCATTGTGACTGAAAAAAAGAATAAATGCGACTTTATTTTCTTGGCTGAATAAAAAAGTCAGTTGCAAGTAAACACACACACACGCACGCACGCACACACACGCTCACACACACACACAGACACACACACACACACACACACACACACACACACAACAACAACAATGTTTTTATGTCTGCTCTCCCTCCTCCTCCTCCTCTGCCATCTCTCTGTGTGTCTTGAGGGGTTTGGAGAGCCGAGGAAAACCCTCTTTTCTGGAACCTTATCTGTCGTGCAGCTTGCCCTCCTGCAAACGCCCCACAAATGCCTCAAGACACACCGACATTAACATAATTTCCAATTTGCCATGTATATATTTTTTTTTTTACATATTTACTGCCAGTTCAACATCTTCAGAAATGCACAGTAAGTTAGCATTGAGGAAGAGGCTGTTCTCTGCAGGAAGCACAAACTGTTCTTTTTTGCTGTGGTTGCGTTTAATTTCAGGTTCATATTCAGGTTTTTATGGGTATGGATTCAACTGAGGAAACAGCAATACCCATATAACCAAATGAATTGTCATGAAATTATGTTTATTGCAGAGAGATATTAATTTCTTCCATCTTGCTGAGTAGTTTATTTCTCGATAAAAACTGCAGGATATTCTGGTATTATTAATTTATTCAAAGACACTCTGCAGTCAAACAATTCAAAGTGTAGAGGTTAAGTGTTAGGTTAGTGTTTATGTGAAGGCGTGCAAAAGCACAGTGACATAAAGGCAGCATAAATCATCATTAATGAATGTAATAAAACAGCTAGACTCATCCAGGAAAAGGGCAAGTTTGACAATATTTAAGTGAAGTACTTTTGCTGATTTTCTCCATTACCTGGTCCTTTTTTCACATTTCTTTCTTGAATTAATCAGTGATGATTTTACCCATCAGGCTTTTTCTATCTGTCACAATTTCATTTGTGAATATTGTAGACTTTCCCCTGTTCACCAAACATGCATTTTGTTTCTTGAGGACTCCATTTGATACTTATCTCTCCTTATTCTCTGCTGTCTCAGTAGTGTACAGGATTATCTCACTTGCTATCGTTCTCTCTTGCTTTTTCTCTCATTCAACGCCTCTTACTCTGGCTCTCATCTGTATTCTCGATTCCATCACAATGCGGTTTTTACTCCTCTCCTCTCCTCTCCTCTCCTCTCCTTTCCTCTCCTTTCCTCTCCTCTCCTCTCCTCTCCTCTCCCAGTAAGCGATGCTGGGTTGCCTGGATACTTGTTCTCTCTTCTCTGTAAAAAGAGGGGCGGGGGTGGGCTGGAGGAAAGAGGGGATGGAAGGGAGGGAGGATGGAGAGAGGGAGCAAAGAAGGAGGTCAACAACAATCACCACAGGGCTACGAAGCCCACTGAAGGCAGACGGCTGGAGGAAAAATGTGGAGAAAGGGGAAACCGAGGGAGGTGGTGGGGTGCAGCTGTCAGTCTGTCACTCTGTCTGTGCTTGTTACAATCCCACCTCATTCATCAGTTTCCTCTCTTTCTCACTCTGTTTTTCAACCAATTAT
The DNA here is from genome assembly GCF_015220745.1 of Sebastes umbrosus. Taxonomy (NCBI): domain Eukaryota; kingdom Metazoa; phylum Chordata; class Actinopteri; order Perciformes; family Sebastidae; genus Sebastes; species Sebastes umbrosus. The sequence continues at coordinate 23,210,941 of NC_051289.1, forward strand.
ACATCAAGTAACACCGTACCTGCCTTTTTTTGCATAGCCGCAGTTGTGTATAATGCGTGGATTATTGATTCATTTATTTTATGGATTATTGATAGTGAGAGAATGGAGCTTTATCTACAGGTGAACTTCTATTATCACCCCTAATACTGTAACACACACACACACACACACACCCATGTCTCTCTGCAGATCTTTGCATTGTGGCCCTCACCCCCCCCCCTCCCCTTCACCCTTCATTTCTTCCTTCATAATAACCCGTGCCAGTCTCTGTTTCCAAGACAACCACTCCATCAGCCTCTCATGGCTTTGCTGCCAATAGTATTGCTGATGATTTGTGTGTGTGTGTGTGTGTGTGTGTGTGTGTGATAAATATGTGCTCTTTCTACTCTCTCTTGTATGAGATATTGAAGATCAAAAGTCAGTCAAGATTGAAAATTGATTTCTGATGTAGTGTGTCTGGGCTCGGTCCATACACGCCGGTGCATCCTGGGATATATTAGGGGGGTAAACTCATTAAAACTTTCCAGGTTGACACAAACTGTCATAACACTCATAAAGTATAGAGCTTAGTAACATCGCAGTGACTAAGAGCAGGATATATGATGTTTTGTTTCTGTCTGATAGTGTGTGACTGGCTTTTGTTTGAGTTGTTGACTTCATCCACCCTTTTTATTTACCGCTCCCCCACCGGGTGAATCCCTTTCCACATCACCTTGATTTTTATTCAGCTGTATTGTGTTTGCCTGACACACTCGAACCTCACATTGGGTCGTGTGTTGATATTAACCCGCCTTCCTCTCTTTGTCTTTCTTCCCCGGTGCCTTGCTGCTGCTGCCTGCCTGCCGTGTGTGTGTGTGTGTGTGTGTGTGTGTGTGTGCGCCTCCTCTGATCCACCAGGTAAGTTATTTCATGCTCGTTACTCTCAGAAGCCTCTTTCATCAGTATGTTCAAACCGTGAGCCAGTCGGTCATGAACATAGAGAGAGGGGCAGCCAACACACACCGCACTCCTTCCCCCTTTTTTTCTTCTCCATCTTTCTACCGTGGAGATGCCATTTCATCCCTTCCTCATGGTGGGTGTCTGTTTTATTATTACGGGACGTTTGTTCGTCCCACGCCACAATGAAGGGGCCCTGAGTGTGCCTGTGTGTGCTTGGCATGAGACAGCAGTGTTGATGAATGGGCTGTCAGTGCTGGATCCAGATGGAAGCAGGTCTTGTCTAATAGGATTCCATGAAGACAGAGGTCCCAGTGGGGTGGCCGGATTGGCCAAGCGAGGTAGGCTCAGCGTAGAGAGAGAGAGAGAGAGAGAGAGAGGAAGACAGGAGTGTGTTAAAAAGGCTCAGATGAGAGGCAGGAGATCTCACACAGGTGCACACACATACATACATACATATTCATACATATATGTATGATATTCATATACAGTCGATGCATAATTCCATTCATGCATGCATCGTGTGTTGAGCAAATACACAGCCATGTATATGCATACAGATGTTCACTAAGCTATACATGCGGTATGTACATATGCTAAGTACACATCTCCAGTCTTTCTCTCACAGCTTATTCGCTGAAATACTCATTTCAACAGGTCATTTCATCTGGCATTAAATCTTAAAGAGAGATCTGAAAATCTGCCGAGAGGTTTAGGTTTCACTTTTTTCCAAATGCAAATCAAGTCGATCTTCAGTTGAACATTGAAGGTGTTTTTAGGTGTTATTTTCTTGATACCTGTGAGATGATTTGTCTTGATGCTACAGTACATAGAAACAAAATTTTATTATCTGTGCTTGCAGGTACGTTTTATGTAGGATAGGGATGTCAATCGATTAAATTAGTTAATCGCGATTAATCGCAAATTAATGGCATATTTTGTAACTGTTCAAAATGTACCTTAAAGGGAGATTTGTCAAGTATTTAATACTCTTATCAACATGGGAGTGGGCAAATATGCTGCTTTATGTATATATTTATCATTGGAAATCAATTAATAACACAAAACAATGACAAATATTGTCCATAAACCCTCACAGGTACTGCATTTAGCATAAAAAAAAAAACATGTCAAACTCAAGCCCAACAGGCAACAACAGCTGTCAGTGTGTCAGTGTGCTGACTTGACTATGACTTGCCCCAAACTTGCATGCGATTATCATAAAGTGGGCATGTCTGTAAAGGGGAGACTCGTGGGTACCCATAGAACTCATTTTCATTCACATATCTGGAGGTCAGAGGTCAAGGGACCCCTTTGAAAATGGCCATGCAGGTTTTTCCTCGCCAAAATTTAACGTAGGTTTGGAGCGTTATTTAGCCTCTTTCCCGACAAGCTAGTATGACATGATTGGTACCAATGGATTCCTTAGGTTTTATAGTTTCATATGATGTCAAAAACTTCACTCTAGCTCAAGCCCGCAAAATCACAAGTTGCGTTAATGTGTGAATTAGTGGCGTTTGAACAAATTTGCGTTAACACGTTATTATCGCGTTAACTTTGACAGCCCTAATTTAGGACTGATATACTGTATTTTCAGAACAGTCTCTTTGAATCCTGTCACCAGGTGTAGTGATGCACCGTACTGTATGCAGCCTTGTCCTCTTTGGGGCTAAGGGTCTCTAGCAACCTGCGTGATTGATGGAAGACATGTAGGACAGGAGTCAGACAGTCTATAAATAGCTTACGTCTCTGACAGTGACTTTGGGAGCAGGTTTGATTTCAAGCAGCTACTATATAACAGTGTGACACACATGCACTTTTATTTTTTTTTACATCTGAATGATGAGAAATTCCTCTAGCAAATAAAAAAATAGAATGTTAAAACCTGCTGCATGTCTGGCTTGTTTCCTCAGACATTTCATTTAAATATCGGAGGAAACAAGCCAGACATGCAGCAGGTTTTAATATTCTATTTTTTTTATTTGCTAGAGGAATTTCTCATCTACTATCTATTTAGCATAACAGGCTGTTTTCCAACATCAGGTTGTATGCCAAGTGGACCTCACACGGGCTGTTGGAGATTCTGCTGTTGGCCAGCAGTCAATGGCCACATTAGCAGCTCGAGGAGTTTAGAGGCATCAAAATCCAGTAATATCAGACAAGTGTCATCAACGCCACCGCCCGCTTCTACACACAACATGAAGATAAATAAAAACTCCCTTTACATAAGAAACTCATGTCAGCCCGGGTGACTGATTAACATATTTCCAGCTGAGCGAGTCGGGTGGGTCACATTTATATATCGACTGAATTTCAGCACTGATGATGGCATATAGCAAAATGTACTATAACAATGTTATAAATCACTTAATAATCATTGCATTTCTATATGTAGTTTGTTATGATATGACAAAATATATAGAAACACTATTTAAAACACTATCCTTTAGAAAAAAACAGGTTTGCCAAAAGAAAACAGTTTATAACAACTGGTATGCATATGCAAACAAGAATGCAGACTTCAATAGACTCATTAATCAATCAATCAATCAATGTTTCATTAAATTGTACTTTGTTCAACCCAGTTAAAAGGTCCAATGGGAAACATGTATTACTGTAAATAAGTAAAGTTTATTTATTTAGTTTATTATTTCATTAGAGTAATGCTGCATTCACATGGAATCAGGCAGACGGTAGACGGCAGACGGACAACACCCTCTGGACGGCAAAAGGAAACCTGCATGACCATATGTTGCTATGGTGACGGAATAAAATATACTGTAGTAAATAAAATGATTTTGTGTCTACTATTTTATGTAATTATTCTGGTAATGAATGAATGTAAAATGCAGCTTTCTCTTAATGATCTATTGCAAACTTAAAAATCGTTTTCCTTGTGTGAGGGATCTACGTCACATCCGATTGTAAATATATGTATTTATATTGTATATATGTAAAAGTTGAAATATCTTAACTTTCAACCATTGTCTGTCAACCTCACCTAATTTTACTGTCCTGCTCTCTTCCGGTTTACCGTCTGCCTGATTCCACGTGAATGCAGCTTTACTTACCAAATTTAATGTTTAATGGATTTCAAAGATTTTTACAAGACTAAATTACTTTAGATTGAACTACTTCACTAGCAAGCAAGTTAAACACCTTGATTAACAACCTCAAGCTCCTCTTCTAAGATAATATGAGACCGTCTCCCCGGTGTCATTGCTGTGCTGTAATGATATGCAAGAAAGAGTGAGAGGTATGATAATACAAGTGATAAAGAATGAAGGAAACGCTATACTGTAATGTATTCTAAGTATTTCAGTGTCATTGGCACCTCGAGTACCTGCCAGCAGGGTGAAAGCTGTGGCACTTCTCAGTCTAAATTAGAGCAGCAAAGTGGAGACTAAAACAGAAAGTAGGAGCTTATAGCTTCACGCAACTTGATAAAAACATCTTTCTCTTTGTTTCACCTTGTTCCATGTCACAATCTCTTTGTATCATTTTTGCATCTCTTGCTCTCTGTTAACATGAGTTCTGGGGTCCTCAGCTGTAATGAACTGAACTCAACGTGAATGTAAAAATCTTGCAGAGTATTCTTAGAACTTTCTGTAACCCCTTTGTTGGAAGTGAGACCTTTTCTCATCCAGTCAGAGCTACGGTAACAATGGATCTTATTCATTTTTTTGTTCCCTCTATTCCATTTTGGCCAATTTGGGGGTTACACTGCTTCGGCTCACTTTGCTGTTTTTCTAGTACACACACACATACACACCGTCTCTTTCTCTACCCCTCTTCCTCCATCTCATTTTCCTCTAATTGATGGATGCCGTCTCTCACCCCTCATCCAGCCTCTCTGGCAGCTTTTAAGGCGCTTTTAATGGGAGCTCAGAGGACGACCAGCGCCATCTTTCTTTCCCTCTTCTCCTTCAAACTAGCAGCCTTCAATGGGTCTCTTGAAGACCATTGTGTTTGTGTGTGTGAGAGAGAGAGAGAGCGAGGGAGAGAGGACCAGCTGTGAAGTGCGCTAATAGGCTCGCCCAGCCCGATGTCGCCGTCTCGCACGGCCACCGCTTCCATCTCCACCCCGCCGCCCTCATGCCCGATGGGAACTCAAGCAGCCTCCTCAAAGAGAAATAACACTGTGGCATTGTTAGCTGAAGAAAGAGGGAAACATGAGGAGGCAGAGACAAAGAGAGAGCAGTGGAGATGAAGAAAGGCTCCCTGTATCTGGTGTTATAACTGTTGCTCCTGTCTAGATGTGAGTTTGCTGGATTACCTTTTACACCTGGCATTAAAACGCTCCTTTGGTGTGTATTAAAATTACATTCCTCCTGTTGTACACATCACTTCCTCTTAATGTGACCATCCGTTAGTAAGGGTGTGACGATTCGTATCGCTTTCCATCGTTCCGTTACGATTCAAGGACGATATTTGGCTCATCTAGAACGATACGATACGAAACCATTCAATCGATACAGTAACTTTTTCTTTTCAATCAGTGTGAGTGTGAAGCTGGATATAAGACAGTGCAGCTCAGGATTCCTCAAAGTTTTTCTTGTAAAGGAATCAGGGATAAATTAATTATGGATAAAAACAAATAAACACGATTAATGGCAAATATAATGTATATTATGTCTCTAGCCGTAGGTGAGTTTTGGCCCAATTTCTTACCAAAAATGTTGGCAAGGCTTGAGGCTTTTGCAGAGCTAGCTGGAGCGCCGCTGCTGCGGGAACGCTGCTAGAGTTACCTGGGCGATCGGTGTACACAATCCCATGTCGGTCTCAGTAGGTGCGTGGAAAGATTGGTCGTGTTGCCGTTATATTTTATCTTACCGTTGCATATTCTGCAAACAGCGAGCGATTTATCTCCTTTTTGCAAAAGCCAAAATGTTTCCACACGCTGGATCTCAGACTCAGCTTGAAAATCTGTCATTCGTCTGGCTCTTCCTCGCCATCAGCCATGCTTCGTTTTGTTGTCGTCTTTCTGAGATTGGGGCTGCTTGCGTATGTTGATGACGCCATACACAGGGAGAGTGAACCGGAGTAACGTTTAACATTTCTTAACTATTAAAAGTGTTAAAAAATACATCCATGTAGCATTTGTCGTGCTTAAATACAAGGTGCAAATTCTAAGTATCGATTCAATAGATTATTTGTCTTGCAAATCGATTTTAGATCGATATACTTCCCCTGTGAATGACAACTTGCAGAGTACCTATCGATGTAGTTGGATCTTAGGAATATAAATTGATACATTGATGTAGTAGATGAATACTTACACTCCTCTCCTTTAGCCTCCCTTGTTGCCCATATGCTGATATCCCTATCACTCAGACTTGACTAGTATATATCAGTTGCTTGTTTGCTCACTATATATACATTTCCTTCTTAAATCCACATGTGATTAGTTGTGATTTAGATGATCTGCCTTTGCTTCTTTGGGTTCATTTTTTCATCCGGAGTAATTTTACCCAAGGAAGGGAAATACATTTTTACACTTTTGATCACTTATTTATGTAGCATGCCACAAAGGAAACAAGGTCAAAGCACAAAGGGAAAGTAAAAGAGAGGATTTTTTTTTCTATAAACCACAGTTTTTCAAAACCCTGTTTGCTGCTCCTTTTGTCTGTCACCACCATTTAATTGTGTAAAGTGTGTGATGCTTTGTTTGGAGAGCCCACAACCCTTCAGTGAGCTGATCAAAACAGGCAGAACCAATAGAGATGAAGGGGTGCAGGTGGGGAGTAAAGACAAGGGGGGTTATCAAACACTCTCTCTCTCTCCTCTGCCTCTGTCTTTCTCTCTCTCTTTCTCACACACACAAACACACACACACACATACACTGTGCTGGCCTGCCTTAGCACGACTCAGTGAGCACAAGCTACATCTCTCAATTCAATTGCGCTCATTTCATTAACTTTATTGGCATGACTGCTGATCGAAAACAATATCGCCGAAGCGGTGGTTCATTAAAAACAAACAAACAATTTATGTATTCACACATCATACATTATTCATGATGAAATGATATAAGCTTGTAAGCTATATAATTACCAATATATGGACTCTAATAACCATTAATTATTTGGTTTGAACAGGTAGTAAACAATCACACAGACTCCTCCATCTCTCTATCTTCATCATCCCTTCTCTCCAGGCTGTCTCCATCTCCTCCTCCCATGACAGCCCCTTCCCACCACCACCACCACTCAATATTACAGCACTAATACTGCCACTTCATGTGCAAATATTTGAATCTGCCGTCAAATCCCTAATCACACCGATCAATCTCGCAGATATTACCATTTAACTGAAGAACCTCGGACGAGCGCATTGATTTTGACGTTTTTCTAGACATATCCCTCCCCCCCGCGGATATATCAAATCAAAGCTTTTTTAATATTGGGTAAATATTCCCTTCATCCACTCCCAGGGTGACAAGGGAGGCTTGTCTCATAAAAGCTGAAGTTGGATTTCTATCACACGACGGTTTTCTCACCTTGCATGGATTCCTAGCTGCCTTGTTTTTGCTCTTATCACACACAAACGCAGTTAAAATGCAACAAATTCAGATCACCTTCTAATGGCGCCCCCGAAAGTGCACCGAAATAACAAGCCTGAAATGTTTGAGGGCGGAAAACAAGAGACTGTCTGTGGCCTGCATATCATCAGGCTAATTAGGCAGAGCCAGGCATTCTGAATGCATAGCTAATGAGCGCCTTCTCCATCTCTGCCGGGATCACCCGGCACGTCTAATAGTCACATAAATTCTCATTTATAGGTCATAATCTGTCATTTATGTACATGGGCTCCCCCAATTAGAGGCTTGGGCCCTTCAGACTGATGCCTCTCTAGGGGATTCACAGCTCTGGTACCCTGGCACTCACAGAACCCCATTAGTGACAAACCCTGACCTGGCGTCCAAGCCGACCCTGGAGGGCTGCGGATAACCTGGCTCATAAATGACGCCGGTACAGGGGAATGGTTCCAGGTGCTTGTTGTGAGTGTCCCGTGCGTCTGTAACTATGTCTGTCGGCTGAATTGGTAAAGGGACTGGCAGGAAACCAGCCTCGAACCTGAGACAACGGGGAAGGGACTTGAATAGCAGGAGCTCGGTTCGGCTATACTTCTTTCGCTGCCATTTTGCTGGACAATTACTATTCTGTTATCAAAGGCCAAATGCTTATATGGAGCACGCTTAGAACTGTAAATAGATGATAATCCTGGACTGCATTCAGCATCTCTTTTAATTGGAAGAACAAATGTGAATCGCCAATGAATGGGGACATTTAACTCTGTCCCAGTGGAATCACCCAAAAGGCCAAGCAAACACATTCCCATGACCCCAGCTATGTTGTGTGAGTTCGTCCCCACATGCAGGAGATCCAGGCCTCTAGCTGTTGAATTAACCACTCAGCAATGTCCTCTCCAAGCGCATATGTAGTTCTGAAGGGTTATATCATCCCTGCACTGCATTCGATTAAACCCGAGAGTCCGGATCACTGCAATTTATTTCATTTCTTTGCATGCATATTTGTGTTTTGGTGTGTCTTTTTGTCTGCATGCATCCTAGCCTGGTAGTGATGCATACAACCGGCACGTTTTATCTTTAGAAATGTCTTCTCATGCTTTCACCCTACTTTGGAATATTCCACGGTTTATTAGCAGATATAGTGCTGCACTCTTGCAAGAGTTATATGGCAAATTTGGTTGAAATATGCCATACATAAGCACTGTCATGTCATGATGAATTCCCATCTGTTGTGATACATAAAGTGAGAGAGAAATATGAGCATACTTGGCTTGTAGTGCACATTCATTTATTGAAGACAGAGCATTTAAAATGGCATTGTTTCCTAATCTTCCTTCATGTAATGATAGACGGACCAATTGCTCTTGCCATTTTAGTCAATATTGTCTCTTAGTATCATTGTACTACTGCATATGAACTTATTCATTTTAGCAGATTAGCTCGTGTAGCATCACTCTCGTACTATTACCTTACATTGGCAGTGTCTGCAAACGAAATGTAGACTAAAAAAGGACCAGCAGCTGCAGTGAGTCACGGTGTCAGACACTGCTAAAGTCAAGTCAGCTTTAATGGAAAAAGAAGGCCAAGCTAAGAAGTGAAAGTTGAACTGCCCACACTGTGATGACCCCAGGACGACCCTGACTAGTTAGCCCCTGTTGACCCATTCCACATACAGTGCACGCCACTGCTGTTGCTTTTCTAGGAAGTCGATTTGGACGCTTTCAGCTTCAGCCTCCTCTGGAGACCCCCTCTATTCTCCACAGTATGTCATCATAGTCTCATTTTTCTCTCCCTTTTTTCTTTATCTCCCTCCTACTCTTCCTCCCTCTCCATCCTGTCTTTCACTGGTTCTTAGAAAAAAAAGACCTCAGAGAGACTTCAAAGTGCTGTTTTATTGAAAAAGAAAGCAGGAGGGCATCCCACTCCTGTCATTTCTGTCAAATGGTCAGTGCACATGGTTTACTCCTAGAACGGAAGCATGTCTGATATCACCACAGAAAATAGAGAAAAAAAAGGATGGGAAAAGTAGGCCAGGCAACCGGCTCATAACCCCGGCTTCTTATTCAGTTAGACAGCAGACTGCATTGTGTGCGGCAATCACAGATTTACAGTAAAAGAGCAATATTTTCAGCCAGTGTTTCTTGAACCATCACACGCAGGAAGGATGCTCTAAGTGAGCACAATGGTACAGTCCATGGTTCTAGTTGCGGGCCAGCCAGCTGTGTTGCAACCCAAGCCCTCGTAGCCGAGCCAGAAAGCCAGTACAGGTCAGAGGCAGTGTGTGGGCGTTTAGTAATTTACTTCTTGTAAAGCACTCTCTAGAGGGGGTTTTCTTGGGTTGTGTTACCAGGCACGGAGAAGAGGAGACGGTTGTGTTGTGGTTCACCTCTAAATCTGTGGGAAAGACTCAAAGAGCACATTATTCGATGCCTCTCCAGGACGCAAGCCAAACAGACTGTAGTCTCGTATTTGAAAGGCAGAGCTCTGTAGAATAAAGGTCTGACTTGCTGGATCTGTCAATCTTTATGGGATTAAAGGACCAGAATAGTCAAGGATGGATAAAGCAAGTGGAAATAAAGCGACGTAGGGAATACGAGAAGTTGCAGTCAAGGTTACAGTTTGAAAACAGGGTGAGAGCAGGTTGGATAAATATAAAACTTTACTGGCCCTGTGTAACTGACAACTCAAACCTGCCAGTCGTTGTGTTGCTCTGACTACTCTTCAGCAACGTGTTTATTCACTGCACTGAAAGAGTCATTGAGGCTTTGCTGCGGCCCTGAGTCTGCTATTATATCCTTGTTGACATTCATTCCTCAGATGATACCGGAGTCTCCACTGGTTAGTGGTTAGCTCTGAATAATGCATAATAAGTAATGAGCTGCCCAAATGGATCAGTGTGCAGTCAGTTAGGCCATGCATAAAGCAATCAATTATTCGATCAATAGTCCTCATTAGTCCATCATATAGTCAAGCTCTATGTATGGGCCTCTGGTTGAGATGAATTATTTACAGCCCACAAAGGGAGTGGGAAGGCTGGCCCAGTTCAGTGCTGTCACATGTCTGATGTTGCCTTCTTGTCGGAAAAAATGATAATACAGACATTTAACATGGGATTCTAACGCTAATGGTGCCTTCAAATGAAACCCGTGAGCTTGAAGTCGTGTACACGATATGCTTGGTGTTCAAGTGGTTAAGCCGCGAGAACACCGCTGCTAAGCAACGGCAATATTAACGTTACTGTCGTCGTCTAGAAGCCACAGAGGCTAACAATTTAGCAGGCTAGCATGTGGGTAACATACTGCACGACATCTATTGCATGTCTGTCCATGCTGGAAGCAAGCTTCCAGGAACAGAGTTGGGCTATGAAGCGATTTTGGCGTATGTGGCCACCACACAGCGTATTGCAACTTCCTTGTTCCTCACGTGATGCACACCGGTCCAAAAAAGCATTTTTCCCTGCACAATCATTGGAAAGTGAGGGCTATAAAACGGTGAATACATTTTTCTGAACCTCTCTATTATCAGAAGTGAATCCGTTCAGGCCAATAACATTTGGAAAGTCTAGGAGAGCCGTATATCAAATTCGTTTTTCCCATTCATGTGTGCGAGGAGCCAACAGGAAGTCAGCCAGCTCAGCCAGCAGCAGTCCTGCTCTCAGCCTGATTGGCTGGAGAAGGACTCTATTGTGCATGCTCCGTGGACCCAAAAACGTGGAAGTGTGAGGAAGCCTGCGGAGACTTTGCGGTGTATGTGCCCAGTGAGCAAGAGGGTTGTCATTGAGGAGAGTTTATCCTAATGAACCAAGGGTCAGAGAGTGAAGCCCCTTTCAAGTCTGTGATATGTGATTTTGTACTATATAAACTCCAGTTGACTTGTAGCGAGGAAATACATTTCTGTGTTGGGTAACAAACCTGTGATTTCTTGGTAGCAGGACATTAATTCTAACCACTAGATGGCACTACTGGTCACAACTTTAGTGCGATCAATCTGGCCCAACTTTGATTTTGTGTGGAAAATTACACCAAAAAAGGGCTGGAATGCTTTATGTGTTGGAATGGAACGTGTTTGAGGTAAAAACCTTTGCCGCACATGTAAAAATGCACCTGGTCTTTAAAAGCCCTCCACAAAGAGCCGTGCTGCGTAGCCTACTGAAATATTTCCGGGACATATTTACAGATCTTGGTCGGCGGTCGTGATTCAGCCTAGCGGCGGTTTGCCTTTGTTTTTCGCGCTAATGAGCACCGTGACGCGCGCCTTACACAACCTCGCTGAAGGGGGCAACGCTGTGAACCTGAGCCAAGCCAAAACCGCTGGCGCCAGTCCCACATAGCGATAATCTGGATAGGACGGAGCCTTTGGAGATCAGAGTACAGTGCCGCCTTTGCCGTTTATTCCCATGGGACCCTTAAAAGTGAAGAAAAAAACGATCACGAAAACAACATGCAGGACCATCATACCTCCAGTCTTTAATCATTTTAGTGTAACTTTGTCCAGCTAATTCCTAAAACCTAAACATTTTACTAAGTATGGATCCGAGGAAGGAATTATTCTGTATTTGCCTTACCCTCGATTTGCACTCGCAATGATCAGCAAACGCTGTCTACCATTGCAATCATTAGGCTAACCAACAGTAGTCTCAATTCCCAGCCCAGTGTCTTAAATCCCCTTCCTGCCTTAAGTGGCCATGTTTCCTTCTTCTAATTGCATCCAGCCGTTTGGAATCAGACCTGAATGGTTGTTTAGGTGTTAATTGGTTTGAAGGACTGCTAACAGGAGACAAACAGGAGAAAGGTGAATTAGGACGGTGCATGTGGCCCATAAATAGCACAGCGTGGCCTGGGTGCTGTCATGCCTTGTTTAGAGGTGTTCTGGCTTATGTTCGTCCATTAGGTGGCCCTGGAGAAAAGACATGCACATGCACACACTTCTCACGTCTCACGCAGACACACGTTTTTGTGTTTGGCCCGATGCAATGACCTTCTTTTAACTTCCATATAAAAGTCATTGCCCTACTCTAAATCATTCATTCTTTACATGAACAATGCATTTCAACTGTAACTCAAACTTAACCCTAATAAGCCCTTTTACTTTAAACGCGTGTACAGATTTACAGTTAGCTGCTTATCACCTTTTCCAAGGACAGTTGGACATTTGCACTCCTCACCCACACACAGCTGACTCTAAGTAAAGGAAAAGTTCTTCCTTGTGCCATCGGCTCTTCACTCCCCCATGGTCTTCATAGTCACCCCCTTCCCTAGGCGCACAATTAATTCATAAAGTCTTCTATAAAACATGAGTCAGGGGTGGGAACATGGTCACACAGCTCATGGAAAGCTCACATTTTGCCACATCCGCCTGTATCGGCCGTCTCTTACTGTAAATGAAAGATCTCCAGTGCTTCTCTTTCATACCACATGGCCTCTTTAGATATGGGGGCCAAGGAATTAATGCGGTTTAAATGGCCCGCTTTAGATGATCGTGAGATGACTGTGACATTATGGAGATGTTGTTGGATGTCTGTCAGAAGGCAGTGTTATGGAAAACGTATTGGCAGTGATTGCCGCTGGATCTTCCAAATAGCACATTATCCTATACTCTAACTCTTGGACCTGTGCATAGTCTGCAGCTGGAGCTGAAATAAAACCTCCTCTGACAAAGACCTCAGTGTCAAAACACGACCGAAAGCGCAACTACAGATCAACCTATTCTCGTGCCTCTTCTCTGACTCCTCCAGTAAAACTCAATCTAAAGAAATGGTATTTGGAGTGCTCTTGCCAACTGTTTGAAATAACAGCACGGAAAACTGAGCGCAAGCAAACACCGGCCTTTTCACTGTCTGGCTAACAGCTTTCCTTTAATGTCGTCAAAAAAGATTTCTTTCCCAGAAGTCATGTTCTCTGTAGCTGCAGCAAAGTATGGACAGGTTTTACATGCACTCAGGAATCTCTTTCCTAACAAGTGTCACTGGGTGTCAGAGGCTGCTGTTTTCCTGCTGAGAAATCTGCTGATTCCGTTTCTTGAAAGCTGCAGCTTACACATCTTCTGAAGGGGGAGATTATGCTCTTGGGAGGCTTTTTGTTGCACCTCAAGACACTGCTGCCTTACCCGCCTGCCAAGGCCTTTTTTCTACGCAGATCAGCTGTCCACCTGCTAAAAGAGCTGACATTTTGTCTCTTACCGCATGCCCCACTTTCCAAAGAAGCCTTTGAGAGCGGCTGAGGGGATTTGCAGCTGTGTACAGCGGAGGGGAAGCTGGATCTCCAGCTGGTGTTGGCCTGGTGGCGGTACAGAACAGGCTAGTGTTGCTCTGGCAGGAAACACTTGCCTCTGTCTTGTGGAGGAATGGAGTGTGAATGTGTGAATCTCTCTTTCTCCATCCAGCTCTTTCTATGTGTCTTTTGTTTCATTCTTTTCCTTAAGTTACTTTCACACCAGCCTGTAATGCTCAATTCCCACAAGGGGTGTCCAGAAGTAAAGATCGGAATCTGACTTGCTCAAGAAAAATTTTGATTGATTGGTATCAGCTACTGTACATGACAAGTAGGGCTGTCAATCAATTAAAATACTTAATCGCTATGAATCGCTTGATTGTCTGTTGTTAATCGCGATTAATCAAATTTTATTATCTGTTGAAAATGTACCTTAAAGGGAGATTTGTCAAGTATTTAATACTCTTATCAACATGGGAATGGGCAAAATGCTGCTTTATGCAAATGTAGGTATATATGTACTATTGGAAATCAATTAACAACACAAAACAATGACAAATATTGTCCAGAAACCCTCACAGATACTGCATTTAGCATTAAAAAAATATGCTCAAAGCACAGCATGGCAAACTGCAGCCCAACAGGCAACAACAGCTGTCAGTGTCAGTGTGCTGACTTGACTATGACTTGCCCCAAACTGCATGTGATTATCATAAAGTGGGCATGTCTGTAAAGGGGAGACTCGTGGGTACCCATAGAACCCATTTTTATTCACATATCTTGAGGTCAGAGGTCAATGGACCCCTTTGAAAATGGCCATGACAGTTTTTCCTCGCCAAAATTTCGCCTAACTTTGGAGCGTTATTTAGCCCGCTATTACCTAAAAATGATGTTAATGCTGTGGCATTAAAATGAATTTGCGTTAACGCGTTATTATCGCATTTGACAGCCCTAATGTCAAGCTAAAATATTTTTTTCAAAATATAATATTATTTAAGTAGCCGACAGTGGAGAAATTACAGAAATTTAGGGGGAAAAGAGAGAGAAGGGGGGAATGACATTGAAAAAGGTGATGTTGAGGTTCGTGGTTGGCACCATGTATTTAACCACTGATGCAGAAATTGTGCCCTAAGCCAGCGCTAACGAGCCCTACAATGGAGAGGTGCTATGTCATGCTAGACTTGCCACTGACTACATCTATTCCCATATATGTAATGGTAACTTTAAACACAAGCAATAACACTTAACAACCTTCATCCTAACCACTTCTTAATTCAAGCTCCGTCCCAAACCCACTTCCTAACCTTTCAGTCAAGAATCTCAAAACCCTAACATAGAATGCCCCTCGCTTAAAATGTCAAGATTAGAAGCGCACAGATCGCAACAAACACTCACTCACTCACACTTATAATCACTTCCTCCCGGTCCTTCACTCGGTGTCAGCCACAGGGCCTCCGTAGCCACGTCAGACTAACAGCACTGCCAATGAACTGTAAGGCTTCACCGGAGAAGCTCATTTATAGCTCTGTATTCAGATGATGAACTTTCGCCAGGACCTGGGAGCTAAAAAGAGAAAAAAAAGGTCAACCCCCTTGAGATTGGCCAATTGATATACATGATTTGTGCAAAGAGATATTGAGGTGATAAGTGGAACGGTATAATGTGAAGGAGAAGGGGCTGTGGTGAAGGTTGAGTTTTGAATAAGAAATAAGAAAGTGTAAAGAAACAGACACAGGCAGAGGTAAATGTTGTGTTAGGCAGAGACAACAAAGCAGAAACTGAAAAAAGCGCATGAAGAGATAGAGAGGAAGAAGATTGGACAGACAGGAGTAGAGAATATGCGTGTTGAATCTCAGGTTGTCGGCTGGAGAGAGGTGCACAGCCTCTCTCCTCTCTCTCTCTCTCTGCACCCCTGACTGCGGCTGACAGCATGATCCACCAGCTGATTTACATTCATGCCACCTTGAGCGAGTCGGCACAGAGCTCTCTGCCATCTTGTGAAGTGCAGGTCTTTATTTTACCTCTCCATCTAGCTCTCTTTATCTCCCTCTTCATCTCACGGCTGAAAATCTCTTTGGTGTTTTTTTTTTACAACCCTCTGAGTTCTGGGCGAGCACGAACACTGTTTTTTTTTCCGCATGCAGCGAGTTCTACCAAAGTTATGTGTTGTGTATCGGAATGAATTTGCCTCCAGGCTGCTACTCCCACAACTATTTGATAAGTCTCAAACTCAGGGCCAAGTCTTGACAGGTCAGTATCCGCAGTGACCTTACTGACGATATTCGGTTGATCTAGGTAACGTCTTGTAATTACGGTGCTTTTTTCATCTGTACCGCTGACTGACAAATACAGACAAGCACCAATAAATTATTACAGATCCGTGTTGACAAAATATGAGAACACAGTCACTGCAAAGTGGGTGTTGACGTGCACGAACCCAGGTCAAAACAGGCCTCCGAGCACTGACACATACAAGTAACATCAATACTGTACATACATACAGTCACTTACTGTAGACACACTACGATACGTAGACATCTGTGTGTCTGGAGACGGTTAGTGCACTGCTTTAATCTGCAGAGAGAACAGGAGACAGCAGTAAACAGTCGCTGTGGTCTGCCCTACGGCCTGGACTTGTCGTCAGCGCTGCCAATTAAGTGTTGATTAGGAGGTGGAGCCGAATCGCCGACAGCTAACTACTCACTGCCAAGACCCCAACCTCGCCCCGTTCACCCCTAATCCACCCTCACCTCACACACACACACACCAGCAAACACACCTCCCTGAAAAGCTCAGTCACTGACAACAGCTGTATCTCAAGCTCAACTCTGAAATGTTAAAATAAATGAAGTTTGGTCACATAATCAATATTTTTGAATGTTGAAGGAACCGTGTGTAACGTTTTGGGGGATCTATTAGCAGAAATATAATATAATATTCATAACTATGTTCTCATTAGTGTATAATCACCTGAAACTGAGAATGGTTGTGTTTTCGTTAGAATGAGCGCTTCATATCTACATAGGGAGCGGGTCCTCCCCGCCATGTTGCTCCACCATGTTTCTACAGTTGCCCAGAATGGACAAACCAAACACTGGCTCTAGAGAGAGCCTTTCACATTTTTTACATTACCTGGAAGCCACAGTAATTAGGGATGCATCGATACCGGATCGGATATCGGGCCAATATTGACTGTAATAGCTGGATCGGGTATCGGTGACAATGGGGCAGATCTATTTAATTCAATTGTGCGTTTACATACTATAGACATTATATACTGGAATTTTAATTCCTGTTTAAGTTTTGACCAAGTTATTTCTGCATTAAAAAGGTTTAGACTTGAATTGTTAATTTTGAAGATTTTTTACGAAGTTGCTAATGAACAATTTATTATTTTAATAATAAATAATAATTTGGTAAATTTAAATATATATATTTATTTGTTACATTTCGTTTTACAAAGTAAGGAAAACAATGTTTAAATCAAGCCTGATTTTGCCATACAGCAGCTTATTAATTAAACATTGGTATGGGATTGGTACTCGGTATCAGCTGATACCCAAAGTCCAGGTATCGGTATTGGTGTATCGGTATCGGTATCGGTCTGAAAAAGTCAGATCGGTGCATCCCTAACCATAATTATCCGTCACGCTTGTGAAACTGCGTTAACATGAGCCACAGAGTGCAAAACCGTGGTACCGCTGGCCGCCGTCCATTGCTCCAAAAGTAGTGTTATTATGGTTTATATCACGGTTTTGCACTCGGCGGTTCTCGTTACCGCAGTCTTGAAAAGGGAAGAGTGAGCGGAGGGGTACTCAGTTGGTTGCAATCTGCAACCACACCACTATATCCTGCCAAATCCTACACACTGCACCTTTAAGACCAAGGTCCAAAACATGTCAGTGTAGTAAGATCATTCCTCTCTCTTTAATGCATGTTTGAAGCATGATTTTATTACAAGTTAATACATTATAATATTTTATATAAACAAGTGCAGTTTTTACAGTTTCTTAAAACAGGTTCAAGAGAAGTGAGGTTTAGAAATTCAACACTAGATTCAGTCTGAAGAAATCTTCCTCACTCCAGCGCTCTCTCACCTTTCCCAACACCTCATAAACCCCACACCTACCTCAGCCTCCTCAAATTAGCGTGCGCTCTGTCAGGCTACCGGGCCTCAGATTTGCCCCCTCCGGTCTTCAACCTCCAAACCGGCTCAGCCCAGATCAGCGCTCCGCTCAGCCCAGCACAGCTTCTCAAGGTTGGGCCAAGGAGAAACTGCAGAAAGGCAACTCTTGCCATCTGTTTTATTTGGAACCTGACCCACGTCTGACCATGCAGCCATGGGTACAGAAGAAGACAGACCTACATATGACCAGATTAGACCCTAGCTGGTGAAAGAGAAAGTGTTGTTTTCTGGTATTGTCAGCAGTATTGTCACTTGTTTTCACAGCTGATGGTCCTGGGAAGTGTGAGAAATATTGAGGCCGACTTTGCCCTGGCATTGCTGTGTTATTTGTTTTCCCTGAGGTCAGCTCGGGCACTGATGGACGCTTGAGAAAATGACCCAAGTCATCCAAAACCTTAACATCAGTAATAATACCCCATATCCTCAACCAATTAGTCTTCAACCGCATATCTGACAGCCACAGAGTTTTCCTTTCTAACATAAATATTGTTCCTCCCTCAGTAGGAGCCCCAGTCATGAGAACCGTCTGCCCTCAACGCAGCGTCACCCTCCCTCCCCAAGGTCGTCCAGCCAAACTAACCAGTCCCCTCGCCTAACTAGGAGCGAACCAGCCCACGAGGCCGTGACATCTTCATCTATCACAGCCTTGATAAGGGGTATCTTTAATTACACCCTCCTCTCCCGTGGATCTGTATCTCTTTTCTCCCTCCCCTCCTAACAGACTCCCATCCATCCATCCATTCTTAAAGATCCCTCCCAGGGAAGGCTATAGCGTGTCACTGTCCCAATGCTCGGGACTCAGTAAGTCGATCCAACAGGAAATCAATAGCAGGGCCTAATGCTGAATAATTGAGGTTACGGGAGTTCAGCAGCACTCCCCAGACGTACACCCCCATGTCGTCTTGTAACCTCCCATTATGCAACGGGGCGGGGCGCACTGTGTGTCCCCTCTCTCACACTGACTGTGCAGATACATTTGTTTGAGTTACTGACCAATTTAACACTGGAGCGCTCCTTCATTTCTGTGCCCTTAGAGTTTACTAGAATGTTCTTTAGCAACAGGGCTCATCTGGCGACGCTAAAAATACACATCAACACAGAACTACTGACCTGCCTTGATAGATTTTTGTGACATCTCTTGAGAGACATACTGTGGACGTGGGAAACAACTGCACTTTAAGAGAATCCTGTACGGCCCCGTGTGTGTGTAAAAAACGGATTTGCATTTAATGGACCTTGACATCTACTTTCTTTGTTCTATTGCCAGAGCATGTAGAAACGGAGCGAGTACAATTACTTGCAAAGGTACTTGGTGGGTGACGTGCACTAGAGGGCACAAGCTGCCTTGCTAAGACACCAAACTGCAGTTGGAAAAGAACAGAGGGGGTGAGCTGGGAGGTGGACCTCTATTCAAAAAGGGTGTTATAGGGGACAGAACAGAGAGGAATGAGGGGACTTAAAGAAACGTTTCACCTTTTGTGACGAAGGGCTAACAAACTGAAAGCCATTTACTCGTTGGAGTGTAGATTCAAGGGTACGTCTGACGCTTGAGCGACTAGTTTTGTCATTTGTGAGACGGCTGCACTGTCAATGTGTCTTGCACAGTGCACAGTTTTTGGTACCAAACACTGATACACTGAGATTTGATTTTATTCTTAGCTGTCAGTGTTTTTGCCCGGCAGTGTTTATGTAACAACCACAAGCTGTCAGTATTAGTTTATTTTTTGACAAATAGCGTGCTGACCTGTTCGAGCCAGACTGAGAAGCAGTCACCTCTCTGACACACACAAATAGACAAAAAGATCAACTCTCACCGGCCCTCACTCACTGCAGCTATGCTAGTTTCACCGACTTCTTTTAGACTCCAGGATGCAAGTCTGCTGCTTCTACACGGAGCTGACTGCAAACATACACACACACACTCCTTCACAGCCAGAAACCTCAGTGCCATAGAGGTGCTGAGCTGTGTGAAGTGATGCGCTTGGCTTCAGCCCACGGCAGCCACAGAAACAGCATGGAGAGGAAGGAGCAGCAGAAAAAACACACTCAATATCTCAGTAGCCTGTGTCCGTCAGTCTGAAGCTGAGTTTTTTCTTGCTGGCTGACTTCACAGACTGGAAGCTTTTGCACATAGCAGAACTCATCACACCTCAACAGTATTAAATTAGGCCTCTTTAGTAAATACATAACACATTTAAGGGGGAAGAAAAGGAAAGTGTTTAAGGAAGTGGCATTAACACCAACATCTGTCTAAAGAGTTATGCGTCATGTGAGAAACATCCACACACACAGACACACACCTGTAATGGTGTTTTGTCTGTCAGGTTGTCCTTTTCGAGCACACTGCTGTAATTGCTCTATAACACACTGCTTGTACTCTTCTCTCTCTCACAAAGCTAAGCCCGGTGTGTTCCCTTATGGGCACAAAGTCATTTCTTTGTTGTCTTCTCGTGTGTCTCGGTGTGTTAGTGAGAGCGTATCACACACACACACACACACACACACACACACACACACACACACACACACACACATGCGCACATAAGGAGAAGCATCTTCTCTCCCTGCTTCTCTTCCCTCCTCTTGGTTTCCTCTCCCTCCAGGCTAAGGCCACTCAGGCCTGCAGATGGCAGATAATGACAGTGCTGTCCCCACTGGCTAGTTGTGTGTGTGTGTGTGTGTGTGTGTGTGTGTGTGTGTGTGTGTGTGTGTGTGTGTGTGTGTGTGTGTGTGTGTGTGTGTGTGTGTGGTGTGTGGTGGATGTTGGCTCTGTCTTTGCTCACTCCAGTGCCAACAGTAGGGTGTTTAGGTCCACTTGGCCATCTCCTTGCTGCCTGACTGGACGGCTTACTGACTGTCTGGCTGAGCATTTTATTGGCTGAAACCGGTGTCTGACGTACTAGCGAATACATCCACTGATTGGTTGACGTAACTGTAGTAGCTTGGAATTTGTTGACCTGCTCATTTGCTGACTGGCTGGTTGGCTCATACACTCACTGGCTGAATAGCAGTCTTGCTGAGCACCTGACAGGCTGATTGACAAGCCGACTGACTTAGCGGCCCAACGTTGGCAGTTGCTCAGCTATAAGACAGGTAGGGATATGGTAACCAGACTGTGCGTGTGTGTGTGTGTGTTATAAGGACCTCAGGTGTTCAAGTACCCTTTCCCTCAGTCAGTGGCTGATTGTATTTCCCTGCCTGGAAGAGAAGTAGGTATTAGGCTCCACTCAGACATTGTCCAGCTGCCCTCTTCGTGCTCTATGAAAAGTGCATGGGCATATACTTTTTTTTTTAACGCATTTTCACAGTCTTATACTTCAACGGTTTTACAACAAACTGCAACTTTCTTGACTTGCAAAATTATCTTTTAAATTGACAAACATCATATGTGTGATTCATGGCTCAATTCAAACAGGATCAAAACTGATTTGTCTCTCGTCGTTGACTACTGTTCATATTCTTTCCGAAATAAGATCCCATGGTGGACTCCCCCAAGTATACTTTTCCTTTTAATTTTCATTAGAAGTTTTCTGGAGTTAATAGGGTTTCCAGCGATTTAGTGTTCCATAAAAGTTAAACTTCCATAAAGAGTGGGGAATTGTGAAAAGACCGATCAAAGAAAAAAAGGACAATCCCCAGATTTGGCCGAGCTCCAAAAAACACAGAATCCAACATTTCCCATAATGTAATTTGATAGCATCTTTTATTAGACATTCGTTGCCTGGTAAATGCCCACAGCTTTCAAACTCCACACGCCCAGTTTGTAATGCATGCTTTCTGGTTTACATTTGTAGTCTCCGAGCCCAAGCTGAGATAACTGTGATGACATCATCAGGGTTATTTTCTCAGACTTTAAAAATCTCCTTTTAGAGCCACGCGAGACATTATACAACTCCTTTCACAAGTTGAGTAGTACTCCTCATGATGAGTAAACTAAACTTCATGTGTAAAATCAGTGTAATGCCCCTTTAACCCAGGAATAGGAGCTAATCTCCTGGTATTACTGATTTATTGTCTCAGTGAAAACACCGGATTGCTTAGTCTAGTACACATTTTAACACACCCGCTGTCTTAATTCCTAATCGAAGATAATCAATATCCATTGAGAGAATTCATGTCTACTTCTGTAAATGTGTGATTAGGTTTTCATGTGTTAGATTTATCCTATAGAAGGAATGTAAAACCAATGCCTTCTTGCTTATTCATACTAGAATGTTTTCCTAAATGTCACCATTGAATTAGAGTTGAATGCACAGCGTGAAATTATTAATACATTCCTAGTATGGTGTTGCTTTCAGTCGGCATGCACATTGAAGTGTTTGTTTTGAAGTCTATTTTACAAGTTGAAAGTGCTTCTCTGTGCATGTAAAGTAGGCTGCATATACTGTAGAGCCTCTGTTGTTGGTCCATGGCCCCGGGCTATCAGGCAGCTCACCCCGGGGCCATCACGGGTGACAGGGCAAAGGCCACCCAGGAGGGAGACCAATTTGGGAATAATATGCACCTCAAAAGGCAGAAAGTCAATCTTAATCCCTTGTGTCATATTGGCATTGTGTGTTTGATCTATACCGTTTCTATGGGTTGAGATTTCTGCTTGAATCTGAGAGTGGAGAGTGTTGTTTGACAGCTTAATCTAGTGTTGGTCCTGCAAGCATAACGTGCAAGAAAACACACATCTCTGTCCAGATCTCTCCAGTGCAGCTACAATTCAAAGCTCTCTAACATACCGGTGTTAGATGTGAGCTCTTGGTGTCTGAGAATCAAAAAGATTCTCTCCTTTCACCAACACCCTGAGTCAGATAATACAGTATAGAAGTAATTAGGGCCAGCATCAGTATGAGACGACAATCTTAAAGCTTCAATTATTTTGGTTAATGATGCGGTCTGGCCTTGTTGGAGGTATGAAATACCTGATTTCCATCTGCCTTGACTACAGAGGATGTATGGCCTTGTCAAGGATACGGCCCTCCCTCTCTGTCTGCTCCACTCCACTTTCTGCTCCTCATTCCCTCCATCTCTTTCCACCAGGGAGGCCTGAAATGTTTGAAGCTTTCCCTTTTTTCTTTTGGCCCTCTCTCTCTCTCTCCCTCTCTCTCTCTCTCTCTGTGCCGAGGTCCCTGGATGTGGAGTTTTAATTACTCTCTCCTGGCTTTGTGCATAACCAATGAAAGATTGAAGGGCATTTCCCTCTGAAAGGCACTGTTAGAATATGGGTTTTTCTAATGCCATCGCTTTGGGAGAGGAATACTAATACACAAACTGTGACTTTTTGTGCTTTTGTGCGTATCCGCAGTTTGAGTGCGTACGGATGGGTGGGTGCGCTCACGATCTCATATCTGTGTGTGTGTATTTGCGAGCGCAGCCCCTAGACAGACTGTCTGGCTGTTGTTTTGCATGTGAATCAGAGCAGGGGAGGAATGGCATTATTAGATTGGGTGGTGCAGCGTGGTGGGGGATGGGCTGGATGAAGACCGGGGGGGGGGCAGGTAGGTTCATTGCATTGATTAGATTTCTCAAAGACCAGTTTGAGGGTGCAACACCTCAAGGTGCCCCCAACAACTCTGTTAAGACAGCAAAAGGGATACAGGGTGGCACGAAAATCAATAGAGGATATCGTAAAGAAATCATTAGACTACACAAACTATTTTTGGATACAGTCTGTACTTTGTGTGCAGTCAACCTAAAAGTACAACGTCCTTCAAAGCAACTTAAAGCTACTATGAGGAACTTTCATTTTGTGTTGATTTTGGCAGTCCCCGTGGACAAAAACAGTAGTGTTTCCGCGCACCAGTTTCCCTTTAGAAAACCTTTCATTTTACTGCAGCAGGGTCTGACAGTCTGCTCTGCTCAGTCCCGGTTCTGGTTCTACAGTGCCTCTCTTACCCTCCAGCGGGCCCAGCAATACGGCTTGGGCCTCCAGCAGCGTGATGTCGGTGTTGGTTCAGCAGCGATGCTCTGCCGGCAATGCTCTGGGTCTATCCACAGCGGGCTGGTCACTGCCAGAGCCCTGCTAGAGTCTGAGCTGAAAGAGTTTCTGGTGAACCTGCATGATTTCATCTGATTTCGCCAGAATCGGACCCGGAGGCAACCGATAACAAGCAATAAGAATAGCTATATAGAAAGAGCGATGGTCTTGTTTACTTATGTCGGTCATATAGAGGCATCAGTATTAAATTGAGATAGTATCATAACCAGTTAAAAGTTCTTCATAATAACTTTACGAATATATATATTTGTAAAAGTTGTGGCTCATAGAGAATTGAAAGTAGACAAATTGAAATGAAATGAATATATTTCTGTACATACATCTAAAATGGAATAGCATAATTATTATGATTACATTTAAAAATGTAGACGTGTTGATGGAACAAGATTAGTTCAGCATTATTTCATGTGTCTGCGCAGTGTTAATTAGTGTCAGGTGATTGATGTTAATTTAGCCCATGGAGGTCATAACATGCTCATCATGTTTCTTGCTTTCTTATGGACACCCACCCTAATTGCTTTCATGAATATGTCATCATTTTTCCCCTCCCCTTGCTCCCTCTTCTCCCCCTTCTCCCCATCTCACTCTTAAGTCTTTTGTGTGCCTTTAAAAAAGTGTTATTTATTTCCCATGGCTGAATAGGGCTGAATTGTACATATGACCACGGGTTATAAGGTATTAATATACACGGCAGAATGCAACGGGGGCGTAGTAGGAATTTTCCCTTCCGTCAGCACAGTGTAGGTAGCTCTCACACAGGGCGCCCTAATATGTGTGAATTCATTTCCCCCAACACAGGAGGAAAACTTCAAAGGCAGGGACGAGAACTTGGCCGAGTGGATTTGAAAGGGATGAGTCTCTAATCTGGTTAAACTTTGCTTGCTCTGTATATTTTTCTCACTGCCTCTTCGCCTCGTTCTTTCTTTAACATCCCTCCCACCTTGTTTTTGCCTCTTCTTCCAGCAGTGAATCTACCTTGTGAGCTGCTTTGCTTCAAAAAAGTGAAAGAAATGATGACTTAATGTTTCAGCGAGAACAGCGGCGTAAACCAATCTCAGGACTTGCGTGTGCTTGTTTGGGGATTATATTTCTTTAAGCCTGTCATCTTGCTGCTCTCCAGCATATAAACTTCCCCCTCCCCATCTCTTTCCACTGCCCCTCGCACGCCGCCGCTGTTATAAACGGGAGGATGTATTCCATGTGTCGCAGCATCTTTACGCATTACATTTGCTTTGCGGTGTGTGTCATCATTTCGGGTCTTGCCTGAGCAAGCCTTCAGGGCGCTCTTCCCTTGCATCAACCCAATGTGACAGCACCTGAAATATGCATATGTTTCCGAGGCGCTGCGGGGTGCCATTTGAGAGTTATTTGGAATGCTGGTGATGGCAGGCCAGAGTGCTCGAGACCTATTCTCTGAATATTTGATGGTCTTAATGAGCGGGAAAAATACAGGACTAAGCACTTTGTTTGCTCGGCTCTCGGCGTGTGAGAAATAATGGACGGGAGGAAAGGATGAAATATTGAAAACTCTGTGATAACTCTGCAGTAAGAGGAGGGAGGTTTCTCCATTGTGATGTTGCCTATAAGGTCATGAAAAAGTTACACGTAAAGGTCACATTCTCTTAGAGGTAATGAAAAGACCATGTACTGTCACTACAGCAGCCGCACTGGCCTCGTGAGCAGTGCGGCTCACACGCTGGCAGCAAAACACAAAAACAGACAGTGAAAATGATCTTTTGACAGCATATTAACATCATACCAGCAACATTACTACAGTTTCAATGTCTGTATCTGTAGAATATGTCACAGACATATGAAAAGTGAACTTTGAAAGTGCAGGTGAAGCATTTCTTTTCTGTGGACAGAATTCCCTCATTTGTTTTACAAGGCTTTTATTCTGAAATATTTGCATGACAGTGTTTTAGGAAATGCAGTGACTTGCATGGCTCCATGAATTAATAACTTACAGGGTTTTAATTGTAGATTATTGCTGTTATTTACAAATGAGCACACGCTTCTTAACCTTTTTCTGTCTAAAATAAATATAAATTACATTAAATAATGAAATGAAATGGCCAATATGACAGGGAAGCTCTACATAGAAAGAAAGAGCTTGCAGCAGCAGTAACGCTGCAGGTGTGGACAACCCATGCGTGGGACACGCAGGAGTTCAGCGAGGCAGCCGTCACGCATTGCTGACGCGGGCGGTCTGGTTCAAGCAATACAGGGGTGAAAAGTGTATTTCTTTATTCCTTTATTTATTTGTTCCTTTGTTACCTCAATGCAGTAAATGAAGAAGGGTGCCCACCAGCATCTTTTTTCTCAAATTATTATTTATTATTATTTTTTTAGAGGGCGACCAGCACCCCCCCAGAAGGTGGCGCCCTAGGAAACCGCCTATATGGCCTATGCCTTAAGCCGGCCCTGCACTGCGGTGAAGAGTGTAACATATCAGGGCTGTGCTGAATTGATCTGTTTGCATACGGATAGATGATCAAAAATCTCCCTCTCTGATGGATCCGTGACTGATAAATGGGGAGTGTTGAAGGGGACGAATGGGGGGGGGATGGATAGATAGATGGATAGATGGGTGTGGATGAGAAATGGTAGCCCATGGCTATTACTCAACAAGTTTAGAGTTCTTGGAGTTTCTGGTGGAGTGGCTTTCACAGTTTCCACCACTACTGTTCCTGTAATAACTTTGCGCCCCTGGTGCCCTTGCAATAAAATGATGATAAATGATAGGGAGGGGAGGTGAAACCTGGACTGTTTGTGTGTGTGAAGGTGTGTGTGTGTGTGTGTGTTTGTGTTTTCTTGCTGAGGAAGTATACGTGTAAAAGATACCTCAGGCAGTGCATAACTTAACACAACTTATTCATTATAG
This sequence comes from Sebastes umbrosus, assembly GCF_015220745.1. NCBI lineage: Eukaryota > Metazoa > Chordata > Actinopteri > Perciformes > Sebastidae > Sebastes > Sebastes umbrosus. The sequence goes on from NC_051289.1 coordinate 23,237,675, forward strand.
CAATTAATACACTGACTAAAGTGTCATTCCTTCTTTCTTTCATCACAAAACAAATATAAGAGACATACTCACACACAAATAGAAGTAAAACCATCTTAATAAATTCAGCTTATCCGCTTATTCTTTATGTTATAATCACTGCTTATTAGTAACACACTGAATTTTAGCTTTTGGATTGGAAGGGAAAAGAGAAAAAAATGTGACAGACAAATGAATACACGTGAATCTTGCCTCCAAGGAGGTGACTTTTTGTGCAGCAATAAATATTCACAGCAGGACGTAGCCTGGCGCGACTTTGCTTGTGCTCTTTAATTGAAGGTGCGGATTGAGCGGACAGGTTTCCCGCGGGTTGACTCATGTCAGCCGTCCCTTCCACTCGGCTGTGAAAAAGCTGTCGCGGCAGATATGGATTAGCGTCAGAGCATCGCGGGGCAGGTATTACATGTCTCTGGTGGCACTGCCAGCGCTGCCCCGCGACTACTAATAACCTCTGTTGTCTTGTGTCTTTGGAACGTGTGGCTCGGTGTACGCTTGGGACGGCTGTTTTGTAGCGGTGCCAATCCTAATGCCCGGGCTTCCTGGCAGATCAGAGGTTCTGAAGGTGGAGGGTGGGGTGGGGGGTGGATCGGAGAAGAGAGAAAAGAGATGGAGAGAGGTTGTCAAAACAGCTCCTCATCCCCTCCTCAGCTGCTTCCTCTCCATCTCTTCTTCTACTCCACCCTTACTGCCAAAAGCCGGAAAGAGATCAAAGGAGGCCAACATGAAAGGCATCCCTGAGATTCTGTTTTTCGGTGCCCTGCTCTCTCCGTTACAGATATGGAAATGCTGAATCCCAAATACAGCCTTTACCTATGCTGCAGAGAATGCCCAGCCACATCTGACTTTCCCTCTCTTTTTCCTCTCGCTTCTTCTCCTCTCCTCCGCCTTCGTCTCACCCCTTCATCATCATCATCTCTCTCCATCCCCGCGCTCTTGCCTCTCTCTCCAGCAGCCCCTCAGGCTTCCAGGTAGATAGCGCTTGATTGGCAGCTGCTGTGACAGTCAGTGGAACCGGCTGAGAGTGGATGAGTGTCAGCCTTGCTCCAGGGGCTTAAGGCAGCAGCAATGTTGTAGCTCCCTGCTGGAGAGAGAGAGAGAGGCCCATGAAATAAGACTCAGTCACTTCTCTTCTTTTCCTCGCTTCTCTCAACTGGAGCAGGTAGGAGCTAAATAGGTTTTTCAAATCGCTCCAGAGTTTATCCCGAGACTGGAAACTGGAACATTTCTTCAACTCACATCCTGTCATGTGTTTTTCCTTCTCTCATTCCTCTTTTCCCTTCCTTTGGTTTGGATATAACTGTGTGTTTTATTGTCGTTTATAGCATCTTGTTATTCGAGGGGCTCTTTAAATTTCTCTTTCACTCCCCTCTTCTCTCTCCGCCTCAGCTGTTACGCCACTTGACAATTAGCCATGCCGCTCCCGTTTTTTTTTTGCATCGCTTAAAAAACTTTTCCCTCCTTTTGAAAAACTTCTGAATAGAGCTTGACGCTTGCCGCACAGCAGCCACGGGGGGGAAGTGGGAGAATAAAAAAAATTGAAACATAAAATCGTCTCAGTTCAAAAGTGGCTGTGACCAATTCCCAGACGGAGGGAAAGCGTTTGTGTAATGGTTTTCTCTGCATTGCAGCTTGAGCTCTGTCCCGTCAACAGCAACAACTGCGTCAGTTTTCCCTCTGGCCGAGAGTGCCCCCTTCTCCGCGGCACAAACTGAGGACAGGATGACGGTGGAGAGAGCTCGGAGGGAGGTGAAGGAATAGAGGAGGCTCCATGGGGCACTTCTCAAAATCTGGTTGCCCCAACCTCTGGTTACAAGCAATGCTGGCACATCTGGAAATGATAATTCGGAGTGTCATAACTGGACCTGGTAGATGAGCAACTTCTTCGGAATCCAAGAAACTTTTTTTAATTTGGTTGATAAATTATACTTGACTCTTGACTGATACTAATCTGACATGCATCAGTGCTAAATACTTGATATAAAATGATTAAATTATAGCAACACCTATAGCCGTGCCTGCTGCTGCCCATATCTCTCTGATATGAGTTCAAAATAGTTTCCAGTAAATTTCAATGTACCATACTATTTCGTTGAAAACTTTCATTGGCGATTGATTGAACCTACTCGTCACGTGTAAATCTTAGGTGAACAGATCAAGAACAGACCATCAACTGTATAGAGAAGTGGATGTAGTCACCGTGACGTCACCCATTGGTTTGTGGACTGCCGGTTTGAAGCCTCAAGTTAGGCATTTTGGCCATCGCCATCCTGGTTTCTTCTGTCACCATCTTGTTTTTTATTTTGCAACCAGAAGTGACATGAGATCGGCGATATATTAGACAACCAATATGTTACAATTAACTTTCATGAACTGAAAACACACTGTGAAAGGGTTAAAGTTCTAAGATGAGAACACGGACAACTCAACTAAAGCATCCCCTGCTTTATGGTCTATTTGACTCTAAACGGGACCATAATATACTAAATGAACATCATGCTGTATTGAAGAAGAATTGAAACTAACAATTGAGACCATAAACTCATGTTTACAATATTCACTGAGGTAATTTTCTCATAGACTTCTATACAATTGGACTTCTTTTTGGAACCAGAGGAATCACCCCCTGCTGGCTATTAGAAAGAATGCACGTTTAAGTTTCACTTTTCAGACCCAGAGGTAGCCCACTGGAACAGACAGAGCAGAGAAGCAAAATAGAAAAAGAAAACGTGGTACTGCCTGGGAAGGAGAGCTTTCTGAACAGTGGGAACTTTTCATGCCTCTCTGGGTTTAGGGGACGAACGAGCACTTTCAAGCCCATAAATATTGAATGCAGGATAAATGCAGAGCCATTTGATTATGAAATGGAGGGTGTGTGGATGAGTTTAGCTGTACATGTCAGATACCCACAGAGTGCTCTGGAGTGTCTGGTGAAAGGATGCAAGGCACAGCGAAGTGGACCTAATTAGAGGGATTTGGAATGTATTTAAAAATGAATCACGCTTCGCCGCGACACCCAACAACAGTATTCACCACTTCTCTAAATGGGCAGCTGGCAGGCAGAGGGCTTGTCAGGTTGCTAAATACTCCCAGCAACATCTGAATGGGAGGCCTGATTACTTTGTCACTAATGATTCATTGGCTCGCACATGCACTCGGTCAGGGGACAACCCTTCACTGTAGTCTGAGTTCCTTTCATCGTTATCACAAACATTTTCAGCTAAAACATCATTTTATCCTTCAAATACATCATCTACCTCCTGAAATAAGTTTTGAACATCTTGTAAAGAAACCAGATATCAAAGTATAAGATGTGAAAATAAGGCAGATTACCCAATTTATACACAAAGCAAAGAGTCTTTTCATGCCTTAATACACGGGAATTTACACATTTGCCAATAAGCGAAGCTTCAGCAAATTACCTCCTCAAATTGCCTGATTTCTAATATTAAAGCCTTCTTATTTTGTAGCACTGGATCTCTTTCCATCTCTGATTGCCTCTCTGGTGCACTGAGCAAATTTGCGACAAAACCCTTACAACCTGAAGAATGCAATTTTAAGATCGGAATGGAACGTGATTAGAGCGAAATGGGTAAAGCCTTCAGTGATAAAATACGTCTCGGAGACGGGCGTCGGGATCCGAGGAAACATCTTTAGGAAAGAAATGCAGTCTGCTTTAATTGTGCAAAGCCAGCGTGAGAGATGTCGCCGTGAATTACGGCAACAGTAAACCACACGGGCGTGCTCACAGAGAGGCATAAATTCAAGACGCAGATACACAAACACTCGCACACTTAAGCATCATCCTCTGCATATGAATTAAATCAAAAAGAAGAGCAGGGGCTTCTAAACTTGTTTATATGCAGATTTGCCCGCGTAGGGGTGATGAAAAACAGCAAATACATGGAAAAACACTTGTGCTATTTTTACCTTCAGACAAATCCGATGCGGGATACACGGAAGCTGTTTGCTCCCAACGGCGACTAATGCTTTCTTTGTTGTTTGCTCTCTCCACATCCATGGCCTTCCATTACATAGATTTGCAGGTATACAAGACATAAAAAGGAACTCATCTCAAGCCTGTGATATACATACTATTGTTCTGTATAGCATGAGGCTGCTGCTGTATGATTGCTCTGTCTGGATGGAATAAGAGGTTAATCTTCTTGTGAGGGGTTTAGTAACAGGTTGGGCTGGCGATGAAAACCACTTGGCACTTTACCACTACAGGTTTTATGCTTTCATTGCTCTCTCTCTCTGTATCTATCTCTCTGTGTATTTCTCAGTCCAGGAGCATAAGAATAAGCCTTGACTCGTATAGTCAATCAGCATTGGCCCATCTAATTTTCTTTATCCCAGTGAAAGAGGAAACAGAGTCTAGTGTTTCTCCCACCGCATAATCCGGGCTGCTGTCTCTCTCTTCCTCTCTTGTTAAGTGGGCGAGTTGGCTGTAGCGATGAGCCGTGTGTGTTAGACTCTGATAATTACGGGATGCTGTGGGGAGTTCTCCCTATCTGGGTTGGGAAACGTGGCAACGTATCACCTTTGTGGGAATGGAGCAGCTGCTCGCTGTGGGAGCCAAACCTGGCAACCCCGAACACCCCGCACTACATGGCTGCAGATGTTGCAAGATTAGACTGTAGAGAGAGAGAGAGAGAGAGAGTTGCTACAAGACTTACAACATGATTGAGTGATTTGGGCTGAGGCTGATTACCTGAATGAGAAAACATACATATACAGTACACGTGCACCCATTCATGTATGGACACATACCTGACATATAAACCCGTATTTACTGCATATGTAACATTTCTGTCTCTCTGTCTTTATCCCCCAAAACACATACTAATACACAAACATGTGTTTTGCCCTCTCCCTCCAGCTGGTAGCAGTATATGAAGAGCAAGATCCTCACAATGGAGGCGACGGTACCAGCGCCAGCTCCACCGGTACGCACAGTCCCGAACCCTTCGTCAGTGACGTGAGTTCGGCGTCGGCCTTTCAGCCCTACGAGACCAACAGCGAGATCGAGGTCACTCCGTCCGCTCTGCGATCCAGTGAGTCCAATGAAAACATTTATCATGACATTACATCACCACATTACATGCTGCATTAATACATCTTAATGGTACACACTACAAATGCTCTTCAATAACCAAGCTTTTCATATATGCTGCTGCTAAAATTGCAAACAAAAATACTTACTTACAACTTACTTCATTGGGATATCGGGGAGCTTGAAGGGAATTTTCTACCTTCCAGCATAAAGCAGAGTTGAGAAGTACAGTATCATATAGAAAAGGCAAAAAGGCTGTGCACCTTTAAAAGTCAAAAGTGCTCACAATTACCAAAATTTGAACATCTAAAGTCTCAAGACTAAAATGAGTAAACCCCTATATGCAGTTGAAAGCTTAAGCTGGTAAGTGAGTTGACCTTGAGCTAAGCTTGTCAATATATAATGAGGCAATATAAAAAACTAAATTAATAGTTCATTACTATGGTCTCCGGAGAGGAATGGGCAGAGTGAGGAAATCCTCAGCCAGAGTCACTTCTACTTCACTGCCCTGTAGAGCACCTTTTGCTTCCGTAGAGCTAATCGGAAGGTCGGCGGTTCGATCCCCGGCTCTTCCAGTCTGCATGTCGAAGTGTCCTTGGGCAAGATACTGCACCCCAAATTGCTCCCCGAAGGCTGTGCCATCGGTGTGTGAATGAGTATTTGTATTAGATCCTGATGGGCAGGTTGGTAGCCTGTATGGCAGCCTCTGTCATCAGTGTATGAATGTGTGTGTGTGAATGGGTGAATGCTGACATGTAGTGTTAAGTGTTTTCAGTGGTCGCAAGGCTAGAAAGGCGCTATATAAATGCAAGTCAATTTACCATTTACCATTCACTCTTTCTGTCGGTCGGACCACAGAAATGTCCCCACCCTTTGGCGGCTACAGTTTTCACCCTGGGACGCTGAAATTTGCCATGTATGTCAAGTGTGTGGGTGTAAAGGTGTGTGTGTGTGTGTTCATGCCAATTGGCAAAAAGGGATGTGGCAGAAAGTGGCCTTCCATGAACTCATGAACCGTTTGTCATAGACACTTGTGGGAGGTGAGTGAACACATGCACGTACGTGTTTGCAGCTATTGTGAATTCACACTTGTTTTAGAATGAGCAGGTAATCTACAGTACGCCACCAGAAATTCAAAATGGAAAGCTTGAAGGGACACGATAAGCTGATATCTGAAAGCTAAAGGTTACTACAGAGAGATGCACATATTCAGCTATTTCTTCATGCTGGTGGTATGAAGACCAGAAAAGCTCACAGCAATCTCGTTTGACCGAGCTTAGATAAAGTTCTATTATTGTTTTGAACCTCCCAGGCTGTCAGGATGTGGTATAAAAGACAGAGGTTACCAATAAATGTGTGAGTCACGGGACTTATGAGCTTTGCTTTGCTTGTAGCTAGACCGGGAGAACCTGACTGAAACAATACGGAAATGCAACAAAGTAAACTCCTAGCATCTGTTTTACTTGACATGCTTCAGGTGTATTGTGTGAAGTGGAGTGTCCGTCAAGACTGCGCGGTGTGTCCGGGGCATGGCGGTGTACTCACTTAGACAGACAGGTAGAAAAGCGAGACAACGGAAGGAACCGAGACAGTCGGATACCCAGTCATGCATGAGCAAGGGCACACATGCCAGAGCAATGTGGACATGCACGCACTCACACACGGCACACACAGACAGAAAATGGCACACAAGTCGGTGACTCAGATGTTACTCATGTCCACATATTCACGTCCCATGAAGTGGAACCGGTGAGCTGATGCAGAGCTGTCTTAAACTTCAAAGGGCATCTAAGACATTCAAACCAGGACTCACGTCCGGGCACGGACTCACACTCACACACATGCACGTGAATGAACAGTCGACTTTACTCCCCCTGCCCTGACATAAGCTTCTCTCAACCCGCCTGTTAGACTGTGGAGATTTATGGAAATGGTTCCAGAGAGTGGGGTAATCTGAAAGTCGACCGGTTGCACGGTGTGAGAGACAGGTTGGTTTGAAGCTATCTGACCTGCTGTCAACTTGCTTCCAACAAACCTAACATTTGAAGCATTGACTTGGTTTCTGAGAGATATGCTGGTGTCGTTCATCGCCCACACAGACAACGATGCTGCAGTGCTGAGTTAAACTGTTCTTATGTGACCGATCAACACCATACTCCCATTGGGAAAAAAATAATATATTTATGGCTGTGTTGGAAGCCTCTGCCCTGTTAAAGTATCCTGACAGATAATGCAAGAAACATCAAATATGTTTAGTCTTACTACTTGGTAAATATCATTTTGGTTTATGAATATGAACCTGTAGCTACACCCTAGCACTGCCTTTTCATGGTGGGTTTAAAATCACAGAACGTGTAGCAAACTGAAATAAAAAGTCACTTTGTCCATTGCTAAATGTATTGGTTTGTCTTATACTCATGCATGCATCAATCAGCTAGAGAATATACCATCTATTTCATAGCACATGATTGTTTTGAGTTGTTTTGCATTTACAGTTGTTCTATAATATACGGTTACAAAGCTGCATCTAAATTATTTTGTTTTTTGCCCTCATCCCGCAAAAGACACTGTTCTTATTAAGCTGTTTACATGGCTGATGAAAATGAATATTCCACTAATATTCCAGTTTACATGCAGCTGTGCATACTCCCATTAACCGGTGGCGGATTGTTCCACTGTACGAACACAGCCTCCCTCTTTCATTCATTCAACCACCTTCCTAAAAAGGTCAGCTCTGTAATATTTGCATATATCGAAAAAACCTGTTCATATCCAAATCCTTCATAATGTTTGAAGTAGGTGTGTTTCTCCTTCCGACCAGAAATGTGGGCTTTTCTTTTGGGAATGCATCTCTGCAAACTGTGGGCTAGTTGGTTTGTGTACAACACACAGAGCTGACAGTAAACAGGCAAGAGGCCATGGAGCCGTGGGGCCTTGTGTCGCAAGCTGTTGTAAAAACCCCAATTGAGACGCATATTCCAAATGTGAATGCTTCTCAAACCTGAATAATATCGGCATATCCCACATGTTTTAACCGGAAAATGCTCCATTTGGATTAAAGCCTAATTCAGAATATCCAAACGGAATATGCTGTCAACATGACCTGTATAAAATTCTGAATATTGTCGTATTCGTGATAATACTGGAATATTAGTGAGTATGTAAACTTATCACTCTTCATAGTGCTGGATCTGTGTTCTTGGTGGAGTGTATCGAGTGCGCAAATTGCTCCAATCAGCTGATCCTGACCTCTGAAATCCCTGGATTCACTCAAATCAAAAGTATGAATTTAAGTAATTAATTAATTAATGAATAAAGTAATTCATTAAAAGTTAAATAAGTGTTTGATCTTTAGCTCATATCGGGCCTTGATCGTTTCACAGCGGCAAGCATGTCACGCCACATGTATTTCCATTCTTATACAACAGAGAGCTTATGAAAGCTCTGTCCTACCCACCCACACGTACACACATACTTCCTCGCATGCCCTGTAAATTACACGTTTTGCATTCCAGAAATATAATGACGAGATTGCGGCAAAACAGAAGAACTGATTGCTTCCTACACACTGCGTCTTTCACGGTGACGGGTATGTCTATAGCAATTTTGTCAGAGATAATAACAGTGAAGAAGATAGTTAGGAAAAGAGAGACAGGGGGCTGGACCTACGGCTGATCCGGCAGTCAGGCAGGTAAGGCCAATGATAGGTTTCATGATGTGGTAGTTTACATACAGTAAGTGCAGTATTACCAACAAGATGCATGTGAGATTGCATTGTTTACAGGATACGTTTGTTCCTTGGAGATATAATCTACGCTGACTCTTTCCCACTTACAAGTTCCTTAATTCCACTCCACTCCACAAGTGCCTCAGAAGTTGTATATGTGTGTAGTGAATAACAATTTTAAGAGATGGAGAGACAGGTGGACAGAGAGACAGACTGACTGGCAACACATACTCAGGCAGATGAGCGAGAAAGACAGGTCCCTCCAGAGATGCAGATGAGCAAATTACTGGCAGCAATATTGCATATCAGACATCAAAGTGTAGCAGCGGCGCCCTTGGCAGCTGTGCTCTGAGGCAGAGAATTATGGCTATTTAAAATCATCATCTTTTAGAGCCATATTGATTGTTTTTTCCCCTCCTACAACTCCCAAAGTCCCACACTCTCCCTCTCGCTTTTTTTTTCCTGTCCTCCACCCCTCCCCTTGCCTCCATCTTGGGAGCCCATTTTAGATTTCCATGCTAACATGTGCCGTGCGGGTCAAACTGCTAATAATTGGATCGGAAATGAGATGTAAATTACAATAATGAATGTAATTTTACCGTAATTATACGGACGCCGGAGCTGCCTCTGCCTCTGCTCGCCACTAAATTCTTATCTTTCAGAAGAGAAATTTTCTGAAACTTCACATTAACGCTGGATCTTAATGGTGCTTGTAGCTTTTTGAGTGTTCTGTTCTTTGTTGCTCTAAGAGTTTTACAGGGATCCTTTTAATTAGACCCAGAGTTGGCTTTATATAACTGGCAGTCAGGTTGCCATTTGTTGAAGTTTTCCTATTTTTTAACTGTTTCTTGACCGTGTCTCAAGTATGGACATCAGCTCCTGGGTGCAGAAATGGTGCAACAGATCCTTGTTGTTTTAATACATCTTTTTATGCCTCTGCGCCAGCCATGGCCGGAGGCATTATGTGTTCCGGTCGTCCGTCCATCCGTTCGTCTGTACGTAGGGACGTGATTAGATTTTGGTGGTCAAAGTTCAAAGGTCAAGGTCACTGTGACCTCATGTCCATCCCATTCTTGTGAACGCGATATCTCAGCTTTGAGGGAATGTCTTCAAATTTGGCACAAATGTCCACTTGGACTCGTGGATGAACTGGTTCGATTTTACCGGTCAAAGGTCAAGGTCATTGTGAATTTACGTCAGTCCCAATCTCTTGATATCTCAGAAACGCCTTGAGGGAATTTCTTCAAATGTTTTTTGCCAGAACTCAAGAATTCATATCAATCACACTAATGTCTAATAGGATAAAATGATGAGGTGATGTCATTTTGGACAGACATAGATGTACTGAACTGCAACTTGGCAGGTTGGCAGAGCCATATAACCGAAAGGCGGTAATTCTAGTTTTAAGATTATGTTTTGGGCATTTGTATGCCTTTATTTAATAGTGATAGTGGACAGAGACAGGAAATGTGGGGTAAGAGTGTAGGGGAATGACGGTCCGGGGACTCGCTGTTAAGGGCATTTGCACCCATGTTACATGCGCCCTTACCACTTGGCTATCAGTTCGCCCATTTCAATACTTCTTTAAGGCTGAAATGAATGGAAGTAAATTACGAGTGCAGCTGTGCCAAGTGACAACATCCATTAGTAATGGCCGGCTTCTTCCACCTGTGAACAAACAGAGAGGAACAAATGGAGAAGACTCTGGTGTTTATGTGGTAATCAACACAGTACATGTACGCTGAACTGTGGTCACAAGGATAGTTGTTCCGAATGGCCACACCGGAGGGTACCGTTTTAATATGGGATTAAATGGTGTACTTTTTTTAGACAGTCAGATAGTGTGATGAACTCGGCTGTCCACATAAAAAGTGACAGAAAAATTTGTGTCAGGAATGAAAGAAAGATAGCGAGAGAGAGAAATTCAATCCGTGACTCCTTTCTCACCTCCGTGCAGCTGGCAATCATGCTGGGAAGTGGGTGTGAATGTCAAATTGACGTTTTCAGAAAGTTACAAAGTAAGTGTCAAAGTATCATGTTATCTGCAGCGCTGAACTTAGCTTGTTGGCTTTTGATGGCATCAGCCCAAACGACTTTCCCAACGATCAGTATGAATAACGTCCCTACACGTACTTGTATGTGTGAAAAGGCTATTCAACAGATCTCAGAATCAATGTTTTTGGCTTTGTGTGTCTTCCTTGAACTTGACTTTCATTGATTACTACTTTTATGTGATTGTTCCTTCACTGTGCTTAGGTTTTTATAGGCTCAATGGCAAGGATGCACAATCAGAAAATGGGAGGAACTCAAGTGCTATTGACAGAGGTTAAAACTACATTGACATTGATGTGGAGTGGCTTTAAAACACTTAACAGAAAATCACAGTGATTGCAATGATACTTCCATGATTGACCGCATGAAACTAAAATATCTACAGACAACTTGTCATTTTGACAGTTACACCGTGACCATTTTTGTAAATGTCAATCCAAGCCAAGACAAACTCTGGAGCTTCTATCCCCTAAAGAAGACCAATGTGGCGATGAATTGTCCATTCCTTTACTGACCTGGTCCTGCGGTCCTTGAAACTCCGCTCCCTTGGTCCTTGAAGCTCTGCGGTGACAGGGTTGCTGGGAGGCTATTAGAGAGATTGCCTGTGGGGGGGGACACCTTCGACGAGGAGGGCCTTCATCTAATCAATTTGGCTTAGTGGTCTGCCACTGAGGAGGCTCCCTGCCGCCAGCCAAGGCCATATAAAAGTCACTATAGTGACTCTGTATACAGAAGGGGAGAGTCACAGTGACATGCTGACAACACACAACATAAGTGCACATAGTGACGTGCATGATTGCATGATTGCCTCACCAAGCAGGCCTTAAAAACGCAAAACTGCTCAATTAAGACATAACTTCTCTTAGGCACAAGAACTAATGTCTGATATAGTGTATGTAAGTATACTCTCAGCAATTTTTTTTTCATAAGATCTCCATCTCAGATTTAAGGCTTAAGAAGTGGACTGCCCTCCCCATCGTGGGCTCTCCCAGTGGGTTTGGGTCACTTCCAAAGGCAGTGATTGTCAATTATAGATAAACTACCAGGTTTAGGTTTGGAACCACATGCAGCTGGCTCTGATAGCAGGCACTGATACTTATCATTCTCATCTGCCCTCTCTCTCTAACTCTCTCTGGTACAGAACTACCTCTTCAATCTCTCACTTCAGCGGTGAGCAGGTGATGCAGTGTGATCTAAGGGCTTAGATATCAGAAGAATCGCACAGTTGATAACGATGGCAGTGTGCATCTACTGATTGCTCCTGTCTGATGGTTAACCCATCTCACGTCAGCTGTATCTGTCTCCTTCTACTGCCTTTCCCTTTCAGTAAAGTTCTCAGAATCTGGGAAAATGTCATAACTTTGTTATAATAATTTTACCCTCGATTTACAGTACATGGGACAAGGCCCAGGACTACATTGATGTTAGGGCTGCCCTCTCTTAGTCGATTAGTCGACTAATCGGTCGTTTTGGTCTTAGACGACTAATCGATCGTTTTGGTCTTAGACGACTAATCGTTGTTTTGGTCTTAGTCGACTAATCAGTTGTTTTGGTCTTAGTCGACTAATCAGTTGTTTTGGTCTTAGTCGACTAATCAGTTGTTTTGGTCTTAGACGACTAATCGGTCGTTTTGGTCTTAATCAACTAATCGATCGTTTTGGTCCTAGACGACTAATCGTTGTTTTGGTCTTAGTCGACTAATCGCCGTTTTGGTCTTAGTCGACTAGTCAACATTTTGGTCTTAGTCGACTAGTCAACATTTTGGTCTTAGTCGACTAATTGTCGTTTTGTCTTAGTCGACTAATCGATTGTCGACTAATCGAAACGTATGAGCACATCTCTGGTAAACACAAGATTTAAAGTGATGCTTTTGTGTAATTCTTTTTGGAGAAACTCAGTTTTACAGATCTGTTGATTAAATCAATTAGTCGACAAAATCATATGAGTGTTGGTCGACTAAGAATTTTTATTTGGTCGAGCACAGCCCTAATTGCCACGATGCCGTAGTAAAAAAAAAAAGTGGGGGGGCTGGTTGGTAATCCAGTTTTGGGTACACTGACTGTTGGCTAATGGGCTACAAGTTACAGTACACAGCAACACAATTAGCAGTGAAGTACTTCAACCTTTCTTCACCACCTCTTTTTAAACCTGGTGTCTACAAAAACAAAACTGCAGAGCAGAATGGATGTGAGAAACAGTTTTTATCTTTACAGGCAATGAAATTGCCAAGAAACAAGCCTCAATTTCTCAACTGGTGAGCTTAAATTTTCTCTTTGTTTCTTTCTCTTTCTCTCTTTTTTCTATCTGGCTCCAGGAAGAGGTGATGATGACATAGCCTTTATTATGATTCCCCGTTTCTCTTTCCACCTCTGCAGTGCCGTGACGCTATCCATTGCCACGACCGGCTTATCCTCTCCGCAAACACTGAACAAAAACTGAAGATTTATTTAGCCCTGATTCAACACAATTATAAAGCCCAGATTTACGTGTTTGACTTTCACTGATGCATCCCCCTGTGTCATACGTGGCTATGTAAGCAAAGCACTATTGTTCCAATGGACCTATCAGGATGAATTCACAATATTCTTGGCAAGGAATCAATGTTTTGCCAGTGTGGCGATATAAAAGAGAGGGTGGATGTGTTTATGTCATGGTGGCCCTTCATAGATCTACTCAACTCTTCTTCAACAACGATCCACGGCCACTCCAACCGTGCATCACACCTCTCAAAGTAGCTTCAGAGTTGAGTACGCACTCAGCAGTGAGGATGTTGAGATAGCAAGCTCATCATTAGCAAAAGCTGAAAGCACTTTTAAACCCACCACCGGCCCTCGTGAGACTCCGAGCTGCGTTCCTCTACCTGAGTTAGTGGAGAGGCTATTAGTTATGTCAACTCTTAATCATGCTCGCGCTTGTAGAGGGAGAGAGAGAGAGGGAGTGCCCAGGGTGGGTCTTTAAACTGCTGAGGAGTGGGGGGTTCAGTTCACAGTCACTGGGAATATTAGTCATAAAAACACTCATACTATCATAATAGCATGCAGGGCTTATTATAGCTAATTATTGCAACGGCGGGTACTGTTAAATGGTGAAGACAGGGTTTTGGTAATGAAGTGTGAAGTGCTTGGAGTGGTAAAAGTCTCCACTCAGCACCGCTAGGAATGTGCTACCATACTTCTACCATTATTACATCTGCCAGGATCCCAATAAAGCCATCGCTAGACAGCTGAATCATGTGGAGATGTGTGTGTGTGTGAGCGAACGAGAGAGAGCGATTGTGTGTGTGTGTGTGTGTGTGTGTGTGTGTGTGAGTTTGTTGACCGCTTTATTACTTCCCGAGCTGGGCTGAGATCAGTTCTGCAGGTCACTTGTGTCACACTTAAAGCAACACTGGAGCGGCGAGGTCTCGATTGGGGAAACAAAGTCATTTACACTTTCTGACATGCAGGAATAGACTCAAATGGCGTCCGGCCGTAACCCCGTGACAAGGAGCATGGGAAGGGGAGCCAGAGTTTGTTTGAACTGTCTCTGGTGTCATCTCAGACACTCAGCAGAAGGACACTTAGCAGAATTATGCGTCTGCCTGTCGCTATCTGACATATGGCATCCTCGTCCACTTGTGATCTCTAAAAGAACTCTTAATGTACAGCTTGTTTATCAGCTTTGTAAATGTTAACATATTTATAGTGTTGACATAAATCCTGTCCACAGTGGTACCACTTTAAGTGATAATGTTGCGGGATGAGACTTCGCAGAGACAGGAAGTGTTAGAGGGAAATTTCATTGCAGAGTTGACAGAGTCAACTAAGCTTTACTTTGTCTTCGTGAGACGAAGACAGAGTAGATGCTCACGGTATCTTTTTCTCATTTTATTACCACTGAAAATATCACAAAGCACTTCTGTTGCTAAGTGATAACATTTTAACAATAATTTGATAAACCAAATCAGAGCTTGAGGTCTTCATTAGTCGTCCCTTATGTCATTAATGAACACATTGATTTACTCTCTTGTCTGTTTCACTTCTGAGTTTAAGGAGTTGCTAATTGATCCATACCGAAGGTGCTTAGAATAATTACACTGGTCGTATACTTCTCTCCTCTTTCTGCTTCCAAATTCTTCTGCTTGCTTTTTTAGTTTCCCTCCATCTGAGGAGCAAGGGCAACAACCAAGAGAAACTTGCTTGTAGTTTCAGTCAGCATTTTCCTGGAATAACCCAATATCAGAGCCAGTTTTTCTTAAGTGCAATTATTTAACTTTCAAAAAAACATAAAGTTCAGTGCACATCAGTAGTTCGCCTGACATATGTGGTACACTTGCAAAGTATTTCTTTACAAAAACAAAAATGTGGAACATTCAAACAAAGAAAAATGGTAGAAAAAAATAGTTTTAGAACACATCACTGAAACATTTATAATGATTTTACCTCAGTATAATTGGCATAATCACTCATGTTTTTTAAACCTATTCAAATTAAAAACAATTCAATGATTTGATTAAATGTCTCTCCTCCTCTCTATAACTCTCATTAGTCAGTGAGAACCTCTATGGTTGGTTTACATAGTATATGACATGTCAAAAGAGGGTGAAATTGGCCAAGGGCAATGCCTCCTGGCCTCAGCACGATAAGTCCTCAAAGGGTTGGGAGTGTTTAGCATCTCTTTGTCTCCAGACTCTTCATCCCAGTGGACCTGCAAACAACCCCTCGGCTCCACCACCCTCTTCATTAGTCCCTTTGTAAGAGGCCCCCACCCTCTCTCGCTCCCACACCGATCTGCTTCATTGTCTTCCACAGGGAGGTCACCTGTGAAGTCTATCCGCTTCAAAGCACATGTGAGGGAAGCACTAAGAGGCATGTGCGAGCACATGCTGGCAGCCACATGTGGCTTGGAACATGTATGTTTACACATGTGTGTTTGTCAGTTTGTTGGTAGACATGTATCAGCACAGGCTGGTCTCACACACCGTTCACAGCTATACCTACGAAAAGGAATGCGTATATATCCCATGAAATCAATTTGTATGTAATCTTCGTACTGTATGTACGTAGTTGTGAACCAGGAAGTATAAAGAGCGACAAACGTAGTGCAGGGAGGAGGTCGGGGTGGATGGGTGGGTCTAGAAACACCAGATATTCGTCCAAAAGATCACTGTTCGTATCCCATGTGAAACCAGAAGTCAGCATTGATTTATTTGTGACTTAACGTCCGTACTTAAGTTACGTCACTTCTGTAGTTATTTTAGTCCAAACCATGATCTTTTCCTAAACCTAACTAAGTAGTTTTGTTGTCTAAACCTAACCAAGTCGATATATTCCTAAACCTAAGTACTTTTGTTGCCAAAACCTAACCAAGTCGATCTTTTCCTAAACATAACCAAGTAGTTTTGTTGTCTTAACCTAACCAAGTCGATCTTTTCCTAAACCTTACTAAGCAATTGTGTTGCCTAAACCTAACCAAGTTGTTTCCTGTGAAGACGGAAGTTTATTTTAAAAAGAAGCAAGATGCAAGACGTATGCATGTAACGAGAAGAAATTGACACGTACGTCACATGTTGCTGGACATTCGTAGGAAAAGACACAAAAAAATTAGGAATACCGTTTTTGTAAGATATTATACAAACCATTGTATGAGGATACGTTGCAAGCTCAGCAACAAATCATTTCCCAATATCAAGAGTATTTGCTTCAAGAAAATGATTGAAACAAGTTGATTCCCACTCGTATCAGTTGAGATGATCTCACTCCATGGGTGTGCTGGATAAAATAACAAAACAGGATTCGTTGTGCTGCACACTCCACACAATGAATGTTTGTGAATTTTTCTCAAATACTGATGAAACTGGTCCTATATATAGCTTGCTTGGGAAGAAGAAAGCAGAACGAAGAAGAAGAAATGTATATGTAGGGAGAGAGACATGCATCCTCTTGGCCACAGCTACAGTATGTCTCTCAAACCCCCGACTCTCCTTCTTCCTGTTTTTCATCAGATCCAAAAGATACAATCCACTCCAAACCTCTGTGGAAATCCCAGAACACTCCCCGACCACATTCCCAATTTCCCGCAAACATGATCACTTTCAGAGTACTTACTTTGGCTCACAATCACAGCTTTGATCAAAGCAAAACATTTTCGCATACTCTGCTTGATTTATTGTTTCTACTCATGGAATGGTTTCTGTCAGACGTTTGAACATTAAGAGCAAATTAATTTGACAGTGTGCAGCGACTACCCGGCAGACTTCCTTTATGCTACCCATGCAAATGTTTAGAAACCACATGTCGGCGAATTGGACTGAAGTTCTGGGTCTGGAATGTCTGGAGATGAGAAAAAAAAAGCTCCTTATCTTTTGGCTTAGATTTGAATTCTAAATTATTAATATGTGTTGAGATGCTTTCATTAGCCTACAGGAAGCAGCAGAAACACATGAATGAAAATAGAAACATTACTCATTCCACCACTGCAGCAAACTCCCCAATAATCAGACTCTGAAGTCTTTCTGGCATATTCTCAGGTCAGTTGCAGGTCAGATTTATTTTGTTTTTGTCATGGCATCACATTTATATTAACAGTAATAACACGTTATTGATCTCCATAAGGGGAGTCTCCCTAGCAAACAGCTAAAGGAAAACACCCTGGAGCTGGTTTGGTTTTAAGTTCCTTATTCCAGCTGAGCAGATGCAGGTTGACAAGAGGGGTTGAATTTCCTGCCCACTTCCTAAAGCCGGCTGGCCCAAATTGTCTTTGTCATGTGGAATTTAGTCAAGTAGCAGAGATCAAACCCACAACTAGCTGACTCATAGGATCTCCCTAGCGAGGGTTGGTAATAGTGTCAGGGGGAAAAGCTCAGTGGTGGAGCATTTGACTGCAGATCAAGAGGTCCCCAGCTCAAATCTGAATGCCCCCTCATTTTTAGAGCGGGGTGATGACATGATCCACGCTCCTAATGGAGACCGGGTTCAAGTTGCGCTGTCAGCAAGCTGACACCTCGATGAATAGTCCTTGATTCAGACACCAGTTAAACTTGCCTACCTTGTTCTTTGTACCTCAGTGCTGCCAACTTGCCAGCAGTTCTACTACTGTAAGAAATGTTATAAACCAGTTTAAATGTTTGATGTAAATTTGTTACATTTAGGGCTGTCAGACTGAACACGAAATAACGCCATTCATTTCTTTAATGCATTAACGGAAACTTGCAATTTCTTTGTTGCAGCGGGCTCAGTTTTAAAGTTAGAGTGATCATATGAAACTAAATAACCTAAGGAATCCATTGGTACCTACCATGTCATATTGGCTTGTTGCAAAGGAGGCTAAATAACGCTCCTATAACTAAACTAACTGCTAAATTTTTGTGAGGAAAAACTCTCATTGCCATTTTCAAAGGGGTCTCTTGACCTTTGACCTCAAGATATGTGAATGAAAATGGGTTCTATGGGTACCCACGAGTCTCCCCTTTATAGACAGCCCACTTTATGATAATCACATGCAGTTTGGGGCAAGTCATAGTCAAGTCAGCACACTGACACACTGACAGCTGTTGTTGCCTGTTGGGCTGCAGTTTGCCATGCTATGATTTGAGCATATTTGCCCACTCCCATGTTGATAAGAGTATTGAATACTTGTCAAATCTGTCTTTAAGGTACATTTTGAACAGATAAAAAAATGTGTGATTAATCACAATTAAATATTTTAATTGATTGACAGCCCTAGTTACATAATAAACTGTGGGACTTACTGTAAGTTTGTGAAATGGCTTCTTTTCTAATGGTCTTACTTATTTAAGTAAGTATAGAGTGTACTAGTATACAGTAAGCAAATAACGCTTTAAGTTCACTTATTTCCACTCTGTCTCCTTGAAATTAAGTTTATATACAACTAATTTGCAACTCATTTTAGGAGGAAACATCATGCTGCTTGGACTACGTTTTCTATTGCCATACTCAAACAAACTTACTGTTAGTTTACCTATAAAGGGATGGCTGCTTATGACGGATACACCTAAAGTTTGGGGGTGGCATTTTGAACTGAGACAAACTTTTGGCCGTGATGCTATGGTTGGTGGTTCAAGATGTATAAAAAGTCCAAAGGACGAGAACCTAAACTTGTCAAGAAGTGAAAAAGTTAGCAAACTTCTATCTTAGCATGACAGCACAATTTGAGAGAGCCTTATACATTCGTCAACGTTTTATTTAAATGGAAATATGTGTGTGTCCACACAACTGCAACCATAGAAACTCTGACAAAAAAAAAGTTCATGCTCTTCAGCACATGATCGAGGCCTCAGTACTTCAAGTGCTGTTGCAATTGCTGAAAAGTTACCTTGATATTTCATCATTCTTATACACCTTACTGTGGGGTCAAGTTGTGCCATTGCCATGAGCAATCGAAACTTTGGACTTTGGCTGAGACCTTTCGCTGCTTCCATCTGCAATTGCAAGAAACTCTGGAAACTTGCACTGACAGACCATCAGGCCTTTCTTGTTTTGACATGTGAAGCAATCACTTTTTGTTGCCATGACACAATCCAGCTAGTTCTCTGTGAAATCCAACCTAGTGGTATATGATGTAAAAAGCATTCATTTTTTGATGTGTAAAGAGGACCTACCTATTATGCTTACTTTCAGGTGCATACTTGTATTTTGGGTTTTCTACTAGAACATATTTACATGTTTTATTGTTCAAAAAATGCTTTATTTTTATCATACCGGCTGTGCTGAAGCAACTCTTTTCACCCTCTGTCTGAAACGCTTTGTTTGAGCCCCCCCCCCCCCGCCTAATAACTCTGTTGTGATTGGTCAACCCAACCAAACACTTCAGACTCTTCTCCAGCTCCGCTCTAATTAGCTTTGTTTGAGGGTGTGTCAAACTAGCTGCCAGGCAGTTTTTTTTTTTTTTTAATCAATTCTTTATTACAAATATAGAGCACATACAAACAAAACACATACAGACAAAGGAGTCAAACATTAAACAAAGAGCACAAATAAATTGTTTTCACAGCTTTCTTATATATTAGTTAAAAATGGTTTTAATGTACTGTTTGGTTTCACTTTCAAATCTTATAAATAAGGGTTTAATGTGGCTTAATTGGATTTATGAATATGAAATTTTGCTAAATTATTATCAAATTTATTATATATAATTCTTTACATTTTTTACTATTGATATTGTAGGAACAGAAACATAATTAACAGAAACATAACAAAATATTAACAGAAACATAACAAAACACATCCTTCCAAAATTAGCCACTAGGCAGGTATTATGCAAATGTGTTTCTTGTTGACATCACTACGTTACGGAAGAAAAGGCAGGACTTCAAGCAAGGTGTTTTAGGCAGTTCAGGAGCAGTGTTTCTGTGGGGGAGCGTAACTCCCTTTGGTGTGGACTTTGGGCTTTGTAACTTTGCAGACCTTTTTAAATGCACTAAAAATTATATAACACATTAAAGGAAAGAGAAAAAGCACAAAGGCATAATAGGTCATCTTTAAGTGTTACACATAGCATCTTTAACCGCTTAATCACCCAGTGACTTTCATATAAATCCCATAAAACCACCAGTTTCTCTCACTACCTGCGCATTATTTTGGGACATACCATCATTATCAGTGAGACCAAGGAAACGTCTCCCTACACACTATGCTACCTTGATGCCCAATTACTGTGTTCTTCCTACAAAGGGTGCTTTAAGGAAAAGTTAGATTTTCGAAGCCCCTGCTTCCGTCTCATCATCCCGTGCCTCGAATCTCAATGAAAACCTCATGCGCTTTCATAATGCTGCGTGACTGATCAGAGCGGTGCATATCCAAAACAGAGTCTGCACATCACAATGCCATCTGTTTCTTAGCATCCTGGAGTCACTTTTTCTAAAACAGTTTTATTAAAAGTTCTCCCCACAGTGCCGAGCAGCGCAGAGTCTTTTCTTCTGCTTTTGCCTTTGTCGCTCTGCTCTGCGTTATGCAAAGAACGCCTCTCTGATATGCTTTGACTTGTTGCATGTAAACTACTCTGACCTCATACGTGCCGTTTATGTGTGCGAACTGTATCCGAGAAGAAAATAGATTAATGTGAGCTGTTTCGAGATTAGCATATGTGCTCGGTGGCGGCTCCCAGCAGGCAGCTTTTAACCAGAAAATGTCTCCGTCCATTGGCCTCCCCACACCAGTGCCCATATCACTCCTCCAGCAGCACTCCTCTCATCTCACACACCAAACAACTTTATGTTTTTCCCAATAAATCATCAAAAGGTCCAGAAAAAAGTTGTGGAGTCTGGTAGAAGTTTGCGTTTGTCATCTGTGCTGAAAGAGAGCAGCTGAAGTTTGGATGTTTTTGTTCAGAGCAGATGAAGAAGTTATTCTCGTGGCTGTAATGTTTGCGATATGGATTTTTGTGTACGTGCTGTCTGGGAAACTGCAGTGGAATGAGTTCCATGCGTCAGATGCTGCCTGACCTGCCAGAAACGGAAACTCATTCACTCACTCATCAGCCTCCAGTTTCCATTCACACATCAGCAGTGACAATTAAATCTGTGACAATTTAGGCTCGTTTAGACGTAGAAGAAGAAGCCATAAAGTGATCCAGCAGCTTCTCTGCAAAGATACGGTTTCCCACTGTGGAAAATCTAGTGTCGAGGCTGATATAAGCTGTTAGTCTTCTCAGTAATGATCTCTTGTCTCCATATCACTATTGTGGAAATGTCTCATAATTACTGTAATTATTATAAATTGCTATTTACGTGCTATACATTGCACCTGTAATGTATGGGATTATGGCAGCTTGCTGCATGAGCACAATTTCTGACATTTATACTAAAATAGTAACTCCAACGATTTTACCCATCAAAGTCTGATTACAGGTGTCAGGGAGTGAAAAAACAAAGTTGTGTGAAGCCTTTTGTGTCTCATGAGGGAGCAGTGTAAAATCTACATTCCCTCAAGTGATGTCACTTGAGTCAGCGTCGTTTGGGGCAATTTGAAAACAGAAAAAAATCTGGGGTTTGTGGAGTTAGACAAAAGTGAACTGGAAACTACATTAGCCGCTACTAGCATACCACACCCAAATATCCAACTCAAAGTTGCATTGTGGGTAATGTAGGCGCCAGGTTTTGACAAGGAAGAATAATCTAGGGAATTAAAAAGACGGTATCTCTGGTCCTGCTGCATCGATTTAAGTCCTTTTTTTTTTTTTTTAGTGGATCGCCCACCAATCGGAAGGTCGGCGGTTCAATTCCCTCATCCAGTCCACATGTCAAAGTGTCCTTGAGCAAGATACTTAACCACCAAATTGCTCCCGAAGGCTGTGCCATGAATGAGTCTTTAGATTAGATCCTGATGGGCAGGTTGGCTCCTTGCATGGCAGCCTCTGCCATCAGTGTGTGAATGTGTGTGTGAATGGGTGAATGCTGACATGTAGAGTAAAGCGCTTTGAGTGGCCGGAAGACTATAAAGGCGCTATAGAAATGCAAGTCCATTGACCATAACTAAATGGAGTACTCTTTTAATGCATTCCTACGCATTTCTATGCAAATGCGTAAGTAGCTCAAGGGCAATACACACAGTTTTATATTGTAGCTACTGATGGACAACATGTTGTGACGATGTTTTCAGTTTTCAAGTGTGACGTGTTTACCCTCATGGGTGCAAAGACCTCTTCAAAAGGTCACACTCAGGGACACTCAGGAGCACCAATGAAAGCCATATTAATGGTCAGGGTGGCTGAGTAGCTTTTTAAAGCAATGTGCGGCAGGTTTTAGAGACTGACACCCCTGAAGTTGAGTAAAGTCATCTCGCACACTGAAAATGGGTGAGAAGCAGTTTGGGAGAAGTCTTTATTTATCTCAGCAGTGTCAGGTTTTTAATATTTATTCTAGACTTCAAAATTTGTTTGGCCAACCAAACTGAGTCCTAAAACGTACCAAGCCTGGTAGCTTTAGCCGGGCCTCTCGCTACCACTCCTGGCTCATGGCATTTTCAGAGCGCTGTTTTTAATCATGAGCGACTTGGCCACATATCAGGCTGAGTGAGATTTATGGCCCCTTTTCTCTGAGAGCCTGTACCTCCGGACCGGCCTTAATGGAGAAACACACAAAATGGTGTTTACATGGAAGGTGCTGCTGCCGACCTGTTTCTGGGCTTACTGAGGGTTGTTTGGTTTGCTGATTAGCAACTCCCCGCGGGCCTTGGGTGTGGAAGGGAGTCTCCATGAGTCTGGTCTAAGTCGGGATAGAGTCGGGGCGTTGTAATGGGGCTGCCTATCCCACTCTTTAATATGACTTTTATTAGATGAATTGTTTTATTTTCAGGCAATGGATAAGGCATTATGAAGTAACAAACTAAGAGGAATTTGTTGTGCTACTTTTGGAAGAGACAGTAAATGGAAAAATCAATATGTATACACAGCAGGAAATTGAATTATTGGATTTAAACCAGGAGTGAAGCTGAACCTGTGTTTCCAAACCTTTTTGGGGAAGAAAAACTTCCCTCGGCCTTGAGATCAAACCTGATCACCTGACCCCAAATGTTTATTAATTGTTCAACAGCCCAGAGAAATGATTTTGGAAGCATGTGCACATGCAAACCGGTACCACGCCAAAGAATGTACTAGACCTGCTCGTCAAACAGAGGATAGAGTGTCAGTGTCATGTTTTGCCTCTCTGTGGCGTGAATATCACACGCGTGTATGAAGGTGCAGTACCAGAAGGGGGCAACAAAACCACTCACTTAGGTTTAGGCAACAAAACCACTTAGTAAGGTTTAGGAAAAACGTCATGGTTGGCCTTAAAATAAGTCCGTAGTACAATAAGTACAGAAACAACGTGACATTACTACGGAAAACACGTCACAAACATCACTAAAAAACATGTCACTAACATATAGCTCACTAAACAAAACACCAGTCTCCTGTTTGAAAGTCCTGTGTTTGTAGGACTCGTCCACTTCCCCTCCCGCCCACTATAAGCAGTCTTTCTCACTTTTTATTCTACGTCACTAACTCTGAGCGTAGCAGATGCTTTTACATTGCAGTAAATATGGACTACATGGCGTACAAATGACACGCCTAAAGCAAGGACGGCATTCTTATCGCGCGCTTTTGCCTTGCGCGTTATCGTGTCATTCACATACGCCTTTTCGTGCAACCGGGTTGGCACATCAAAGCATAAACATGCTTATGTGCATGTGTTTGTACTCATTCATTTGTGTGCACATGCAAACACATTAACACACACTAGCTGTGTTGCTCTCTGGGGTCTGAGCAGGAGTAGAGCTTCGACCTAGATGAGTCAGGTTTGATTTGGGGAGTGAACTCCACTCCTCCCCTCCTCCCCGAGATCTTCATTGTCTGGGGGAACAGTCTGAGAGCGGCACACACACACACACACACACACACACACACACACACACACACGCACACGTTTGTGTTATTGTTGTTGAAGTGTCTAGGTGTCTGCTGCTGGAGGCCTCATCTCTGAGGACTCGAGGAAGTCTGACATCCTCTCCTCTTTCTCTCCAGTAAATAGTCTGTATTGTCTTTCTGTCAGGAGAAAAGAATCAGCCTCTGTCTCTCTCTATTGCTTGCTTAAAATGAAAACAGGACAGTTGTCTCAGCAACCTTGTGGGAATACAGCTCTCTTCCTGCTCTAGTGTTTGACTCAAGGACTGTGATGGGATATCGTACTCAAAACCCAAACTAATGTGATTGACATATGAAGTTTGTCATCGAGGAGGGTAGTAGAACTTCCTTGGTACATGTTTATGTCCTCATTTAATGGTAAAATCATCCAAATAAACATTACAAAACATAAATTAATGATATGGAATTAAGTTTTTCTGGACAAAAATAATCGATTGGACCACATCACCCATGCCATTATGAGTTCTTTCATCTTTACACTGCATGCCAAATATGACAGAAGAAGATCGAAGAGATCACTATAACCGCAGGGGTTAATTCCTAAAGGATAACTTCGGTATTTTTTAACCTGGACCCTATTTTCCCATGTTTTTGTGTCTAAGTGACTAATGGGGACAACAATTTTTGAAATTGTTCCAGTATTGAGGGATAATGCTGTAACCGGCAGCTGCTAAGCGAGCTCCGAGGGCAATTGAGCGGCGTCAAAATCCCTTTTTTCGCCACTGACAGGCTCAGATTGTTTTAAGTGTCTAGCAACATTATGGAAAGGACGATACAGAGAAATAAAACGTTTCCTTACCTTTCTCTTGATCCGGTCTGTTTGTTATTGTGTCCAAGTCCCGCTCAAGAAGAAGTCTCATTGTGAAATCTGAATATCCGTATACTCTGGCTCAAATAAATATGGACAATACGTCACCTCACCAGATTTCAGACTTCTCCTTGATCGAGACTCTTTCAATAATGTCAGACACTTATAATAACAATCAGAGCCTGTCATGGCAAAAACAAGCACTTTTATTGGACATAAATGACGGTGCCAGCTTGCCCCAATAGCACCATATTGCGACCGTGAGCAGCCGCCGTCTGCAGCGCACTCCCTCAATACTGGACCAAATTCCAGAAATTGTTGACCCTATTAGTCGCTTAGACAGAAAAACATGTGAAAATAGTCTTGGTTGAAAAATACCGAAGGTACCATTTAAACTACTCATTTTGAAGTTATGACCTTGATATATAGTTCTGGCAGAGAGATGTTTCGGTTCTATCAATATTGCCTACAGAGGCTACACAGCCAGTCAAGTGATATTTTAGGTCAGTTTGCTAGAAGAGGCTGCTGTGTGAAGAACTTCACCTTTAGAACCTGTAAACAGCAAACTCACGGCTTGTCTTCTCTACAAACATGCCCTTTTGTGCGTGAACCAGCTGAGTGGTGCTCTTGTAAATAGGAAGTTGACAAACTAGCAATGTACGATTGGATTTTATATAGCCCAAAGACACTGAATGATGGACTTTTTATTGTTTCCCAATACAGATTTGTAGCATTTTTATACAGTTTGCTAATGCAAGTGTATTGACTGATTCGGTGTTTGAGGTTTGGGTGTAGAATGAAAATGAAAGGGGCGGGGGGTTGGGGCAGTCACTGTTTGTCAGCCAGAAGAAGCTACAATATGCTTACATGTGCAGATGTATATGAAAGCACACATACACACACAGATAAGCAAATACAAATTTATACACCATACTGTACATATAAGCAGACACACACACACACACACACACACACACAAAATGGGCACTTAGCTCTAAAGCCAAGTAGGGTTTTTGTTTTCATAACTGCGCCATTGTATTAAAGTGCTTTTCCATCCATCCATCTATTGGATTTCATCTTCCGCTCTTGGTAAAGGTCAGCAGTTGATGTTTATTCAAAGTTTGTCTCTTCTCAGTCTCTGACGTTACATGAGATTAGAGTTTGCTAAACACTTCGCAGAAGTGCACTGAGTTGCGCTCCCGACCCCGTTTGGCCTTCGCTTGACCAGCGTCCTATTTAAGTCTTCTACATTTTTCATGTCCTTCTCCACAGTCCTGGTTCCCACCACTGCAGAACCGTCTTGCTACCCCCCCAAAAATGGATTTTTTTGTCCCCCCGTGGATGATTCAGGTCAGAGTGTATTCAGCGGAAATCCCCTTCACCGCACACAAGGGACATCAATATGTAGTCAGTGGTTGGAGAGGAGAGTTAAAATGGCTCAGTGCCATAATTTATTCAGACATTGAACTGGCCCAGGCTTGAAGTATTCAAAGTAGCCCAGGAAAAAAAACAGCTTTTAGACATTTCATGAAGCCGTGGTTGCTTGGCATTTATATTTAAATCAGTCTGATGTGAAAGCATGGACTCAGCGTACGCCAGGGCCAGAGGGCCTCAAGAGAAAATACCCAGTTCACCCACCAGACAGCCTTCATCCCTGCTCGGCTGATAGTGCCTATATTCTAACTCTATGCACATATTTGTAGTGAATACCCTGCTTTATTTATTCCACAACCTCTCACCCACATCTTACCATACCAAATTCTATTCCCTCGGATACATTATAGCATCTGTGACGTTCACTGCAGAAGTTATGCTCTAATGTATCTCTGTACTTTCTTTTCTTACACCCACCTCTCATATTCTGATTAAAGGCTCAATCCACATCAAAGCACATATGAAAACAAAGTGCTGTTGCACTGCTCTTTGTTTCAAACTCCCAAGTATGTTGCACTTCTGGCCACACCCCAATGCGTGATGTAATAGCAGGTGTTTTTCATTTGACGGCTGATGACAAAAAACCTGCTGCAACACCATGCTGGAGAGTTTCAAATCACAAAGATTAGTGAAGGAACACCATTTTTGTTTATATTTACCCCTTAAATTAAAGATTTAGAGAACAGGCTTCAGCTTGTTGCTTTCACATGGCAATGAAATCAGTGATATTGGAGCATATGGTGTTCCAGTCAAGAATAAGTAAGAGTCACGGCAACACTGAATTCTTAATTATTGAGGTTTTTGTGCGTGCAGGAAGGATTGCCTTACTCTTCTACAGCGGATATGTCCTGGCATGATTGTTAAATGTCAGCACAAAAATAGTGAGTCTGGAAAAAATCTCTTTCTTTAATCCAAAGGGACTGACTTTAAAACCTGATGTTTTTTTTTTTAAAGTGTTAAAGGTGTAAGAGTTTCCACCTTCCTTGGTTTGATTTCTGCTGGACTCTGATTCAAGTAACACAACACATCATAAAATGTTAAGTATTCCATAATTCCTATTTTGGCTAACCAGGACCTAGTTCTTAGCTATCCTCTTGGCTTTAAGTGGAAAACAAAACCTCAGCTATACTCTCATACTGTAAGTTCCTCTGAATATGCCAGAATACATCAACTACTTTTTATGCCTCCTTGCTGGCAACAGCCCCGGTCGGAGGCATTATGTTTACGGGCTGTCTGCCTGTCCCATTCTTGTGAAGGCGATATCTCAGGAACACCTTGAGGGAATTTCTTCAAATTTGGCACAAATGTCCACTTGGACTCCAGGATGAACGGATTAGAATTTGGTGGTTAAAGGTCAATGTCACTGTGACCTCACAAAACACGTTTTGGGTAATAACTCAAGAATTCATATGCTAATTATGACAATTTCACACACAAATAGGATAAAATGATGAATGATGACATTTTGGACAGACATGGATGTAAACTGCAACTTGCCTGGTTGGTGGAGGCATACAGCATTGAGGCAATAATTCTAGTTTGGTCTGAATAACAATAATAACAATAAATTATGAAATAATCCCTTGTAAAAGTGATGAATGTCTTGACTTGATTTGACTGTAATGAGGACTTTAGATTGGTGTTATCAGTTGCTATAAGCATCATATATGTGGGTCAGTAGGGGCCTGCTACGTTGTAAAAGTGAAAGCGAAACTTAAAAGCAACACGTTTTAACATGTAAGACTGCATGAAACATATTATGTTTTGAACACAAAACTGCTTGTTTAGGTTTAGGCAACACAAACACTTAGTTAGGCTTAAGGAAAAACATTGTGTTTTGGCTTAAAATAACTATGTTTAAATGTTGTTGCTTTCACATGGGATGCAAACTCTGTTTCCTGTCATAATTACTACGGTCACTAGAGGTTGCTGATTTGTTCTTTTATACCTTCTTTTGGTGATTGACCATGTGAATAGATGATACAACCTATTATTTGGTGTAGTAGGCCCCTATTGACCCACATCTGTGGTGCTTAAAGTGACTGATAACACCTATTTAACAGCCTGGCTGGGAATATACTCACATGATTTTGGATTTTTTTCTGTCCCTGTGAGGTAATGTGGTCAACACAAGAAGAGAAATACGAGATTACGAACACAAGCACAAACACACAATCCAAATAGCCAGTCCCTTCTTAGCGTGTCCTCTCTGTAACCTTATCAGTATGCTGAGGCATTAGCTCCATTACCTTGAGTTGGCAGCCAGTCAGGAGGAAGGGCCACTCCCTCCTCTCCAGGTATAGTAAGGACCCTCTCGCTTTACTTTATGCCATTTCAGTGATTGGAAGCTTCCACGGCTAATACATTAAAGCTGACCCCCATCTCTTTCACCACTAGGTTGGAAGTTGATTTTGCTGCATTATTAGAGCTACTTGAGGGAAAAGTGGGAAAGTGAAGTGAGGTAAATGTAACCGTGCTGCAGGTCGGTGATATTTATGACAAACTAGAGGGATGACTGTGTAAAATGTAGTTTTTTAGTGGTTTGTTTTTGTGATCAGTGGGCAAGGTCTTTTTTGACATGTTTATGCCATGCAACTTCTTCTAAACTGCAGAAAATGCTGTGAATGGGTTGTCTACTGTATGTAAATTCCTCTCAGCTAATAAGACTTCAGAAGGTATAAAACACTCCTCTGGACTCACTGACATTGTACCGTTCATCCCAGTGGCTTCCTCGCTTCTAACATCAATCAGGTGTATGTTAAGCATGTCACTTGACATCAGCTCAGAGGGGAGATGTCCTTATTCATTATAACAGCAACTAGATCTACACAAGACAAAAGCGTCAAGAAGACCTCAAAGGGCTCTAAAAGAGCAGCGTCCTCTAAGTGGATGTCCTCAAACACGTCTTCATTCATAAAGAGGAAGAGCATCTTGCCGGGGATAAATGATGATATGTCTGACAAGGCACTTGCTTAAGATGGACATCAACATGAACATACGACATAGACCAATTGGTGAGCTGTCATTGCTGCGCTCTTTAGATTTTCAAAGGGACAGAAATTGAGGGTGTTTGATTTTTTTCCGCTTAATAAATATTGGTGAAAAATAGGCCATGCAAATACTGAATCATGTTTCATTTCATATCTGTGACACCTGAAATAAGCATTTATGTGGTACACTGAACAAACTTCCTAGTTGGTTTACTAAACCTTTCTATATCTGGTTGCAAGCAAGTTGCTATAGCAAGTTATATGGTTTTGACATTGCAAGAGATTATTATATATATTTTAATTGATTCTTATTGGTTGTTTTTTCTAATATTTGTTGTAAAAACTGAAATGCTGTCTGGCTTTGTGTGATGTCAGAACCAAACATTTCATTTGGATAAACAGTGAAACATCTTGAACTTCCCATTAGTGAGGCCAATATACTGTTCTAGAACTGGTTCTTAACAAGGCATTTATTTTATGTTGTTTTTTTTAATGTTATTTATTCATGTCAGTGCTTTTTGCCACTTTTGTGGAGTGGGCACATCATACTGTTAGGGGTGTCGTGATATAGGGGTATTAACAGTAAATGTGATATTTTTATGTTAATAATACACGTATGATAATATTGTGTAAATAATCCAGCGCCTCTTAAATCAAGCTTTTGTAGTTATTGTTACAGACTCTGTCTCCATCTCCCTATACTCCTATTTTGGGTGCAATTAATTTGCCAAACAAGGGGGAAAAAAAGCAGCATAAACAAAGTTAAAGATAAATATCAATGATAGCATCATTTTTTTATTTTTTCAAATTTTCTATATATAGCGTGATAGCTCCTCTTGTCCGCATTTTAAAGTGTTCTTGAGTGAGACACTGATCCCCAAGTTGCTCCCCAGGCGCTTTACAGGAGTCCGCTGCTCCCGATGCTTAGGATGGGTTGAATACAGAGGTCAAATTTCATGTATATATATGTCGATAAAAATAACGTTTTCTGTTTTTTTAATCTGATATCATGACAGCCCCAAGTTTTAATTAAAGCAAGATCTGCCACCCGCACTAAAAATGTATTCCTTCCCATTTCAAACTGTGCTGCAGGTTCCTCTATAGCCATAAAACTCGGTAGCTGTGACCACACCGTAGGTCCAGAATCCAGTTGAGTAACCTTCCATCATTTAGATTTTCACATTCTTCAATCTAATACTAAACTAAATGACTTTAATATTGACTTTAGTGCTGTGTGCATACAGCCATGCTTTTATCCACGGTGATTCATTCGAGCTAATATATTTCTCCCCCAAACAAG
Organism: Sebastes umbrosus; assembly: GCF_015220745.1. Lineage (NCBI taxonomy): Eukaryota > Metazoa > Chordata > Actinopteri > Perciformes > Sebastidae > Sebastes > Sebastes umbrosus. The sequence goes on from NC_051289.1 coordinate 23,268,479, forward strand.
GTGAGCGTGAAAGATAAATAAAGGACAAAGCAATACGAGGTAATAGCCCCTGGAGAGTCTGACCTCTCCCCGCGGTGAATTGTGGAGTGTGTACATCTCTATGACCCTGCGCCCTGGCCATAATCCCTCACTACAGGGGCTGGATTAGGGCCTCTTCTTATTAGCCGCCACCCCCCTCTCAACGGTCTCGCTCTCTCTTCAGCCTGGATCGATGGCTGGCTCGGTCTGAAGTGGCGGCGCCGGTTATTAAACGTGGGACCGACCAAACCCTTCGGACTGCCGGGATAATCCCATCACAAATTAAGTAGAGGAAAATTGGTCAGGGAGAACGGGGAGGGGGGGGAATCTTCATATTGTGACCTTCTAACAGTGTGCACACAAACAAACACACACACACACACACACACACACACACACACACACTTAACAGCTCTCTTTTTTATCATATGTTAATCTGTAAGGATTTGTTCCCACTGATGGATCAGCATTTTATTAAAGAGAAGACCTCACTAAATGAGAATATGCTATTCTTGTTAATGTTTGGATGCCAGTGGCATCGTAAAATAGCCAGACTTTATTAATTGATGCGTAAGCATAGATCCACAGTGCAAAGAAGGTCACACAAAGTAAATCCTTTGTATAACACACTCATGGGTTTCTAAATCTGTTGTGACGGTGGTGTAATCTGTAAGGGATAGCATGAACAATGAGATGATCTGATGAAATAGAGTGGTGCAGGGATGACATGTTTTTGAAGGCCAACCCGGAAGTTACAATTGCACAGGTTTCCTCAACAAAAAGACAATTTTGGGAATTTTCCATTGGATTTTTGCAGAAAATAAGCTCTATGGCAAACAAACGTTCATGATACTTACACGTTTTGTTCCGTAAGATAGGTTTCTTATAAATTTAACATATCTCTAGACCACATCATGTATCATGATGTAACACTGCATCTCTTATAGAGATTCTCAGATGCCGTCTTTATCTACAGCACTTTAATTTAATTCAGTTATTTGGCGCGAATGTTTGGTAAAAGCGTGGTTTTAAAGGAACAGTGTGTAGGATAGCAGTGAAGTTGCAGATCACAACTTCTCCTGTGCGCCAAGTGTGTAAGATTGATATAGCCGACGCGAAAATGCGAATGGCCCTCTCTAGAGCCAGCTGTTCTAAGAGTAGTGTGCTTAGAGTGTGTGTGTATGTGGTAAGTGAGAGGTGAAGCAAGAGAGAGAGAGAGAGAGAGTGGTGGCAACGGGAGTGAGTAACGTTATCGACGGACGGAAACATACTTATTAATATCATATTCCAAATCTGACAATAGATCCCCCTAACTGGTCCTTTACTAAATGATTAGACCGTAACAATGGACATTTAAGTCTGTTAGCATCTGGAAACAATCACGTTGCATAAAGCAAGACCAATCTTGTCATGTTTTCAAAAGACCAGATAAACGTCCGGTAAGAGTGGAGCCTTGAGGTATTCTGGGAAATACACCAAGGCTTTTAATCCACATCAAATGTCTTGTGTAACTTTCTGTCCACATGCACAGATACACAAAAAACAAAGCTTTATGTCTTAACTTAAAAAAAGCCACATTCTGAGGCAAACAGTAGACAGTATGAAGATTTGATGTTTCATATTTATACAGTCTGTGAGCATCTGTGGTTTTTTATCTTTTACTTTGTGTCATTTCATTCCTGTTTTTTTCCTTTTCTGTCCCTGTGGATCTCCCTCTCCCTCCCTGTCTTTCTGTATTTGTGTGTGTGTGTGTGTGTGTCATCTCTAAGCCTGTCTTGTAGGATAATACTGGACGTTAATTACCCCCGCTGTCTGAGGTGAACGTCATTAGAGCCCTGAACTGGATGTGAACCAGCCGTTACCGAGAGGGGGCAAAGTCTATTAAACGCCATTATTGAATCTTCAACCTAATTTAAGAGTAAACGCGCAACGACCGTCCGTCTGGCTGCTAGCTGTGGTTTTCTTTACTCGATCCCCAAACCTCCTTTTGAGGAAACCATACAGACAACGGCCAAAATAAATGAAACACATTTGTAACAGAGGAATACAGAATATATTAAAAGCGGCTGGTGAGTTTCGTTGGCATGGTGTATGGCATGCCACAGCGGTTTGGTTAGGAGGAAGATCAAACTTTTAAGAGAGTGTTGGGAAAGCTACTTTGAAAGTGTGGTTTTACAAGCTACCTGTTACTGTATGAGAACTTGCAGCAATGATTCCCTCATGAGAAATAGACTTTTATTAACTCAAGTCGCTGTGAAAAAAGTAGTTTCGCCAACTCCCCTTCTTGGTTGCAGAGAAAGTTCCTAGAAGTTTCCAGATGTCATCATATCGTCATTTGCATATGAAATCCCCATGCTCTTAGTGGAATGAGGGGGCTGTGCTGTGGGACACACTGACATCAGATCTTTTTTGACTAAAACAGGATAATGGTGCAAATGTTTCTGCATTGGCATCAGCCATACCGGGAGCTTTGGAAGAGAGACTGAAACCCAGCAGTAAAGTCGGCAACAATAATAAAGGGTTTTTATAACATACAGCTTAAAGTTAATGACCAGCAATATTAAGCAATTACACTTTACGTCAAAGTGGTTTAATCAGCAGTAAACTACTGTAAAATGTAGTGAAAGTAATGAAACAAGTCAGAAAGTCCAGACTGTGGATTGCTGAGTGCTGTTCTGTGTCCAACACTATCTCTGAGACTGTCCTCCCAACGAGAATGACAGTATCAGTTGTTCCATATGTTTCATGACAACATTTTATACATCCAATGGCAACGTTTTTATGAATTCTCACTTTCTGCAATTAGTATGGTTAAGGACAGGGAAAGAAATTGGCTAAGGCAAGTAAATTGTGGATAAGGTACGGTTAGGGTTAGGCAAATTAAACACTTGGTTAGGGTTAGGTTCAGATCGTTGTTACGGTTAATAAAATGGCAAATGTTAATTGTACATCTGTAATGACTCTGGTCTCCTGTGTGAAAGTCCAATGCACATTAATCCACCACCCAATCTCCATACACACACATACTCTTCATCCAGCTACATGACAGGCACTGTAATTACACATCCACTGAATGTTGGCACTGGACATAAATTAGAAGTGCTGAATTGTCCACTTCAATACAGATGTGATTTCCAGGATACAGGGCTGCTGTGCCTGAGGCCACATATGTATACTAAACAGTCTTAAACAGTCACAAAAGCCCCAACGGTATTCCGGTTTCCTGGGACTTTATTTCAAGGATCTAATATTAGCTATCTGCTAAACTAACCTGTACAAAGCAAGAGCAGAATACCCTCAATGAGTTTAACAGTAGAATAAGCTTCAGTTTTTACAATGACCTACAACCTTGCAATAAAAAGGTTTAGTGAGTAAATGACAGTTCAGTGCCATAGAGTGGTGCAGGAATGAGTCCTAAAACCTGGAAATGAGTTAGCATTTTTGAACTTACAGGTCTCTCGAAGTTGATTGTTGAAAGATGTTTTTTTTTTAGCATTTTACCTCAAAATCTTGCTGTGTGCTGTTTGCCACAGAGCTTATTTTCTGCAATAATCCAAAATCCAATGGAAAAACCCCATTGGCTTTTTGTCAAGGGAACCAGAGCGATGCTAACTTCCTGGTTGGCCTTCAAAAATACGTCATCCCTGTACCACTCTATAGAGCCCTGACCATAATCCTGAGACCACAGAATGATCAGGTAGGAGAGGATTATATGGTGGTAGTGAATTAAATTATGAGGAAGGAGAGACACGACTGACAAACACGTGTTGATCTCACCTTTATTTTTGGGATTCAGTCACATAATTATACTGTCTTCATTCCCGGCTACACTGCAGGCGGTCACAAGAAACACTTACAGTAGCAGTCAAATCTCCCCAGTCTTGTCACAGCATTAAACACGCACGAGTTGCGGCACAGCGTAAGCCGTGATTAAAATGCGTCGCTCCCACCACTAAGACATGTCTCTGGTGTATCAGATGGAAGCTTAGCACCGGCATATGCTCGCTGCCATGATCTGCCGATGGATGACAGGTGGTTATCCAACTATTTGCATAATCATGGGTGTAACGTGCAGGCTGCTAGAACGTCATAAACAAATCCATATGGCCTTTTGGGAAAATCCAGATGATTCATACCCCGACTCCCGGATATACTCACAGTGTAACAGACATCAGCAGGATTTCTCACTGAATGTTTTAGCTGGAGTGTGAAGTGTGGAGCGACTTCATTCTCTCTACTTGTTTTGGCAGCTCTGATCAGAAATGTGAACCTTTTTTAGTTGCAGATCGGTCAATGTGGCAACATGGACCAGTGTTTTCCTGTGCAGTTTCTTGTATATGTTTGATGGCTGGGGTAATTATGGTTGTGAGACCCGGTTTAAAAACTGGGAAACTTTCCAAAATCAGCTTGTGTCAGTAGTCCAGTGTGTAAGAATGACCCTTATCTTGAGAGTCAGATCATGATAAATGAGCAATTTTGCTGCAATTACGACTGTAATTGTTATTTTTAGGGTGGCTAGGCCGAGCAAGGGGTTGTTTAATTTTTCACATACATCATTTTCTCTCATATTTGCATTTTTTTTTATGGCTGTCTGGTTAATTTTCCAGCTAAAATTATAGTTATGGTATATATATATATATATATATGTCACTATTGCGGGACTCAAGCCAAACCAAACCTCTCCGAGTTGTACAATGTTTCCCTTTGGGCTGAATAGACCTTCTATGGAAACAAAAGTATTTATAATCACCACTTCCCGTGTTTCAGCGGACATATAGTGTAGTCGAGGAGGTACTGCGGGGGTCTTATGGTTACCAGACAGAACCGTGGGCCTACAAATGTGCCACAGTTGGAACACTGAGGTGGAAAGTGATCTGTTCAGTATGTGAATAAAGGAGCAAGTGGTTTAATGTTGCTGTAACTCTCTTTTTTCTTTTTCTTTTTCCACCCTCCTTGTACTCCACTTTCCTCCTCCACAGACATGCCTCTCCATGTCCGTCGCAGCAGTGATCCCTCCCTGGCCGGCCTTCCTCCGGGCGAAGTCCCGGTCGATCCAGAGGAGCCGTCCAGAAAGAACCCAGCTCGCTGGTCCACAACCGCTGGTTTCCAAAAGCATCACCACAAACCAAAAACAAGCACCGGCAACGGCACCGGCAGCCTGGAACGAAAGGTAACTTATAAATCTGCTCGGTGATCCATTGGTATCTTCAAATGTGACTTTTGACTGCTCTCAAGAGAAATACCTCCAAACTACTAATTACTATGATAAACCTTTTACATCATGAAGGTTTATGTGAATATAAAAAGGTGTTAAAACTCAACAGAACTTAAAATTGTTACATCAGTTCTGCATTACACCGCTCAAACAGCATCTTGCCCAGAAGTTATTTTCCACAGTGCTGCAGATGAACTGGAGCTGCATCAATTATAATGTCAGAGAGATGTGCTCTGAAATCTCTCAACCTCCTGCAATCTCTCTTGTTTTGAACTTCCTTACTGCTTTCTTCCCTCATTTTCATTCCGCCTCTCCTCTGCGCCCCGAATCAAAGAAATAACCGTCAGATATGAAACCTGTGCTGCCCTGCTTGCAGACATCCAGCAGTGGCATCAATAGTCTCTAACTGAAACTACTTCCTTCTGACAACACCCCTTTTTGTCTTCCAAGAAGACGAGCAGAGATTGTTAAACACTCGTCCCTTTTGTTCCAAATTCACCTTTCTGGGGCTTTTCAAAGCCTCTGATTATGAATCCTAAAAGAAAGTGTAGCTCAGGTACATCCTCCCCACGGCTTCTGAAAGAGAAGGAAGCCAATTAACTTCTCAAAATGGCTGCCCCCACGTGGTGCTGACAGACCTTTACGTCTCGCTGAGAGAGAGAGAGAGAGAGAGAGAGAGAGAGAGAGAGAGAGAGATCCGTTCCCGATGAAACAGAGAGGTTAAAAAAAAGGGAGATGATTGAGTGCTTGGAACGTGACACGGCAAACCTCCACGTGATTAGTGTGTCTGGAAGCATCGTCTGATAATCCTATTTAAAGACACTTTAGTTGTCAGAGCCTCAACGATGTAACGGCACACTCCCCGGCGGAGGGCGGAGGGAAAGAGGTCGAGGTGAAATGGATATCAGGCCTTTCATTTTGTCAGGATGGGGACATCTTACACTGAGCAAATATATTCAACTGTTTGTTTGTCTGTGTGAGCTTGTGTGCTCGAAAACAATGAAGAATATAAAAGTGTTAATAGATGCTCTTCCCTGTGGATTCCACTCTTGTGTGCAGGATATTCATGTTTGGTTGCATTGCACTGTGGGATAAGCAGGGTTTGGGGTAACAGAATTTACATAACAGGATTTAACTTTAGATTATAAACAAATTAATGTACATTAGCACATCATATAACAACAACAACTGTGACATTACACCACAGATTACATGTAAGAAGTGATTCATTTTACTCCAAAAGGCTGCTTTAAAAGGACTTTGCATCATTTTAAACATCCTTAGTTCTGTTTGTTTGATATCTGATCGAATGAGATAACAGAACTGCTATTCAAATTAGGGCTAAAATTAGGGCTGTCGCAATAACTGCGCTTTGGACAAGCCAACCACAGGGGACAGCAAGCAACCGGCACAACCGCTATGTTCTTTTCTTTTTTTAAATTCTTAACAATGGGAGCGCCACAAGCTAAAATGATGCTTTATGAATATTATGCAGCAGCGTGATTTTGCTCTGATCGTCTATCCTGCACTCAGTGCTGGACGTTTGCAGTTTTGTTTTTGCCGAAAAATGTTCAGCTTTGGGTAAAACGCTGCGCTCGTCACTGTCACTTTTTACCCAGCCGTCAAATCACGATAGAGGAGGGGCGGGACACATACCACAAAGACCAACTGTCACATCCTACATGTTGGCTACATGTGCTGAACAACAACAATGGAGGTGAAATGAATACACATAGACCGACGGGGCCGTCCTCTCCCCACATGTTTCAGCCTTCCCTTCCTCCAGAGCAACTTCTATATCTTGTGTTGACATTTTTACTTTTGCGGCTATCCCGTATCATAGCACCCAGACGCATACAAAAGCGTCTCATCTGAAAAAAAACGCTGCTCTTCATTGAACAATAAACAAGTATGACAATCTTTTGTCATTTAAAAAACAACAATATACCGAATAATATCCTGACAATAAAGCTTATTAATACAGCACTAAAATCAGGATAAAGGTAATAAAAAAAAGGCAATAATACCGCATATCGCGCTGTTGAGCCAAATCATTATCAATAAAGGTGAAATTCCTCCACCGTGACAGCCCTAGCTAAAATACATGTTGCACACTGTCTAGATTTTGGAAATAAAGCTTGACTGAATGCAATGCATCCCATTTAGTTCTTGACTCCCATCTGTAGCAGGTGATATCTGAATTAAATCAATTTACGTAATCATCCCGTCGCTGGCGGCTGGTTTGAAAAGTAATGAGCTAGCACTGGGAGGCTGTTGTCTTTATTCAGCTCGTCCAGCTCTTGACTGGGCCATTAGATTTGTTCCAACAAAAAGGGAGTCTTAGTCCTCAGAATCCTCCTTATCTCTTTTTCATACATCTATATATATATAGTCTATTTTTATTCAATCAACAACAGATGTTGAATATATTAGTCAGCATTGACTTTGATATATTTATGTCTTGGCGCTAACATTGTTCTCAAAGGGAGCCATACATCAGTGATGAGCATTGCCAGAAGAGCGTGTGGATGTAAGCCATACACTATAGTGTCTCCCCATTGTTTGGGGTAATTTTCTTTACAGCCAGCCGTGTTCTGTCCAATTCCCCGTGAGTCCAGTTATGGCCGAGTAAGGCTCGGTTCTGCTAAATCTCCCTAATGCAAGCCAACGGGAGGCCTCAGTCATCAGCTAGCACTGTAAACTCATCACGTCTCCAAATGACTTTACAGTACCTCACGCTCCGGGTTCTCCACGCTTAGCAAATAAAGGGATTAGGCAGTAGATATGAGCCCGTTGATTTACTGCTATACCGCTCTGGTATCTGGGTTTTCTCCGCATTTTTACGATCTGTGTCGTAAAAGTTTTCGGAGAGGGCTCCTTTGTCGCGCCGTGTTGCATGTCGGGGACCGAGGCCGTGATGGCTATCAGGGGCCGTCTCGGTAGAGCCCACGTGTCCGGCTGTGTTTTACAGTCCTGTCTGCGGTGCTTCCCCAGGCCCCGTCACGCCACATTCAACCGCACTAAAACACACATGGCTTATTATATCATGTAGGGGGTAGGGATCTCTCCCCCCGTTCTCTCTCACTCTCTGTCTTGCATTGTTTCCTTCCATTGTATCACTCGCTGAACATAACTTGTTTTCATTTGTCTTTGTTCGTCTTTTCGGATGTCTGTCACACACCCCCCCCCCCCACACCCCCATTCTGCAACATGCCACTTGGGAGTTTTTTCTTTTTAACTTTAGTCTGTGTTCTTTTGTTGTGTGATGTCTCATTAAAGGGATCCAAACTTCTGTTTCTGTCAAGTCTCGCTCTTTAGCTGCCGTTTTCTCAACTCATCAGACCTTAAATCATTCCTATTCTGTTTATGTGCCTCGTTGAATCATTGTCTCCGCTGTGTCTTTTAATATTAATTTGCTTTCATTTTTATTCAAATAGCTTCAGCCACTATGACCTTCAATCGCCGATATTTCAATGCCAAGGCTAGCATGTCTGGAATGTAATTTAGTGTGTTTTTGTGTGCTTGTGGCCATTGTAATAAGCCCGCTGAAGTCTGCTGGTGTTTGACATTACCTTGGCAGTAGCATTTTGGAAGGTGCTCTTTTGTGTAATGGAAGCGCTCAGCTGTGGCTGTCTCATTGTAATAGGCCTCTTAGTAGCGGCTCAGGTTTAGATGTGGGGAAGGGGTTAGGTGTGAGGGTTGAATGGAGTGAGACTCCAATGAACAACACAGTATTGGTTCGTGGCACGCGTCCAAGATATACTAACCGACATCCACCACAAAATGTCTGTCATCCAGCGGCTATAGGTAGAACCAAACCACAAAGCTGTCTCCATAAATCTGGAGAATGGATGTGATAGTCATGCAGCGATGTTAAGCTCTCTTCCCGTTCTCCTGCAGGGGAGAGGAGGCCATTCCTACCGGAGTCTTCCTCGCGATGCGAGTGGCTGGTCCACTCAGTTCCAGAGAGAAATTACTCGATCTTCTCTGAGCGCCAACCACCCAATGGTGGACCGATGGCTTGACAGACAGGAACAGGTAAGGAGGTGGACTTAAAGGAACAGTGTGTTCTGTGGGGATCTATTAACAGAAATGGAATATGATATTCATAACTACGTTTTCATTAGTGTATATTCACCTGAAACTAAGAATCGTGTTTTCGTTAGCTTAGAATGAGCCCTTCATATCTACATAGGGAGCGGATCCTCTTCACAGAGTCCACCTTGTTTCTACAGTGGCCCAGAACGGACAAACCAAACACTGGCTCTAGAGAGAGCCTTTCATGTTTTTTGCATTACCTGAAGGCCACCGTAGTTCTTCGTCAAGCTTGTGAAACCGCGGTAACGTAAGCAGCAGAGTGCTAAACCGTGGTACCGCCAGCCGCCCTTTGACTTCCATTGCTCCTGAACTAGTGTTATTATAGTAAGGATGACCTCTGAGCGAGGCGAACAGTGTTGCCACGGTTTTGCACTCGGCGGCTCACAATACCACAGTCTTGGTAAGGGAGCAGAGGGATTGGTTGCAATCTGCAACCACACCACTAGATGCCGCCAAATCTGACACACTGTACCTTTAATACAATAAAATATGTCAGTTATTTAGGTTTAAAGACGGGAAAACACATCTTGTTTCAAATCATAAGCAAGCGTAAGGATTTTGGCCATGACGTGTCAGTCATGTTGGGCCACCACCTCAGTTTTTAGTGTCACAGCAATCCCTGGCTTCATGTTACCTCGTGATCCTGATACGTTCCACACTGTGACGTATAGAGATTTGAAATTTGGGAGAAAGAGAACACTGGTATATTATAACACCCTGAGCTGGGGTCTTGGAATCGCAAGAGAAAAAATTGGATCGTGCATACTGTCTGCCGCACTATTTCTGGCAGCTATTATTATCTGCATACAAGAATAGTTTTCCTGCCCACTTGGCAGCCCTATTGCCTTATAATATATCCCACTGAGTGACAGTAAAGTGTAACATATTCCATTTGGCTGAGACATAAATCCAGAGCACATAAAAGTAGCATGAATTCTTCAGCATGGCTAGCCCCTGTGTTTGTACCTCTCTCTATCTGCAGAAAACACGCTGCATCGTGTCATAATGCATCACACCCTGCCATAGTGTTATAGCAATCGTAAGCACAGATAGTGACAGATAACAGAGTGAGGATTACAGCCCCGCTGACTGCTCGCTGCCCAAGCCAACTTGAAACAGAAATGCTGACTGACATCAGACTTCATACTTCTGTTCTGTGTAGCGGTACTTTTCATAAAGTAACAGCGCACGCTGTTAGTCATTGCAGGCCCGTCTCCTCACTTCACACCTCCTCGCTCTGTCGGCACTTTGTGATTGTCTCACTCTGCGACCGGTCCCTCAACTCCTCAGCCTGTCAGAGGAGAGAAAAAATGTTCCCTTTTAAAAGTTATTAAAAGTGACAGAGGCTCTCTGCTGGGAGAGCAGAGATGACCTTGGGAGGTGTCGGACACGCTGAGCTCGACGTGAAGAGGATTTCTCCCAGTTTGTCTGCCAGTCTCTGCCCATCACTACCTCAGCTACCTGCTCTGACCTAAGTAGGAGGTGTTTAATCTATCCCTCCTTCGTGTTATAGAGTAAGGAAAGAGCAATGAAAGGCTGTGAAACATTGTAATATGGAGAGAGGAGTAAAGCAAATGGACGAGTAATAGAATTGAACAGCTTCCCTGTGTTGTGTTCCATTCAGCTTGAGCCAGGGTTCTCACCTGAATGTCTGGGCTACTGTGCTGCGGGTTTCTGGGTGGTCTGTCTGCATTTCTGTTTCTAGTCTCATTGAAAATCAAACCCGGCCAAGGTTGTGTCCCATTGTCACGGCGGCCGAGGAAGTATTTTCATTCTTAAGAGTTCTCTTACAGTATTTTGTCTCTGGCTAGACAGTCTGTCAGGACAAAGCAATCTTATGAAAAAGAAGCTTTTTTATTGCACTGTGTGTTTTGTCCATCTGGAGGTACGGCAGTATTGCTCCAATAGGATGTCTAGCTATCACACAAAACACACTAACCTTTTACAGAGTAAAACAGCAAATCCTCACATTTAAAAAACTGACATCTCATCATCTATTTTTGATAAGATTTTTGTATAATTAGATCCACCCGAAAAATTACATTTATTATTGATACATCTATATGTTGTGGAAATGTCAACTTAAGGAGTCAAGTCAACAGATTTATTTATTTTTATCTGATAAACATACATAACTCTATTTAGATTTGGTTTATATGATGATGTAATCCTTCAGTTGAAGTTTAAAGATGAAAATAGTGTAAAAAGTGTAGCCTCATGGTGCTTGAGGTAGCCTTGTCTTCCTTAACATTAAAGTTACTGTGAGGAACATTTAACTGGTTATAAAACAGTCTCATGTAATACTGATTCCTCTGTATGACCTACATCAGTAAACGAGACCATCGGCGAAAAGATTGGCTATTTCTATATAGTTTTTCTTAATGCTTCTCATCAGTGCCACTGGGTTGGATTCCAGTGAAATCAGACAAAATCATGCACGTTCACCAGAAACTCCTTCAGCAAGCCTCGCTGCTCTGCCAAACTGACACCATGCTGCTGGAGGCCCAGGCCGTATTGCTGGACCCGCTGAAGCGAAGGTTGGCTCGGCAGAACCAGAACCAGGACTGAGCGGATCAGACTGTCAGACCCTGCTCCAGTAAAATTAGAGGGTTTCTAAAGTAAGTCTGGTGTTCGGAAACACTAAAGCTTTTGTCCACAGGGACTGCCAAAATCAACACAAAATGAAAGTTCCTCATAGTAACTTTAAATATCCTAAAGTTAGTTGGAGTTGCAGTGGTAAACTGGACCCTCTCTCCACTACTTTTTAGAACATTTTATTTAATTATAACTGTGTCAGTTTTATTCATTTCCGTGATTAGTAATTGTTGAACTAGCTGTAGCAGAAATGGTTCAAGTAGCTCAAAGAAGCAGTGCAACATAAATTTGTTCAAAAATTAAATACCCAAATCCAAGATTACTGTAAGGTTTCCAGGTTAATACTAAACAAATATCTCTTAAATTGTGAGATTATTATTTTAGGGCAGGAGTCATGCCAACATAAGTATATAAACATTTAATGAATAACAGCAGGGGTGTCACAGAGCGAGCATAAGCATCCACACGATAGCTAATTCTCAGTGCTACCTGAGTCTTTGTAATCTGACAGCTGTATGACTTAAGATGACTCACGAAACACAAATCCGCTCATTAGAGGTGACACAGCGACGGTTTCAAAGAGCCACCTCGTTGCCCAGTTGTTTCTTTCCTTGACTCACTGTATCTCAGTGTTGATCGCTGCCTTCCCCCTCCCACACATCATTGTTTGATAGTCTTCTTTGTCTGTTTGATGGGCGGACAGCACAGCAACATCGAATTGGAAGATAAAAATACACGGCGTGGGTTAATTAAAAAGAATTGTGATCAGTGCTAAAGCGCTGGCGGAGATAATGAGTGTACACACACACGCAAACACACACACACATACACGCCAAGGTTTTAGTAGAATCACACCAATTAGCCATTGTTTGTTTATCATGGATTATTTATCTCATGTACTTTATTGTTCTGCTTTATGAGTAAAGATAAAAGCAAAAACGAAGGAGCGAAGGAGAGGCCATCACACTCATTTCTGTCTGTTCACTGAAACAACTGACGCACTCTTTACTTTGCATATTTAATATATATACTGTATGTGTGTGTGTGGGTGTGTGTGGGTGTTTGCGTCATGCTCCAGCAGCATCATCTCTCAACTTCACGCAAACACCGCCTCCCTAATCATACCTTAAGTTTTGAAGCACTTCTTCCGACATCAAATCTTTTCCTTTTAATGGCTGATGTAGGTGAAGCAAGCAGCTCTGTTAGTACACTCTTAAAGTGCTTCTCTTCACCATTTATATTTAAGCAGGCCTTCCCACCCTCTGCTATAAATTAGGAATGTGAAGTCAGTCCGACTAAAACGACACTTTGACTTCTATGCTTAAAATACCAAAGAGGCTGTTGAAGTTGGACGACGACACCATTAAACTGTAAAATCTGTGATTCTGTCGTCACCACCAGAACCCAGACCTGATGAACTCACTGAGAGATTTGATGCAGTGGAGTGGTTCTGTTAACATTTGATTTTACATGAATACAGTTGGCGGCATTATTGTAGGTGATTAAGTTAATTCCCCTTAAAGGAATACTGTGTAGCATTTTCGGTTGATCTACTGGCAGAAATGGAATATAATATTAGTAAATATGTTTTCTTTAGTGTATAATCACCTGAAAATAAGAATTGTGTTTCCGTTACCTAAAGACCCAGACACACCAAGCCGACACACCGCAGAACACACCGCAAAAACTAGACCGACAGACGCTCACCGACGGCCCCAAACTTAGTCTGTCAGGACCTCTAGAATAAGCCGTTTCTATCTACTTAAAGAGCGGATTCTCTTCACGGAGCCGGCCGCCATGTTTCTACAGTAGCCCAGAAAGGACAAACCAAAGACTAGCTCTAGAGCAGGGGTGGGCAATTCATTTTTACAAGGGGCCACATGAGGAACCTGAGTTGTGTTGGAGGGCCGAACCAACAATAACTTGAACTTAATTCTGCTCAGTATTAATTGTCCCCATTGTAAAAAGCATTAAATTATATACTTTGGATTAGTTGCTACTGGTAATCAGAAGAATAAGGATATTCTGTAAATATTTATATAAATATATGCAATTGTGGTGTAGGTCATATAGGAAAATACTCCTATAGAAGTAATAAACAGTAAAAACAATAATTGCATCAGTGTTTCATTTTATTTTAAACATGTTAATCTTCCCAAATACTGAATAGGTGTTTTACAGTATGTTAAAGATAGGCAATTGTCAACTTGATGCAAAAAGCAATAAATGCTTTTAATGTTTTACAGTTAATTTTACTTGTTCAGTGGGAAAAATCCAGCCTGCTCTGGGCTTGAACAAGAGCATTGAAATCTGGCTGAATGTCTGAGGTGGATATGCGAAGGACAGCTGAGAGGTGGTCATCAGTGATAGAGGATCTGTATCTGGATTTGTTGAACTTCATCACTCAGAATGTCCGTTCACAGACGTAGGTAGATCCAAAGAGGACTAGAATCTTCTGAGCATGCCTCCTCGTGTGGAAAGTTCTCCTCTTTGAGGGAAGAGTAGAAGTCCAGCAGTGAGACTGACCTAAAGTGCTCTGCCAGAAGTGTGTCAGACTGCAGGTCAATCAGTTCCATCTGAACATCACTGGGTGTATTCTCCACACTGCAGGTGAAGGGAGAACCTGCCAGCTTGTCCCATTTTAGTCCCAACTTGTCCAAACATGCATTTACCTCCGTGAATAAATCACTCCCGGTTGTCGTCCCTTTCATTGACTGCATGGCTGCCAGCTCCTCCGTGATTTTAAAGTCCGTATATATCCCACGTATGAAAATGAGTAGCTGGGCAGTGTCACGTACATCGCAGCTCTCATCCAAAGCCAGGGAAAGTAGTCGAAGCTGACCGCTTTGTTCTTCAGCTGAAGTTCCAGATTCCCCGCGATGTCCTCAACCCTCCTCGTTACAGTCCGTCGCGAGAGGGGCACGTTCTCAAAAGCTCCCTTTTTCTCCGGGCATATTAGGGCAGCAGAGTCCAGCAAACATTCCTTAATAAACTCACCGTCAGAAAACGGTTTACTTTTTCTGCCGATTTTGTGGGATATGATATAACTTGTCTTGACAGCTGCATCTCTGGATGTGCAACGTTTAGTAAAAAGTCCTTGTTGGTTTTGCAGCTTAGCTAGCAAAGCATCCGACTCCCTTGCGCGTTCTTGTTCAGACAAGTTCTTGTATTTCTCCTCGTGTTTGGTCACGTAGTGGCGATTCAAATTGTAATCCTTGAACACGGCGACCTGTACACCACAAACTAAGCACACGGCTTTACCTTTGACTTCTGTAAATAGATATTTAGCAGTCCATGTCTTGTTGAAAACGCGACATTCGGTATCGATTTTTCTTTTGTTGCCGTGGGCTGACATGTTGAGGGCTAGCTTAGCATACCAGCATCACATGTAGCTGTTTACCTACGCATGTGCGTGACTACGTAAATAAAAAAACCTTTTCAAAATAAAAGCACACAGCCGTATTGCGTGCACGGCATAAATAAGCCTATTTTTTTTTATTTATGTTCTAATTTACTTGACCTCACGCGGGCCAGCCAGGGACAGCCAACGGGCCGGATGTGGCCCGAGGGCCGTAAAATGCCCAGGTCTGCTCTAGAGAGAGCCTTTCATGTTTTTTACGTTACCTGAAAACCACCGTAGTTCTCCGACTGTGAAACTATGTAACAGAGCCGCAGAGTGCAAAACCGTGGTACCGCCAGCCGCTGTCTCTCTCTCTGTCTCTAGAGAGGGCCATTTGTGTTTTTTTGCGTCGGCCAGTGTAGTTCTCCTACACGCTTGGCACGCGGTAGGAGTTTAAATTGGGTGCAATCTGCAAATATCACCGCTAGATGCCGTCAGATCCTACATGCTGCACTTTCAAGCCTGGAATCTCTGATTAATTTTGATAACGAGACAATTTCATGAATTTGATAATGAGTTAGGTGGTTAGGTCAGGCTTTTGATTACTTTTCTTTTGTGCAAATGTTCAGCATACAACACAAATCACAAGGCCACATCTCGCCAGTCTAGTCCGATCTGGAAAGGTACGCCTCACTTGTCTTATGTTTATCTAACCAGTCGATAAATTCACTTTAGTGTCAAACAATTCCATCTGAGACTTGGGGAGCTCCAGCTCTTCAATCCCTCGCCACCCTTCCACGCACACACACACACACACACACACACACACACACACACACTGCCAAATGTGGCATGGAGAAAAGCCTGCTCTATCAGCCCATATACGCCAAGGCCTTATGAGTTATTCTTTATATAAACAGCTGACATTAACGTTGGCCTATTATCCCACTGATGAATGCTAATGGGCCTTCCCGCTCAGCATCACATATACACACACATGCTTACACATGCGCACACACATTCGGATCTGGCTGAGTGCCTCTCAACTGTATTATTTTGCAGCCTTGATGAGGGACCGGAGGCCATTATCATGAGCTGCACCAGAGGCGGGAATGACACCAGCTGTCAATCATAGAGGGATTTAACCCTATCAAAATGGCTCACATGGAGGGAGACGGAGATGTTTGATGCACATACCCAAAAAAAGTCTGAGTTTTAGGGTTTCAAAGAAAGTGATAGACAGAGAGACATTTTATTATAGATACTGCTTATCATGGGTTATTTATAGAACAAAACAAATATCTATTTTAATATGTTATTTGTTGGCTTACTGATGCTTTGAAATTATGCTTCAAATAGTCATGCCCATAACAAATTAAAAGAAAGAGAGATTTGGAGACAGAAAGCATTACATAACGGAGTCAAAAACATGCCTGAGTGGAAGCAGCTCTGATCAGACATCTTTGAACAAGACTCCGACTGTGGGAGTTCCTCCCTCTCTTTGTTGTCTAAATGAGACACCTTGTCTGGCGAGTTTTAAAGGAAACCAAAGTGGCGAGGTGCCCGGCTAAATCATCGAGCCAGCCCTGTTGAAAGGAGATGAGTTTGTTCGACTTCAAGCCGGAAGAAGAGAGCCAGGAGCAGTTTGAACACACTCCTTTCCTTTTATATTCACACGTCAAAGATTCCTCACCAAACAAACACAGATTGCCATTTATGAACTGATTCATCTACAAAATGTTATTTTTCTCACCTTTTTTTTTTGGCTCTCCCACTTCAGTTCATAGCCAACAGTTGTTTTACTAGTGTTCACACAGTGCCGCTTTATTTCTTCACAATCACTGGCTATGAAAATAAAGCACAGTGAATGAATATATGAATATGTATTAACAATTTTTTCTCAAAGTGTAAAATTTGCAAATCCTTTGGAGAAATGTAACTTGCTTTAAGGAGTAATTACAGTATTTGTCAACCATATTTTTGTCTAACTGTGTAGTATAGCAGCGAGTTGACCTCTAAATGGATTATCTATGCTATGTTGGATAACACAGTTACAGAGATTAGGGGTCTACTGTACTTTCAAGGTAGATTTACAGTTTGACTCAGAAATAACTGTGTGAGCTGATTTCTGTTAAACTGAAGTGTTTTGGAAAGCGGTGAGCTTGCATTCCCTGCCCCAATCAACATTATCACTATCATAAAGCTCTACAATGGCGGTAGTGTAAATGCCATCATAACCAATAGTCATAATGGACAGACATATTATAACACCCAGGTTGACAAAACAAACACCTTGTAAATGAAAGTCCGTTTTTTTATCAGGGCATTAAATAGACGTTATCGGTCACTTTAAGCACCATAGATGTGGATCAGTAGGGGCCTACGACGCCTGTAAAAGTGAAACTTAAAATATACTGTACTGTATATTATACTGTTTTACTTGCACCAACAAAACCAAAGAAAATTCCTAGTGTATACCCTTTACACCTTGCAATAAACACCATTCTGATTCTGATTCTGATTCTGAAAGCAACACGCTGTAGTTAAGGCAACAAAACCACAACGTCTTTAGGTTTATGCAACAAAAACAGTTAGGTAAGGTAACACCATTACAACGTCTTTAAGTTTAGGCAAAAAAAAAAAAAAAAAAAAGTTAGACTTAGGCAACATCGTGACAATGTCTTTAGGTTTAGGCAACAGAACCACTTGGTTAAGTTTAGGGAAAAAACATTGTGTTTTGGCTTTAAATAACTACGTTTCAGAAGTGAAAGTGAAATGTAATGCTTGTGAACACAAAGACTACCACACGTTGGTTTCACAATAGATGCAAACTCTGGTGTCCTGCAGTGAAAACCCTGTATTTTTTTGCCCTATCCATCGCCCCCCAATCTCCGCCCCATTCCGCTTCAGCTACTGCCACTTCGGTTGCTGGAGGTCGCTATCGTGTTCTTTTACACCTTCTTTCGGTGATCACCCATGTGAATCAATGATGAGACCTACAAGTAGGTGTAGCAGGCCCATATTGACCCACATCTATGGTGCTTATAGCGACTGATAACACCTATTTAATAGCCTGACAGTCTAATCCGCTGTTTTTTGTGACTTTACTGCCAAGCCAAACCATAGCTTAATTTTCACTTGTTTCATTGAAAAAACAATAAATACAGTGGTAGACATTTCATAATCAGAATATGTTCTGAAGTGGTGGATCTCCAAAAAAGAAAAAAATACTTTGGAAAACCCTTAGGTGGGTCAATTCTGCACGAAAGTTAGCGTTTAATTCTCTGCGCTGTTGTTGGTGAGTGAACTTCGTCTCCTCTCCCGACTAGCTTGTTGGTAAAGCCCACACAGTCTGCAGACCCTGAGGCGAGCCGCGGGCAAAGTTAGAGCAGTTGAGCATGGAGAGAAAACACAGCAGTAACCCCCAAAACCCTGCCTGCCTGACACAGTCTCTCTTTCTTTCTGTCTCTCTCTTTCTGTTTGTACCTGTCTCTCTGAATGACTTCAAGACCAATACAGTCATTGGTGAGGTTGGAGAGGAGAGCTCACCTGCGTCTCTTCTCTCCAGGGCTATCTGGTGGATGCAGCGTTGGCAGCGTGGCGTGCGTTAGGTTCAGATACATCTGGGCTGATGTTTGATAAAGAGCAGATGGGGGGGTTTTGTTGTGTGCAGGAGAGTGCACAGAAAAACAGCAATCCACATTCCAGAGCAGCGCAGTCAGTCCCGCTGCGGTGTCCTGTGTCTGCAGAGAGGACCTTGCACTCATCCAGGACTTGCCTCTTAATTCCCCCTGAAACACACACAGGAAGGTCGGCTGGCTCTAAAAAAAAAATGGTTGCATGAGTAGATGAGAGCCCTTGTGCATGTTTAGTCTATAGAAGAACACTTCAATGTATACATGCGAGATGTACTCTAAAAGATGTTTTCTAATTGCTGCCCAGCGGGCCTGACCAGTTGGTGCTGCTGTTTATTCAACAGTGACTCCAAGCACACGAAAAAATACATATTTTTATCCCCTATTTGGTATAATCTCTGTTTATAGCCGTCTTCTCATTTCTCTCTTTCTTTTTCCTGCTCATTCTTTCAACACTACAAAAAGTCACTTATGTAATTTTTGCTAATACTTATAAATCCACTAATCTGATTTATAGTGACTTTCTTTCAGTGGAATTATCTCACCTCTATTAAGCATTAGCTTAAGAAAAGACTTCATTTAAGAATCCGATAATACATTACAAACTGTACATTTTTATACCGTGGACCCTTTTTTTCCCCTCCTCTCTGAGTGCTGTGTAAATGGCAGCTCACCAGAGACTCTCCGGTCCAGCCTGGGACCTGAGTGAGGACAACGTAGCCTTGAGCCTTGTCACAGTGGCCTGTCCTCTCTTAATTAGCCATCGCCGCTGAACCCCTGCCGGAGCGTCACGACCTCTGACTGACCAGAGCAGGTTTTCTCCTAAGGCCCGCACTGCTTGTTAAGCCTCATTTAGTACTGGTCGCCAACTCTTTTCACCTCTAAGTGGGCTCGGGCAGTTAGCTTTAGCATTATAATGACTTGTAGTGAGTGAGTGAACTGAAAGTGAAAATGCCATAATGATTATACCATAAGAACAAATTGAAAGAAAAAGAGGACAGAGGAACATACCCCTGCTTATTACTTCTTTATGGAGGACTTTGACATCTAATCTTCCCGTATGGGAGCAAACAACAACACGACTTTCTTACAATAATATATCAATATTATCACTTTTCTCAATATTTTGGGGATGCAAAAATGCAAAACTGTGCCCAAAGTTTTGGTATTGAGCACCAAAACTTTACTCTGCAAAGCACACCTTGGTTAAAATGACAAATCTCCCAATCCTGGATTATGGCAATTTAACCTACAGATTCGCCTCCAAAAATCCTTTTCAACACTGATCACTGTAATCTGTTTTCTCTAGTCAACTGGCCATCACTCCATACCAGGCGTCAGATCCACTGGTGTCAGTTCATTTATAACAATATCATTGGCAAAACCAACCCTCCATATCTCCGCTCACTACTCAATATCTCCAACAGTAACCATAATTTACATTCTAGCAAATTCATCAGTATGGTCGTTCCAAAAGTCCGCAGCTCTTTTGGTCATCACTCGTTCCAGTTTGCTGCTCCTAGTGACTGGAATGAGTTGCAAAAGATGCTCAACACCCTCATTCCGTTACCCTCCTTTAATAACTCATTACAAGCCACATATCACTGCACCTGCTTCTGAATTTGCATTTGTATATCAATTGTTGTATATACTGTATATTTTGTGATTTTTTTAAATTTTGTCTAATGTTCTGCCTCTTGGCCAGGACGTCATTGGAGATGTTAATTGGTTCTCAGTTGACTTATCTGGTTGAATAAATATAAAATAGATAAATAAAATAAAAGAATAATAAAATTAACTTTTTGGAGCAAAATCAGATTTTACAGCTCTTTCTAAATTAGATAACTTTGCCTATAAAGTTTCACCTCAATATGCATCAGCCACCAGCTGTGTGTAGAGTCCTGCACACAGCCTGAAGCAACAAAATACATTATAGAGTTAGTGTAATTCTGTTTTAGATAAGTGTGTGTGTGTGTGTGTGTGTGTGTGTGTGTGTGTGTTCAGATGATGTGATCAGGCATCACACACACACACACACTGTTGGTAGTGTGATTTAGATGATTCATTTCACAGCAAGGAAAATAGATTGTAAATGTGCAATTATATAAATAATTCTATTTAACATCTCATTATTAACTTAACATCTTTGTTAGCAATAAACGGCAGTCATATTCACCACACGTGTGTGTGTGTGTGTGTGTGTGTGTGTGTGAGATTTATATTGAGTACACGACACTTAATCATCCACCAGCTTTTTCTGGCCAGAAGCTTGTCTCGCTCGGCTCTCTGCGTCTATTAGCATTCAGCAAGGCTCCCCTCTCACCTTCACACACACACACAACATAGACACGCCGGGACAGACGGAGAATGAGAATGATAGAAATAAGTGCTTAACAATTCAGAACAACTTTCACAACTTAATCCCAAGCACATAACACAGCAGACAAATGTAGTTCCCAAGGACAGCATGTGAAAGGGCCTCCAGCAGGGGACTGAAAGAGAGACAAAGCCCAAAATGTTGCTCTGTACTCAGAATTGGGAATCAGCTTCTTTTGGAAAAGAAGAAGAACAAAAAGAGCTGTCATTCTCTGACAAAGTTTCATGTCACATTGGCCTTTTCTTTCCCCTCTAAGCAAGATATCTCTTTTTTTTGTTCTTGTCTTCTTGCCTTTTTTTACTTCATTGAGAATTGTGCAAATCATGTCTCTTCTCTTATCTTGTCTGAACAGGAGAGGAGGCGGCAGACATTTTTTGGAAGTTGCCAACACTCTTCTCTATCAGCTGTACTCTAGGCTGAAAATGTTTAACCTGTCTTGCTCTGCGGGGCTGTGTTGTGTGTGACTAGACAGTTCAGATTAGAGTTTGACTGATTCAGGCTTCAGAAGGTTGTTTCTATCTTTCAAATTTGACTATTTATATGTAAAATCTTCCCACTGAGAATTATAATTAAATTGTTACTTTTGCTTCTATAATTTTAGTTTTGTCTGAGTGGAAAAGCCTCTGAAAATGCATGTGGGTAAAGCAAAGGAAAAGTAGGGCTGTCAAAATGAACGTGATAATAACGCAAAATAACACAAATTTATTTTAACGCTACTATTTTTTTTAACACATTAACGCAATTGATCTTTCGGAGGTTGTAGCAACTTAATTTTAAGGCTAGAGTGAAGATACTGGCGTCATATGGAACTACAAAACTTGAGGAACCCATTGGTATGTCATACTAGCTTTTTGCTAATGAGGCTAAATAACGCTCCAAATTTAAGCTGCAGTTTAGCGAAGAAAAACTGTCATGGCCATTTTCAAAGGGGTCCATTGACCTCTGACCTCAAGATATGTGAATGAAAATGGATTCTAGGGGTACCCATGAGTCTCCACGTTATACACATGCCCACTTTATGATAATCACATGCAGTTTTGGGCAAGTTATAGTCAAGTCAGCACCCTGACACACTGACAGCTGCTGTTGCCTGTTGGGCTGCAGTTTGCCATGTTATGATTTGACCTGTGAGAGTTTCTGGACAATATTGGTCATTGTTTTGTGTTGTTAATTTATTTCCAATAATACATATATGCACATTTGCATAAAGCAAGCATATTTGTCCACTCCCATAGTACATTTTGAACATAAAAAATGTGTGATAGACTTGCGATTAATCGTGATTAACTATGGACAATCATGCGATTAATAACGATTAAATACTTTAATTGATTGACAGCCCTAAACAAAAACAATAAAAGTTGTTGCGTTGGAATTAGTCTACAGTTAATACTTCATCATTATATTCAGCAGTTGATTAAACACAAGCATCATTCCTGCTTTATCTGCAAAGTGACACATCTAGTTTCCAGTGTAAAGGTACTTGTCAGTGTCCTTCCCCTCCGTGCTGAAGCCGTCTTTCTCCATCCTCCTGTGTTCCTCCTGTCAGGTCATTAGTACTCACTGAGCTACGGCTGCTCTTCATCTCTCCTCGTCTCAAATTTTCTCTCCAAAGTTTGCACTCGTCTTCTCACTTCCTCCTCTTTCGGCTCCCTCTCTCTCCGTGGTTAATTACTGCTCAGATATCGTTCCCTCTTGCCCGTTCACCCCGTCGCTGCGAACAGCCCTTCAGCAAGGCTGTCTGTGCTTCGCTTGTAAACACATCACCTTTTCTTTTTTGGGCAAGTTCTGTTCAATTCTTCCCCCCCCCCCCTTGCTTCAAAACACTAAAGACGAGTGGATGTAATAAAACAGGGACAGGTGAATAATCTGTTTCCCATGTCTGTCCCCTCTACCTCCCTCCATCCTCGTTTCTGTCCACACCACCTCTACAGTATCAGGGTGGCTATCCCTCTCCGCACCGCTGGCCGCGAACGTGTTAATTCTTGATTAGGGTTCACGCTTTCGCCTTCTCCGATTTGCTCCGTGGAGTGAGAAATCACTTTCTCAATGAGAATAATTGAACACGGGCAGGGGGGTGCCAGCTCATTACCCACAAATCACAGGGAGCAGGGGCACCTTAGCCGAAGACAATAATGACTTCAGGGAATAAAACGGGGGCCGCCAGCGTGGAGCCGAAAACCAGCGTGGGCAGCGGAGAACAAAGCTGGGAGAGGAAGATGCACACTCTTAACAATGTTTCTTAAGGTGAAATCATTTTGTGCTTATCTTCCTACATTTTCACTTGAATCCAATTACTTTTTTTCCAAGGGGGGGGCAGTGTCTAGGCTTTGGAGGGGAATCTTTTGTAGGAGCATGGCCGATATTCAGGCGAGGTGATGCTGCTGTGAAGTTAATTATACCCCTCTGGTTGGTATGCCAAAAAAAAAAGATGTCTTCCTTAAATGATCATTCAAAAACACCAAAACCTGACTCCAACTCAAAGAACAAGAGAGAAACATAGAGGTAAATGAAAGTATATTCTGCAGCAGCTACATCTAAAAAGCTATTTTTTATGGCCAACACTGAGGTTCTAGATGGACTTTGATGATTGACAGTGCCAGATTTCCCACAGTGCGAAGTCATTCACTCCTATTTATTTGATTTCTTTCTACTTTCTCACCCTCTCTTTCTTTCACTGCCTTTTTTTTTATAACACGCCACACATTTCCACTCTCCGCAGAGTGCCAAATGAGTCCACTCCGACACAATGAGCTCCATTGTCACAATAGGCTTTTCTCACTGTTTTATAGGTCCCATTAGGGGGGGGGGGCAATGCTTTTAAGTTGCTGAAGGAATGTAATAAGGCCCCGGCCGACAGTAAACATCCACATCTCGGGGCCACAGAGAAACATGAGACGGAGGGCTGCTTCGCCATCTCGGCCGAAGAGACCCGTTTCATTTGCATCGGCCGGAGAACAAAAGCGGTCACAGTTGAATGTGAATGGAGAGGAATGAGGTGGCTTCGTTTCAGAGCCAAGGAGATGGAGGAATAGAAAGCCTTTTAAAGAGAGAGGGGTGAGGGAGGAGAGACATGGTAGTGGGCCAATCAGTCCATTTCTGTTCCTCCCATACAGATGTAGCCATGGTAGCCAACCACTTTGTGCTGCACCACTGAGAGCTATTATTTGGATTCATTCAGATATCGCTCTGTTCTTGAGTGCGCACCATTTCTGTTCAGTTGTATTTCAACATTTGATGGAGAGAAGCCTACAGCAACTTATGAAGGAATGCATACAGAATATGTGTGGCAGCGTAATGGTTGTAAAGGTCACGCTGCCACATCAGGATGAAGATGTTACCGAGTAGTACTTTGTGTGTGTGTGTCCATCAAATGTCAAATTTTCTGTCAAATAGTCCTTGAACATCATCTACCTTGTCATTCATTGTATGCCACTTTGGAACAGAGATTCCTGTAAGTAGAAGTGAATATATAACTTATAGCCAGATAAAGCATAGACGCTCAAGTAGCCGTTGGTGTTCGGAGATGAACTCACTGAGACTTTAAATGAGCTTTACATATGATAGATAATCAATCACAGCAAACATTGTGCAGAGGAGGTGGAAGTACAACAAATAGTTTGAAATGCCGTCTGACAGGAAGCTCTGACATCACAGATTTCAGCATTACACGCACTTACTATACTGAAACTCAAACCTGAAGACAAAGATGAAGATAATATGAGCTTTATATCTTATTTTTATCTTACTTTATACTTTATGACATCACAAGTTTGAGTTTTATCACTCTAGTTTTTGGATTTCGGAGAGAGTTGTTCATGCTGGTATTTTTTTGGACTGTTTTAGACCATCGGAAGATCATGTATGAATTTTGAAAATGGGCGTAGTTCCCCTTTAAGGAGGCTGATGTTTGTCAGCTAAATCTAAAATCTTGGATGTTGCAGCATCCCACCAACACATTAATTCACCATCCAGAAGACAAATGATATCACGCTTGACTGCTATAACCTTGAAACTTGTTCTGAACTGAACTTGAAATTGTACTGTAACTTTCATCAAGGTACCACTATGTCCCCAGTGATAGATTACCTATCTCCAGCTTGTTTTAATACTCATATTTCAATGAAGGCATACTTGTTGCAACTCATAATGTAATAACTGTGCATAATGTAATAATTTAAACGTAATAAAAGCTCATAATGTAATAATCAGCATAAGAAAACCATGAGCGCACAATATAATAACAGTTTTTGCATAATAATAATAATACATTATTACTATATGAGAAAATTATTACATTATAAATAAATGTTCTTTTTTTGAGTATGGAAACGCCTCTGACATTCAGCTAAATACATGATGCAAGAGGTATTTTTGCTATTAACCCAATGTTTATTTTGTAACTTTTTACAAGCAGAAACACAAGAACACACAGAAACATAATAACAAAGATGATATCAAAAATTTAACATGTTCTGCAGTAAAACATGCAAAATCACTGGAATAATCCTTTGAGCTTCTCAATATGGAGGGTTTTAAGGGATGAAATTAAATATATATTTATGTATTTTTGTATTTTATTAAACCTTTATTTTACTAGGACATTCTCTCTGAGATATAAAATCTCTTTTTCGAAGAAGTCCTGGCCAAGAGGGCAGCATAAAAAGTTTCACATAAAAGCACAAACAGCAAACTTAAAACAAAACAGCAAAATGTTAAAAACAACATAAGAAATTCTCACATAAAAGAAACAAGCAACAGACTTATAACAAAACAACAAAACAAGAATAAATGAATAATTTGATAATTTAATACTTGTCATAAATAAATAAATCATACATTAAATTAGACTTTAAACATATAAATGTTATTTTTTGTGTATTTATTTATTCATTTGCACTTAGTTTTGGCTCTTAAAACCCTCCATATCTCGAGGCTGGATGCCAAAGTTGCATTTGATAGCCCAGCTAGCGTTAATGGTGTCATTCTAGCAAGGAGCATCTCTGTAATGGCCCGCGCTTCTCCCCACAGAGCACTTTTCCATTGGAATCCTCTCCTCTTTATGCTCCAGGTATACAGGCCATGGGAGCTGTTGTGTAGAATAGCACTCCTGCCGAGCTCCATCACAACATCCTCTGATATTCCCACATGTAATCATAATTTCAACCAGAACCACGCTGACAGTCTTTTCCATTTAGAAAACAGCGGAGCAGAGAAACACCAGTCGGTTTGCTCGTCGGGGTTTTATGTGTGTCCGTCGGGTTGGAGAAGACGAGACACCTGCTGATGTTGTCGTATGATTGGCTCAAACATGAACAGATACCTTGAGATGTAAGTGTGCCTATGGGTACCATGTTTGTGCGTTGTAGGTGTGTGTCTTCACATGTGCGATGTTTACATGCTGCAAATTGGCTACCCGTGCTCCTGTTTGTTGTGGCGCTGATGATTTCCCCGTGCTCTTATCTCATCAGTGTTTGCAATCACTCGTCGTATTTAGCGAGTAAATTATCTCCAACTCTAATTAGCACACTCGTTTGATCAATCGATATCTTGTTTAATCACACACAGAGCCACGACGTATGCAAACACAAAAATGACTTTTTTTAATATTAGAATAAATACAAGTTTGTTTGTGTAACTCAGAGAGCGCCCCCTACATCCTCCCTTTCATTCCTCTTTCCTCCCTCTTTCTTGACACCCCACCCACCCACACCCCGCCCCTCCTTTTCTGGGTCCACTAGATTACCGTGGCTGTGCCGGAGTCTTTTGGGACCTCTCTTCATTACCGGCCCTCCACAGGCCCCTCATCTCCACACGGCCCTCTTCATTTAGCCCTGGCTGAGAGCAAGGACTCGGCCAAATGGCTCCCCCCCCCTCCCCTTATCCAAGAATTTCAGCTTCCAATTAAAATGAAATGGAAAAGCGCCCCCCACCTTTTCCCCCACACTGCTCCCATGATGCTACAGATGAGCCCCCACTCACCCCACCTGCTCAAACAAGGCAGCAAACAACGGCTGATCTGTGGAAAAGACCCCTGTAATAACTCGCTGCAATGTGTACCAAGGCTTTGCTTTCCACTTAATTATTCATAGTTCAACATCATTCACCCTCATTCCCTCTTCTTCATTTCCTCCTTCGTCATGTTCAGTGTATTTAGAGCTGGAGGTCACAGCGTGTTAAAACATCCTATATAGAAAATGGATGAGATTCCTTGTGTGAATAGCTGCTCTCCATATATTAACTCCCAACGCTGCCATTATTACTCGCTGATAACATTTGCATCACAGTAACTGTTGTGTTGTATAGTTTATAGGATGATAATTTGGCAGCGTAATTCATTGGCAGCCACTGTACTACTCAATAAGTCAGTGTGATTCTGACTCACGTAATTGCAGGAGCGGCTACTGAAAATAATAATAACAAAAAAAGCAAATGTATTTAATTGCAATCCAGATCTGAAACCGCGGGCGCTCTCATTGAAATTCAAACACCCGCTATTATTTCAACGGGGGTAACTTTCGCTCGCTGACCTTCACAGTTTGAAAGATAGATTAAACGTTCTGAGCAGTGGAAAGCAGACTGTCCTCCCACTTAATAAGCTCAAAATGATGATTAATCTGCGAAAAGCACCACAGAGCTCTTTTTAATGCATGGATAAAGACCTGGGATTCAGCTGGGACCTTCCGCTCAGCTGGGCTGCGCACTCAACCCCCAGGATTATCTGTTCAGAATCACCTCCCTCCACCTAAGCCAGGTGTCTGGGAAGGCATAATATCCCTTTTGAACTATTTTTTTTTATGCACCAGATACTTTTAAACACCCCTTTGAAGTGCTATTCTCATTCAAAAATGCTATGCACATTTCTACTGTATTCAAACAACATTATTCACAGAGCTCGTAAGAGTAAGAAGTGCTCTGGACAAAAGCCGGTGACGATAACTCAATTCGCAGTAATTCCTACCCGTTTGAACCTCCGGCTCTCTGGTACAGGAGCGGTCTGCTCCGGTTGCGGCTGTTATTGATGAGGTTTGGAAAAAAGTCTCGGGCCTCTTCGTCCGCTTTGGGCCTTTGTTATTGACCTGGTGATTGATTTAAGCCCTCATAATTAGCAGGCCTAATTTAATTAAAGTGCAATTTAACGATACAGTGGGCAAAGGCAAAGGCAGCTGTGTCATTGATAGATCAGTCCAGGCCTGATATGAAACAGGCGCTGGCAGATGATGTATTCCGCACAAAGCAGGTCTCTCCCTGTCGGGGGCTCAGGGAACAAAAGAAGAGACGAAGATTACAAATAGGGAGAATGAGTGGAGTAAAGAGAGAGAGAGTCGGGCCTTTGTTTTTTCCAAATATCAGCCTACAAACAGCGCTGTCCGCCTCTCGCCCCCACCCCTCCGAATCTCGCCGCCCTCCGTCCTGATGTGGACAAATGCAGCCTCACATCTCTTATCTAATTTGCTTAACAGCATTAGGAACCGGTCCCGTCCCTGTAATTTGCTTCAAGTAAATCCATGTCAGAGCCTGAACTTTTACGAGCTCGAAGCCATGTCTTTCCAAAACAAAACAAAGAGAGGCAGATTTAGAGAGTGGAGATTTTTGTTGATTAAAAATAGGTGCTGGGATGAGGAAGTTACATTAAACTTGGCCAGCTGGGAATACAATATACCATGCATATCATTGGCAGGGAAATATATAATTGAGAATGGAGATATATTAATTAGGGCTGTCAAAGTTAATGCAATTTTAAAGCTGAAGTGAAGATACATCATATGAAACTAGAAAACCTAATGAATCCATTGGTACCAACCATGTCATACTAGCTTGTCTCGAAAGAGGTTAAATAACGTTCCAAACTTATTCTAAATTTTGGCGAAGAAAAAACTGTCATGGCCATTTTCAAAGGGGTCCCTTGACCTCTGAACTCAAGATATGTGAATGTAAATGGGTTCTATGGGTACCCACGAGTCTCCCCTTTACAGACATGCCCACTTTATGATAATCACATGCAGTTTAGGGCAAGTCACAGTCAAGTCAGCACACTGACACACTGACAGCTGTTGTTGCCTGTTGGGCTGCAGTTTGCCATGTTATGATTTGAGCATATTTGCCCACTCCCATGTTGATGAGAGTATTGAATATTTGTCAAATCTCCCTTTAAGGTACATTTAGAAAAAAACAAAACGTGCGATTAATTTGCGATTAATCGCGTTTAACTATGGACAATCATGCAATTAAACACAATTAAATATTTTAATGGACTGACAGCCCTAACATTAATAAATGGAAACATAAAGCCTCATGCCCCCACTGGAGTCGGTTATCATTTATCTTTAATGATATTGTAATTGATATTGCTTTGGATTCTTATCAAATTCTGGTTTTAGCTGCTGGAAAATCATTTGGGTGAGAAAAACGATTTAAAAAGCAAAGACCACCTTTATTATAAAAACAATAATCTTGTCATAAGTTACATCTTAGTTTATGTTTTTTTTTTTTTAAATTGAAAAAAAAAGTGTTTTCTGCCTTGCCATCCACAAGATGGATTTTTCCATATATTCCAATAAAGTGTTCCAATAATCATGAGCTGATTATGAGGCATTATGGCTATGAAAACGCTGCTTTCATCAACCATGCTGAAGAAAGGACTGTCAGGACTGTAGAGAAAGTCCAAAACTTTTCTGTCAGGATGGATAAGTGGAATCAAAAAGCTTGTTTCCTAAAAAAATGTTTCCAATGCGGAACAGGTTCATGATACCCAACCCCGCTCCCCACTGTCCTAACCTAGCACAACAACTCCTATTTGACTCCCCCTCGTCATCATCAAAAGGAATAGTACATCTAATGTGGAATGCGAGTGCTCTCCTTTGAACAAGGCTGGAGCCCATGGGTGCGGGGTGTGAAATATGAAAGACAACACATGTCCTCATCAGAGGACAGCCGCCGCCTCGGCTTCTCCCCTTGGCACACAAACATAGGACTGTAGTATCCTAACCTCGCTCGCTCCGTCTCTCTCCCTCACAGACATACGAACCAGAGAGCTAGCAGGCACTGGGGTCACACCGCTTTGATTTCCTTCCAGATCTGCAATTTCCAGTCCAACAGGGAGCTAATAGTTTGCCAAACAAATGAAACATTCATTGAAAGAGTCCCCGATACACTACGCTGTATATTCTGTGTACAACTCTGAATACAATGAATCATCATTGTATTGAAATCACCCTTAGCTTACATCATCATGATGCTAAAGATCATAACAATATAAAGAAGATAAGAGAGTAGGCTAAAACGGGTATTTGCCGCTTTGCTGACAACCATTAAGTGCCATTTAGGGAACTTGTGGGTAGGATGAAGGAGGTCATTATGACCCTTCATCATCCACTAACCAGGTTAACTCTTCGCTCAGCCTTTTATAATGTTCCCCCATCCCCAACATAAATGTAAATAAGTGTCTCATAAGCTCAGTCATTGTGACGTATTAGTTGTTGTAATGGCGTTGGAGTCCGATGGGCTGGTGGGGAATGAAGGGTTAAGGATAGTTGAGAGAGAGAGAGAGAGAGAGAGGGTTTGGCCGGGTCGTCGGGTGCAACAGTCATGTCCAATCTATTCACAGAGGCCATTTTGGAGCGTAATTTGGCCCCGATGGCAGTTTCCTCTGAGGGCATGGATGTTGAGGGATAAAAGAGCTTCTGTAACACGCAGAATATTCTTGTCACCGCTATGACCAGGTCATCCTACACACACTGCATATGCCATCCATCAGCAGCTGGTGAAGGCAGCTGCTCTATTTTGACAAGTCGGGATCATCTGCGGTTCAAATTTAGGTGACAAATCTTTGTGTCCAATGCCACGAAGCTTCTTTTAAACTGCTGATTGATTCAGCCAGATTCTGGCGCTGGTCACTACTCCCTTCTGGGAGGGTAGAAAACCAAAGATCCCAGAGACTTCAATGCAATGTGACATGTGTTTGGATTGTAATTTTGACATGTTCGTCATCTCTTGTTAACGAAACGTTTGTTTTATGCACATATATCTAATAATTATTTTGCGACCTTTTCTGAACCTGAGCGTTCGCGATATCTTAATGAATGAAGGTTGATCGCCGCCACATCCCTTCAGTCTTCCCCCCGTCCAACACAGTGGCCGGATATTGCTTATCCAGACATCTATACATATTTAATTGCATCCCGTTCGTCTGAGTGTTGTCTGTAAATAACCAACGTGTTAATAGCCAACTGTTTGATCTATAGGCTGAGATTTAGTTGGAGACGACAGTCTGATGCTGCTATAACATTAATGTATGACTGTGTTACTGCAGCAGCCTCAAGCTAACGTTAGTCACCAGCATCAGCGATGACGCTATGCTGGTCTGGTCTATAGCTTGGAGTCAAAAAGACCCTCTATTTTACCGTTTTTAGGACATGGCAGCAGAATAAATCAGATATCAGCTTTTTGGGATTTATTGTTGGTGCAACCTACTACACAGCAATTCTTCGGCATAGCGTTATTACTATTGTAGGTTTGTTTAAAGTAGAAGTTTGGAGACATTTTTCCTGTTTACGCTGTTGCCGTCAATGAGGGACATGGGGCCGTGGTCATGAGAACCTACTCTGGATGACGTGTTGCCGGTCTGATGTATTGGTAATTGCTTTGTGAGGTCAAAGGAACTTTAACAGGACAATTAGGAGTTTTTCCCGGCAGCTTGTCTTTGTATGTCAATGCCATTGTGCAATGCAGCCGTACACTGAAGTCCTTTTCGGTCTTCTCTGTTGTACAGTGGTTTAGTCGAACTGCATTAACTGGAGGTAATGAGGGTACAATTATGGCTCCTTAACCTTTAGTGCGGGAGAGGAAAAACCTCCGCCTCTGCTGCTTTGCTTTTTTTTCCCTCCTTGTTACACCTCTGCTCACTGAAAACAGATCCTTTTCACATGTTGCCATCGTTTGTTACCTTTGGCTGGTTTAATGTTTCCACAAGGGGCGCGTGTCACCTCGCACAATTAATGTTTCATATTTGTAGCCGACCCACATCAGGAGCAGGGCAGTCTTAGTAAATATTTCAACAGCCATTTTTTGCTAAACGCTCCGATTCAATTGCTTGTTTCCTTTATATATATTTTTTCATACAGCTAACACGCCACATTGTTCATTTTGTGATAATTCCATATCCTGTTTTTTTTTTTGCCGGGCACAGACGGCCCATTGTAAGGGGAGCGCGTGACATCGCCTGACAGCGAGGCGAGGCCTCCTCCTGCACATGAAGCCGTCACACAGATGTGGCCCTATAGGAGGGGTGGTGGCCGGCAACACACCATTGGCTGTGACCTTTGACCCTGTCCTTGTTAAGCCCTTGACGCCAAAGATGGGCTCAGGAGGGAGTCCTCACCCTTCTCCCCCCCCTCTTTCCCCCTAGCAGCTACATGTTGTACTTGCCCATGGCTAATGGCATGACACACTCACACACACGCTTACAGTAGGTGTCCTTTAGGACAGCGGTTGATGGAGGATGACAGCTCCTCAGCACACCCACCCTTTGCCCCAACCCCCAAGCACTGGGCTTCAATATATGTGTGTGTGAGCAGACAGCTGCTACCTCCCTTCCTCCCCTTCCTCCCACTCTTCGTCTCTCTCAGTGGTCCTCTCACCGTAGTATAACCTGTCCGTCCATTTGAAGGTAACAAGACTCTGCACTTTGCAGCTCTCCCTCTTTCTCTCTCTCTCTCTCTCTCTCTCTCTCTCTCTCTCTCTTTTCTTATATGACTCTCAATAATCTAATGCTGCAGCTGTCCGATGGCCAACCCTTTTGCTTTTTTGCTTCCCTTCATTGTTAAAGAGGCTGGTGGATTTTTTGGCCACAGATCAGGGCTCCAAGCCCTCCCTATAGTGCATGGAAGGAAGGGAGAGAGAGATGAGGGGAGTGAAGCAGAGAGAGAGAGAGAGAGAGAGAGAGAGAGCTATGAAAGAGTGCCGTGGAGAGTTGAAAAGCTTTGTTGCTTCCCCACTCCACTGGTTACCAAGGGATCAACAGGGTGCTAAAAGCACTCAAGGGAGGAAGAAATGGAGGGTTTTTTAGAGAGGGGGAAGTGTTAGATTCAGAATGATGGAGAGACAAAGAAAGAGAGAAGAGGGGCAGAGAGAGATGGATGTATATTTAGCCCGTGTCTCTCCTCGGCTGTCACTCAGTGCACGGCTTTGCCACTGACACGAGAACAGGCAATAAGTGGGCTAGCAGTGAATATAAAGAGATATGGCTTCTTCTTCTTCGTCTTCTTCTCCTGCCCCTGCTCTCAAGGACACACTGACCCCTGCAACACTGACTCAACTCAGCCACTATATAGGAAGAAATCAGCAGCTACTCCTCAAGGACTTCACTGCCTGAAATGTCAATCTTAACAAGTAATTATGTATCGTATTCGCAGTCTTTGTCCAGAGTCTCTAATGAAGAGGCTGAGCCCTCGCTGGTTGGACAGCCCCGTTTTTTTACTCTAATGAACCACGGTGGCCACTCAAGCACTGCCTTTTGAATCCAGTGTCAAGTGTCAATCATGTGTTTTCTGTTTATGGTGGAAATTTACTGGCAGATGAAGCGTGCTGTGCATTCAAATGTGAGAATGAAAACACTCACATTGGCTGAGAAATCACTGCTCGTACATCAAAACACGAGCACTTTACAAAACTAGTAGTGTAAGACGGGTTGTTTCAGCTAGATATTACAACGGTATGTTTCACTTTAAAGGTGCTAAACGTTTGTACATTTTTCACAAAAAAACATTACAAATCCTGCCAAAGCATGTGAAATGATTCCACTTTGATTTCTGAAGTAGTTCAACTGTTCCACAGATGTCCTTGGACAGAAAGTCAATATCGGAATCAGGAGGGTGTAAGGCGGATCGCTGCACTTGTATCAAGGAGAAAACAGTTAAGCAAGTTCTTGAAACAAGTGGAAATCTCACCCCCGTTTGCAGATTATCCTGCTTTTAACAAAGCAACGGTTTTAATGAGGCTGATTTTACATAATATTTTCCGTCCCATTGCTCTCATTCACAACTCCTTTTCTCTCTCTTCTCAACTGCATTGCCAACTCACCCTGGTTCGCTCGCTCTCCTGAAATGTCTTTCTTTTAGTCCTTTGGTGTCGTTTTCACAGCTCCTCTCAGTTTTTCACACCAGTCGGCTGGAATATATACCTGAATAGAAATATCACCTCGCTCGAGTGCTGCTCTGATATCTACTCGTGCCATTTTTTTGGCGATTGTTCCTGTCACATTCACACACTCAACTCAGCTTGCACTGTGCTTTCGGCCTGGTGCGAGCGAAGGATCCCTTCACCTCGGTGCTCTGATACAGTGTCTTTCCTTACTTTACTTCTTCTTTGTTCCATCACATGACATATCTCTAGTTTTTCTTTAGGGATGCTAATTTTGAATTTCTTTTCTAACCGATAACCGACCCTTGTTAACCGATTATTAACCGTTAACCGACAAGATTAGTGCGTTGCATGCAGCGGTGCTACTTTTAGTGCCTAACAAGCCACCCAGGTTTACAGGTTTAATCCATCATTTATCACCAGCTGCAGTGTATGTGCAAAAACAGACAACTGAGTCCCCAGTTCACCCATCCGGGAGAGTTACTGTAGCAGCTGTGACGC
Organism: Sebastes umbrosus; assembly: GCF_015220745.1. Lineage (NCBI taxonomy): Eukaryota > Metazoa > Chordata > Actinopteri > Perciformes > Sebastidae > Sebastes > Sebastes umbrosus. Next base: position 23,303,398 of record NC_051289.1, read on the forward strand.
TGTGTGTATTGTCATGGACACATCGTCTCCGCCGCATCATTTAGTTTGTCTGCCATGGCGTACTCTGTGAGCACGGTGTAACTTTAGAGAGTGGCCGGTCGAGAGACAGAGCGTGTGTGTGAGACGAGGGTGTACTCTTGTGAACCCGGCGTAACGATACCGAGTGTCCGACAGACCGTGTGTGTGACGGTGAGTATGGAGTTATCAGTAACGCCATAGCTGTGAGAGTAGCAGTGCAGTGTGTGTACAGTTTATTTCTCGGTGAATTTTATTTATTTATTTATTAATTTATTTGACAGGGACAATACATCTTCCCAAAAGCCAAGCTCCCGTGTCTTGCTCGCCAGCCACCTGCTGATTAAAGTGAAGGCGGTTAGCCCTGGCCTTAGCAACAACACCGGCTTAGATTCTCTTCTCGTGTGCTGTTAAGGTGGACCATCTATTCTCCTTTAAGTGACGGGTCGCTCCTCTGAGATTTGCTCAGCTTTTTATTTAATATTTAATATTTCTTTTAACCTAAACCACACTTTTTAATGTCGGTTAAACGGTGAATTATTAACATCCCTATTTTTCTTACATTTCAGCAGAAAGATGCTAAGTGGGAAATCACAACCCACTTTTAATCTACAGTAGCAAACTAACAGACAGGAGATTGTTGCTGAGAGCTACTGTTACTGGAGTTAATTACATGTCACTCTGTGTGATGATACACTGTGAATCAGCTCTCCTCTCAGATCCCTCCGTTGTCTAATGAGACAAAGACGTCGAGCACCATCGCCTCCTTCATTTTTCTTGCTGAACATGAAATTAAAGTATTCCTTTGGTTTCCAAACTGTTTCTGCCATTCTCATTATATAGCATATTTAATACAGTATATGGTCTTATATTTATTCTTCTTGTCCAATTTCACCTGTCGTCTCCACTCCCGTCTTTATTCATGGTTTCCCACAGGTGGTCAGGTCCTTTGTGCACAGCGTATATATGGATAAAAAAAATATCCAGCCAATCCACCTGGGGGGTTTTCATAAAAGGCTTTGTGAATAACGGGCCCCGCGAGGCACCCGGGACCTCAGCTGACACATAATTAAAGACAGGGCTGACTGATTGACTGACTCATTTTCATACGGAACGGTTTGAGAAGGGAAACAGACAGGTAAGGGCGAGTCGGGGTCTCTTTAGGTATAAACCGCCGATGAAAATTTCATGCCCCCCACTCTTATAAATAAATAGCGGAGTGCGAGTCCCGCTGTGTCACGGCCCGCGTGTCGCCGAAGATATCCCGGGCTCTGAAAAGGGTTGAATCTATTTCCATAAAGAAACCAGAATGGCACAAGACCTATTTGGATGTGCTTGACATTTTAGTAAAAGAGAGAAAAAGAGGGAGGCGAGGGGGTGAGGGGCGGGGGGGGGGGGAATAGCGGTGGCTAACAAAGCGTTTCAGCAGACCCTCCCAAGGAGACAACGTGCTGTCTGAGGGGCTGACAAGCACACACATACACACAGAAACACACACACACACAAGGATCAGCGGTTACTAACAGGACTGGAAGCAAACACTGAAATGACCTCGTCCTTTTTAAATTTGAAATGTTCAGTGTGCTTATGACTTGTTGATGAATCTCCCCAGCTCCTCCCTTAACTAACCTTCAACAGAACTTGAAATTGAACCCTGTGTTATTAGATGATATGTCTCCCTCCTGTTCTACATGCAGCATGTCAGCACTGCTTGGAAGTGCCCTGCTCAATCTGTACCATCCACATAAGGAGAGCTCAGATAAAGATTTCATAACCCATTAAGGAGAGCATGAAGCCGCTCTCGTTCCAGAGCCTAGTTAAGTCCTCAGATGTCTGGCCGGCCTGTAAAAAGCCACCGCCTCCCGGCCGCGCTGTCTAATGGCCCTGAAGGAAGATGAGTAAATGAAATGAAGAGAGTGAGAGAAACAAATGACAGCGGGCACAACCACTTTCCTTCGCTATAGACCCCGATCGCATCACCGCAAAAAAAAAAAACGCCGGCGGTGCCACGCCCCAGGCCAGACCTGATTGATTGAGCGGGAGCAATCGATCAGGGCCACTTTGTCACTACGGTCCCTGAAGTTTTTGGCTGGGGAAGGATGTTTCTGTGCCGCCCGTCTGTACTCTGCTGAGAGTCTCTTTTGATTTAGAATTGAGGCCGTTACTTGTTCCTGCAGGTAATTGGATTAAAAGCCAGGAGGAGAGAGAGAGAGAGAGAGGGAGACGCAGCCACAGCCAAATAGAAAGAATGACATTGAGAGTGTGAGTCTTTTACTATGCTGGAGCAGTCTTTTAATGATTTATCCTGTCTTTCTTTCTTTCGTTCTTTTTCAGGAGGAGGAGGAAGAAGAGCGAAGGAGACACGAAAGGAGGATTGAAAGGATAGAGCCAGTAGGGAGGGCGGACTCCTCATTGGAACATTCACCTATGTTCAGTCTAGAGTGAGTGATCCCCAACAACCCGACCACCTATATACCATACAGTATGTCTTTGGGTTGGTTCACCCAAATTACAGATTGGTATCTACTACTAGGGCTGTCAATCCATTAAGATATTTAATCCCAATTAATTGCTTGATTGTCCAGAGTTAATCGTGATTAATCGTAAATTAATTACACACTTTATTTGTTCAAAATGTACCTTAAAGGGAGATTTGTCAAGTATTTAATACTCTTATCAAGATAGGGGTGGGCAAATATGCTGCTTTATGCAAATGTATGTATATATTTATTATTGGAAATCAGTTATCAACACAAAACAATGACAAATATTGTCCAGAAACCCTCACAGGTACTGCATTTAGCATAAAACAATATGCTCAAATCATAACATGGCAAACTGCAGCCCAACAGGCAACAACAGCTGTCAGTGTGTCAGTGTGCTGGCTTGACTATGACTTGCCCCCAAACTGCATGTGATTATCATAAAGTGGGCATGTCTGTAAAGGGGAGACTCGTGGGTACCCATAGAAACCATTTTCATTCACATATCTTGAGGTCAGAGGTCAAGGGACCCCTTTGAAAATGGACATGCCACTTTTTCCTCGCCAAAGTTAGTTTAAAGCTTAAAGTTTAAAGTTTAAAGCTAAGTTTGCAGCATTATTTAGCCTTTATGGCAACAAGCCAGTAGTACCAATGGATTCATTATGTTTTCTAGTTTCATATAATGCCAGTATCTTCACTCTAGCTTTAAAACTGAGCCTGCTAGGACCAAAAGAATTGCAAGTTGCTTTAATGCGTTAAAGAAATGAGTGGCTTCTAAAACAAATTTGCGTTATTATCGAGTTAACTTTGACAGCCCTAGTATCTACCCATGTTGATAGGTTTTGTCTCACTTGTCCAGATAAGAGATGTCCTCCTCTCACATGTCTGCCACCACAATAGAATTTAGTCTGCAGTGCTGTTACATTTTGATAAATACCGCAGCAAAGTGTTCCTGTTTTCATAGGAACTACTTTCTACACTAGAATAGTCTCCATGAAAACTGGTTTTAATAAAGAGATAATAAAACACAAACCATATGCATGGCTAGATCACACCAGAGCTAAGGAAGAAAACATGTATTTTTTTATAATTTGGGTGAACTGACCTTTTAATTTACCACAGTGATACCAGAAAGGTTAATAATTGCCACAACATCATCCCTAAACACAGCCATATTACCATATGACAATGGCAACACAAAGCATGCACAAAGACCACGCCTTCCTCCATCAACACCATCACACACATCTGCATCAACGGCCGCTCGTGTTCATTTGTCTTCACGTCTTTATCTACACAAATTAACCTCCTCCTCCTCCCTTCCCCACACGTTTTTCAATTAATCTGTTCTCTTTTAGCACAACAATCTGATCTTAATCACTTAATTGGAGTCTCCATTTGGGCCCCTAATCGACCCCGAGGTCCACCAGTCTGACTTTGTAATGGATGACTTTGTATAGACAACACAATGCAGGCTCCGCCAATAAGGCCGCACCAACCCCCTTTATCCCATACATCCCATCAATGTCTTGTCATGTTTGAGTGTGTTGTCCTTTATATTCTACATTTTCTTGTCGTAGCTGTTGTTTTTTTATTCATGCATGTCTCCCCCTGCCTCCTCCCTCTTCTCGTCCCCTCGGCCTCATCCATCATCGTCCTGCAGAGGCCTGCTCAAGCCGGTCGAGGTGTCCAATGCTGGAGGGCCCCTGGGGATCCACGTAGTGCCCCTCAGTACGCACGATGTCAGGTAAAAGAACAATCTGAGAATCAATGCAGCTTAGTGTACAACTATAGCTAGTTATAGCTTCACCATCCAATATGTCTCCTGCATCCTTTGGTTTGAAGTTTTGCTTCCTTTTTACTTTGACTCATCATTTCACTTTTATTCTCACTCTCTGCTCTCTGTTCTCTCTTATTCACCTCTTTTTACATGTTGCTCCAGGCTGTCCTTTTCACTGACTCTGATTCTTCCGGCCATCTTTTTTTAATTTTTTTATTTTTGCGAGCCTCACTGCTGAAACACCACGCCCATACCCAGCTCATACCCGAAAGCTCGGAAGCCCCCAGTGGGAAGGAGAACAGATGAAAGCAGCTTTTTGCTCTTGACTGCACAGTTTCTTTCCAAGTCGTATTCTGCTTTTCTTTTATCCTAACCTATGTCCTCAGTCACAACGGTGTCCGCTCTGCCTTGAAGGTGATTCAGACATGCTTTCTTTTGCCTTTTTTTTTTTTTTTAACTGACGAGGAGTGTCGATGACAGGGGACAAAGAGGAGGAATGCATCCCAGTTTACAGTTATTCCAGAAAAAAAAAAATAAAGGGCAGAGGAAGTGGCCAGATGTAATCAAACTAAAAGCTTGTGTATAACACTGATCCCCGCTGCACGCCAAGGGACTGGCACAGCACCAAGGTGAATGTGACTACTCAGCGCTGGCTGGGAGAGAGAGGGAGGCGAAAAGACAAAGTGAGGAGATGGAACGGGATGACATTTGAGGGAGAGAGAGGATGGCTGTCATTGAAGATTGCTGCGTGTCATTTTCTTTTGGGACACTAATCCCATTGCTGTTTATAAGCAAGTGTCAGGAAACTATATTTAGCTTTGACCTCGTGCGATTGACTCCCTCAGAAGCTGTGACACTTTGAGTTATCCTGAGTCAGAGGAGGAAAGTAAATGATTCACGATGAGTCCCACCAAGCAATATTGCTTAAATAAAGTTGAAATCCAGCTATATATGAGACATGCTATAGAGTGCTCCAGGGATGACGTGTTTTTTTTAGGCCAACCAGGATGTTAGCATCGCACTGGTTCCCTCGAAAAAAGCGCCAGATTTTTCCATTGGGTTTTGGATTATTGCTGAAAATATGCTCTGTGGCAAACAAACGTTTATGATACGTGCATATTTTGTTTAGCAAGATAATCTCCACAAACGCCAACACCACTTTTCTGATTTTTGAAGTGGGAATGCAATCACCAGAAGTGGAACGCTAACGTTGGGCTATAAACAAACACAATGAGGCGTGATGGCGTTTAGTTGTCTCCTTTTTAAGACACGTAAAAGCTTCAAAATTCACAAGTGGTATATTTACTGACGTATTTTTGTAGAACAAAACGTTAAAATCTCTTCAGTATGTGTTAACAAGCACAGACCTTATTTCAGGCATCTAAGTAAAAACCCATTGACTTCCAGACGAGGGAACAGGAAGTGCTAAAATGCATTTCTGGGTTTCTAGGACTCGTTCCTGAAGCACTCAGCTCCTCTGTATCCCCACAAAAATCAAACTGCATCTTGCAGGATACAGTGGTGATGCTGCACGGCACCGTCTTCTCCATCAGCTAAGGTCATTACTAATAGCCACCAGAGCCTTCAATTAACTTCAGACATGATAAGACTTAGCGTCTGGTCAGTGGGAGGATGCTAATGGCCAGGTCCAGCTCCTTCCTGTGTGCTGTGTGCGCTAGGACAGGAGGCATTAGACTCAGCGGGCTGTCATTACGTCTAGACCAGGGCCACGGGGGTCAGACAGCCAGCAAAACCAGACAGCAAACAAGGAACTGCAGGCGCTCCAGCGTCGGCTGTTCGCATTCTGCTCCGCTGTGCTGACATCAAGTTAGATCCAAGCGGGGAGGGGGAGACAGCTGCAGGAGAGAGCTTAGAGACTCCAGCAGACAGTATCTCTTTCTCTCTCACACACACACACACATGCACAGATCCTTACCTGTACAGTATGAACTTGCAGTTTGTGGACTCACATGACCGGTGTCTTCCCACACAGAGTCTCGCTGTCTCATTCTTTCTCTTACACAAACAGCTTGGGAGCAGTGCTGATCTACCTTGAATGCTGTGCACACATAGATGTACTGTACATCTGCACACACACACACACACACACACACACACACACACACACTGCCGAGCCCCTCGCAGATGCATTCTTTGCTTAATGAACTTCTCATTCCATGACCAGTTTCAATTGTAAACAAACTGCGGACATAATTGCCGTGCATAAATGGATCCTGATTGGATTATTATTTGATTAAAGGCAGTGGATGAGAGCAGGTGGCCTCCTTCAAATCATCTCTCAGCACTGCCGCCCAGCCACGAGATGGAGTTAAACCATACAGTGCATACATGTACAGTACAATGCTGATTTTTGTGTTTTAGGAACAGCAGGCCTGGTATTTTTTCCTCCAAAGTTTGCACACATTTTTCTAACTACAAACTCCTTGTGCTTATATCTGACGCCTAATTTATTCACTGACTTACACCCAGTGAGAATGCCATTTAGATTTTGCTTCAACTCTCCTGCTTTCCTCAAGAACCTGATAAATATCTACAAAAAAAAAGCCACCAGTGAGATGGAGAGGAATTGAGAGGACGGCAGTGCATTACAGTCATCACAATAATAGTGCTTTTACAAAATCATCATCTACTTCAAATCTCTAAAAGATGCCGCTTTATCCCCAATCCTCCCTGCCTGCTGCTTTGAATACTGATCGGGGATCAACCAAAACTCCTTTATCTACTGTCTGCTACCAGATCAGGAGTCATTAGAGTGTGTCCACGCTGTAATCTCCATTCGCAATACTTTGTTTTCAAGCTGCCAACACTTATGGAGATAAAGCACAATCATGTCCGCTTCCACACGGCCCGCAATTACTCTCCGCTCAACACACTTAAGCTGACCTGGCAACGCCGGCTCCGACACCGAGGAAGAGGGAAGGGCCTTTTGCGATCTTTAATTTCAACTTAATGCCGAGCCATTTACCCCCATTGAGGAGCTGAGATGAGTCTGCGGCGAGAGCGTGGATGTCCACATTATGCAGCCAATTAGGGCAATGTTCTGAGAGTGGCCCCGTTTGGCTGAAATGCTAAAGAGCTCCGCAAATCTGCCCTTGACGTCTGCGGTAAACAGGGTCACAATTTAAATGTGCTGTTGTTTATGTGTCCAGTGAAACGACAGGAAGTAGCTGAAAATGATGAAAAGCACGTAGCTTATGCCCTTGCCACTGATAAGCTGTTTATTGCAGCGTGATTCACTATTTCTTGCACATCCTAGTTTGGCTTCTGAATACTTTTGGCTCTGATATATTTCATCATTATTTTTAATTTCCCAAAAGTAAGCCTCCAAACTTTTTTGTCAGTTTATGCAAGGACGCCAAACGTTTGCACTCAGTCAGTCTACCTGCTACCTCAGGCATCTGACGCCTTAGAGACGGATGGAGTTTGTAGTTGTGCTGTGCGAGCGCGCATCAGATCTCTTTGCATGCGGTTATCCTCAGGGCCTAAAGCCCCAAGGAGCTCACTGATGTATTTATTTAGAGGAGGGAGCGAGGAGGGGGGGTGTGGGGGTATTTAAAGGTAAAGGTTGCTTTTTTTTTTTGAAGGGATTGCTGAGATGGCACCGCCGTGGAACTGCTCGGGTATTTATTACAGCACTGCCGGCTCTCGTCTTAAGCTCCAGCGAAGGAAAACTGCAGCGATTCTTCTGAAGCCATAAGACGATCTCTTAGCTGTTGGTCTGGATTACCTCAGACAACCCGCCCTGTCATTCTCTCAAACCTGCACACAGAAAGGCACACAGAGCGGAGGACAGAGGACACAGGTTTTAAAACTTTGTTAGCAATGTGGTGTTTCTCTGGAAAAATGCAGGGGTTTATTCAAGCTTAAAGTTTGGAAAGTTTACTTTTGGTGAATACAGACCATTACAGCTGGGCTAAAGTTACTTTAGTAAACTTAGTTTCTAAATAGTAAAGTTAAAGGGACTCTCTGTAAGAATCAGAAATTGCTTGTTAACAGTGACACCTGTACTCCCACAACACCAGTGTTCGGTGCTCAGAGTCTGAGTTGTGGTGAGGGCTTGTCGTTTGTTGGTGTTAGCGGACTCCGTGAACGGTAGCTATGGTTGCACACTGTTGGCCTTGAAGGCACTTGCGAGCGCACATCTGTTGGATTTTCAGGCCTGGATTCTTCAAATTAAAAGCAATCTATAGGTCGATAGAGGAAACCCAGAAAGTCGTAGAAGGTCTCATTTTTCGGGTTAGGTTTCAACCTGTTCACACATTGGCAATAAAAAAAACGTGTTAAAAGTTACATACTGTTCCTTTATTTACTTTCCCCAAAATCTGGGAGGGAAAAAAACTACACGCAAAATGTGCAGCACTTTGTTACACTGTTGTTTTATAACTTATAAATCTCTAGGTCTTAAAAAACAACCAATATCTACTCTGGATAACTAAGAGATTTACTTCATTCTTGGATAATGCTCATCACCTAGTTTATCTTTATATTCCCTCCTTTTCCCTCCTCCATGCCATCTCTTCTAGTCTCCTATGGACAGTCATTACCTTTTTAAACATAAGGATGCAGGGGACAAAGCTTGCAACTTGCTGCCTGCTGTTCGGTACATTGCTCTGTGACCATGTGTGGTGTAATTGATACAGTATGTGTCTAAACGATGTGTTATCTGTGACCTGTTGTGTGATCATTTCCAGGACTCAGGGCTTGCTGGTGAAGCGTCTGGAGCGCGGGGGGAAAGCCGAGCAGGAGCGTCTCTTCCAGGAGAACGACTGCATTGTCAAAATCAATCAGGCGGACATTCGCCACCTGCGCTTCGAACAGTAAGCTATTGATTATCTTTTCCTATATAATAAACTCCGAAGTTCCCACTAACTTTTCAGATCATTTCAGTATGTCTTCTTTCTTGTCAGGTGCACTGAATGCCGTGCTGATTTGAATTCCTTTCACTCTCTTCCAAAAGCTAGGACACACACAGTGTTATCCTGAAGCGCTGTCCACTCCAGTTCATACGGAGAGAGCTCTGTGTCGGACATTAAGTGCAGCGACAGTAAATAGTGTTGCCGTTGATAAGTGGAGCCCAAACTTCAAGGAGACGTGACACCCACGCGGCCGCACAATAAAACAGAAATATTACTGACTTTGTCGGCCTCCCTGTAATCGGTCTCAGTGACCTGCAGTCCTTCACCGCCGCTTCGCCCTGTGAACCAAAACCGCCTACACTCTTCTCTCCATTCATTTCTATCGATTCATCGCTCCCCTTCATTTCCTAAAGTGGAATGAAGATATAAACCTGGGACTTTTTCCACCCATTTAAGCCACCCTTCTCCCTCACACACACGCACACGCGCTGACACAGTTACACTTAACGTCTTATCTACACTTGTGTGTGTGTGTGTGTGTGTGTGTGTGTGTGTGTGTGTGTGTGTGTCGGGCTGAGTAATAGATTGCTTCTCCTCCAGGCTGGATTCTGGAGGCAGTGTACCGGAGGTCTGCTCCGCTCTTTCCCTTATCATCCACTCCTCCACAGGAAGAAATAGCCCGGATTCCTGCTGAGGAAGGCCCAGCCTACAGTCATACTGGGCTGGACATAGTCATCTAAAACCACTGGGCTTAGAGCCACCCTGCTGGATGATTGACACAAACCAAGTTTGGAACCCCTCTGTTTCCAGAAGTAGAGTCGGAGACTACACAGTTTTTCTTGGACAACTATGTCACTGTTAAAATCAGGGCTGTCAAAGGGAATGCGATAATAACGCGTTAACGCAAATTCGTTTTAACGCCACTAATTTCTTTAATGCATTAATTAGCGTTTTTTAAGGTATAGCGGGCTGAGTTTTAAAGTTAGAGTGAAGATACTGGCATTATGTGAAACTATAAGTACTAGGGAGTCCATTGGTACCGACCACGTCACACTAGCTTGTCGCTAAGGAGGTTGAATAACGCTCCAAACTTGCGCTAAATCTTGCAGAGGAAAAACTGTTATGGCCATTTTCAAAAGGGGTCCCTTGACCTCTGAAGGGTTCTATGGGTACCCACGAGTCTCCCCTTTACAGACATGCCCACTTTATGATAATCACATGCAGTTTGGGCCAAGTCATAGTCAAGTCAGCACACTGACACACTGACAGCTGTTGTTGCCTGTTGGGCTGCAGTTTGCCATGTTATGATTTGAGCATATTTTTAATGCTAAATGAAGTACCTGTGAGGGTTTCTGGACAATATTTGTCATTGTTTTGTGTTGTTAATTGATTTCCAATAATACATATATACATATAAATATAAATATGCATAAAGAAAGCATATTTGTCCCATATCCCATGTTGATAAGAGTATTAAATACTTGACAAATCTCCCTTTAAGGTACATTTTGAACAGATAAAAAATGTGCAAACAATTTGCGATGAATCGCGACTAGCTATTGACAATCATGCGATTAATCGGGATTAAATATTTTAATTGATTGACAGCTTTAATTAAAAGGTTCAGTGTGTGGGATCTGGCAGTATCTAGCAGTGAGGTGACGAGATTGCAACCAACTGAAGCCTCTCCCGTGTTGGAGAACTACAGCGGCCGACGTGAAAACATGAACGGCTCTCTCTAGAGCCATCTGTAGCAGAGCCAGTGCGTAGAGTTTGTATGTACATGGGAAGTGAGTGGTGAAGCAAGAGAGAGAGAGAGAGCGAGTAACGTTATGGACTCCGGCCCAAGCAGGAAAAGTTAACAGAGTTTGGTTTGTCCGTTCTGGGCTACTGTAGAAACATGGCGGTGCTACATAGCGGACTCCATGAAGAGGACCTGCTCCCTATGTAGATATAAACGGCTCATTCTAAGGTCACGAAAACATGATTCTTATTATCAGATAATTATTCACCAAAGAAAACTTATTAAAATTATATTCCAATTCTGCTATTAGATCCCCCTAATTGTTACACACCGGTCCTTTAAAGTGCACTTAGCATAACCAACTTTGGCAAAGATAAGAAAAGCTCCTCATCAGCTTGTAAAACTCCAGACTATCACAGTTACCTTACCACATTATGTTAATGTGTTCATCCGACCGTGCACAATGCCACGAAGGTTTAAGGATTTTTTTACTATTGTCATTAGTAAACATCCCAGTCTCCTTCCAAGCCTTTTCTACTGTGAAAGAGGCTTACAAACCAAATCCACTAGGGAGTGATGTTTTGTAGCGTTCCACACTTACCTCCCCCCCGCCACATCCCCACCACCACCTCCCTTGCCAAACACACCCTCCTCACCGGCATCCAAATGCATATGATGTTTGTGATTCTGCATAAAAATGAGGTGAAGGAGCTAAACTTTCCTCCCTTTCTGCCCCCCTCGCTCCTCTCTCATCAACTCCCCCCCCCCCCCCCCCCCCCCCCATTGATTGTGCGTCGCAGAGAGCGACAATTTAAAGTGATAGTCTAATCTCCTTGGATTGTTTTGCATGGGTAAATATTTTGAGGCGCTTAATCTAACTGAATGTAATGATGCATTGATGGGGTAATTTATTATTCAATCAGGCTCGCGTGGAGGCTGATTACTGGAGTGATGGCACTGTATATGTGCAGGTGGGAACATTTGCGCACAAACACACACACACTCTTACCCCCTCAGCGTGCACATGTGAGTGTTTTCTTTTGCAAATTACCATAAGAATAAAGATGGGAGAGACCAAATCCCGCAGAAGTGGCTCGGTATACGGCGTGCGCGCCTCGCCTCCGTGACACCGCTCGAATGAAGTGCTGTCTATCGTGGCAGAAGCAGCTTAGCGGCTGTCATTTGGATAGAATCAGCATGGTATTACTGGCGTGGTAATGGGGGTCTGGAAACAGGAGGTGGGCTTGTTGGTATCCAGAAAACCCAGCGCGTCTTTGGGCCCTTATGCTGCGGCATGGCTCGCTCCTGGCCAACCTATCTATATGCTAAGTGCCACCCGGCAAACCAGACTAAACAATTCTTGCGTCTGGGAATCATGTTGAGCTCTTGTCTCGGCTTATTTGGCCCCACAAGTCACATGAGACTGAGTGTGTGTTTTGGCTATTTTTTCTTATTTTGTGCGTAAAGAGTGAAGTGTGTGTCTGCTTACTTTGGAACCTCATTGTCTGGAGAGCTTCCTTGATGCATGATTCATCATCTCTGGTCTGATTGTTGAGTCAACTCATGCCCACACACAAACCCACAGACTGCTATTGTAGAGAGACTTATACACTCCTCATACAGTGTCTTTCACTGGCGTAATATAGACTACACAATATATAATGTTTCATCACTGACTCACCGTTCTTATCTCGTTGCTGTCGCGATGCTGGTAATTATAGATAATGTAATTTTCTGTCCTCTGCTGCTACGCGGTGAGTAGCCCTGTGATTAGCCATGCTAACCTTAACTCTCCCTATCGCCTCTCAACATACAGCACCACCCTTATCCTTCTATATCTGTCAAGCTATGATAGCACATTACTGCACTTGTATCTCTTATCATGTTAAAGCTAATTCATTTCTGTCTGCATGACCTACCCACTCTCTCTCTCTCTTTCTCTCACTCTCTCTCTGTACCACCTCCAGAGCCCAGAACATCTTCAAGCAGGCCATGCGCGGCACGGCCATCCTCTTCCACGTGGTTCCCGCCGCCATGAGGAGACAGTTCGAGCTGCTGTCGCTCCAGAGCGAGCTTAGCCCCCAGCCCAACAGAGTCCGCTTCAGCCAAGTCTCTCTAAACTCGGGGGACACGTCCAGTTCGGTGGGGGGGCCAACGCACAGATCTGGACCACAACCGGGCCAAAACCACGAGTAGGTTTTAAGAGTTGCCTTGTGTATCCCTATCCAGCAAACATGTTGCTGTTTGAGTCGATGTTAAGACAACCTACACAGAATTTGAGAGCCAGATGAAAGCGCGACGCACGGCACCATTAAACGTAATAAGGCTAATAGGGATGCACCGATCTGACTTTTTCAGTCCCGGTATGGATAGCGATACCTGGGCTTTGGGTATCGGCCAATACAGAGTACCGATCCGATACGTAACTGATAATGTACAGCAAGTCGGTGATTGTTGTGAAATAAACCCCGACAAGTGCCGGTTTATTTCATAATAATGACCTGCTAGCTGTACATTATCCCGGTTATTACACGGCTACTTACTTAAGAAATCAATAATTTGACACAAAAATGGTCCGCCAGAGTCCAACATCAGAACTGCAACCATAGCAACGGTCTGTCATAAAGAAATACCGGACCGTAGAATGCTGTGATTGACCAATCAGAATCGAGTATTCAACAAAGCCATGTAATAACAGTGTTTAATTAATAAGCTGTATGCCTCACTGTGTGGACGTGACTGGGATCATTATTTTATGTGTAAGGCAACATCAGGGTTGAGTTAAATATTGTTTTACTAACTTTATAAAACAAAATGTAACAAATAAATACATAGATATACATTTATTGAATTCTTATTTATCAATAAAAAAAAATCTTCAAAATTAACAGGAATTACAATTGAGATTTTAATGCAGCAACAGATTGGACAAAAAGTAAACAGGAATTAAAATTCAAGGATATGATGTATATATTGAAAAACATGAAATTGAATTAAATGGATCGGCCCAAATTTCATCAATCTAGCCATTTGAGTCAGTATCGGCCCGATATCTGATCCGGTATTGGTGCATCCCTAAAGGCTAAACAGTCTCAGGCTCCCAGTGAATGCAATTGTGTTTTAATTACACCAGTCAGTGACTTTTCCTTAATATGTTCACTGTGAATCCATCAATGTTTAAAAGCTACTCAATAAAAGGCAAGAGAGCAGTTTAATAATAATTTCTACCTGAGACCTCCAGGTTTGCATCGCTGATCATCTTGTTAAAAGCCCATTTTATCCGCCCGTGGTTACTATTAATTTCTGTAATGTCTTTGGCCTAATTCCAGAAAGCTAAACATGTGGGTGTTTATCAAGTAGGTCCTTGTCTCTGGGTTTACAGACCTAATGTCAATCATATAAATTCATAAATCCTCTATTCATTCTCTGTATGTTACATTTAGTCATTCATTACTGCACAGAGATAATCATTTAATGTTGAGACATCCTTATTGTGTATCATACATTATTACATTATAGTAGCTTGACAGATAATGGCCATAATGTATATGCAGGGCACAAAGGTCTGCTCACTGTTAGGCTCCAAATAAATACTTTATTTCTCTTTTTCTCTTTTCAAGGCAACATCTTTTCTTTCACAGTTGCCTGAGGAAGTTCTTGCGGATCGAAATGTTGCCTTGAAAAGAGAAAAAGAAAAAATAATCTATTTATTTGCAGCCTAACAGTGTGCACACCTCCTTTGTGCCCTGCAGTTTAGTATTTTTTATCTTGCACCTGAGTGTCTTTGCCTGGATGTGCACACACTTGGTCTCTCTTTCTATATGTATGTATATGCTCAATTTACAACAGCACTTATTATTATTATTATCTTACATTGACAAGATACAGAAGAGAGAATTGAATCCAATCAGCAGGGCACAATGTCAGAGCTTTCACAAAATAACAATCCTAACCCCATGAACAATTTGTCAACCAATAAATTATTGACTAGACAAGGGCTTTTTGACCAACCGGTCGATCCATGGAGCAGGCAGGCCTACATGTCTGTTGTCCTAAGCTGCTGTTACCATCATTATTTCCAATAGTGACCCAAAAGGCATCCAGATACTTGTCCAAAACATGTTCTAACCAGAGTAGTGCACTCAGTACAGCGCAGATCTCCATCAGGAGTGTTTGCAACGACCACTGCTGTAATGTTTGATTGAAAGAATACAACCTACAATTAACCCCGTCTAGACCGCAAGCATATTTTACTCGCACGTCTCACGCAACAGATACACTCTCATTTTAATCTTAGCAACTGTCAGTTTACGGTCAAAATGAACAGAAACTTTCAGTCCTGCTGTGTGTTTAATTCCGTTAGCTGTTAGCTCTGTTAGCCAAACGCACTGCAGGACTCTGCTGCCCATTGGGTGCTAACAGAAGACGCGCTTCGTTGCAGTCAATGCTCGGTTCAGTTTATCATTTGCTAAGCAATGGTTATACATACATACATACATACATGCAATTGTCTTACCTAGGCGTACAAATCAAGAAAGGAACAATTTGTAATCCATAGCGTAAACAAGAGGAGTCCAAACTGAAGCAGGTGTTGATCACTTGTGGCCCCGACAGACCGGTCAAGAGTAGCGAGGAGTCAGCAGTCAAAGATGTCAAACAGTCAATAAAATATGTCGCCAATGAAATATGTTTTCAAAAAGTGTCAATCACTGCAACCATGAGAGGTCCTTGAGAATGCAGTCATAAATGAGCACCAAAAATATTAAGCTGATGAGTCCAGCATTATGCGAGATTAGCTGTGGACAGACAGACACAGAGATGCACTCACATGCACAACCAAATACATAATCTCCTGGTGGAGGTAAAAACATGATGTTTCGTCACAATATTATGATAAAAAAAGTTTGTTCTTGTTCGGGTTGTTTTTGAAATGTTGACCTACTACTAGTTCATTAACAAAAATACAGAAAATATCAAAACAGCATTCTGGAAATGTCCTCAACTTCTGCTTTCCTTTCAACCACAGTATCTAAAAGTCTATTTCTGTTGGTAAAAAAAACAAATGAAACCTTGATATTTGTCTTGCTCTGTAGCCACCAGGGATCCCTGGCAGGAAGCACCCCGGAGCAGAACCGACGGTACGCCACGTTACCCCACACCTTGGTCTCCAGGACCTCTTCAGCCCCCTCCCCCTCCCTGCAGCGCAGGGTAAGCACAAACCCGTCCAACAGCTCCTACCTGAAGAACAAAGGACGCAAATTCAACGTCCAGCTGAAGAAAGGTAAGAACCAGCAGACACACGAATGCATGATGTAAAATCTTTTCATTTTCACAAGACCAGCGCATGCAGCGCTCCGACCGTTCTCCTGACCTTTTAAATTCTCTCTGCTTTACGTTTGTGTGGTATTTTGGCAGCCAGCGCAGAGATCTCATTCAAATGAAGCAGCGTAAAGCGAGTTGTTGGTATTTTGGTGGAAATTGGGTCCAATTGGACATCTCAGAACCATGTCTGTTTCTGGTGCAGTCCACTGTGTTTACCTTCATTAAATCATTTGCAAATGATCACCCCACACACTCTACACACATCAGACCGGTCCATTGTAACTCTGTATTCTGGCCGTTTAAACGAGACATCGGATTACCGGAGCTCGTTAATCCCGTGCATCACAGCCTCCTTTCCAACTTTTTTTTTTTACAAATCTAACGCTACTGCTCTGCACCATCCAGAAAACAATATGACTTCCTGAAGAAGCCAATTTGTTGATCTAGTGGCATCATGCGTCACTGTGATTGGCACAGCTGTTTCAGAGCGACGAGACACAGTGATGTGACTGGCTGAGAATGTATTTATTATTCAACTTTCTGCCAGCCCTCATTTCCCCTTAAAATAGGGCCCAGAAGGGACTGACAGTGGTTTGACTTCGCTTGCAACCGAGGAAAAAAAGAATATCCATGTGTGGACAGATTAGAACCGCTTCTGCCAGCATTGCTGCCAATCTCCTCGTTGACAAATTACATCCACTCTCTCATCAGAGAGCTGTAGAAGAGCTCTGTGTAACAGATAGTATTACAGCATCAAAGAGCAGATTCTATTTTGCACTTCAAGGTTCATTTAATGATATTGTACAACACAGGGTTGCGCAGTTGCAGTCGTAGAAATGCAGCTATAGTCCCTTTATGCTACATAAGAAAAACAAAAAGCAGAACTATTTTTTTATGGTGGAGGGTGGAGGATGAGTTGGAGTTGAGGAGTCTCACAGCCTGAGGAAAGAAAGTGTCTCCTGAAGTTCGCTTTCAGACACAAACATACAGTTTTACTATTTGAATCATCAAGTAGCTGATGTGACAACCATAAAGTAGTGCATCCTTCAAGGGGAGAGCAGATGCACATAACACCTGTCTCTCTCTCTCTCTCTCTCTCTCTCTTTCTATTCCTGCCTCCATCACCCATCTTCCACTCTGTCACCCTTCTTTAATCCTCATTGAGACAAACCGTCTCATCATCTGTATGCATTTATTTTCTCCGGCGTAAACAATAGGTTGAGGAGGGAGACAACCTTAAATCTTTCAGGAAATATTCTAAAATCTCTCCTTGCCTTTGGGCTTTGTTTACGCGAGCAGGCCAAAAGCAAACACAGATCAACCGCTTCTTGAAAACAGAGTTTGTGGTTTGATGCCCTCCGGCTACATCACCACGCTCTTGTGGTCGAAATATTAAGATTCAGCAATCAGTCTGCTTCCAGCTGTGGTCGGTTTTGTTTGTTGACTTGGACGGGCCTTTGATACTGGAGCGCTTGTATATCTTAGCCAACCATTGTGGTGAGTTTACTGCCAGACTCCATCTCGTTTTCATCACTTCTCTATCTTTTTATGAATTGACGAGCAGTTGGTTGTAAAATGAACTGGCGCTGAGGTGACTCGCCTACTCTTTTTGTCTCTCTCTCTTTGCTGTCGGAGGGAGCAGATGTTAAGTCGAGAGCTGGCACCGAGGCCGTAGCAGCGAGCTTCAGGGAATAGTGCGGCAGGCGAGGGCAGCAGCGCAGGCTAAATGCAACGTGCTCGGGGGAAATGCAGTCACAAGCCGCTCCTAATATGTTTGGCGAAGGTCTCCGAGTGCTGCCGGCAGAGTTTCAGAGTTCTTCTACAGCATAGGACTGCGGTGCTAGTTATATACTTTTATTTGTTTATAATATGGTGAAGTTTTTCTTTTTCATTCTGCACACAAGCCTCTCATTTTAGTGAAACCAAGCTGTTGGTGGAGCTCCAGCAGCTCCAAAGGCTGATGCCAGTAGTTTAGTTTATTTTCACTAGCCACTTCATGGTCCAATTCAACACCAGCCATAACTCTCAAAAGTGCGCTCTAGTCCAAGTGACAGAAATGGTTTCTGAGATTATTGCTCGTGATTTAAATGGGGCTTGTATATTTCGAGCCATTCGTGAACTCTAAATGGAGATGAATTATTGTCCAAATGTTGTTGAATTGGAAATTTAACTGAGCACTAAAACCCGACAAAGTGTGCCCCCCGAAATCCATTTTGACAGTTCCATTTGATTACAATCAGACTTTATCGCTACTAATGTACTTTTAGAAAGGCTTCGGCAGTTTTGTTGTTGACTCGTAATTGTTGTGATTCGGCCCCCTAAGTGGGCCCCGGGATTGGAGTGGCGGGAGCAGATCTTGCTTGGCGAATTAACAAGAGTGCCTTAATCAAATAGTGCAGTCGAAAAGGACATACGCACCCCATTAAGTCATTCTAATGTGCCTCAGCCTCTCCTCATGTTTGCTGTTTAATTGGCTTATTGGAGCCAGGATTCCAACTAATCCAGAAAGGATACAATTACTTTTATCCTGGTCTTCTATTACCCAAAATAAAGACGTCAGTGGTTAATTACCGCGGGCCTATTAGAGTTGCATTCTCCTAATTGCCTGATTGGAGACCGTTAATGACGGGATCTTAGAATGGGCAGGAGTTTGATTCTGTTCATTAGATTGTGTTCAGGCCAGATGAGGGGAAAAGCACTAGAATGGGAGGGGGGGTCACGGTGGAGAGGGGGATAAAGACAGGGATGTAAAGGATTTAAAATGTTAAGCTCATCCAGATCTGAAACTGTATGACGGAGGTACAGTGGGATATCACTGATCATGAAGTAATGATCAACAAAACTTTATTTAGAACTCTGTGAAGTCACTGTTAGCTTTTTGGTTAGAAATAAAATCTGTCTTTTATTAGTCTATCTCTAAAGTTCAAAGGGACTCTCTGTAAGAATCAGAAATTGCTTGTTAACAGTGACACCTGTGCACTACCGACCATACTTGCCAACCCTCCCAATTTTCTCGGGAGACTCCTGTTTTTCATTGCCCTCTCCTGGTTTCCTCCCGGGTTCACAATTCTCCCGTATTTCTCCCAATTTGCCTACAAATCGCTCGTTTTCTCACACATTCGCTGCCGCTCTCTCTCTCATGCTTCACCACTCGCTTCCCACGTACACACGCACTCCCACAACACTAGTTTGCCCCCCGCATTGGTCACATTCCTGCTTACGGGCTTCACTAGATATAACTTGGGTTTTTTTTGTGCTTCGGAGTTAGTGTTGGAGTCTGAGTTGTGGTGGGGGCTGGTCGTTTATTGGCGTTAGGGGACTCCATTTCTAACCGAACATTAGCTATGGTTGCACGTGTTTGCGCGCAGCTGAAATTAAAGGCACTCGCGAGCGCGCATGACGTGACATCCGTTGGATTTTCCCCGAAAAATGGGTCCGGGTTCTTCACAATAAAAGCAGTCTACAGGTTGATGGAGGAAACCCAGAAAGGTCTAATTTTTTAGGTTAGGTTAAAACCTGTTCACACATTGGCAAAAAAAAAACATGTTTATACATGTGAAGACTTACGTACAGTCCCTTTAATTTCTGAGTAGGGAACTGATTGCCACGGCAGCGATGTGACCTTGTATTAAAAGTTTGCCGTTCATGAAGTCAAACTCTGCAGATTTAACATTCAACATAAACGATGGCAGCTCTTTTTCCGTCTGCTTAGTTACCCCGCTGCATTGATGGAGAGATCACAGCACGTCATTATCCTCGGCAGCCAAACTTTTTTGACTTCATAAGCAACCTCTTCATCACCTTTCCGCAAGTTTGTTTGTGTGCAGACGCCACGAGAAAAGTTGCCATCCGCGCTTCGCCCTCTTTGTGTTTCTCGTTCATCAACACCATCACTGTCAGCGAGACGACAGAGAGTTCGTCAGACTGCCGGAGAGACGTACTGGGGGAAAGTAGGTCATGATGAACCATCAGAGGTGCTGACAGCTCTGTGAAATGAGCAGCTACTTTGACATGAATACTAATCACTGTTGTTACCATCAGAAAAGCCTCCACTGAAACCACATAATGCGACTCTCCCACTTGACTGCTAGAAACGCCGACGGCTAGGTTATGCATGGTGGAATGTATCTCTGAACGCTGTTCTTAATGACTCATTTAATAACATTATGTAGCAGGATATTGAATTTTTAAATATTCTGTCAAAGAATAACCCAGACAAACACAATTTATTTGGTTTATCTCATTTCCTAGCTGACATTTGAAACCATTTCTTGCATTTATTTGACAAATTCAGGTCTGGTCAGCAGCAAAGGTCAGGCCTGAGATCCTCTTATTTATCTGTTATTGTATTTGCCTACTTCCTCCAGACCAGCAATTCATATTCATTAGATGGACCTTAAAGGTCAGCCTTAAAAGCTAAAGCAAAGAGCTTTGCACAGCTGATATCTCAAGTGTTTCCTCAGCTTACCACTCACTGCACTTCAAAAAAGCCTTGTAGCTTTTGCTCAATGATACATCAGTAAGAAACAACTATTAATGAACATATAATGAGCGCTGCTTTCCACATTACGCAAACTGTCTATATATAGTAGAAGATGATTTGAACGCAGCCTCCTGACCAGCCGTTGCACCAAAAAGTCTGAATTGTTTTTTTGGTTAAAACTAGGGCTGTCAAAGTTATCACAATAACCTGTTATCGCAAATTATTTTACTTGTGATTTTTAGGTTGGAGCAGGCTCAATTTTAAAGCTAGAGTGAAGATACTGGCATCATATTAAACTATAAAAAATTAAGGAATCCATCGGCACCAACTATGTCATACTAGCTTGTCGCAGAAGAGGCTAAATAACACTCCAAATGTGAGCTTAATTTTAGCGAGCAAACACTGGCATGGCCATTTTTAAAGAGGTCCCTTGACCTCTGACCTCCAGATATGTGAATGAAAATGGGTTCTATGTGTACCCACGAATCTCCCCTTTACAGACATGCCCACTTTATGATAATCACATGCAGTTTGGGGCAGGTCATAGTCATATCAGCACACTGACACACTGACAGCTGTTGTTGCCTGTTGGGCTGCAGTTTGCCATGTTATGATTTCAGCATATTTTTTATACTAAATGCAGTACCTGTGAGGGTTTCTGGACAATATTTGTCATTGTTTTGTGTTGTTAATTGATTTCCAATAATAAACATATACATACATTTGCATAAAGCAGCATATTTGCCCATTACCATGTTGATAAGAGTATTAAATACCTGTCAAATCTCCCTTTAAGGTTCATTTTGAACAGTTGAAAAAATGTGCGATTCATTTGCAATTATCACAATTAACTATGGACAATAATGCAATTAATGGCAATTCAATATTTGAATCAATTGACAGACCTACCATCTATATATAGTATAAGGTTTTACTGACCCAGACATGATTTGAACGCAACCTCCTGACCTGCCGTTGTACCAAAACGTCTTAAGGGTTTTTTGGTTAAAACATCTGGCGCACGGCACATGGATGATTTAGAAAACAGAATTTTTTGCTATTTAGGTGTAGCGCACTGCATTTTAAGAGGCTAGTGAACAAGATTTGATACATTCGCAATCCATAATCATTCACTTTGCTCTGCTTATTCTGGTCCCTAACCGCTCTTTAATCCGACCGTAACTCCAGAGCGTGGCTTTCAAGTCCACATGCACTTATCATAAACACTCAATTTTGGTTCATAGCATTGACACTATATTTAGAGTCGGGGACATGTTTTGACTTCCTTAAAAAACGGTGCGCGAGACACACCCTGATGGCAAGGATGGAAGTAAGTCTGTTTGCATTAACTATAGGAGGTTCAGAACATGGTGGAAAACCCTAATTTGATCCCTGCGTTGTGGTTTCTCATGTTACAGTGGCGTGTAATGAAAAGGATCGTTCAGAGATGGTTTCAAAAGTCCGGCCAAGAGTCACTGTAAAAGCAATAGGATAGTTTGGCATGGCTTTTTTAGGATCCTTTCTGACTTTTATTACAAATAACTATAATGAAGTACAAAATATTTCCTCTAAAATGCAAATATAGGGAGAAAACATTGTAATCATATTGTACATATTGGTTGTGCGGGGCTTTTTGAAATGAAAGCAAGAAAATGAATGTCACCATGTTTACCTGGAGAAACAAATCTCTTGTTGTTGACATTTATGAACTCATATAGACGTGCTGAAAGTCTTTACCAAACATAAACACATGCACATTACTTACTTCTCCCTCTTCAGAACGATAAAGCCTCCACAAGGCTGTAAATCAGTAATATCACTGTTTCTGTGACAGCGCGGCGCGAGAGCACGCAGGCTGGCAATCTTTCAGTTTTACTGCCTGGGTTCACGCACCCCTGCTGGCAAAATGTACCTAATGAAGTGCCCTTGAGCAGGACGCTGATATCTCAAGGATTGATGTTGTGTAGGAAACCTCTGAACTCTCTTTATGGCAATTAGGCACGAGAAAAAACTAATCAGTAAAATATCACATTATATTTTTTAACCACATTCGTTTGTTTTCCATTATCCCCTAGGTCCAGAGGGTCTCGGGTTCAGCATCACATCCAGAGACGTCCCCATCGCAGGCAGCGCTCCCATTTATGTGAAAAACATCCTTCCCCGAGGGGCCGCCATCCAAGATGGCCGATTGAAAGCCGGGGACCGGCTGCTGGAGGTTGGGCGCCACTTTCTAGCAGCCTCTAACCATTATGTAATGTTCGCAGTGTGCTCTGTGAGATTGTATTATTATTTCAGAGACTAATTACTCTTTTGCTGATATGGTTTTGTTCTGAAATTAAATCTTACGGAGCTTTTGTTGAAACGAGTCAAACACACTGCGTTTCCCACGGCTATAGCGGTTCAGCTCCAGCTCTGAATTGCTGAGGAAAAGTGGCTAGATGGAACAATATTTTGATTAGACTTCAATCAGACTGACATGAAAATCAGCTAGCACTCACTTTAGGGGGAAATAAGCCATGTTTAATAGCAGCTCCAACTGGCTCAGTGGGTAATCTGCATAAAGGTTATATGGAGGCCGTAGACTCCCCCTCTTTAAAGCGGGAGAGCTCTTTGATTTTAGTCTGGCCGCCGAGTCTGTGTGTGTACATCTATTTTGGCCTGTTTGTATGTGCTTATCTGATGTGCTCTGTGTGTGTGTGTGTGTGTGCAGGTTAACGGAGTGGACCTGAATGGTAAGAGCCAGGAAGAGGTGGTGGCCCTGCTCCGAGCCACGCCCATGGGTGGGACTGTGAACCTGTTGGTGAATCGCCCTGAGGACTCCCTGCTGCCCCGAGAAGTGGTCAGTAGCCAGCCAGCACCTCACTGCATAATATACTATATTCATTACTCACATTAACAGCTCATTGCAACAAGTTGGAATTCCTACACTTCTTAACAAGTGCGCAACACTTTATAATAACATTCATTTATAAATGGTATATTGATAGTTAATATAAATTGTCTTAATAGTTATTTAACTGTTAACAAAACCATGAAATTATAATTAATAATGTTAAGTAATTATTAGTAATGCTATAATATATATTATTTTTAGCATTATTATATATTTTTTTAGAATTATTTGTTAATGATTATGAAATGATTTATAAACCCCTAAGAAATTGTTCATAAAACATCTATAAACATTACATAGACAGATATTTCTAACACTTTATTAATAATAGATTTGTTAATCATCTATACACATTATTTGAATGGTTGTTATAAAGTTGCAACTGATGATTAAAATACCTTGTTAAATGGTTAATAAATACTTTGTAAAGCATCTATAAATGGGATTTAGATAGATAGCTTTATCAAAGGTTTATAATTTAATTCAATTTTTAATAATCTATCTAATGTTTATAGATGTTTTACAAATCATATGGTTATCATTAATGAATATTGATATAGTATATAACATGTTAATGTTAAACTGTTATAAATACTTTACTAATGTAATCAGAATGTAACTGTTATCGTCTCAGCTATGATACAATATAGTTTATAAACTAAATCTTGCATATTACTCAAACTAATGATAAAATAACAGACATTATAGCATTACTAATAAGGAGTTAACATTATTAATTATCATGTCATTGTTTGTTTGACTTGTTTATCAACTAAGTTTGATTATATAACCATGTATAACTGTTGGTTATTATAAAGTGTTGCCCACAACTGATACTGGAGGAGAATGGTTCCTTATTATTCTCACTTAAAAACATAAAGTAGAATTGAGGAAAACTGTTATTACTTTATTCAAAATTAAAAAAAACAACAACAACAACATAAGAATAGGAGACTGATTTAGATGGTAATTGTTTTTGGTGTATATTACAATAATTATTGTTTACAGGGAATTAAATCCCCATAGTCAATTTGGTCCAGCAGCTGAACTCAGTGAACTCGCTCTAGGAAGATGGTAAAGAGCACTAAATGGGTTACAGCTGGGATATGGATTTGTCATGGTGGCTGCACTGATGTGCCTTTAACTGCTCCTTCAACCCATTAACTTCTCTGCTTGTCTGTCTTTCCATTGTGCTCTCTGGACTGCAATCTTTACATTCTCGTGTCCGTTGTGTAATTCTACCAACGACGTGTTCGTTAAAAAAAGTTGATAGCTACTCCACCCTGAAGGATTTATACCACCTAAAAATCAATATGATTATGAATTACAAGTGATGATTTCAAAGCTGCAATGGTGGCTTAAACAGAATGACTTGAACACACATTGTTCCCTAAGTATTAGGGTAGACATGCACATGACCAACCCCATACACACTCCCACACACACATAGTTAACTACATGGGATGTGTACAAAAAGACACAGCTATGGCACACACACACACACACACACACACACACACTTTTTGTGCAGATGTGCACTAGAAGAAACACACACAGACTTATGGTTAAACACATTCAAACAAGGGCAGGTCATGTGCATGAGCAGGCACAATCACAGCTTTGAGCATATGCAGACACACACACACAGTACACACACATACATAGACACCCTCAAGTGATGTGTATGAGCAGACACAAATAGCTTTGGACATATCCACACACACACATGAACAGGGACACTGACATACACACACACACACACAACCACAGTCTCGCGCTCAGACACACAGCCTACATACAGGGTGACTTTGGCTGTCGTGCAACAGATGGCGAGGCTACTGCCCTCGTCCAGCCTGCGCTCAGTCGCTCTGACAGCAGGCTCGGGCGTCACAGCACCTTGGCAGTCCGGGGGCCCCCGATGCCAACCTCACTCCTACCCATAATACTCAGCCGGGCACCCGGGCTGTTAACCCCGCCATAGGAGCTGTTCAACCTGTAGAGTGATGGCCCTCTGAGACACATTTTGCTCTGCTAATGTGCTGTTTTCTCCAGTTAGAAAAGCACCACCCCCCGGGCTTAGCTACGCTTTAATCGCTCTGCAGCTTCTTTCATTTGAACATTCATAAAGTGGCAAATGGGCTCATATTTCATTCCTACTTGTATTAAAGGGAGTCACACGATTTACATTTCAGAAGCTTGCATCTTGAAATGAAAAATGAAGAATGAATGAAAATGAAAAATGTGGAGGCAACTTGGTGTGGCTATACATGATCTTATTGGCTGCTGCTGGCATCAGACCTCTGACCTTCAGGTTACTCGACAGGCTCTTTAACCGCTAACTGGAGGGATTCACCAACAGTAGCTGAATGATGCTATGAGGAGTGTTAAAGAAATAGGGCGAGGTCAAAGCTAACGTGATAATAACGCATTAACGCAAATTCGTTTTGATGTCACTAATTTCTAGAGATGCATCGATACCACTTTTTTCAGACCGAGTACAAGTACAAGTACTTACATTTGGGTACTCGCCAATACCGAGTACCAATACGAGTACTTCTCTGTGCCAAAAAAAACCTCGATAACAGCCAGCTGGAGGGTGTGAGCGACACACGGCAGGCTGGGGAGTCCCGCAAAGGGGTCCCTTGACCTCTGACCTCCAGATATGTGAATGAAAATGGGTTCTATGGGTACCCACGAGTCTCCCCTTTACAGACATGCCCACTTTATGATAATCACATGCAGTTTTGGGGCAAGTCATAGTGAAGTCAGCACACTGACACACTGACAGCTGTTGTTGCCTGTTGGGCTGCATATATTGGATAATATTTGTCATTGTTTTGTGTTTTTCCATAAATCTCCCTTTAAGGTACATTTTGAAAAGATAAAAATGTGAGATTAATTTGCGGTTAATCGCGATTAACTATGGACAATCACGCTATTAATCATGATTAAATATTTTAATCAATTGACAGCCCTAGTGTATACATGCTCTTATTGGCTGCTGCTGACCTCTGACCTTCAGGTTACTCAACAGGCTCTTTAACCGCTAACTGGAGGGATTCACCAAAATGATTGTTACCTCTTGTCAGCAGCCACGACAGCAGTTGAATGATGCTACAAGAAGGGTTAAAAAATGCACTGCTTCCCAATGGCTGTCGACTCATGAGTGGCGTGAGAGCTCT
This sequence comes from Sebastes umbrosus, assembly GCF_015220745.1. Lineage (NCBI taxonomy): Eukaryota > Metazoa > Chordata > Actinopteri > Perciformes > Sebastidae > Sebastes > Sebastes umbrosus. Next base: position 23,330,177 of record NC_051289.1, read on the forward strand.
CTCAGCTCCTCAGGAGGCTTCATGACGCGATCAGAGAAAAGCCCCATCACAGAAACACTGTCTAATAATCTCACTCTGTTTCTGTCTTCTTTCTCTCTTTTGACCAACTCCTACATACTGTGAGAGACTGCTACTTAATATTTCATCACTTTCCACGGCAGATTAGCATTTTGCCACTCTCTCTCCCTTACTGTGCCGTTTTTTTTTTTTTCTCGTCCTCTCCCACACTTTCACATTTCCCGGCAGTGCTTTCACAAATCTCAATAATCCCTACAAGTATGTTCATAAAAAATCAGATAAGCAGGCCAAGGCTCTGCCGGTGACAGTTATTGCAAATAAAGCATGGAGGAAAAGCATGGTTGGTAATTGCCTCCTCTGTCACACACACTCTGAATTGGTGCGTGTGTGTGTGCGCGTGCATATATACTACACACTCCAATGCACACATAAACACACATGTACAGACAATCGCTTATGTGCTGTCATTCATGTAATTCCCTCAATGACAACGCGATGATGTTTTAAATTGTAGCGTGAGTGACAGGCCAGAGAACTGCAGGCATCTGTCAACGTATAGTCTTACACACACACACACACAGACACACACACACACACACAGACACACACAGACACACAGACACACACACACACACACACACACAGTGGAAGGAGATCCAGCCGTATAGATGAAAATAGAAAAGAAGCCATTTTTTTTTTTGTCTAGTTGACATTTGCCTGCTGATGTTTAATGTCAGCGTCGAAAATCCCTCCACGTCTCCTTTTGTTTAGATGTTTCATTGTATGCCAGGCGCGCTGCTGCACGCGCCCCCAGAGGAATTAATTTACCCTCCCAGCATGTTTGCGTATCGTCTTTAATTACCACGGTCGGGGTGTATTTTGACACGCTTTCAGTAGCAATAGCAGTAGCTCTCGATAGCTTTCAATAAATATGTACTGGCTGCGAAGAGAAAAGGTTAAATGGCAATAGAGCAGAGTGGGCTGGTGTCTGTCTGGCTCCCTCTCCTCCTTCTACTCCAAGGATATCAATAGACATTTTCAGACAGATACAGTATGTTTTATCAGAGAAGTAAGGCAGCTTTAACCTTTACCAAACACTGGACTCATCACTAATAAGCCTGCCCTTTCATACCTCTTTCTTCCCTCTTAAACCTTTACCATGCATGATAATACAGTCATTTAGAATATTCCTCATCTTTGGTTCCGTCGTGTTGTACAAGTTTGGTTCTACAGGACGACCCCTTTTGACCTTCAGGTTATAACATTCATTGAAATAGGAGAGGGGGAGAGATGACATTCAGAGACATTCAGACTAGAGTTCTCTCTAAAAGCTCAGCTCCAACTCCCGAAGACACAGTAGGAGGCGCCGTTCAATGGCGGCGTGAACAAAGTCACTTTATGCTTTATGTTATTCCTTCACTTGACAGCTCGGGGAGTTTGGATCAGTGATCATTAGGCAGGATTTTAACAGACTAAAGGAGAGAAAGTGGAAAGGATTGCCGCCCCCTACGGGTTTGGAGGTTAATTCATCACTTGTATCATAAGAGGGGGGGCTGTTATGAGGAGGTAGAAAGGCTTGTGTCAGACATACCTTGGTGAATATGCATGAATATGAGTGACTCAGTGCTTTGTGATCTTCAGATACCTTTATGAATAATCTCAGAGTGCTTGTCTTCACACCTTTCTAATGATTCTTATTAAAGGTGAAAGAGTTCATCTGACATAAAGAGACTAAGGAATGGGGAAATGAGACGAGGGTTGAAAGAAAAGGGGAATTTGTCTACGCTGAAAGTAATTATCAGTGGAAATATGGATGGATTGGAGTTCGGTGGGGGGAATAATCAAAGCAAATGGTGTTTGATCCTGCCTCAGCTCTCACTTAAAGGCCCTTACGCATCAAGCCAACGGTCGGCCGTCAGACAGATTGGGGCCGTCGGTGAGCGCCTGTCGGCCTAGTTTTTTCGGTGTGTCCCGAACCGTCGGCTTTAGTCTTCCCGTGTCGGAGGTTTTTCACCCGTTTCAGCATGTTGAATCGGTGGCGGCGCCCGCCGGTGAGAGAAGTCACTCTGATTGGCGGTTCAGCTTAAACGAATCAGTGCACGGGAAGAGAAACGGACGTGAGGAAAGCAAGCCAACGAGTAAAGTCATCTCATCTGATCATTCCAATACATGGATATTTTCACAACAACACGGCCGTCTGGAATGAAGCTAAGTGGTGAGTGAGAGTGGTGTGAAAATGGTCGGCAAACGCCGCTATGTTTCATGTACGTATCATAACACGGCTTGTATATCCGCCGTCCTGGGTCTTCCGGTTTCCCTTTTTGAATGACGAACACAGACTACCGCGACCTGCTGGTAGGGAGAGTTATTACATCTCACACAGGCACAGAACGTACGTGGTAGTCGGCTGTCGGCTCTAGTCTTTGCGGTGCGTTCGAGTGCAACTTTTTGGCCAAGACGAAGGCGACATGAGGCGACACAACTGCTGGCCTTCATCCCCTTTTGTTCTTTGATGTGTCCCCAGCTTAGCCTGACACCAACCACCATGTTCTCCCCTCTCCCTTCACATTATTCATCACCTCAGATGCAATCACACTGACCACAGCAAGCCTCAACAGTAAAGCTGTATTACAAAACAAACCCCAGACACACACACAAACACACACACACACACACACACACCACTGCAATTCCCACATGGAGGCAAGGCAAGGCTACTTTTAAGCACATTTAAACACTCACATATACACCACACACTTCCCACGCGTAGCCGGTGGATGTTATTTATTGTTGGCATTTATCTCCCAGCGTGCAGCACTGTTTGTGCTTACAGCTGCGAGCGACGCCGAGCCTTCAGTCCACATTGGCCAGCTTTGTGGAGTGGGAGATTGTTTTTACGGCTCGGCTTTTTTTTTTCTCCCCCTGTAATAACCAAGTCAAATGTCACGCTTCACCGCGCAACAAGCAACGGCAACAGTCGAGAAAAAGCGAGGAACCGTTCCTGCCTCCTCTTAAAGATGTCCATCCACACCCTGCCTGCCTACGCTAGTGACAGAACTCCACATCACTACACCTGTGCTGGTGTCATTTAGAGCAAAACAAAGGTAGAGGAATGTGATCTGCGACTACCAGTTTATTACATAAACGATGAGTTGTAGGAAGTATGGTGCAGGCCTGTCGGTGACAAATCATTTGAATTCATTCCGAACCCCTCGCTACAGTGTAAGTGAATTAGCCTGCTATGTCAGCATGACTGCAGTGATCTCAACTCCTTGTCTATGCATACACTCAGTCATCCCCTAAACATGTTTTAACCAACAGCACAAATGCTAATGTAAAACACAATATGGGCTCGATTAGTCACATATGCTCAAGAGCCATAATAACGTTGTCAGGCTTGCCCTTACATCATTCAGTGACCCTAGATGAGCAGTTTTTTTTAACTTCCAATAGGACTATGGACCGTGGAGAACAAATGGGCTTGTGAAGCTGCTGTTGTAACACCGAGGACCACATAAGAGCAATTAAACAGTACATTAAAATCCCCTCTTTACGATCATATCACACTTGTCACTGATCCATTAGTAGCTATATCTGCCAAGCAATGAGAATCTTAATTGCACAATTAATTCCGGCCTCTGATTGATGTGACCGCCGGATTTATGGCTCGTGCGAATGCCGGGGAAACGCAGTAGACAAATGCGTGACAGTATTGCTCACAATTATAGCAGACTAATGGCCTGTTTCATAAGTGCCAACCCTGGTGGCCTGGTTTAAAATCCTCCCTGCCATGTTTTTTTTTTACCACTGGACTGTAATTGAGGTATTCAGGAGGACTCCATTTGTAGTACAGTTGCTTTAGCTGCTATTTATATAAGTCTCTGAAATCATTATATACAGTAGAAATAAAAGCACTGCTTCCCTGAAATGGATCCAAACAAGCTCCCCATTGTTTTTCTCTTCCAAGTCGAGGCAATCATCGTCAGCGTTTGCATTGCTTTGCGCAATTATTCACGGCAGATGCTATCTCTCTTCCTCTTTCTTAAGCATTGCTCTAACAGAATTACACAGCCGGCTTTTGTTGTGGCGCCCGCCGTACAGTGAGGTTTCCATTCACGACTCCCCCTGTATTAAAGTTGGAAGACAAGAGCAGACTTATGAAGCTGTATTGATTTCCTCGCTGCCGAGATCCATTTACCGAGTCGGTAGAGGGGGAAATGAATTGATACAAGGCAAACAAAACACAACCCTCTGTCTTTGGAGGCAACTAAATGATACACAGATCTGTTGAGTTAGAGCCAAGTTCACCCCCTCCTCTTTCTTTCATTTACTCCTCAACATGGGATTTAACTTTGTCATTCCTCCAGTCTAGGACGGTTTAGTTAAAACGTTGTGAATGGAAAAACAACATCTCCGCCGGGAACAAAGGCTCCAATATGTGATGCTATCAAGAATATCTGGCAATGGATGCATCTATAAGCTGTTTTATGTATGCCTCTGCACCGGCGACAGTCATGGCCGGAGGGATTATGTTTTCAGGTTGTCTGTGCGTCCGTCCATCCATACTATTTTCGTGAACGCAATAACTCAGGATTCCTTTAGAGATTTCTTTTAATTCGGCACAAACTTCCACTCGGACTCAAAGATCAACAGATTAGATTTGGGTAGTCAAAGGTCAAGATCACTGTGACCTTACATTCACCCCGTTCTTGCAAAATCAATATCTCAGAAACGCCTTGAGCAAATTCTTTCAAATTTGGCGCAAACATCCACTTGGACTCAACAATGAACTGATTAGGTTTTAGTGGTCAAAGGTCAAGGTCACTGTGACCTCACATCCTTCCCATTCTCGTGCTACCTCAGGAATGGCTTGAGTGAATTTCTTCAAATTTGGCACAAACATCCACTTGGATTTTAGGATGATCTGATTAGAATTTGGTGGTCAAAGGTCAAGGTCACTGTGACCTTACATCCTTCCCATTGTTGTAAAAAAGCGATACCTCAGGAATGGCTTGAGTGAATTTCTTCAAATTTGGCACAAACGTCCACTTCAAGGATGGACTGATTTGATTTTGGTTGTCAAAGTACACTGTGACCTCACAAAACTCGTTTTTGGCCATAAGTCAAGAATTTGTATGCTAATTCTGACAATTTCACACAAATGTCTAAAAGGATGAAATGATGAAGTGATGACATTTTGGACAGACATGGATGTAACCTGGGACTTGACCGGTTAGTGGAGGCATACAACTGTAGAACAACAGCATTAGAAAACAGTTTTATTGCCAACAACAAATTTGTCTTGGTGATTTGGTGCGTTTGCAGCAATAAACAAAAAAAGTTGTACAAAATACACTGCTGATCTAAGATCAATTTGCTTTGTATGAAAAATATATAACTAATGTAAGATACTAGATAGAAATAATGTGTTCAGAACATTGAGATTATCCTTTTAACATTCATCCGTGTCTTGTCTCACATCTCCTTTCACTCCTTTCACTTACAAACACAAAGCCGAATCATTAACCTTGGGAATGCTTTAAGAGCGCAGCGTTCAGATGATGATAAACCTTTTTATTATTCTTCCTCTGAAGTGCTGATAAACAGCGCTATCTCGAGCTCTGCAGCATCTACAGCCATGCCAAAAAATGACATCTTTGGTATTAATATAATTAGATGTCCTTTAGCGTAATGCTCTTTCACAGTAAGGATGATGTAATGTGTTGCAACTTTTTCCTAATAAAGATGCTGAAGACAGACTCTTTCTTATCTGTCTTTTTAAGGAGTTTATTTATATAACAGCAGACATTTTTTACCTTAGCAAAAACTTGGCAAACAACTCGAGGAGATGAGTCACATCTTACTGGTAGGGCTGATAATTTAAGGTGCTGTAACCCTTTTGCAGATATTCACACATCTTCGATAATGGATTCCCAGGCGTACTCTATATGATATGACTTTAAAACAGAGCAGCTGCTAGAATATAATTGAGTGCAATCAGCAAATTGCTCTGCTATTACAAATGTCTAGAAATAGCTGACCCGTACTCTGTAAATCTTTTCTAAAAATACAGCTGGAACTCAGGTGAAGTCAAATTACAGGAATTGCTCTAAAGGCCTTTGGAAGGGGGGTAGTGTAGAGCTGTGGTTTTGCAACCTGCAATCAGCGAGAGCATCTATGAATTTACGGAGCTCTTCAGAACAGTTTGGCAGCAGCGGATGCATCTTAGAGGTCACTTTCTCTTCCACTTTATGACTTAAAATGTCTCTGAAATGACAGGCCATGGTGATCCAGTAGGTAAGGGCTCCAATGTGTTACCATGGCACCAAAAAGTTCTTCCCCATCTCCAAAAAGCATCGTCTTGTAGGGACACTTTATCCAAATTGTCCACTGAAAGCTTCATCAAATCCATACTTTGCTCTCACTCCCAGGGACACTTTTCCTCACCTTTTTTCCTCTCCCCTCTTCTTGTTTATCACTGTCACCGTCTCGCTCAAGAACGCCGATGAATCCTTCCTGCATTATTACCCTGGCTCCTATAGAAAGGTTCTCTGATCAAAAGTGCAGAGTTCAGAAACATGCTCCGTCGTAATTAAAGTTAATGCTGCCAAGCGCGGTTGAAGACAATGCCAGCCTGGTTAACGATTTCCAAGCGTGTCTCGTCGGCGCCACCTGTTTTCGTTTAGCACTTTTCAGCAGCTGTTCCCATAATTATGCTTGCTGTCAGTGCAGAGAACGGGAGGGTGCACCGCAGCATTGTGCTATGCCGATAAACAAGGTAGTTAAAGGCCACTTATGGCGACACAGTCACTCTCCCGGAGGGGATTCAGCGTCTGTTTCCAGAACACATAATGCCTTGAAGTGTGTATGTGCAGTTGGACATAGCAAAGCGCTTTTTATCCGCCATTAGCTTGAAATGAGAGGCATCTGCTTCGTGATGTGCGTCTATACCGTGGTTCCGCCGAAACGCCTTTGCAAACATCCCCAGTTGCCAAGTACACTTAAAAAGAACATAGAAAATAAAAAGTGAATTTCTGATTAGATGTAATCGCTTCCTAAATCGCCCACAGAAACATCTAGTGTCAAGCCAGACCTGAGTATTAGTCTGATTTTGGTTGCTCACAGTGAGATCTACTCTTCATTGATAATGCATTTGCAGTGATGTACATAGATCTGGCCTCAGATGCCCTCATAGAAACAGACTTTGTTCTGCTAATGAGCCAAATGAGCCTACTCATTAGAAAATCCCCAAAGGGGAACAGTCCCAGTTTGTCAGCGCTGAGTCCAAATGTGTTGGATTGCCCAGTGAAGACCATGTAATGTTAGTTCACAAACACTTAAACCCTGCCACTGCCAGCCATGCACGTCATGCCCTTTAGTGTTGTGTAACAGAACAGCCCCTCATTGTACCTGAATTAAATTTGTTTTTAGGCTTAGGGGTATTTAATATTCGTCCCCTTTGTCAGAAAATGTTGCGAGGAGAAACACCGCCAACAGAAATTTGTGTTACAATACTTATCACGCGTGCACCCACTTTTGCAATTACACCCATGGCTGATTTCTTTTAGCCCTTTTAAATTCATTTCCAATGACCTTTATGTCGCCAAATTGGGCCAAGTGTGGAGAGAAGTTTCCAGCGGTGTTAATTGTTTTAGGCAGTGATGTGCGGAGAACTCTGAGTTATGTGTGAATAGATGTAATTGTGATTCATTTGCACTCTCTGGCTCTCTCTCTCTCTCCCCTGCATCTCACTCCTGCTTCTCCTGTTTTCTTCTGACACACGCTCACGCACATCCAGCACACCTTTCTTATTAGCACGTGACAAGTTAAGCGAGGTAGAAACAAAACAAAAAAGGCCCTATTAAGCAGGCGGGGCTCTTTTGCAAGATAGATGAGCAACACTTTACTCTGTTCACCTGCTTGTGTCTCTGCTCAAATGCTGCCTCTATTGCCCTCCTCCTCCCTTGCCAGGACAATAGGCTGTGATGAATGGGTGCTATACCCATCGCAGTGTTAATTAATAAAGGACTTAATTGTATAATGGACTGTGACTGCACGGCTCTGTCAGAGAGAGCAAAAAGAAAATGACAATGGGCTTCTTTTGTGATGAGCTGGCCGGTCACTTGAGTTGTTCAGATAATGGTAATAATTATATTACAACCACTCTACTTAAAATTGGTTAAGCATTAAGTTTGACTTTGATGATTGGTACCTGAGTAGCCTACAGCACTGCACCTTTTATACACCAGGCAACATACCATTTTTGCTGCCACCAATGGTATCTTTAGACAACTACACACTACATTTTCAAAAAGGGAACGACATACAATATTATAATGTGGTTTGACCATGACGACAATGTCAAGACTGTAGAGACTCGTATTTGCGAATAACAGGATGGTTGACGACAGGAGCGATTCTAGGATGACAAAGACATGTCCAGTCAAAGGCATAGGTTTCATTTCAACATTGGGGGGGACACATCAAGCCAGGGGTCTGCATGGGGGATCCTCACCCAGGAAATGTTGAATGGCAAACATTTAATTTCCTGCATTCTGGTGAATTTTTATGCACCAATTTCTGCCTTTTCTGCATCAAGTTGTGGTGGAAATGTCTTAATGTCTTGAGATCAGACGTCAAGGGACTCCTTTTTTTTGAAAAGGAAAAGGAAAATTGCCATGCCAGTTTTCCTTCCACAAAATTTTGCCTAAATTCAAAGCTCCTTCCCCGACAAGTTAACGTGTTAATATGACATGAATTCCTTAGGTTTTCTAGTTTCATATGATACCGATATCTTCCCTTCCCGCATCTTAAAGACAGTAATGTCGGCTAGGAACGCCGGCAATCCCGCAGGTCTCAGAGGGTTTGATAATTATTTTTTTGGGGTGCTGAGATTAAATGTAGGTGTGCTTGAGCAACCCTAAAAAGAGTCTAAAATCGGCAAAGTTTCACAGACATTTGGCAGCTTTGTTGCATTAAGTACACCTATAAACAGAGTTTTAGCAGTGCATACATGTAGACAAGCAGCATATACTTGCCTTCACAAGTGCGTGAACAGGTAGACACAAACATGTATGGGAGAGTTACTCTAATTGTAACAGTTTTCACTTTTCACTCTTCATTTTTTTATTTTTTTATTCTGACCTAGATATGTAAACGTTTCAGCCTACACATGTCTGCTATCATAAACCACTTAAAGTTTTTCAATAGAGAAAAAAAGTTGTAAGGAATTAAACTGAAAGTGGACGCTGTCCGAGTCTTAGTTGTAACAGCGTGAACTACTGTACGGTTGTAACATGGCTAAAAAACAGCATTAAACAAATACTTTTCATGGTAAATCATCAAAAAGATTTCAGTCAACTGTTTTTACGTCGATTTCATACCACAGTTGTGATCAGAAAATGTATGAAACAAAATGACACTAATAAAACCAATTGGTGCATTTGTGTCCTTCCTTGTTGGCAAGTCCATTGATTACACCTACATAGTTAACACATTTTATTGATGGACGTTGTAAAAATACTACAACCCTAATTAAGATTAAAATTGAAAGACATCTGAGTATTGGCCAATACGGCGCATGCTTTTTAGGGCAGCCTGTGCGTACAGAGAGACCCTGTCTGATGACTTTCTCTGATGCTTTTTCTAGCACATCCCCGGGCACTAACCACCAGTCGCGCCCATGCTTTAGCATTCCTTACAGACCAGAACTAGCATGCATGACGTGAAAACTATGCTAACTGACGAAGAACAGATCAATGCAGGCAACCATGTGGATCATTTCAAACACAATTTTATATCCGAAAAATACCTCTGGATGTTAATTTTTACTTTTTTCCCCCGCTGCCATTCCCTGCAGAGTGGCCGGATCCTGTTGATATTTCTCAGGGATGTTTAGTACTGCACTGGTCACATGCCGTGATGAGGTCATGATGGCATTTACATAGCAAGAGAAAATGTGCCTGTTACAACTGTAACGTTTTACATTCAAGGTAACTCCCCCCTACTTAACAGCAGATATATCAGCGTTCACACGACGAGCGACAAAAGCAACAAAAAGGCCAGCGCGGCCAGCGCGGCCAGCGCGGCCAGCGCGGCCAGCGCGGCCAGCTACATCGTCACCAATTCGCTGTTGGAAGTGTTGCTGAAACACTCGTTGACGTAGTTATGTCGTTAAATAGCACTGGGAACAGAACAAAAAACATATGATGGATTAACGCTTCACCACGTCATTGGAGCGCTGAAAAAAAGTTGAGACCAACTTTATTTGCAGTGTCAGGCGTCAGTTCATAGCTTCATATCACCGTCTTCCATTGAACATGACTTGTAGCCTGTTGCTGTGTCGCTCGTAGTGTGAACACAGCTTAAGGAAGTCAACTTCCCTGCTTCCTCACAGAGGTTCAGACCACATAACATCATATTTGTTTGAGTTTTACTGTCAGAACGAACACATCTGAATGTGATTCTGTAGTTTGAGTTGTGAATCCTGACAGAACACATTGTAATCTCAAAAGTTTGTTGTTAAAATGTGCAAGACCGAGTGTCTTCACAGTCATGTGTAGTTTGTCCCTGGCTTTAGCAGCAGGCAGGGGTGGAGGTGTTGGAGACATTCAGCCATCATTAGTGAGTGCAGCTGTCTCCGGAGAGTTTTTCTCCTTGCTGTTTAGGAGACAATTTGGGTTTGTCACTCCGTGTTAGCAGAAGGTTTCCTGCCAAGTGACCGCAGCTGAGAAAATAATTTGATTTGAAAAAAAACAAAAACATGTTGAACCCCCAGATGTTGAAGTTAACAATTGGGATTTTTGGCTGATAACACAGACATATTTTAAATTCAACCTTTCCATTGTGCTTTTTGATTTAAGCATGCAACCGTTTCACTGTTTTTACATCAGTTCATCTTATCGCCAGCGCTTTTGTTCTCTCCGTCCCAGGTGCATAAACGGGGCTGAGCTCGGAACAATGAGGCGACTTTTCTTTCTTCTCCTGTTCAGAGGTGGTTGAATCCAGCTCCGCCTGAGCTGAATCGGTGCAACGAGGCCTGTCAAGCAGCCTGACAAACTCATTCTTGGCTAGCGGCGCTTGTTCCTGTCTGATGAAAATGTTACACTGCTCTCTCATTCTCTGCCTCGGCCCGCTATTCCCGGAACACGGCTCTGAGTGGGTGGTTATTCTGTCATCATTTTGGAAGAGAGAGCGCGCGCGCACACACACACACACACACACACACACACACACACACACACACACACACAGAGGCTCAGACAGGGGCCATCCAAAGTAATTTTTTTCATCCAATGTATTACTGCGTTCAACTGCTGGGCTAAAAGCCTCTCCGTGGACATAACTCATAGCCACTATTTATTTATTTTATTATGATAAAACATCTTGGTTAAAGATAAAGACTGACCCTGCCAATGACGCACAAGGCCATTCATCCACGAGCGTTCTTTTCAGAGTGGAAATTGTATGTTTGTGCCGCGTTGCTAAGGGGCCCGCATTGGAAACCAACTGATCACATTCCACGAGCTGAGGTTGCTTCAATTTAACCGCCGTCAAAGCTTTCTGTGTTGACAGTTCTCACACAATGTCTTTCCAAGCTCAAAACAAACAAAGTGTGAAGTGAAACATTGTTGATGTATTATATTTACACCTGCACTGGATGGGTTTTTTGTTCTGTCCCCTATCCGCTTCATTCTGCCGTCTGAGAGGAAGCAAAGGGTCATTTCCCGACAAGAGCCGGTGATTTCTGCAAACGAACCGGAAGTGTTGAAACGCAGCGTGATTAAATGGATTCCAGCGGTCTGAATTTACTGTGGGGGTCCAGTCACGGACAAAAGCACCATTTGGCAAGTTGTACTGACAGGTGTACTGCCACTTTTGAAAACAGGAGGAGAAATCAGAGAGAAAGAAAAGGGGGCAGATAGAAGGGCCGTCTGGAGAATAGGGGCTCAGTCAGAGGGTGTTGAAAAGAGCCTCCACCTGAACGCACCGCTGCATCCTAATAACTCCTCAGCCTCCCGAAAAAAAAAAAAGCCACCTCCTGCTCTATCTTTCCCCGTCTTTCCTCCGCTTCACTCCGTATCCGAGCAGCTGTGAAGGGCACACACCTGGCTGCCATCCATCTGGCTGCGTGTGTGTGTGTGTGTGTGTGTCTCGATGTGAGTCTATTTAAAGAGGTCTTGCGGTGGGTTTCTGGGGTTGATTGCTCTCACCGCCAGTATTGTTCATGTGGATTTGGCTGCCATGGCAATAACTGCGCACGTACTGTACAATCTGGCCCAATCACATTAGTACAGCGCTGCTCTCGAGCTTCCCGTGGAGCGGGCTCGTGATCGGACGGTCGTCAGCTCTTATGTGCTGGATAAAAAACGTGTGTGGGGATAAAAAGGGGAAAAGGAAACACTCTCATGTCCTTGAGCAAGGCACTGAACTCCCAGGAACTTGAGTGGAGCAGCTCAGTGGCCTGTAGCAGAGGCTCGCTCGTCTGAATGGAAGAATCCTCTTGGAAGTAGACAGAGATAGAAACAGTGTCTCATTTTCTGTCAAACTGTGAGGAAAGAACAACTGTGGGCTGAGATCAGAGCTTTTGGTTTCAGCACATTTACTCAGCTACAGTGTGTTGGCCGTAGCTCAAAAAATCTTTGAACCACTGAACGGAAATGATTCTAAAACATTCTAAAATCTTTACCAGGTTTTCCCGTAGTCAACATAAGAAAGAAAGTGCCAGTTCTTTGATGCCTCCTGGCATTTTACGCCATTAGCTTTCTCTCACACCTCTTTTCCCCTTCTGTTTGGCTGCAAGCGAGAGGTAAAATACACAAATGCTATTCCTTTTTTTTTTACAGATGCTCTTTGTTAGACACCAGTTAAAAATGTCAGAAAAGAGACTGGAGTAGGTGTGTGATGGACTATTTTCCAGCTGAATTGATTGTGCTGGGTGTTAGACACTCAACAGTACTCTCTCACACCTCTCTGGAGGCTGGAATGAACCATTTTTTCTGTGTACCATGCATGAAGATCCGCAGTACCAGCCTTACAATAAAAGGCCCGAGAAGGGTCGGGTTCTTAACGTGTCACAAATTATCCTTCAAAGGGGGTGTTGTTCAAAGGAAGCCATCGTTGTTTGAGCGCCAAATTGCTACCTGGCGCTTTCAAAGTTCTCCGCCGTCCCCGCTGTTCCTACACCGAGCTCATGGCGGTGGAAAGGAATTAGCAGCGCTCGGCTAGACAGTACGGCCAATTGACGATGACAGCCCTGAGATATGTGTCATGCTTGCCATCCATTGGCTTTCTTCTCCTGGCCCCCCCATCTTTCCCCTCTTTATCTTGTCTCCCGCCTGCTTTCCATTTTCTTGTCATTCACTGTCCCTGTTCTTTCAATTTTTGTCCCGCTAGTCTCTGTTCTCTTTTTTTTTAAATTGTCTTAGTTTTTCTGTCTTTTCACCAAAGTCAAAGTTAGATACTGCAACCTGAGATCTGGATGCAACAGTGACCTTAGTTGTGCACAGCAATAGTTTCCCAACCTTGGTTGGTAAGTTGAGTCATCAGCCCAAAAGACTCAGGTGCGAAATCACAAAGAATGCACTGCAGCCGCTGATAAGACCATGAATAGCACATCATTCGCAACCGCTATCTGCCCCGTCTCAAGGTCCGATACACAAACGATATTTCACTAATGATATTACAGCGCAAACACGCCCATAACGTTTTGCGGCTGAGTGCAATTTGCTCTTTTTTTTTTTGCAATTGCAATTATCCATGTGGCAAAGTATAAATGTGCTTGAGGCCAATGTGTCTTTTGTGAGGGGTGAGAGTCAGTCTGAGCCAGAAGCCCATCAGGACCCAACGGGCCCCGACACGCTGAGGCGATCCGGGCCAGGCTCGGGCGATATAGACCGGGCTCATTTCACTTCTCTCCTATCATGGTGCACATATACGCCTCCGTGCCGCAGAGGACACATATGCCTGTGGGTGAAATAATACATCATTAATGAAGGAAAATATTTTATTATATTTTTTTGAGACATTTTTTAATTTTTTTAAAAATGAAATACCTGCAGCGATCAAACGGCAGCAGAAACGATAAGAGAGTCTCACCATTAAGAGAGACGCTGTGAGCATTTACGCACGAGGCACAGCAGCGTAACTTCATTTATTATTTAAATAGTAGTATTAATAGTATATTGATTATAAATACAAATTGTATATTAATTATATAAATAGTACAGTATATTAATTATAATAATTATATAGTAGCTTTCAGTAGCTAACAGCTTTATTCATTTATTTTTCATGACACAAATGGTAAATGGACTTGCATTTAATATGGCGCCTTTTTAGTCTTCCGGCCACTCAAAAACATGTCAGCTTTCAGCCGGTCACACACACATTCATACACTGATGGCAATTTGGGGTTAAGTGTCTTGCTCAAGGACACTTCGACATGTGGACTGTTTATCGGACTGTTTTTACAATGAGGCTCATTTGCATAGGATTTTGGACTAAATGTTTGCATATAATCTCATTTAAATACATGCAATCAGCAGGATTAGTTCATTGTTGTCTTATTTCCACAGGTGTAGCTGCTGCAAAAACTGTGAATTCACCCATCAGATTTTGTTTTTTGTTTTTCACTTTTTTTAAAAACTTTATTAGCACATCAGCAGTGCCACAGCCTTGACACATATCCTTAATCATTCTCTCTTTCTCTCCTTAATACCCACAGCAGTCAGAGGATGATGACATCGTGTTAACCCCCGACGGTACGCAAGAGTTCATGACCTTTGAGATCCCTCTGAATGACTCAGGCTCAGCAGGCCTGGGAGTCAGCGTCAAGGGTAACCGGTCCAAGGAAAACCACGCCGACTTAGGCATCTTTGTGAAATCCATTATCAATGGAGGTGCTGCTAGCAAGGCAAGGAACTACTCCCACCCACTTACGCTCTGACCATTACCCTGATTGATTTTATTGATTTCATTCATTGTTTTTGCTGTAACTCGAGGACCTACAGTACAGATAAGTATAAACATGTGGTGGACTATTATGCTGCAGGGATTATAAATCCGTGTCATGGTGATTTTGAAGTGATCACTTGATGTTAATGCCGTTTAAGTGGCATGACTACCATGTTGTGAATGATTTCCTTGAGGCAACGATGTTCTTACATATTTTATTATCCCCCTTGAGCTGTTAAATGGAGAGTGTTCATAAATACCCGTGGTTTGTAACATCATTAACACATTCAAATGTTTTCTAGAGAATGTGAATAGGGAGACAAGTTTATGATCTTGCCCTGGTATTTATTGTGATTTTCTGGGAGAAGGGACTACATGTGATCGCTGAAACCCGAGCAGCTGCTGAATGGACATACTGTTCCTGCTCAAAATCTAATGATGACAGTGTTCAGAAGAATTGGATTCAAGTGTTTTATGAGGGATATTTATGATTTTCTCTGACGGTCTGCAGGATGGCCGTCTACGAGTCAACGACCAGCTCATTGCTGTCAACGGGGAGTCGCTGCACGGGATGACCAACCAGGACGCCATGGAAACGCTGCGCACATCCATGTCCGTAGAGGGCAACAAGCGAGGGATGATTCAGCTCATCGTGGCCCGGCACACGTCCAAAAACTTTGAGGTATCCTAACAGTCAGGGAGGAGTCACACTGATGTACTAGGGACTAATTTGCATCACAAGTGGTCAAATTGTATTGGTCTGCCTTTGAGTTAGAGTGTGAATTGATTTAAAATATTTAATCACAATTAATCGCATGGTTGTCCATGATTAATCGTGATTGATCACTAATGAATCGCACATTTTTATCTGTTTTAAAATGTACATTAAAGGGACTATTTGTAACTTTCAGAATTGCTTGTTAACAGCGACACCTGTGGCCGCGAAGTCAACGAAAGTCAGCGTCGGGCTCGCGCTTGCTCGCTCTAAATATACCTGAACGAGCATCGCTCAAAACAGTGAGGCGACACACGTCAGCTAAAACCACAACATAACTCTATATTTCAGCTGCTTGGCAGTAATGTTAGCTGACCAGATGAATGTCTCTCCATGAATTCGTGCTGGCTTTTCCTGCCTCCGCCTTTCGGTGTCTCCCTCTCCGCAGGGAGACACCGGAGGTGTCCATAAATCTCCCTCTCCGGAGGGAGACACCGGAGGCGGAGGCAGGAAAAGTGGGTCGGTGCCGGGGCTCCGCAGAGAGAAACGTTATCAACGGCACCCGGTCGGAGACGGTAACGTTTCTCTCTGCGGAGCCCCGTCACTTCACAAGACACGGGAAACCTCTGTTGGTCTGGAGGAGCTGCAGCATTTATTTCTGCACAAACGTCCACTGAACATTCACTAGATATTCTCAGAGCTAAACTAACTCTTCTGCAGTGTGGAGTGAGCGCGCGTTCACGTCTAGAGGCGGAGCGAGACAGCAAGAACGCGTGCACTGTCTGAGTGAAGGCAAGCAGGCAGAGGAGGAGAGGCTCCGGCCACACGCGAGCGCGCATGTGTCCCGACCCGGTACATTTATACGCTTAAAAAGTTACAAACAGTCCCTTTAAAGGGAGATTTGTCAAGTATTTAATACTCTTATGGGAGTGGGCAAATATGCTGCTTTATGCAAATGTATGTATATATTTATTATTGGAAATCAATTAACAACACAAAACAATGACAAATATTGTCCAGAAACCCTCACAGGTACTGCATTCAGCATAAAAAATATGCTCAAATCATAACATAGCAAACTGCAGCCCAACAGGTAACAACAGCTGTCAGTGTGTCAGTGTGCTGACTTGACTTGCCCCAAACTGCATGTGATTATCATAAAGTGGGCATGTCAGTTTTTCCTCTCCAAAATTTAGCGTAAGTTTGTAGCATTATTTAGCCTCCTTTGTGACAAGTTAGTATGACATGGTTGGTACCAATGTATTCCTCAGTTTTTCTAGTTTAATATGATACCAGTATCTTCACACTAACTTTGAAAACTGAGCCCGCTACAACCTAAAAATCACAAGTTGTGTTAACGCGTTATTATCTCATTAACTTTGACAGCCCTACTTTGAATATGTCTTTGATCTGATAGTGTTATTCGTATGAGCTACCATAAATCAGTATAAGGCACAACATGTTTATACAAACTCAACAAACACACATGCATGTTCTAATTCAAATCCTGACAAGCGGAGGACATATTGACTGAAGAAGAGGGATAGCTACATTTCAACCGCACTGAATGATAAACGAGAGTGGCTTTCCTCTACCTCGCCACCGGCCCTAATCTATCCCCCATAGGTTTTTTTTGTTGCTTTGAGATAGCTGGAGGAGCACCTTTATGAAGCAACCACACCACCATGCAAATCTTCAAACAGTCCCATTTCCTGTGTGAGATAGGTGATACCGTCTCACATTTCCTCCCGCCCCTCTGTGTGACTTTCTTTACCCACCGTGGGCCTTGATATGATATCTAAGAAGCACTTCACTGACTTCTGATTGACAGGCCTGCGGAATAGCACTGTAGGATAGGCAGATAAAGGAATATGTATTTCGGCCAGGTGGATATACTGTATGTCATTAGGCAACAGTCAAGAATATTGAGGCGAGGAGATTTCAACCTCATGAAATTGTGATACTGAACTAATCCCAGCCTACCTTTCTTTAACAGAAACTGCATACTTTCACATACCGGAGTAAAAAAAAACAACATGATTTAGCTCAATGTGATATGCTAAGTGTGACTGTGGATTCATGTGTGAATACAACACACCCACGCACGTTCGCTCGCCCTGCAGCCAGAGGTTGTAGATCAGGTTTGATTAGTGTTGCCGTGACTCTAATTGGAGCCCGTGTCCCGTGGCTGTGTGTCAGTTTGGAGCGCCATGCTGAGCCCCCCCCTCTCTGCCCTTCACCCTCCCTGCAAGCCCTCAACCTCCGAGCGCTCCGTCTCCCTCTCTCTTCATCGCCGCACATCACCCCCTGACGCCCTGTGCACTTGTTTTTCTTCTTGTTTTAATGTCAATTCACCCCCCCGACATGTGGTGCTCCATAGTTTACCAGGTAGAACATGGGATAAATACAGCCAGGGACTGGAGTTCAATTCTCACAGGTAACACTCATAAATTGCCATACATGATGGCATTAGTGTTTAATATAACACTTAAGGACTGTAAGCCTATTGCACCTTTTTTTCTCAGTTTTAAATGGGGATCCCTCAAGACTGCATACATCTGCTGGATTACTTTATGGCAAAAAAAAACAGGAATTCATTTTATTTTAATAAAACTCGACAAGTCTCATTTGTATATTAGAGTACAGTCTTGACCTGCTCTATATGAAAAGCGTCATTTTTTGTTATATTTGTTGAAATTCTCATTACATCCTGATCCAATCATTTCATTCCGGCCGAATGAAATGATTGGACAGGCTACCTGCCTGAGTGCACTCTGCCCGTGCACTCATTGCACATCATCAGAGACTTCCACAAGCTGCTAGCTTGACGGCTGTGAGTACTAACAATCGCCATGTTTGTATGTTTACATCCATAATGATAATTTTGGGGGAGTGGCTTTTGAGGGAGGCCTGAATGAACGGGCTGTCAATGTTGCCGACTTGGTGACTTTCTCTCTAGATTTAGGGGCATTTGGAGCTAGTGCTGCTCGCTACTTTCATTAGAAAAGAGTTGGCAACACTGGGCTGAGTTTTTTGGTTGGATCAAAATAAAAAATCTGGCGTACTCTTGCTAGTTTCTCAAGATTACCAACCCCTAGCTTTAAAGATGCTCTTTGCAATATTCAGAGCATTAATATAGCAGCAAACAACTATTTGCTATGTAAAGAGGAGTAATGTCTACCTGAGCAGAGAATGAAGTCTCTCTACCTCTGTGTGTGTTGTAATCTGAGTTTCTCCATGCTTCGTTGACATCGCCGGGTCAGTTGCGCGTGCCTTTTAGTGCATGTACGTTATCGTGCCCCACTGGCTAGCTCAAGGCTGCCGCTCTGCACTGCTCTCATACGGCGGTTACAGCTGATAACGCCGTCCTGACCCACGGAGTTGTCGCGGAAGCGTAGCGACCACCCTCCGGTTCCCCCCTTCAGGTTATATTAGCACTGTTAGTTCTTTTTGCACCGTTGCCATTGTTTGCACTATTAGCGCACTTAGCACCGTTAGCTGTGAGCTGCCGACTCAACTGGCGCCACATTGAGAGCCGTGTGGAAGAAATTAGCCACGTTAAACAGGAAACGGCAAGTTAATGTGAAATGCGGTTACAATGTTGGTTAAAAACACAAAGGACGCACTAAGGACAGTCCGCCCCGATGACGCTTTGGCCACGGCTCAGGTAAGCACCTTCGCCCCTCCTCCCCCCCACCCCACCCTCCTCCCCCCCCACCCCCACACCCACCCCGTATCCAAACTAGAGGAGAGGACACATGTCCCTCCGGGGAAAGCTCAGCCCCAAGGTTCAGTGAGTTCTATCACTTCGGTCCAGTCACTCTCCTGTCCTCTTTAATCCCTCACCAGCAGGCAGACAGGTAGACACGCTGACACTGAGCAGACAGTTAAGGTCACAGACAAACAGTTTCAGAAACAGCAAAAATATATTTTATTATTACTCTACCACCTGTCTAGGTGGAAAGATGACGCTTTTTACATTACAGCGTATTACATTTTTGATCCATTTAGATAAACAATTTAGAGAGACATTTTGACAAGTGTGTATATAAATTGACATTTACTTCAACATCAGTTGCTATGAGACAGCATAATGATGATGTTGCAGAAAAAAAAAGATGTAAAGAGAGATGTAACAGTGCATTTCAGATTCCATCCATTAAACTCCCATTACAGGCAATCATACACTGCTGAAGATGCAGCGTCGTCAGGAGGCTTAGTGGTTTGAAAAGGTGCCATGGAGTCACTAGAGGGAATTTTAATATACTCCGAGTAGAGAAAAGATAAGGTTGTAAATTAAGAATTTAAGGTCAGTTGCAAACCTCAAATAAGAAAGGCGGAAGTTAAATGTCGACTCAGGCTCCCGGCAGTTACAACCAACCCCCCCATCCCCGCTCTGCCGTGTTGGCCAGGCAGATACGTGTGGAGCCAGCACCAGTTTGCCACTGTCACCCAGCCGAATGGGAGTGAGCACTGGAGGCCACCATTGAAATGAATCAGATCCATCACTGTCTGCAGGGGGAGAGGAGCCGAGCAGCACAGCCTAATGCATCGGGAGGAGGGGCGGGGGGGCGGGCCTCGATGGACGCGGCGTATCCAGGCCACCCCGCTCCATGAAAATAGCATTGATTCCATCATCGCTTGGTCCTGTGGGCTAAATCAACTATTCTTAGAAGAGAAGAGTGTAATGCTTCTTTGTAGTTTAAGCTGCGTTGGTTTGGGTGGGTGTTTGCAAAACCAAAACCACACACACCAGTCACTGATTCGGCATCCCATTTTCTTCTACATGATGTAACTGAAAATGTTCCACCCATGAATACAAACATGAAACACCTTAATGGAAATATAAAATGCACCGTGTGACACTCTCATTGTGTGTCAGGATGACCGCTCAGAGTAGCCTCTCCACATGCATGCACAGACAAATATATAATCCCAACAAAACACTCACACACACACACACACACACACACACACACTCCACATGTTGCCCAAGGTCTCCCAGAAGCCCATTTGCTTTCAGCAGGACTTGGGGCTGGAGCCATTCAGGCATATCCTCTCAGTGGCGAAGACAAGTACTGGTTCATACTGCTCATGATTACACCCGTGTCTGAGGTGGAGTACCTGCTCTATTTTTTGCTGCCATTAAAGCAGTGGCCTTTGCCTTGGGTTAAAATGAGAATTTTACCCTGACCTTGGAATAAAGAAAAAATACTTCAGCATGATTAAGGATCTATTCAAGTCTAACAAAGCGGTGTCCCACGCTGTATGAGGACTAAGAGTCCACTAAAGTGTGGATTGTTATTGCTCCTAACGGAGCATAAAAATATGTCGAGGAAGGCTGTCCAACAGTAAAAGATTTTTCAAATCCTAGCAGATGTTGAAAATGTGAGAGACCCCACATATAATGACATGTTATGTTCAATTTTACAGTTTTGTTCCTATAGTGTGTGGTGAGCAACGATTTGGCCAAAGCAGCACACCACACACTAACAGATTCGTTCATGAACAACAAGAGTCCCGACTCTAAAAAATGGAAATCTCGCGTAATCTCTCACGACTAAACGTGACTTTAGTCAAAACAAATATGGCGGACGACCGGCAGGAAGAATTAGTAATGTTATTTTTTGCACTAATTTGTACTGAAAATTTGCGAAGAAAAAATAAAAATCGCGGATGAACTCATGGCAGAACGTTAAATAAACATTTGTGTTGTTGCCACAAATCAACAAGTTGTTCCTTCATTTCTGAGGTCCATGGTACTACTACTTTATGATTCACGTTTTGCATTAGCCGCCATGATGGCGGTTGTTGTACTTTCTTCTTCAGTCAGCTTGGTTCTCAATTGTCTATCATTCTTTCCCACGTGACTGCATCATCGGCTGTCCTCGGGGTTCCCCACACACAACAGGATATCGATCGTAAATATTGAACATGTTTAATATTTACCATTTGAAAGCGGTGCGGCCAGGATGGACTACCGAGTTGATCGGGGGATCTAAAAAACACTCTTAACATATGTGCGTAACACTACAGGAATAGAAACCAGTTCTAATAGCAATACCTTATAGTGCATTTGATGTGTAATCAGACAAAAGACAAAGGTAGGCAGAACAAGTGTAAATCATTTCCAATATTCTTAGCACATACACAAACACACTCTCTTTATCCACACATGCTTTACCAGAACAATTACTTTTTCCCCTGTTCTGGTTCCACTGATAGCCCTTGTTTGAAAAACTACCATTCTGCCCCAGATAGTCAAGCGATATGATTGGTCACTGGCAATTTGTTTGAAGCATTATAATTGCACGGCTGCTTCAGAGGCTGTGTAATTTCTCTTTCTATATCTGAGTTCTATTAATATATCGTCACATGTGTTTAAGCAATTAAATTCATGAAAAGTCATTTCAATTCCATTATTTTTCATGGCCACACTTCCTGAATGTTCTCCGTCTTCCACGTTTTTTAGGGCAATGATTGATCCTCGAGCCCCAAACCCTGTGACTTGATCGAATGCATATCTGTTGCAGTAGTTTGGTTATTGAAAGTATAGATTTGTTTTCAACTTTATTCCCTCCGTTGTTATTAGTTTCTTAAAGATGTGCATGCATTTATTACATAATTCAGACATTAACTCTGATATGTCAATGTTTCTGTAGGCTACCACCCGTATTTATCACCTTTCTTTTGGGACAATTTGAAGAATCCTGTGTATGTTTTTTGGAAGTATCGCTGTTGTGGGGTGCCATAGGAATCTTAATAATACAGTAATGTTACATTAAATGAAAGAACCTCCAATAGCCATTTTCCACTGGCTTGAGGCACACATGTAAGAATTTGGTGAGGTGTTCTGGATAGACTGCAGAACAAAAGGGTGATCAGTTCCATTCGTGGTTCAGTGACATATAGACCCAATCTCAGAACCCATCGGCTATCGATCTGACAACAGATAAGCTTCTGTGGGGCAAGGGGCTATGTTTCTGGGGTTTCGGTGTAGCCGGTGGATATCCGACCAAGGCTTCCTTTTCCGCGCACTGCTCATTGTTTACAGTCCAATTAGCAACTTGAGTTGCGAGACTGCAGTTGGAGTTGACGTGTACGACCAGATTGTTTCACAAGAAGCCAGATACCAAACTCATTTTAAACCAATAAAAAGCTAAATCATTGTCAGACGATAGCCGAAGGGTTTCCAGATTGCATTTCGGCCAATGCGTTCCGCCTCTTTTGCTCTCCACACGGACTGTTTACCTGCATTCAATCAAAGACTGCTTGAATGCGATTGGTCAATACTATTCAGACTACAAACGGAAACCAGATCACTTCCGTTACCAAAATGGTGTCCTGTTGCCTACAGGTTCTTATATGAATGCAGTATCGGTTTATAAAGTTCCATTCTTGGTTCAGTGACATATAGACCCAATCTCAGAACCCATCTAAGAACCCATCGGCCAAATCATTAGCAGTTTATTTGAATCTTAGGTCTTAAGTTGATCCGCTGCTCTCATCTGTGCTGTGGCTAAAACTGACAAATCGACCATTATATGGGCAGAACAAAGAAGTATGCTTATCATGAGACATCATCAGAACTCATTTCAATACAAAGAGGATTATAGAGAAAACGAAAATAGCGGCTAATGTGCGGAGATTTAAAGTTATGTTATGCCGAGCCTAAAAGATGGATAAAGATGGATTTTATATGTCTGAGCTTATGTCTGAGAACCCCCCGCTCCCTCGCCCCCCCGCCGCTCCCTCTTATCCTGTTTATGAACTTTCACTCAGCGGTGGATGTTTGTTTCTGTCTGTTGCAACAGCCGTGGCAGTTCGTGACACTACTAAGATATTTATCACCAGCAGCATCTAAAGGCAGACAGGCTGATGATAAGCACGCTTGTGGCTGGGTTTCATTTCTCTGATTTGAAATTCATCCCATGACGTACGCACACGCCTCTCCGCACATTTATGCTGTTATTTATGACGGAGATCTCCAGCAGACATCGACTATTTTTGACAGACTGGCTGTCTGGTGTATTTTTTATTTTTTTGTTGTCCTTCTTGACAGCGCTACGGCAACTTGCCAATGAAGCGCTGCATTAATCAGAGCCACAAAAAGACACTTCCGCCGAGATGCTTCACCACAAAAAAACTCTCATCTTCCCTGTCTGTGTTTGAGATGCTACACACATCTACAGATTGAGTTAAATTTCACACTGTACTATTTTTACACCGCGGTGCTCTGCCATAGAGTTCTCATGATAATTCATGAGACGAAGCCTCCTGCCTAAGGACGGGCGGCGCTATCACTTCAGTCCGTTCGCTTCAGATATTTCTTAACTTTCACTTTCTTTTTTGTGCTTGTCTCAGCACGGCTTTCCGTCAAGACCGCCTCAAGACATAAATGTAAAGCTTTTATGTAAAGCATTCGCCCCTCTTTTGACCACTTGAAAGCCTTTCCAGTCCAGCAACCCCAATTATGTAAATACCATGTGGGACAAGAAACCACTGCAGAGTTGCCCGGTGCATTTAGTCACCTGAGAGACTTGTTTCTGGTTTCCTGTTTTCTCATTTCCCTAAGCCACTGACATGGCACTACATTTATAGAAATGTCCAGCGGTGTCTGCTATTCCTCTACAAATGAAACACTAGTGAGGCTGACATTTACTACACTGCTGAGGTTTTGATATGCATGACAGCTAATTAACGTCAGGGCTTTAAATTGAAGGAATGTGACGGGCTCATAACAGCATGATGCATAAGGATGACAGGACAGCATGAAAAGAGAGGTGGGGGGTTAACCCACATTTTTAGGCTGTCAATGACATGAGGCAAGATTACATACAACAGTAAGTGGAATCACAATGATGCAATTTACATATGATCAAAAATGACCTTCTCAAACCGTTTATTGTTTTATCTGAGGCCATTTTCTTTCTAATAATGACCAACTAGGGATCATACCATACTCATACCATACATACAGTACGCTAACCATTATGGAACATGGTCAGGCAGAACACACAGGAAGCAGACCAAAGCAGAAGATACTTTATTCCCTACGTTCACCTCAGCATTGTTGCATCATAGAGCTCAAGTGACCACTTTTTGAACCGCTCTGGTTCTTGAAGTGAACATCCCATTCATTCACTCCTTTGACGTTTCAAAAAATCCTTATGTAAAGAGTTGTAAGCATGGAACCAAGCCAAACAGCTACGAGATGAATCATGATCATAAAACATTTTATTTGGAGCAAAAAAAAACATTAAAAAATGGAAAAAGGCAAAGGTACAAGACTGTACATAATTATTTCAAGAGTGAAAGAACTGCTCATCCCATAATCCATTTCGAATGGCGACTCGCCGCATCTGAAAACTCCCGAAAAACGTTAAAACTAACTGTTGTCGTTCAGACAGATTCCGCAACTGCATGCCTTATTTCTCGCCTCAAACGTTTTCAGAAACACATTTTGGTGAACTATTTTTATAATGCAAGAGAAAGTTTCCAAACGAGCCGCCATTTACAAGCACGTGCCATTACTACGTGTACACGTGTGCATTATACATTTCCTTGGTAACAGCAAGCTCCACCAATCAGAGACGTTACACTTAGGATTGGGGGTAGTGTGGTACTTCTTCATGACATTACGAATAAAACATGTTTTTCTTAAATCAAGGTAGATATCATACGGACTTGTGGCTTCTACAAAAGCATATACCATCGTTTCACAATCTCATAGCTCGTTCTAAGTCTACCTTGGACGGTTACGACATTATAGCTAACATTATAGCTAATAATAAATCCCACAATTTCAGAATATGAATGGGATTTCACTTCCGAAACTTCACTGTTGAGCTCTGTTGGAGCTCTCAGTCATAGTAGCTTAACTCTGTGAAGAGAGTGGATACAACAGCTTATTCTGTATATAAAAGAGCACCGAAGTAGTCTCCTCAGCATGCCAATGACTCTGTTTGTAATCCATTCCAAAAGCGCTGCTTGTTAGTCACTAAGAGAACGTTTATGCAAAGAGACAAGGGGGAAGGAAGTGGCTGGCCCTAACAAAAGATGCTCACTTGGATGAGAGAGGGGCTGATCGATAGAGCCTTGAGAGAGCTATCAATCAGAGCCCCGGCCTAGTAAATTATGGTTTTATTAGTATTGAGCTGACCACTGCTGGGAGAGACCTTAAAACATTGAGATGCTGGCCCACATCAGAGGCTAGAGAAAGAGAGGGAAAGCTGTGTTGACCCCCCCCAAGTTAAAATGGAGTGATCGAAGTCCAGTTGGATCATCATCATGACTTGTAGGGACTAAAGCTTCCCTGCTGTCATAGCAAATAGCGGTGATTCATGGAAAGAGGATAGAGCGAGGGGCACAAAGCGGTGCACTCTGGGAAATGCAGTTTGCAATGAAGTGGTGGCTAAATTGAGGAAAGTAGATCGCAGAGCAGCAGAAATGCAATTCCAGCGCTGCTGGGCCCTCATTCCCAGCCGGCTCTCTGAGGACTAACTCATTTAGGAACAGCAGGGGAAACTCAATAGGACCAATTGAGAAAATAATATATTGAATCTGGTGGTTGAGTGGGCTGCTTGGGCGCGGTGGAGGACTGCCGAGGTGAAATGTGTGCTAAAAACCCAAGTGTTTAAGCAACATACACACTTGTATTTGAATACATACACAAACACACACACATTCCTTTCGCTTGGCAGCATAATACACATCGTGTTCACTTCACTTCACTGTACATGATACTATTGCACTATGCTTGAACTTGGCTAGTATGAACAGACAACCAGAAAGATCCCTACTGAAGAGAAGAAAAGATGGAAAAGTATTTATTGGTATGAGTGAAGGACGTGTTTAGAAGTTAATTTCGCAAGTTGGGAACCTCTCATGAGATGGTTAAGGTTAGGCATTGACCTTGAATGGTTAAGGTTAAGTTAGGTCGTCAAGTCTTTTTCAACTTTCAGATCAGATTTCGCAATTTGTGAGTTACCTTCTAAACACGACCATGAGTGACTGTTAGAGAACAGTGGGGTGTTGAAAAAGTTGAAGTAAAACTGATGATGTAAAAACCTTGTTGAGTGAACATTATTAAAAGTAGCTCATATAACAATGGAATCATTAAACCATCTCACTCTGTGTTGTAACATTACATTGCCCTCTGCAGCACAAGAGAGAGTTCAATATATTGTAATAGTCTTCTAACTAGATTGTACAGGTAGCAAACCTGCTAGCCAACAATGAGGTAAACACGACCCAATAATCATTGAGCCATACGGTGTTAATTAGATATTTTGTATACATTTGAATGTTCTGAGTTGATCTGAAATGTCAGCCACGCTACCAGCACAATTCTGTGGATTGCAGTGTTGCTCTATTAATTGGTCGTCCCATCAGTTTGGTCCAGCCTTGAATATCTCAATAATTATTGGATGGATTGGCATAAAATTATGTACAGACATACATGTCCCCAGGAGGATGAAGCCAACTGACTTTGGTGATCCCATGATTTTTCCTCTAGCGCCACCATGAGGCTGCCATTTGGGGGTTTTGAGTGAAATTTCTCAACAATTATTGAATAGATTGCCTTGAAATTCCCCAGAGCATGAAATGTAATTACTTTTCATCTAGAGCCATTATCTGGTAATTTTTTGAATAATGACATTCCCATCACCCCCAGCAATACATTGTATATAATTGGCAAATATTAGCATGCTAACTAATTAAACTAAGATAGAGAACCTGATAAACATTATACCTGCTAAAAATGAGCATGTTAGCATTGTTATCATGAGCATGTTAGGATGCTAATGATAGCATTTATCAGTACAGCTTCACAGAGCTGCTAGTACAGTATGGGGGCGATCACACATAGATGCAACGTAGTAGTCTCCTGCCTCTCATAAATCTGTATCTCTGTGGGTGTGTTGCTCCAACTGGACAGTGGTTTTCTGACGAGGCTGTAATATTACGCACAAAGTTTGTTTCCCAAGTACCGAAAGCTTTGTCTTCTGTCTTTTGCATTGTGTTACTACAACAATGTCTCCCGAGACTGATCGGCTATAGTCCTGTATCTGTGCTGGAAGCGATCCACACTCCACTATAGTGGAGCGGACTAGTAGACAACTCTGAGCTTCCGTTTCTGTGGGAATCACTTGAGCGTGATTGGCTCACTTATTATGTCTTTAGTTGGAGAAACAGCAGTGGTGGAACAGTTAAACCTGACCAGAAGTTATTCTCACATACCCTGCTATTGTGCTGATTCCCCCTCTGCATGATGTTTTTTGTGAAATCAAAGTTTTGCTAAGAACTCCTAAAAGACCTGGGCACCCTCTTTGGGAAGCAGCGGCATTAGATGGGGCTGTAGGTGGATGTGAGAAGCTAATAAAAGTGGGGTATCTAGCCAGCAGTGAGGTGAGCTGTGCCTGGGGCAGGATGCAGCGGCTTAAGGATTGTAATTACAGCATTATGGTGGAGGTTGACTGGATTAGGGCCACAGCAACAGGCTGAGACCAGGATTGAAGGCCAGGAAATGGCCACGGACTAGACATTATTAGCCTTAGTTGACAGCTTAAGACTAGCCCTGTCAACACACTGCTTCTTCTTCTCCCTCACTGAGTATACTCAAGGTCAGGGAGATGCTGATGCACAGGCAAAAACACATTTGTGCATGAGTCTGCACTTAACCACAAACGCATACAAACACATGCACATGAATACAGGTATGCACACACACACTCTGCCGCTCCATTCACACATAGACAATAACAGCATTACGTTGAACACACAAACACACACAGGTGTGCTCAGTGAGTCCAGAGGGAGCTGAGCAGCAGATGATCTTGACTGGGCTAAGTGTAAGTCACAGTGCTCTGCCCTCTCCCTCTGTCAACAGGATAATCCACTCTTTAAATGACTAGATTAAGACAGATTAAACACATGATGAGGTGATGAGAAGCGGTGGTAAGAAAGGACTAAAATCTCAACAAAGACACTGAATAAAACATCCACTTTTGGACAAATAAGCTTCTTGATCACCGCGGTGTTGCTGTTTTTTGGTTTAACCTTCCCCCCCTCTTTTTCATAGATCCATTTTATCTGTCTATTTTAGGGGAGTACAGGGGGTCTTTAGGGGGAGATAGCAGGTCAACAATAGATGTCACATAGAAGTGCTCTATTATGTCTCATAAATTGCTGCAGCAATTTTTGGGTTGATACCATTTTTTACACAGATTTGGTGCTACATTTAACCAGTTTTTACCACTCCAGAATTGACAAAAATGATCAATAATCCCTCTAAAATACCACATTAAGTCACCAAGACCTCGAGGAACACCATAGAAAAAGCCATGCTGTGATTTGGTTTCAAAAACTTTTGACATTTGGAGATTTCTTCAAGAACTGCATTTTTCAGCGATCTGATGGCGAGCACTTCTGTTCTGGAAACTGCTCAGAAACCCCCTTATTGTCAATCTAGCTAGGAAAGCCATCCATCCTCTGAATGCTCTAGGTCTTTAGTTTGTGGCTGTAAAGTTTCATGAGGCTGTGATTATCCTAGAGGTCACCACAGGTCATTTTATACAGTGAAGTTTCAAAAAATGGTCTCACTATAATGAAATGGCTACTATGGGGACTAACATCATCACACATGAATACAAGTGGGCTCATTGGATCCACAAGAGTCTCAGTTTTACAGTGATACCCAATTTATGCAATTCTCAGACTGTTTATAGACCCCAGTATGCAGAAATATTCAAATACACCATTTTAGAATAGGCGAGAATAACACATTTATACTGCCCCAAACTGCATGTGATTATCATAAAGTGGACATGTCTGTAAAGGGGAGACTCGTGGGTACCCATAGAACCCATTTTCATTCACATATCTTGAGGTCAGAGGTCAAGGGACCCCTTTGAAAATGGCCATGACAGTTTTTCCTCGCCAATATTTAGCCTAACTTCAAAGCGTTATTTAGCGTCCTTCCGACATGCTAGCATGACATGATAGGTACCAGCGGATTCTTTTGTTTTTTCTAGTTTCATGAGAGGTTAAACACTCTGGTACCATTTTCTTTTTTGTCTTATGAAGCAATCTTGATGATTGACGCTCATGTTTACGATCACATTTTTTCTCCTGTTCATTATGCATCTGTGTCTGCGTGGGGATCAAAATAGATTTCCTAGGAAAAGATGTAAACGTTGAATCACTTCTATGTTTTCAAATATCATGTGACAGCAGAGAGTGCAGATTTTACATGATGAAATGTCACAGCTTGTCATGCATTAGTCAGTAAACATTCACAAGTCAGTAAACATGCGCCGTGTGCTAAAGCATTAGCATGCACGGAGGCAGACTTAATTAATACTGGATACACAAAGATTAAATAGCTGCCATTTTGCCTCCGCGTTAACTTGATTCCAAAGTCTATTTGCCGTAGAAGCCCAATGAATACTTTTAAAATGAGCGTGTTCGGCGCTCGGAGATAGAGGAAGACAGTTACATAGTGGTCTCTCTGAGATCTACTCCTCTTGACACATCCTATACATAATTTTCATATCATTCGGTCCTCAGCTGCTCGCTCTCTGTCCACACGTTTTTCCTGCCTCTTACCTGAGACACTCCATCTTACTTCCTCTCGGCTTCATGACAGATCTGAAGCAGATTAAAAAGTGCAGAGAGGGGTTGAGTAAAAGAGAGAGGAGCGAGTACGATAAATCTTTATTTCCTCAATTTGAGCTTTATTGAGTCTCAATCATCTAGGGACACGCTTTTTATTATAAGGCTGGCAGTGGCCTTGGCTCTGATTGTAATTGTGTCGACCCAGCCCCCGCCATTTCACACACACACACACACACACATTCCCTCCGCGCCCCTCGCTCTTATCAACACGCTGTCCCGATAAAGTCTGGCGCTCTCAACCTCATTAAAGCTCTCATTTATATTAAACAGCCGATAACCTGCTGTGCGTCTTCCAGGCTATGCTACTCCCACGGAGAGGCGACTTGGAAGCACCCACACTGCGCCGGGGCCTCAGCTCCCACACCCCCACAATCCCTCCTCTTTCTTGTCATTCCTTCCATTTTTGTATACCAAAAAAGCTCCACTCCTCTCCTCCTCCTCTCTTCCTCTTCCTCCTGCTCTCCCGTCTTCATGCTGCGGTTGTTGTGTGATCTTTTACTCCCCTCTCTGTTGGCCGGGAGCCAGCAGAGTGTTGTGAGACATCAATATTAGCCAGAGCCTCCTGGTTTAAAGCATGCTTGAGGTACAAAGTTGAACTGCGCGAGACTATCTAGCTGTAAGGGAGCTATCTGTAATAGGTCCTGTACTGGGAGTTCTTCTCTGGTGCATTCCCCCGGCTGCCCAAAGGCTGCTATGAAGCATTGTGGGAAATAAAGCCAAGGCCCACGGTTTATTCTCTAACTCTCTGCACGTGGATGTGAGATTTGTTTTCCCCCTCTCTACTTCCTGACTCTCACTGCGGTAGCTCCTTTTGTCTAGCTCCCTAAAAAATTCCAATATTGGCTTTTGAAGATCTGGGCCCAGTGGTTCCAGACCCCGAAGACTAACCGCTAACCGCGTCCCCCCGCCAACACCGACACATGCACCGAGTGTGCAGCGGGCTCAATAACCAGCAGCGCGGCGTATCGACCACATGGCAAATGTCACTGGTCCATTTACTGGAGTTCATTGTTAGAGACAGCTGTCTATCGGCCTATGGGAAATCCATGGAGCTTTATCCAGCTCCGACTACTACGGGAGCCGCTACACACTGCTGAGCCGGAAAATACCGACGTAAGCCGAGACGGACGCCGAAGCCCCGGTTCCACGTTTCTGGAGTATTGATGGCATCACATTAGGAGCCATATCATGCACACCCATTTCTTCTTTTCTGTGTTTG
The DNA here is from genome assembly GCF_015220745.1 of Sebastes umbrosus. Taxonomy (NCBI): domain Eukaryota; kingdom Metazoa; phylum Chordata; class Actinopteri; order Perciformes; family Sebastidae; genus Sebastes; species Sebastes umbrosus. The sequence continues at coordinate 23,361,763 of NC_051289.1, forward strand.
TGTGTGTGTAGCTTCCTGTTTATATGGTACATGCATGCCCACTGCAAAAATAATCCATAAATGACCAATTCAAAACAATTTATGATCCATCTGTGTTTTTGATTTGTGTCAACACACATTCACTTGGGATTATTGATTATTTCAAAGGCACAATGCATCAGTCGCAACTTGATTTACAGCGCTTTTAATATACAGAACACAAGATGATAGCTAAATATAAGATATTAATGTTCTTTAATGCTGTAAAAAGTTGTAGTAAAGCATTAGTAGTAGTAGTTAAGTAGTATAGTAGTAGCAAATTATGCTGTTTTCTATTATTGTCAGTTGAAAAACACAAATTGTAGACTAAGGGTGCTTTCACAAGCCAGTCCAAATCAGAGTTAAGTGCATGCAGTGCACAAATTAAAGGAGACCAAAATAAAAAATTATTTGCTGAGGGGCGCGTACAAAGGAGCAAATTTATATTTTTCTTCTCAAGAGCTGCCAATTTCTAAGCAGGTAATCGCGGACTTTGATGCTGTCAGAGTGTTTCCACTTTGACTCGGCACTGGTCAGCAATGCGTACTAATCCCTTCTCCTCCAGTTTATGACTTTATGTAGCATATTGTGTAATGTTCTCATCGGCCCAGATGTCAAACAAACATCGGACTTCTGTAGAAGTCCAGGTCTGTCCTCTCCCGCTCATGTTAACCTGTCGTTTACCTGTGTCCATCTCTACAAATGCCCACACAGGCAGCCTGCGTTTTGGCTCCCTTGGAAACGGTCTGCGACCACCTTGGCTTGGTTGTTTTGGTCCACATCAGAGTATGATTACTGCATTCACAACTGCATAAACGAACCTCACCAGAGTTTGATTAAAACAGACTAAATGTTGGCTTGTGAAAGCACCCTAAGATGCTATGTTTGAGAATGACTCAAACCTTTCGGTTACGAATGTGAACATACCTCAAATATTTGTGGTGAATTTTTTTCATATTGACCCTTTAAGGAAAATAACATTTTCCGGGCTATTTATCAGACTAAATGGAACATTTATTTTGCACTGTACCTATTTCAAGCCCCATGTCTACTCTTCATCTCTCCCGGTATCTCTAGGACAACTTCGGCAGCCCTCCGGTTTCAGAGCATTCCGCAAGCTCTCTACTGGACAACCACGAGCGGCGGATTTCCGACTCGATGTATGAAGGCTTGGACAACTCCACACCGGTGGCTAATATGATAGGACGCATTGGTGAGTCATATTATATCTGCAATGTTCTTTCACCTTCCCTCTCAGCACATTTGTGTCTCTTGCAACCTCTAACACACAAAATTACTCCACAAATTTGATTTATTTTGGCCCGTTCACACTGATTGGAAGTGTGGTTGACCTGCTAACCTTGTGCTCATTGGATATATATTTCCCGCTGAATTGGTGCCGTCTGTAAACCGACATTCCCTGATCAATTTCAACACCCACCCCTGCCGCTCTGCGCTTCCCTTAAACCCCCAACCAGCATCACCTTCAAAGCCTTCATCCCCCCTTCACCGCTCTGCATCCCAAGGTACGCTATTTCACTATTCAAACCTCTCAGGGATTAACGTCATCCCCAATCCTCGCTGCCTTCACTCCACTCTCGACTGGTTTCACTCGGGTCAATTTCCATTCTACCCAGTTGACATCGGCATGCTAAGATCTCGTCTCTTCAGGTGTATTAGAATTGGCAATTCAATCCACGGTCAGTCGCTGCTGTCATCTCGACATCGACGGACCTTTCACATATGCATACGCACAGGAGCTGAAGGTGATTGCATCAGTGTGGGGGGGGGCGTGTTTGTGGGGGATGATGCAGTGTACTCCATTCCCCCTTTTTCTCAACACACACAGTAGTTATTTATGCTCTTGTTTTCTCGTTCTACCTTGCTATCCCTTTCTTATTCACGTCTCCTATTCATACTTGCCAACCATGAGACGTTAAAAATAGACAGGATTTCAAAACTAAAGCGGGGGGAGGGGTGTGGGGGCCCTCCTCCAGAAAAATTCAATTTCAGAGACTTTGTTTCCTGCATTCTGGTGACTTGAAAAGAATGAAAATAACAAAATAATAAGTACTTTGCAACAACATTTTATGTTAAAGTTTTAATTTTACATTTAATTCTCAGGAAAGAAAACTGAATAATTTGCCCCTCTGGTGTGAACTTGAGTGCCCCACATTTTCTTACCCCTGCTTGAGTATTTCTTTCTCTCAGTACTCTCCATTTCTTTCTCCGTCTCTCACCCCCTGAAGGCCCTTTCAGACACAACGCGACAACGGCACCACTGAGCTCTGAAACCCGTTATTTCCAACGGCTCGCGCCACGCCACGACGGCTTTTTGCTGCGTCAAGCAAAGCCCAACTTTGGGCGCTGCACGCCGTGATGCGGCGAGCGCACCTCGAACATGTGCTCAAACTGCGCTGTGTCGCGGGCGTAGACTGCTCTCTTCTGCTGGGAAACCACATCTGGTGTAGCTGTATTGTTGTCTGAGTGGAAACAGCAGGGCTTACACACTGTATAGCGCCAGAAACATTTTGAAATATCGAAAAGGAAAAAAAAAATAGGGAGAAATACGGGAGAAGTGTGGCTTCGAGAGGAAACCGGGAGAGGGCAATGAAAAACGGGAGTCTACCGTGAAAATCAGGAGGGTTGGCAAGTATGCTCCCATTTCTTTTTCTTCTTCCATTTGTTTCTATCTCCAAACTCCTCCTTTCACCATTTTTTATCCCTACCATCTCACAGTGTCCTTGTCGCTCACTCTTTCTCCTCTTTCACCTCCCGCCCCGTCACCCTTCCTCCCCTCCTCTCCTTGGATGGAGAGAATTTGTAATCTGTCAATGATCCACACTTTCTCCCTCTCTGCCCTTCTCCCATTCATTCTCCCGTTTCTCTCCCCACCGTGTCCCCCAGAGCGGTGCCACTCTGCCACTGATCATAGAAGATCAGAGGCTGTGTCAGAGGCATCTGATGGTTAATTAAGCTTCCAGATCAATAGGGCTTGCCCCTGACACTCTCTCTCTCTCTCTCTCTCTCCCTCCGTCTCTCTCTCTCTCCCCTTTTCACTCTTTCGTCGTGTTTTTCTCCTCCATCCCAAATCAAATGTTCTCAAATTGGTTTGGTTTTCCCCTCTCTCAGTTTGGGCTTATTTATTCCACTGGCTTTTCCGACGCAGTCTTTTCAGAACGCCGCTGTGATCATAAGCGGCAACTGTGGGCGCGCTGATGGAAAAGTTTCTTGCCACTGAAACTTCAAGGGACGCCCCGGCATTCATCCTGCGGAGTGGGTGTCAAATGAGCCAAGTGGAAAAGTTTTAGGGGGCGGGGGCGGAGTGGGTGCTAAAGCAGTAAGTTATCACAGCCGAAGCTCGGCGGAGTCTCAGATCTTTGACGCGGCTTGTCTCGCAGCGAGAGAATGTCAGCTCCTTTTCTTCTCTGTCTCGAGGCTGTCTCCGAGTCGTGCCCTCATTAACCCGTGACTATATTCTGTGACAGGTCTTCATCTTTTTTAAACTGACACAATTCAGTTATTTAAATTTTCTGATGCAGTCAGAGTTGAGTTTATATTCATTACGGCAACACAGCACTGCCGCGCTGAGGTAAAATGCAGCACCTGAGAAAAGTAGAAGAGGGAATTTACTGCTGCCAAGGGGTCAGGCAAAATTTATCTTTTTGCAGTTACCGCATATCTGATCATCCTCCATTCCTCTTAAATCTTCAATTCATTGAAAATGTATATTTTCTTTTGTCCTGAGAATGCAATAAAACGCTCAGAAGAAAGTCTCTGTCTTCTGCCCTCAAGCAAGTGGCAATGACCCTGCATGTCACTGACGACACAGAGCTAAGATCTAGTTAACCTTCATCAAATGCTTCTACATTTACTTTCAAAGCAAATAGCATCAGTGTTCCTTACATATCGTACTCATTCATATTCATCGAACATGTTTTTCTTTTTCTTTCCAATTCTAAAAATGTAACCAGCATGTCAGTGTACTCCACTTTAGTTTGAATCGAGGCGATACATAAACACACACGGAGACAGTGTAAGAATATAACCTAACACAATTTTCTTCTTGCCGTCTCATCACTTAGTAAGACACTGTGAAATGTATTTTTCTGTGCGGATTTTATATTTCTGAAGGCTAGAAAGACAGCAGCTGCTTCCGCTCTCCATCTTCTTCTTCTTCGTGTTATTTCAGGTATTTGGGCTCAGACATATTGCCTGGCGCGTGAGATGTGACAGTAATGGTTAGAGGACAGATGCTGAGATCAGCTCGCGCAAGGTCAGGAAGCGCACAGCCACCGGGGCTTGACTGACAGCTCGACGGCGAGTGTATCTAGACCTGCTAAATTACCGAATCACGAAGGCCAGACGTGTGGAGTTTGGTGGTGTATATTAGCGCATAGATACAGCTCTACATGCACATGCTGTATAGTTGCATGCACACAGTCACGTACAACCTCTCCATCGAGTTAGGCTCAGTTTCCTGATGTGAGCCATACATTTTTTTTCCTCAGAGCAAATAGTGATTACTGACAAAACTCTGAGGCATTTTACGTCTCAAAATACAGCGGAGGATTTTCTCTAACCAAATCAGCTCCTCTCCTCTGCTCCATTATACTGCCTGTGCTTGCAGTGGACCAAGGCACAGAGGTAAATGGGATTGAATGACTTTGCTGCTTAAGAAATAAGATCTGACTTTGATTGTGAGTTATAGCAGATGGCGGCAAGTCAATACGGCGAAATTGTAAACTACATATTTCTGCCAATTGCTAGGCTGTCTATTTCCTGTTTAAAAAACAGTCCTATGGATGCCTTATCTCGCCTCACCCAGGCATTGATCAGAAACTGGACCAGCTCGTCTCCTCCCAGCAGTCACAGGTAGCTTGCTGCCTTTCTTCCGAAACAGTAAGAATAGGTATTGGATCTCTGGAGGGGGGGGATAGGTGCAATTGAATGAATTATAGGAATTATGATTGCCATGGCAACAGCAAAGAAAAGCACCAAATGACGCAGGAAGGAGACAGGTGCTATTAAGCTGGTATACTACCATCACATTGATTGTAAGGGCACTTTGCCTTGATCTACCCTGTAGTGTGTTTAGGGCCGTCGTTCAGATCTATCTGCTGTGTGTGCGTGTGTGTGTGTGTGTGTGTGAGTGTGGGCGCACACTTGCAGCTAATCAATAGTCAGAGGTAATCCCATTCCCTGTCTGCCTCAGTAAACCATGCAATGCTGTGATATTGTCAGCTTTAGCTTCACACATGCACACACCATGCACCATAGCATCGTGGCCACGGGCTGAATCCACAGCTAGCGGGTGGTGAACATACAACACATTCTGCTCGACTCTCTTTGCTCAAATAAAATTACACTTTTTTTTCTTCTTTTCTGGTCCTGCTTTCCCTCCGTCCCCGCCCGACATTTGTCCTTGAGGTGAAAGGATCGAGAGTCGTCAGAGATGCTTTCTCTCTCGAAAGGAGGGGGGAAAAAATGAAAGAAAAGAAAAATGTGAATTAAAGAGAAGGAAATATGGAACCGAGCGAAGCAGTGTGACAGTGACAGCCGAGGGTTTGACGCAAAGGTCGTTAGCATCACACACTTCGCCTTCCGGTCTGTCTAATTGGAAAAGTGCCGCCGGGGTGCGGGGTTCACACGCTGGGGTGAAAATTGAGGCCCTTGGACTGGCGCTTTCTGTTGGATGTGGCTGTTTAGTGGAGCGCCTGAGTCAGAATGCACACCTCGGAGCGAGCGAAGGGAGGGGTGGGATGCGAGGCCGGAGGTGGGAACCAGGCAAGTGGACTCCTGCTGTTGTCACACAGGAAAGGAGGTGTTCACAGGATGTAATGTGTGCAGTGCAGGTGACGGTGCAAAATCCTGTAGACATTGACCCCAATCCAAAATAAGTTAGTGAAAGAGGTTTGTATAACAGCAAAATGTGGGCATCATTATGAGGACGTTTATTCATTAAAAGGATGAAAGTACAAGAGCAAACACACACAGAGTAGCAGGAGCACACCAACCTCTGGCTGTCCCCAGACACTACAGTCTTCCCTAATGGTGTTTAAGTGGGACCGTCTTCCCAGGACTTGACCCTGCCGTCCCTTCACCTCCAGTATTTCACAGTCTGCAGGCTCAGCCTCTCTGTATGCTGCTCAGCCATCAGTGCAGGAGATGAGGCAAAGTGACCTCCCTTAATTTGGTGTCCAGACTGCTTGAGAGCGCTATTAGCATGCCTCAGTGAGAAAGTGACATAAATCGGTGTTACCCTGATACTTTCCCCTTTCCTTGTGCTTTACTTTACTTATTCAGAAGAGGTGTATTTGCCATGTATACATTTTTAACATTATTCTGTGAAAAGAGGTTTGAAGCACTTGTAATCTTTAAAATAATATAAAATGCAGCAATTTTGAAGATATTGTCGAAAAATTATATTTTAAGTCGGGCTGTCAATGTTAACGTGATAATAACACGTTAACGCAAATTTGTTTTAACGCCACTAATTCCTTTACCTCATTAACGCAATTGAGATTTTTAAGTTGTAGGGGGCTCAGTTTAAAAGCTTGAATGAAGATGGCATCATATGAAACTAGAAGACCTAATGAATCCATTGGTACCAAACCATGTCATACTAGCTTTTCGCAAAGGAGGATAAGTAACGCTCCAAACTCACACTAAATTTTGTCGAGGAAAAACTGGCATTGCCATTTTCAAAGGGGTCCCTTGACCTCTGACCTCAAGATATGTGAATGAAAATGGGTTCTATGGGTACCCACGAGTCTCCCCTTTACAGACATGCCCACTTTATGATAATCACATGCAGTTTGGGGCAAGTCATAGTCAAGTCAGCACACTGACACACTGACAGCTGTTGTTGCCTATTGGGCTGCAGTTTGCCATGTTATGATTTGAGCATATTTTTATGCTAAATGCAGTACCTGTGAGGGTTTCTGGTCAATATTTGTCATTGTTTTGTGTTGTTAATTGATTTCCAATAATTAATATATACATACATTTGCATGAAGCAGCATATTTGCCCACTCCCATGTTGATAAGAGTATTAAATACTTGACAAATTTTGAACAGATAAAAAATGTGCAATTAATGTGATTAATATGGACATTAATGATTAATCTTATTTCATCAAGACAGTTAATAAAGAATACATCTATTCCAAGTGAGAGACACTGAAAATAAGATATAAAAAATGATACAAATTGTAGAACCATTAAAATATAAATAATATCACTCCATCAGTACCTTGAACATGAGCATGATTTCTAATTAGGGACACGTGGTCCACCTACACAGGTGCGTTGACATGGCAAATTAGACCTCTTCCAAGGACTGTGTGGGTGTGTACAGACTGGTCTTGATTGGTATCTCTCTATTAGTTGTGTTGCACCTACTTGGTTGAGAAAACTTTCTCCTATCATTCCTATTGGTCCATGAAGTTTGGTGACCTCAGGTATTTGTAGCATAGCTCCGCATGACCTCTACATGAGAAATGTAATCAGTAAAGTGACAACAGCTGTGTGGGTGTGCAGGGCAGCAATGCTTCATTTAAAAACTGGTTGATGTAACATTGACTTTATGATTGATTCATGTTTGTGTCGGAAAGAAACACAAAGCAGATAGAACAAACAAGAGGAATTTGTCTGCTGTGAACAATGATTACAACACAAAGCATCAGGTATTTCAAGTTTCTAATTTTCCAACTGTGTTTCTTCTCCTTTTTTCGTCTCTGCTCAAGTATTGTTTTCACTCTTTGCATTAGTGGATGACTTTATTGATATTTGCGTTGAGCCTCAAGTTCCAGAAATCAAACTTATCACGTAACACAGTACATCTTTGTCTTGAGTGTGTATGCATCGCGTGTTCCTCCCAGGCTTACAGCTAATGTGTGCTCGTGTGAAAAGGTTGAGGTGGTCAGAACTGATATTCCCTGAAATGGCATTTAAAGGCTGAATAACAGGCTTGGATGTGGAGGGCGGCTCTTCCTTCGACACTGTTGATGGGTTGACCTCTGTAATAGGAAAACCTTTTAGCCCCATCATGGTAATATATGCCGGAGAAGTGGTTAGTTTAGTTTGACGCTCTACGGAAGATCACCTATGCCAGTAGCGACAGCATCTTGGCTGCATTATCGACTTCCATACATTGTGCGGAAATATTTTTGCATTATGCTGTCACCAAATTCGTTTCCAAAGTATACAGTGCCAATAGTCACATTATGTGGTCATAGGGACGTTCGTGACAACACCTCCCAGCCCAGGACTCACTGAAAACTGCTTGTGACTGGTCGCTGAGTGCTCTGTTCCTGGGTCCATGGGAATCACTGATTAACTCCACATGTCTCTGGAGGTCTCCGTGTTTTGTGTCCTTATTTCGATCCTGACATTGCGTTTCTCTGCAAGGAAGTAAGACACTGTCATCAACAGCATTGATGAGGGAATCCCTCATGGAACATGGTGGAATGCTGTTAAGATGCTTTCACACCTAACCTCTTTACTTTAGGAGCAACGAAATCCAGACAGAGGCTGGCGTTACCACGGTTCTGCACTCCAATATTTTTCAGAGTTTTTTAATTGTAAATTTGTGAGTTTTTTCTCGTAAATGTGCCACTTTAATCTCAGAGAATATCACATTTTTTCTCATAAATTTGCAGCTTAAATCTCAGAGAATATCAATTTTTCTTTTGCAAATTTGTGAGTTATGTCTCCTAAATTTGCCACTTAAATTTCAGACATTATCCACGTTTTTTTCTCACAAATTCATGAGACTTTTCTCCTAAATTTACCAGTTTAATCTCAGAGAATATCCAGGGTTTTTTTGTGCAAATTTGTGTTTTTTCTCGGAATTTTGCCACTTAAATATCAGAGGATATACACTTTTTCTCTCGCAAATTTGTGAGTTGTTTCTTGTATATTTGCCAATTTGATCTCCGAGAATATCCACGTTTTCTTTTTGCAAATTTGTGTTTTTTTTCTCGTAAATTTGCCACTTTAATCTCAGAGAACATCCAAGTTTTTTTCTCGCAAATTTACGAGATTTTTCTCGTAAATTTGCCACTTTAATCTCAGAGAATAGCGCCCCTCAGAAAATGACACCAATGTCCCCTGGCGAGCATAAGGCTTTGGTTTGCTACCAACCTGTACTTAGGATGATTAGCGGCTGCAATCCATGAATTGGCCCGATGTCCGTGGCAGCGCGGATCAACTAATGATCTCTCCTCCAGTCGGATCAATAGGCCAAAGTGTCACTGAAGGAGGGAGGAGGAGAGAGAAAGCCAGTGTAAGAGGGTGTGATGGACAGAGATGGAGGAAAGCGAGCGGGAGAAAGAAGAAGATGGAGTGGGGCTATTAGTGTGACCTCTCACCTTACAGCTCAATGTTTCAACGGGCAACGCTTGGTCAGAGGGCAGAGAAAGAGGAGAGTGAAGCTCTGATCCGTTTGGATGGATGCAGCCAGGTGGCCTCTCGAGCCACAGAGCTCATCTGTCTCTGTCTTCACTCTCTGCCAGAGGGAGGAAGAACATCTCTGCTTCCATATCATGGAATAGCTTCCACATGCGGAGCGCGGCTGGCCAGAGGGCTGCAGTACAGTTGTGGAAACGCCACTTTTCACTATATACTATTATAGAGGATGCAAACTCGTCAAGTGTGGGACATAAGGACAGGCTGCGTTCACTGGAAGATTTCCTTTGCCTATTTAGCATCTTTTATCCATGCAGTGGGTGGACAGATAGGATGGCATGACTATAATGTGGCTGTCTACAAGCGTACAGCGCAGTTCATTCAAGCATAAACTGAAACACATTTTCCTGTGTTTCAGTGTGAAAATATTTTTTCTGTGATCCAACGTTACGATGAACTGACATTAAAATGAACAGCCACTGTAATCACACTGTGATCCCTTCACATTACTATATCACTACCTCATCGTAAGCCCCACCCAACAACGTGTGTGTTTTTAGCGGAATGGATGGTGACTGTAACGGTGGGCGCCGAGGCGGTGGGTAGTGTGCGTCTGCCTCTGTCGGCATGACTCACGAGGAGCTATCTTTAATTACAGCGTGACAAAGGCCACGGTGGCACAATCGTGTTGCCAGAGAGCTCTTTCCTTTAGCTGCATGGATGGCAAGCATGAATCAGAAGCTCCTTAACAAATACCAAAATAGCCCCCTTTTGTGAAAGAGCCAGCTTCTGTGAACCATTAATCATAATTGTTGGAATATTTATCCCGACGTGACCTCACGTACACGTCTCTAAGATCTGATTCATTTGTGATGGCATCGTGATACCAGCGTGAAACATTCTAATGTTTTAAGGATCGCAGAGGTCACCGCAGCCTGAATAACAGCGTTCTGATTGTGGCCCGAGATTGCGGTTCTGGGATTTGGTGGAAAAACAATAATTCCATTCACGCTTCTCACAGGTTTTTAGATGCTTGTGGTTTATTTTTTTGCTGTGGTGCCATTAGGCAGAGGGGAACTGAGAAGTAAAGCTTCAACAATAAGCTCAGATGACCTTCCCTGAGCAAAATGATGTAAACAACAGAGACAAGCACATAAAATAAGACTGTTTCATCAGCACTTGTTTGCATTCAGAATCATCTCTCCATTATGAACAACCTTGACTTTCAACTGCCTCAGTCATCAGCTAGTTCGAGCTCAAACACACACACACACACACACATATACACCCGTCTGTCGATCTGGCTGGCAAGAGGAAGCGTGCTATCTCTGCTGGTACTGTCACCTGCCCTTTTTCCCCCCCGCTCGTCACCAACTGTGAGGAGCTGGTAAAAGACAACGGTGTTAAAACAGCGAGCGAGCAGCTCCATATGCACCTCACCGCGCCAAAACACCACTGAAGGTGCTGAACAGTCTTCTCTCTCTCTTCCAGATTTTCCCCCTTGCTCTGCCTTTTGCTTGTTATCTTTGTCAGTCTACTTTAATGAACCATGTAACACATAAACATACTGCTCATAAGAGTTATTTTCTTTTCAAATCTGCTCCAGTATTGTGTGCTTCATTGAAGTATCGGTGGTTAGCGGCTGATTTCCCTTTATGCTTATTATGCTGACAGCCGCAGAAAAGCAAGTGCTGCAGTTTTCTCTAATTATTTTCACCTTTCAAATCATCAGCGTGGCCCCAACTATACCTGTCCACTGGCCATTCATTGTGTGAGCGCGCGTGTCCTTTAGAGGGGAGTGGAATGACTTTAACAACTCTTCATCTGCAGAGCTGGCTACTTGTGTCGAGAGGTCCTGACTGGAAATATTTCATTAAGCTCGGAGAGGGAAGCTTGCCGAGTTTCTAATTAAAAGTGTGTCCTCTGTTAGCATAAGTGGTGTGCTGACATGAGGGAATGTAAGGTGATTATGAGTTATGTATTGTCTTTGAGAGTGCATATTGGGAATGCAAAGGAATCCTCACATGTGTCGTGTAGTGGAAACACACACCGACGCTTTTTTTACCACTTCCAGGTGGCTACTGTAGTAGTGAGATTCTCAGTGTCGCTGATGCAACCGAGAGGTAACTCCACTCAGCGGCTGGTGTAAGAACGGCCCCTGTGGACACACAACCGCGGGGCATCTCTTATTGACACTGCCGCTCTTTTGCCAAAGTGACTGTAAAGCGGAGACACTGACGACAAAGGACGGATGGAAGAGTTTTTGAGAAGTGACTTAGAGGAGTTGTGCAAGGACTCTGAAGATAAACCTAAACTATTACATAGAGGATAAGGCATACAAAACAATATAGAACAGAGAATATATATAGATCATAGATTCTGTCAACCATGTCCACATTATTGATACTTACTGTATATAAACATAACAGTGGGCAACCTCTGGGTCTGAAAATCGAAGCCAATGCGGAAGTAAACATGCATTCTTTCTAACAGCCAGCAGGGGGCGACTCCTCTGATTGTATAGAAGTCTGTGAGAAAATGATCCTACTTCTCTCTTGATTTATTACCTCAGTAAACATTGTAAACATGAGTTTATGGTCTCAATCGCTAGTTTCAAGTCTTCTTCAATACAGCATGATGCTCATTTAGTAAATGATGATCCCATTTAGAGTCAAATAGACCATAAAGCAGGGGATGCTTTAGGCGTTGCTATATTTTGCTATAAGTCGCTACCACGGCATTGTCCGGTCTGGGAGTTGTCCGTGTTTTCGTCTTTTAACTTTAACCCTTTCACAGTGTGATTCCAGTTCATGAAAGTTAATTGTAACATTTTGGTCGCCTAAAAAATGTCTTATTCAGCGTTAGGTTGTACTTAGCTCCAACCTCTTGTGTCACTTCTGGTTGCACAAAACCAAGATGGTGGCAGCCAAAATGCCAAACTCAAGGCTTCAAATCGGCAGTCCATAAACCAATTGGTGACGGCACATTTACTACGTCCACTTCTTATATACAGTCTTTGAAACCTACCCACATAGTAATGACCATATAGGCTGCAAAAGTAAATACATTCTTTCCCATATGCAGATTTCAACATCATCCTTTGAGAAATTGTCCCAATAACTAGACAATTTACATTACATTGGATGAATTGGAGGTCAACTATTGTTTTTGTATTTTTTCAATACAACAAAAGCAAGTCACAAATAATGACTGAAGATAAATGATGAATATTGATACCCAACTTCTAATTGAACTCCTTACCACTCGGTGGGACTGCTATGAAAGTGATAGGCCTAGCTTAGTCTAAGCGACTCTCCTGGAGTTTATCACTGTCATTGCTCCAGTCCTGCTGATTTACAGTACAGGCTGAATTCAATTACCCAGGGTTCTCTGTCAAGCTGCCCAAGTGAGAAATGGCCTTCATTTCACCTGTACAGTGTTGGCAGCCATCTTAACTGGTTTAGATGAGCCGTCCATAGACAAAGGGATGAGGCTTCCAAAAGAATCAATTAACAGATGCATATATACAGGGGCGGGCTTTGGGAAAGTAGTCATGGTATAAAGCAACTTGACCTATCCTGAATTAAAGGTGTGTTTCATTAGAATAAAATATCAATCACCAGACTTGTAAGATAAAAAGAGTAATAATTTTTAAACTAGCAACTTGGTGATACTATTAAATGTATCCACTGCATTTTGTACGGAGCATGTATTCACATAAGGTATAATAAATCTCTTTTATCACATGCCACTGATGAGACTTCAGACATATATGAAAAATAACCTAGAATATACACTAGTTCTGCTTGACTTTCTCTTTGTTGTTTGACTTCAGTTGTTTTTTTAGGGGGAGAGGGGGCACTTTGGTTTCTTCCCCCGTACAGCTGTTTTTGTATCTTTGTTTTTCTTATAATTTTTTTCTTCTCTGCAAATAACTAAACACCTCATTGGCGCGTTGATAGGTGCTCAGATTCATTTCCACAGTGTGCATTTATCATTCGTCGGGCCCCAGTGAAATTAAATGCCTCTCAGACTCATGTTGGGATCCTGCCAGGGTAAATATTGTTGTCTGCTGTTAGTGATTACACACAATTGTTCCTAAGCTATTAAATTTGCAAAAACGGCTCTCGGATAATGGAAACAAAAGCAAAGGCCACAGGAAGTCCAGCATTTCTGTAAACCGAAGTCTATAATAGCAAGCAGGTGTGTGGTTAAAGTCTGGTCTCGTCTTCACTTATGTTTCATGTGTCCCTACATAAGTCACGCTCTGATCCATCTGCATTGTAATGCCACTTCTCATGCCATCGTACAACCGTTCCTCCTGCCCTTGGTGCTGAGTGCCAGCCACAACAGCCCAGTTCCCCATCGACTCCGACTCCTGAGGAGCGGCAAAGGAGCGGTTCAAAGAAGTCCTCAGCAGGGAGGGTCAGGCAGGACAGAATACAGATCAGGGACGCTCTTCCTCTGCTCATATTTGTCCTTGGAGAAGAGTGAAAGAGAACGGACAAAACTATTCAGGTTCTACAACTTTTGTCTGTGACATTAAGAGGATGGATTCCGGATCATAGATATATCTCAATTTATCATTTTGTCTTCTCCTGTGATAAATGGATGGATTAAAATAATTAATCGTGATTAATCGCACATTTTTATCTGTTCAAAATGCACCTTGAAGAGAGATTTGTCAAGTATTTAATACTCTTAACATGGGAGTGGACAAATATGCTTGCTGTATGCAAATGTATGTATATATTTATTATTGGAAAACAAATATTGTCCAGAAACCCTCACAGGTACTGCATTTAGCATAAAAATATGCTTTAAAACTGAGCCCACTACAACTTAAAAATCGCAAGTTTTATTAATGCGTTAAATAAATTAGTGGCGTTAAAACAAATTAGCGTAAACACGTTATTATCACCCTACAGCCCTAATTTATTCACCAGGGTTATGAGCCGAGCTGATATTGTCTTGTCATACAGCATCTTTGTATGCATGCAGCATTGCAAAAATTGAACCTCATAAGCAGCATAATTTTCCCTTTTAGAGAAATGTCGGTGTCCTTCAAGGCATGTCCTGATATGAAAATCTCATAGTGCAATTATCTCGGCCCCAGTTATCTCTGTATACAATATTATCTCGGTAATTACTAAAGTAAGATATGATTGTTGTGTTTACACAAACATGTCAGTGGAGGAGTGCGTGAGCATACTTTGCCGCAGCGTGTACACACATTTTCTCAGTCGGATTTCGTCACAGTTGTTATCAGACACCACTTATTTAAAAACACCTTGAATATTGATGTCATGTTGTGTTATATAATTGTGAATAAACTGTCTAATCTGTCTCTTTCTCTCTCTCAGGTAACTACCAGCTGTCTCCGACTGTGAACATGCCGCAGGACGACATAGTGATGATCGAAGACGACCGGCCGCCCCTGCTTCCTGCCCACCTCTCCGACCAATCGTCCTCCAGTTCCCACGAGGACATGGGCTTCGTGGGAGAGAACCCGGTGCCCTGGATCCACGAGCTGCCCGATCAGAATGAATGGTGAGCAGGCGGGTTTGTTTTTAACTCTGCGATGGAGTCGGCTGCATTATTTATAACTTGATGGACTTCAGACAGGCCCCGTGTGGAAGAAAGCAGGATGTTGTTTGTATTTGCAGGAAGGGTTAGGTTAGGTTACCCTGTGTGTGTGTGTATGTGTGTTTGTATGTATGCGAGGGTTCCTCCTGGTCATTTCTGGTAATATCACTGAGTGATGAGTTTCCCGGACTGATCCAGAAAAAAGAAATCAGGTCTCTTGATTTAATTTTCTGCAGAAATTGGTGGAAAATAATACAAACTGGTGATTTTATTGGAATATATTTGAGTGCATTTTCAGTTATTGCAAGTTATTGCCCACATTTATTACACAGTGTGACGGCTTTCCTTTAGTAGCGTAAACCGGACTGTTTGCCTTAACGAACCAGGAAATAACATTTTCATATCACATCCTGAGTTTGCGGAGGGAAAGTAATGACATTTTGTATCAGGGCTGCATTTAGAATCCTGAAATATTGGTGACTTTTGGGTAAATATGAAGTTGTGTAAGGTGTATATGCACCGTGTGTGTGTGTGTGTGTGTGTGTGTGTGTGTGTGTGTGTGTGTGTGTGTGTTAAATAATGGATGACCCAGCAGCAGTCAGACTGTGAGTAAAAACCTCCACCTCCACCTCTCCTACCTCCCCCCCCCCTCTCTGGTCTACAGACTGGAGCACCCTCATAATAAAATATGAACCTTTTCAGAGAGATAAGTCTCTTTAGGGACACGGCCGGTTAAGCTGAGGAACCCTTACGGACCAAGAGAGAAAAAGAAAGAATGAGATTTCAGCACTGTAGCACAGCTCTTTCTTTTTTTATTTGCTGTCACTTAAAGGCTGCCTTCTTAGAACAGAACGCTATAGCCGCTCATCCCTAAAGGTATAATCACTCACTCTAAAATTACTCATGGCATTTCCTGTATGATTGCAGCGTACAGGTACGGGGAATGTAAAGACAAGAAGACATCTAATCGTGTCCTCGTTCTCGTCAGAATGACAGGGGACGGATAATTCTCGAAACGTGGATCGCTATGAACTCTTATTTTTTTTGCTCTTTACTTTATAAAGATTGTTATTCTTGTATATGATGGCTGGTTGTGGCATGCTGAAACAGAAAACCACGGACTTGATTTTTTTTTCTTTTTCTTTTTCAAGGTAAAAATGCTGCCTGCCACGAATAGAGATGCTCACTTTATTTATTTATTTTTTTTGTATTTTTATTTCTTTCTCCCCGGAGACTCTCTAGTCTCTCTCTCTTTCTCTCTCTCTCTCTCTCTCTCTCTCTCTCTCTCTCTCTCTCTCTCTCTCTCTATTTCTCTCTCTCTCTCTCATTTATTATGAATGAGTAGATTTGCTCAGCATGCCTGTTGTTCATGTGATGTCAGAGGTTTGTCATAGTGAATTAGGTCCACAGCGTACGGCTCTCCACTTCCTCACACACCACTTACACATGCACATACGCATCCCACACACACACACACACACACACACACACACACACACACACTCGCACACCTACACGTGCATGACGTGTGCACACAAGGCAGAAGTGTGCTATATACCACTGCCTAGGGTTATGGTGAATAATTCATGTCCTCAAAGTCACACACACACACACATCCTCTTTCACTCAAATGCTAACAGCTGCTTAAACGCACCAAGTGTGTATCCTTTTTCTGAGTGATTTTTACTGTTTCTCATTTTCCTTTTCAAGAACCCCCAACATCCCACTACACACACGCACACACACACACACACACACAGAGCGTTAACAGGCATACCGAGCCAGCAGGGGGATGTGGGTCAGCCAGACTCCAATGTATTGGAACTGTTACTTTTTAATTAAGCTCTTGCAACAGTGCAGCCAGGGCCCAGTACGTATTGAATATGTATTGTGCGGAGCTGTGAAAGTCTCACCCCTGGCCTCTGGTATTATGCAGCCTTCCCTCCTCATGGGAGGCGCCTTGCCAAGGCTACAGCTATACACCTACAGTGCATACACAAAGCACAAAAGTAGCTGGTTGGCTTGTAAAATCATTATAATTCAGGCTCTTTCTCTTCTTGTCCTTTTCTCACCCGGTGGAATTTAACCAACCTCAGATTCCCTCTCTCTCTCTCTCTCTCTCTACTCTTTTATTTCCCTTTACTAATTTATTTCTTTTCTTCAGTACCAGCGCTCTAGATGTGACTTTGTTCGAACACGGAATAGCGAGCCAGTTGGCTTGTAAAATTAATTTAATCCTGGCTTACTTTACTATTAATGTAGGGGTAATGAAAAGGTCATTTTAGCATCGGGTAGCGGTTATTAAAATGGCTAATGTAAACAAAAATCAATTAAAGACCCCGTTTCTTTTATATTCTACTCTCTCTTGTAGAATTTTTATAAATGTGCATTGTTATCTCTCCCTCTGTGATATTTCCCCTCTGCTCAGTCCTCTCCTCAGCAGGTTTCCTAGTGAATGATAGCCCACGTGTTAGTGTGTTAACGTGTAGGCCCCAAGATAAATGGTTGTTTTGGAGGCACAAATCCCATCACACACAAGACACATAAATTGACCTACTTTTTTTTTTCTTCCTGACATCCCCTAGCCAATATCTAATGGATGTGGGTTCTGTGTATGTGCGCATGCATGCGGTTCTTGTTGGTTCATGTTTTATTGTGTGAAGACAGACGCCTCTTCTGCCTTCTATTACAGGTAGGCTGCTTGTCTGAAGCTGTCATGTTGTTATGAACCGTTGTTGTACCACATCAGCTTTACGGGCCTGAAATGATCATAAAAACAGACTGTAAATATTACAGCACCATGCTTTTAGATCTCTGTTAAAATGGTAATGTACAAATATCCACGTTTTTTATTTGTTGCTGCTGTATTACAGACTGTTTTATTAGTGTTGCTGTTAATACTCCTTCTCCTTTTTATCAGCTAGGTGGTGGTAGTATTGAGCTTAGTGAAAGTGGCTTGTGAATAAAAGTTGTTTGCTGGTTCGAATCAGACCAGGTGGAACAGTAAAATCTATCATTTAAAGGGGACATATCACGAAAAACTCACTTTTTCAGTGCTTGTGCACATACATTTGGGTATCTGGACTGCCTACCAGGACTTGAACATAAGGACATCCCGTCGTCCCGGGGCCAAAAATAATAGGATAGGGGAGGATGAAAGTTTTTACTTTTGGGACAAATTGGGGACGAGAGTTAAAAGCAAAATACCTGTTAGAGTGAACGGTGATGAAAATTAATGTGTTTTTTTGTAACGCACCGTTATACACACATACCGCCGGCCTCTGACCTCATGACAGCCACAGTGGCAATAAGGAATTCAATCCAAGTCAATGAGGTAACCTTATTAGTATTAACATTGCTAGTTGGCTAGACTGTTTGATGTTAACGGTTACAGTCGACAGCTGACGTCTGCATTGTGAGTGAGCTAACAATAACTTTACGTTTACTAAGAGGAGTCAAAACTCCGCTACAGCCCAAATCATGTTAACCTATTTACTCCTCTTTATTCACTATGAGTGATAAGGCTGCAATGAGATCTGTCCATCACATTTTGTCTGTGGCAACATGCTGCTCCTCTCCCCGTGCATCTTGTCCAGCAGCTCCTCCAACTTTAAGACGCACCAGCAGCAGGGCAGGTTTTTGGGGGCCCATATGCAGAATCCTGTTTTTTGATCAAATGCTACTTTTTACACATACAAAATAATTTCAATTTAACTTAGCTGCATTGTTAACATTAAACTCAAATAAAACATGCAAATTATACATAACAAACCAAAAAAAGGACTTTTTAAAATCTAAAAAATATATATTATATATAAATTATAAATTTATGAACAAAAATAAAGAAGTCACTTTTGATGTTCAATATATGTTAAGGGTCATTTTGAATGATTAACTAATGATCTTGCAGAAAAAACTGATTTTAAAGTTGGGACGGTCCACATTTCTTGCAAGCCAATCAGAGCAAACAGACACTAACACGGAGCGCTTCAGACAGAGGGTGAATACAGGTATATCTAGACAGACAGTATGAGAAAAATAATGTGTTTTTTGAACATTAAAGCATGTAAACATGTTCTAGTAGAAACCCCAAATACAAGCATCAACCTGAAAATGATCATGATATGTCCCCTTTAAACCTCTAGCAATGATACGGCTACTTGTCAGTCAGCTGTGGAAGACTGTCGTTGTATCGGTTCAGTCCAGGATGTGCGTCGGGTTAAAGGGTGTGCGATTTGGGGGAAGTGATGGAAACCAGCATGTGTCTTCTGTCAGGTTTCACTGGATAAATAAAGGATTGTAAATTATTACTTTTGCATATCTGCGCTAAGTTCATTTTGAGCATTAGGTCCTGACCCGTCACATTAATTCCCTCTGCGGTGTCTGCCTCCTCCTTCATTAGTCTGAATCCAAAGCCAAACAGGAAGAACCACGTCTAAATGATTTACAGTAAAACAGATAACAAGCACTGGTTGATGCAGTGACTTTGCAGAATAATCTAGATAAATAAGAAGATGAAAGGTTTTTCCTCTCAGGAATGGAATGTGGAACAGTGTCAGGAACACAATTTAGTGTATAATCATGGCAGCTGCTAATACAAGCAGGTTCATGTGAGATGTGGAGGGGATAGTTCTAGTTTCCACCTGGTTTTCATCCCAGAAGTTGAATAAAGAGCAGTTGCAGGGTTTGTGTGTGTTCCCTCTAACCGGGGTCACAGTCCATGTCTTTTACTTTTGGCACGGCTAGTTGCACATACTAGTTGTTGTTTTACAATCATTTGAAAATCAAGATAGTATAGTTGTTTCATATCGTTAACAGCTGTTCAGTGATAAGGAGTTGTTCAATTCAGCTTTCCTACTAGCTGCATTAAGCCCACGTTCTCAAGCACCTAGCGACTATAACACCACCGCCCACGCCTGGATGGATGTTTCTCTTTCATAAAAAATACCCCCTCGGTAGTTTATGTAATCCTCACCGAGGTGCCATCAACTTTGTCCTTCACAAACAAAAAAAAGCTTTTAAAACTATATCCTTGCAGTGTAACATCTAAACACTATGTCCGTCGCTCAGGAGAAGTTCACAAGAGTGTAAAAACCCCTTAACCTATAAAGTGTTGAAGCAAAGCCGCTTCACTTAGAAGATGAGACTCTTTGAGAGACTGACAATGTGTCTCCTCCCAATGACAACTTCTCTGCTTCCTCCTGCTATTTTATCTGTGAACCCGCCGTGTGTTTCTGTTCACCTAGCTGCTTATAGATGCACAATACCTCCAACTGTACTAGTGTAGAAAAGCATGATAAACCTACCTACTTTTATGGACTTAAAAAAAAATACAATACCTCAACAACGTTTGGCCACATTAGTACCTTTTATGGCACTTTATTAACCCCTGCTTCCTGTAATTACAATTTACTACAACTTTATACAAGACTGCTAAGCTCATGTAATTACACATCACTGTGTGAACAGAAGTTTACAGTTTTCCCACATAATTACTATACAGTGCAGAAGGCTTCAGCTGTGGTTGTGTAAATGTTATTGTAGTATGATTAGTAAGAATGAAAAGAATTTGAGAGCTTCATTGTTCAGAGAACGGGAGTCTCGAGAGGAGCCGTGAATGTGCTCGGGGACATATTTCCAGTAGGTGGGCCGCCCTGGTTACGTATTAATGTTTACAACTAACAACTTACAGATGTAGGGAGAGTTTTCTATTCAAATTTAAACTTTGGAGGAAATGATATTACAGCAGGGAGGATATTTAAACCTGCAAACAGCTCAGTTGCTGTTGACTCGGTCATACTGTAACTGCAAAACTGAACAGAAACAAGACAGTCACGCAAAACCTAGTATGTAGCTGGACCGTGTACGGTCAGTCTGTGAATTCGTGGCTAAATTGTTACACAAATAGTCAGTGGTCGTGTCTATAATGTTAAATCCAGCGCTACATGTCCACCAGGTCTGTCGAGGACACTAAGGGACGCGCTGCTCCACTCAACTGGCCGTTCAAGCAGTGACATACACTATCGTGGAATGCACCTGATTGGTTCCCTGGTTTTCTGCTTGCCGTTTCAAACAGGAAACAACATCCTGCGGCCTGCTCGTAAACTTTCTGTTATTCCGTCTAAACGATCCACAAAAATCTACTTCTGAAATTTTTTAAGCAAGAAATAGACTATGCCACCGCTGAATCCCGTTTCATTTTAGAACTAGATCGCTTAGTTTGACAGCCTGGTCCAAGTTTTGTGAGTCGGACTCGTCGCGCTAGACAGGTTGATTTGCATAAAGGACTGTTCCCCGTTTTTTCATTTTGAAAGAGCAGCGGCTGATGAGGAAATTCCAACACTCGGCCGGGCTGGCCCTCTTCGGTCCGGACGAAAAATCCTTAAACATACAACTTGACATGTGAGGGCATATTACCACTTGCTGTTTTAGTCAATAATCAATGATGCGTCATGTTTCAGACAGTCCATCCTTTCTCATCTGTTTGTCCTCAGAATCAGCAGCCGTTGGTACTTGCTCTGCACAGAGCATTTGTTTTCATCTCTCTCCCTCCACAAGTTGATAGTTGTTCAGTTACTACTCTGTCTGCACAAGAGGAGACATCGGATTTATAGGCAAAATGCCATCAGGCAGCGTAAAAACTAGTGTAAAGTCTGCATAAGTGCATCTGTTGATGTTAAGATAACATGCATCGATATATCCTATTTTTTAGTTGGTTTTGGACAATTGTGAAGTGAAGAAATACGCTATGTTTGGTCATTTTTGTGCCATTAATTTGCTGTGACCTGATTATGTTGAGCAGCTTCTGAGTTGAAAACAAGCACTCATGTCAGGATAGGTAGACCATATATATTGATCCTGTTTCTATAAGGATAAACATATATATATTTATATTCAAATTTACCAGATTTTTCCTACTTGAACCAAAGCAGAATAATGCGTCCACAAACACTTCAAACGCTTAGATTTTTTTTTTTTATTATTCAAAAAGGTAAAATGATATTTCCACTGTGTTTCTAGGGGTTGGGGGGGGGATATGCTAATGGAGCTAGTTCTGTTTCCTGTGCCATAAGCACACATCGTCTTTCAACTCCAGTAGCACTCTGTATCTTCCTAAGTCACGAACACACAGTTCTGTAACTTATGCGAGGGCAGGAGGTGATAGTGCAGAGTATTCTGAGTTGGCACTGAAGTGCAGAAAAAAGCCGGGGGTGTCCGCAGCATGCTCATCAGTCTGAAGTTTAGGAAGCATTACGTAACATCACTGGGAGCCAGGAACTAACTACTACCAGCTAGCCTGTGGTGCGCAGGCTGCTATTACCATACCAACCACTGTTATCATAGCTGCCCTGCATACCACCTGGATTCCATTTCACGACCTGCAGGAGGAAAGGATGCAGTTAAAACCAGAGAATGGCCCCCTGTGATACGAGTAATACGGTGCAGTTTTTCAACGATATGTTGTTTGTATGATTGATTTGATTGTAAGACTATAATCTAGTATCTATTAGAAGCCCTTGGGTTTCAGTCTGCAGATTTTAAGTAGAGCTGTTAAAGTTAATGCAATAATAACGTGTTAACACAAATTCGTTTTAACACCAATAATTTCTTTAACGATTAACGCAACTTGAGATTTTCATCTTATAGCGGGCTCAGTTTTAAAGTTAGAGTGAAGATACTGGCATCATATGAAACTACAACATGTAAAGAATCCATCGGTACCAACCATGTCATACTAGCTTGTCGTGACGGAGGTTAAATAACGCTCCAAACGTCCGCAAAAGTTTGGTGAGGAAAAACTGGCATAGTCATTTTGAAAGGGGACCCTTGACCTCTGACCTCAAGATATGTGAATGAAAATGGGTTCTATGGGTACCCACGAGTCTCCCCTTTACAGACATGCCCACTTTATGATAATCACATGCAGTTTGGGGCAAGTCATAGTCAAGTCAGCACACTGACACACTGACAGCTGTTGTTGTCTGTTGGGCTGCAGTTTGCCATGTTATGATTTGAATATATTTCTTTATACTAAATGCAGTACCTGTGAGGGTTTCTGGACAATATTTATCATTGTTTTGTGTTGATAATTGATTTCCAATAATACATATATACATACGTTTGCATAAAGCAGCATATTTGCCCACTCCCATGTTGATGAGAATATTAAATACTAGACAAATCTCCCTTTAAGCTGCATTTTGAACAGATAACATGATACTAATAATTAATTTGAGATTAATCACAATCAACTATGGACACTATAGACGATCATGCGATTAATCAAAATTCAATATTTTAATAGATTGACAGCCCTAGTTTTAAGTTTACCAATGATTTAATTAGGGGGTTAACACTGAATCATTCTTTTATTTTGGACATTAAAATGTCCAACTAAACAAATCATCACAAAATAACCTTCCAAAGATGTACTTTTCCAGACTTGACATACACCTTCCTCGATGCCGAAGAGCCTTTCCCCCACAAATATTGAAATACTTTTTCTTCAAAGAATTGTCTGATCTTAACCCCTAATGAGTCAAATGTAGGAAAAGTGACATGTCAGTTTTAACTTTAAATTAACATGTAAATGTTACACACTGTTCCTTTAAAGTTTAAAGGGGCCAGTGTGTAACATTTAGGGGGATCTATTGGCAGAAATGTAAAATAGTATTAACTAGAATGGCACTCGGAGAGGACCATATGCGTTTTCACATTTTAGTGTCGGCCACCACAGTTATCCTACACGCTTGGCACAAGGGAGAAGTTACTATTGGCTGCAATCTGCAACCACACCACTAGATGCCGACAAATCCTACACACTGCACCTTTAATAGAAATGCTTTTAAAGTGCCTCTGCTGTAAAACCTATTCAGAATCTCTCTCTGGCCTCTGTAAGTGTGATCACAGAGGAGAACAGTTGACCTGGCAGAAGATAAGTAACCTTCTTAAAAGCAGAAAATAAATCCCTCCCCTACTTGAACCACTAGGGGCACTGTCACCTTGATAGAACTATACACTACTATACTCCCATCCCCATGGCTTGGACCTCAATCTGGGATGTGGCTGACAGAGTGGAGGAGAGGTGTCAATTCTCATTAAGGTGAGAGGGAAGAGAAACGGACAGCGAGAGAGACAGAGAGAACTAGACTGTGTCACAGGTGGAAACATCATTTCCCAGGCAGCTCTGACACAGTCTGTCAACCCGCAGAGATGGAAAAGGACCCCAGACAAACATACACACACACTCATCCACACACACACACATACACGCATGCTGCCGCACAGACGCCCTCGGTCTCACGAGTGTTTAGATACACACTGGCTGGTAAACAATTTCACAAATTAACATATAAAGTGGAAAAGGTCCGCACAGACACGAACAAACAAACTTCCAAACTAACATTGCAGGCAGGCTGCCTACTTCAGTTGACTCCCTAATAGTCTCTATCATCAGTAATGTAACTAAGAATCACAAGTGCTCTATTAAGCACATGTGTTTTCCCCATCAAGCTATTAGCATAACTACATATAAATGCAAACAGCCCTGTAGAGCGCGCACACACACTATTTGACTAATCTCACATGTCCATTTAAGTTGGTAGTAACTTTAACTCCAGGTACACACACACACACAAACACACACACACATGAATACAAGACATTGTTTTTCCTTAAATGCTAATGGTCTCCTCTAGCTTTATGAATATTTACCATGTCTCAGTGGTGCACCTTTGCTACGAGCATGTCATACATGCTTTTATTTCTGCGCTCACCTTGTGTGTGTTCATCTACGACTTCCTGAGTCGTGTACTGTGTGTGTGTGTGTGTGCCCTACACACTGCCTCGTCGTGACAGGGGGTGGGTGTTGGTGAATCGCAGCACGCCAAAGTAACCCACGCACACACACACACACACACACACACCGTTGCCACGCAAACCAAAAGTATATTCTTCTTTGCCCGGTCCTTGTCAGTCGCTCTCCCATTCAGCAGACCGGAGAAGTCAGTGCTGCAAAACTCAATTAAAGCATATGCACGCCAGGCACGGAATGAATGAGGAGGTCCACGCAGGAGTCAGCCGACGGACAAAGAGGTCTTAATTGAGCTTGTTCTCTCCCTCTCCGTCTCTCTCTGCAACTTCATCACAATTAAAAGGATATTACAGCAAATCACAGGTGCAGCTGCTCCTCTGTGTGGCACTGATGGAGCCATTTTATTTTATACCCGGGTGTAAGTCAAATGTTTTATGGGCGCAATTAAGCGAGGGGAATAAAAGTGGTAATCTGGGAGATACTTTTTACAGTGTGAGAAAATTGTTGGGAGAAGGAGACTTCTCTGCTCATGTTTTTTTTTTTTTTTTCCCTCTGCAACGTATAAATTATTTCAACTATCTAGAGTGTGCTGGTGCTCATGCCAGCAGGACATACCTCTGCACTGACTTCTCATGCAGGGCTGTATGCAATGATTGAAGGCAGCTCCAAGCTCCCTGGCCCAGCTACGCATCCATGCGGTCAGCTGAATCGGCCTCCTCCAAACCACAGAAGGACCATTTCAGGAGCACCTCACCGGGCATCGCTCTCCAACCTCTCGCCTTCCTCTCCGAGGCATTGAAACTAATGCGAACAACCCCGCACCCCCACCCCCCGCTAGTCGATCAAACCGAGCCGCACTTTTCTAAGAAGCAGGACGCTTTAGAAACTCACCTCTTTGGGGTTGTTTTTAAATGAGTGTAAGAAGGGTTGGGCGACGGGGAAAAAGAAGTAAAAGGGGAAAAAAAAAAAGTCAGCGGGGTAAATTGTGAGCAACAGACGGCTTTTAGCACACACCACTTAGCAACAAGGCCGATGTGCAGTTTGACACATTTAACTTCCTGCGAGGGAGACAGGAACAAGTTGATGTGAAAGGCAAGTTAGAGCTGTGGATTTGCCTGTGAGCAATCCTCAGCGCTAGTTAATTTTAGATGATGGGAGGACTTTGAACGGGGGGGGGGGGGGGAGCATCTGCTCGGAATGGTGGAAATTGCTTTTAAACACTGCTTAAAGAAGGAGAGATGAGGGAATGTATTATCCAAATGGATTGGGCCCACTATTACAGATAGGCCAGAGGCGTGGACAGGACGGATGGTCTGAGGAAGAAACTGTGCCACTCTGGAGATTATTTAACTTGTCTGGGAGGCGGTCACATGGTCAAGCTATTTCTTATTGCCATCTATCCGATACAGTTTCCACTGTGACCCAAGTGAACAATTCAATGGTCTCACCTTCATAGACCGAACCGGTTAAGATCCTTTTCTCTCCACTAGTAGACTGTGATGGAGCTTAAGAAGCATCTGGATCAGAGCGAAGAGACTTTCAAAGCAGTATCTCATTACAACGAGCATTCCTATGGGGAAATGAATAGCCGGTAGAAAGTGAATACGAGATGTGTAATTGAGTGCCGTATTTCTATTAATGGACTGTAGTAGCTGTGAATCTTTGTGCGCCAGCTTTAAGTAGACTACAAGATTGATACCAGCTTTGCCGGGCCTTTAGTACATTATATAGCACACTTATTTCCTGGCTTGTATTGTACTGCTTTTAAAATTTGAACTGAATAGTGTAATATGGAATTTAATTCAGAGACTTGTGACAAGGGTTTGCAGGTAGGACTCTCTTGGCTATAATGGGGCACAAGTTAAAAAGGGCGGGGACCAGTGGTTTAAAGGGTCACTGCCACCTCCAAATAGTTCCTGCCACAGAGACCTTAAGGGCCCTGACACACCGAGTCGACAGTCAGCCATCGGACAGTTTGGGGCCGTCGGTGAGCGTCCGTCGACAGAGTTTTTTTCAGTCCTCCCGCACCGTCGGCTCAGAGTTTTTTCGGCGCCCAACGGTGAAAGGAATCACTCTGCTTGGCTGTTCAGATTAAACGAATCAGTGCACAAGAAGAGAAACGGACGTGAAGAAAGCAAGCCAACAAGTAAAGTTAAGAGAAAAAACAGAAGGCTCTTCTCATTTTTAATCTTCATCTCATCTGATCATTCCAATACACGGATATTTTCATATGGACACGGCCATCTGGAATGAAGCTAAGTGGTGCGTGAGAGTGGTGTGAAAATGGTCGGCAAAGCTGCTTTGTTTCATGTATGCATCATAACATCGGCTTGTATATTTGCCGTCCTCGGTCTTCCGGTTTCCCTTTTTGAAAGATAACTAGACTATCGACCTGAGGCAATGCAACTGTTGGCCTTCGTCGCCGCTGGTTCTTTGATGTCGGATTGATGTGTCTGGGCCTTTAGGTGCAAGTTCAGAGAGCAGGTACTTCTGGCTTTACCTTGCACGGCAGCTGGATTCTCGTGATGTCACGAGATCACGTGACAACTGCGGGATCACATATCACGAGAAAATCCATCTCGTCAGGCTTCAGGTAATGCATTTGTGTCTTGCGAGCCAGAGCACGGACCATTCAGCGTCCTGGGAGGAGCTACGGGCAGCTACGGGCGTGGCTTAGGTGTTGATGACACATGATGACACAGAGAGGCGACTGTTCGTTCTAAACAACAATAGCGCCTCCTGAAGAGGTTAGCTTAGCTGCAATAGTTCTATCAGAACTGGAGAGTATTTCTTCATTGAAAGAAGAGCAAAGAACGGCACTGAAGGCTTTTCTTGATGCAAAAGATATTTCGCTCTTCTCCTGACTGGTTTCAGCAAGAGTTTGATTGACATCCAATCACCTGCCAATATTTTTTGAAAGTGCCTTCCCTTTTCCAAACAGTTTCCAATGACGGCTTCTCGGATGGTTCTGTGTAACAAACCATCTGGAAGGAATACTGTGTGTGAATACTCACAGCAACACAGTTGGCCGCTTCTCTTCAGGTTACCCTGGATCCCCAACCTGGGCATTTAGTCATCGCTCTGCGTGAACCAAAGTAAAGCAGAGGCAGTGTTAAAATGGGCAGCAGCTTAAAACCAACAGATCTGAAGCCCTACTGAGTGAATTTGCACCACTGCTGGGCTGTCCCTCTGAACTTACTGCCTGCAGATTTCTCACCGTTTTTTTTGCTCAGACAAGTTGGATTGTGATTCATCCCAACTGCTCGTGTCCGTAATTGCTCTCACAAGTGGCCACATACTCGCCAACTCTCTGTACCTGTGTTACAGCGCTGGGCATGATCCCACCTGCTGGCTTCTCACTTTTGTCTATGTTCTATGGGTGTTCAATTGGCCCCCAAAAAAAACACAATACTGGCAAGAGTGAATGAAATCTAAATTCAGGCTGAAAATACGTCCTTTCTCTCCTGCGCCGTCTCAGTCACGCTCCGACAGATGACATTTGCGGAGACAGAAAAAGAGAGGGCAGGCTGTTTTTCTTTTTTTTTGTGGGCTTGGAATGATGAGAGGAGAATAGCGAGGGATGATGAATAAATGAATAATACATCTGTGCTGTCATTCCTCTCTTCCTGCTCCACCTCCCTCTCTTCCTGTGTCAGCTGGAGATGGTCCCGCAAGGCCGTCTGATCTTAGTTGGAATTGTCAGGTACGGTCGACGGCAAAGTGACGCGTTGACGCCGGCCCCTCGGTGACACGCCGAGCGGCTCTTTTGTTAAATGGGGTTGACAACCCAAATAAGAATTGTTTACATGCAAACAAGTTCCAGCAGGTCTGCAGTCGCTGTTGAGCGATATTACAAATATTGAAGGGTTCTTGAAGGAGCATCTGCTCCTCCCTACTACTCCTCTTTATAACTCATTGTCAATCACAGGAGGGATCAGATCATTTGATGAAATGTCTGATGTAAAATGCAGAAACTAAAGGATCTCTAGAGGCAAAACTACAAACACCCTTTAATGGTTATAATGTGTGATCGTCAACAGAACAAAGGAAACAGTGACAGTGTCCTCTCATGCATTTAACATTTTATTAGACTCCATCAGCACCGCGTCTCCTCCCCTCTGTCTCCCCCCTCAAATGGCAAGATGTTCTCACCTTAATTGTAAATGCACTCTTCTGCATGCAAATAGCAGTGTCCCCCCTCTCCCAACCTCCTCTCCCTAACTCCCCTCCGATTTTCAATTAAGATCCAGACAGAGATAGAGGATCTCAAAGGGAGCGCACTATGGTGGGCCGCTGCTCCAGACATATAGGAGGAGGAGGGGGTTATTGAGTGGCCATGACCTCGGAGCATCCTCACCTCACTGGGGTATCACACATCTTAGGCAGGGCCTCTTCTACCCAATTGTATCATGTCCTGATCCCACCCAGCTGAGGTGTCCTTGATTAGAATAGTCATTGAAATGAAGGATTGAAACTGACTGTGAATGTGTGTGTGTGTGAGTATTGAATGATAGTGAAGGCGTGTTTTGGGCTACGGTTTGGGGGATGTATGAATATTAATAGGTAGATTTTTATCTCCCAGTCTTATTATAAGGATAGCCCCTAGCTATATAACCGCAACTTGATGTTACAAAATATATCTTTAATTGAATAATCATTGGAATAAAGGATATGCTTTTTTTTTCTCATGTCTCACAGCATCATTGTAATACTTTTTCTTTCTTCCTCATGATCTGCAGCTCGCTCAGTCCAGACGCAGACGCAGACCCCGACGGTTCGTTCCAGAGGGAGGGCTTTGGCCGCCAGAGCATGTCCGAAAAACGCACCAAACAGTACGAAAACGCCAACGAGCTGGAGATAATCAAGACGCGCAAGTCCAAGAGCATGGATCTGGGTAAATGCTACGCTACGCTTTACATATGCACACATCACTGTACACATGCATGGAGTCAAAGGTGTGTAATTTAACATTCCACATTTCAGGAAATATGTTTATTTGCTTGGATACAACTGGGGTCTCACTGTAACCTGTGACTCCTCAAGCATTCAATGTCTCTGACTTTTTCCGGCTGTCTCAGTAAAGGCACAACACTGGGGAAATGGACACGCACTCACACACACACACACACACACACACACACATATACAGTCCTTTCAGTCCTGTCCAGTGGACAGTGGAGCATGGGTAAATAGAAGGAAGAGCACAAAGGCCTCTTAAGTGACTGTCTAATGATGGGAAGGCCGGTGACACGCATGCATGCGCGTACATACACACATGCACACCCCTCAAACACAGACTGTATCTAAGGAAGAGGACAGTGTGAGTCCAGAGTCTCTCCAACTGAGGCTGAAGCAGACGCTGCCTTCTCTCGGATCACTGGCTAATCATAACAGATAACAGCCAACTCTATTCCACACGGAGCCCAGAGACCTGTAGAAATCTTTGACTCTCCCACAGACTGGCGCATGTTCGGGCCACTGCACTCAGCTCTGCGGGGTCCACCTTCACCGTATTAGCCCTACCCTTTGTCCACCCTCCAAACTTTTCTACAAAGTGAACCCACAAAGTTTCAGCGGAGAGTGCCGCTTAGGAGAAACATAATATTTAGCCATTGGATAGGTTTCATCGAGCAATTAGTTGAGCATAAACATATTTTCCATTATGTTCTTAGTGTCGAATACAAAATATAATTGGATATAACGGAGCGCAGGAAGTGAGCAGAATGGACAGGATGCTGAGATGGCTCCACGATGGCGTTCTCATCACCGCAAATGCACATTTTATCAATGAGTTTAATCAAAAAAGCTTCTTAATTGTTCCAAAGTGGCATCAGCATTTATTTGTGAATTTGATTAGTTCTAGAAAAACAGTTTTGTTTTTTTTCCACAGAAGAGATCATCCGCTCATAAGACGATGCCTTCACTCTTGGGATAACCAGCGTTATTGATGTTTTACAAATCTCTATTATTGTTCTATTATGTCTTAGTTGTCAAGATCAGTGTGTGCTTTATTAGATTTAATTCAAAATCACATTCCCCTCCACTACTCGCAAAGGCCCAATTGGGTTTGTGAAATATCCCGCTGACAGAAATCCTTGCCAATATAAAATCATAATCCATCAGCTAGAATAACACGGCGTTCAGACGGTGCGGGGAAATAACTAACTTGTTCCTCTCGTATAATAACTCTAGTAACTGACATGAGTTCCCGGAGGAGAAATGTTTCAGTCAATACATGGAGCGCGAGTGTCTGTGTTTCAAAATGAAAGCTACACACTGTGATTCGGTACGTATCTGATGTCACATAAGTTCCGTTTATCTCAAAGGCGCACACTACTGCAATACGTTGATTATTTTAATGAAATTATTACATCAAAGCCACACAATGAAAAATGGCCTATGGGTAATGTATAATAGAGTTGAAAATGAAATGAGCCAAAGAACATTCATCCTTAAGCCCTTTCATCGGCACACTGTTGGACAGACGACGTCTGTCTTCAGAAGTTAGGTGAAGTAGCAGGTGTATAAGCATACCATATCTACTTTCCATTAACACTTTAATAAAGCTGCCCTGACTAAACGGTTAACATGCTCAACAATGCTATCCCCCATACCGACTCTTATTTTATTCCTGTCACTAGGTATTTTTGTACCCCCTTTTAATCGTGTTCCAGGTGCTCACAAATCAAATCAGCAGATGGATTTCATGACTTTGAAGCCCATCAATGTTGGAATAGGCTAAACTGGTCAGACACCCCGCGGTTCAATCCCATTTAGATGGGGAACAAGATTGAGTGAGGGAAGAAAAGGGAAGTAAGAGACGTGAGGTGCCATGGCTGGCAGTAATACATTAGCACATTGCAGTCTCATAAGCCTCATGATTGACAGGCCCTTGCACAGGAGGGTAATATCTGTTCTACTTGCATCACTTTTCTCAAACTATTCAGTATCTGCCCCTGCACTTCACGGTTCTGTCTTCTGTGCATGTGCTCAATAACAATGGCACAGAAGGCATTAACCACCCCTACTTGTTCTTGCATGCTCTTTAGCAGTAGCAGACATAGACTGTATACTAAGAAGTGGACGTAGTCACCTTGACTTCACCCATTGGTTTGTGGACTGCAGTTTCGAGGCCTCAAGTTCGGTATTTTGGCCATCGCCATCTTGGTTTTTGGCCGTTGCCATGTTGTTTTTTTGCAACCAGAAGTGACACGAGAGGGTGGAGCTAAGTACAACCGAAAGCTGAAAAAGACAATTTCAGGCGACCGAAAAGACTATAATTAACTTTCATGTACTGAAAACACGCTGTGAAAGGGTTAAAGTTTTAAGACGGAAACACAGACAACTCCCAGACCGGACAACGCCGTGGTAACGACCTGTCAACCACAAGTTAGCCACGCCCTAAAGCATCCCCTGCTTTATGGTCTATTTGACTCTAAATGGGACAATAATTTACTAAATGAACATCATGTAGTATTGAAGAAGACTTGAAACTAGTGATTGAGACCATAAACTCATGTTTACAATGTTTACTGAGGTAATAAATCAAGTGAGAAGTAGGCACATTTTCTCATAGACTTCTATACAATCAGACTTGTTATTGCAACCAGAGGAGTCGCCCCCTGCTGGCCATTAGAAATAATGCAAGTTTAAGCCACTTCCGCATTGGCTTCACATCTCAGACCCGGAGGTTGCCCACTGGTAGCAGATGAGATTATTTTCAGCCCAAGAACCAATGGAGGTAAGCAACCGTGCCTGGACCAGCTCAACGCTGTCACCATTAACACAATGGACCACACGACTCTTCAGCTGGCTCCACGGGTCAATAATAGAGATTAGAAACGCAGCCCCACACTTTCTCCATAACCAGCTCATAACCAGCCATTATTGGCTGTGTGATCCTGGCACCTTTCGATGCGTATGGAGGAGAGAGTTGTTTGAGGTAATTGCAGCGTGATCAAAAGAGTTTTTTGTTTTTTTTCATATTGCTGAGAGAGGGAGTTGCATGGCGTCGAATAGAGACTTGGCAACTAATGTGGGAACCTGTGCCATTGTGCTCGTTCCGCAGTGCAAATGATTGAAGAAAACACTCATTACTCCAGGAGTTGTGTAGGGCTGGGGGGAGCCAGGCAATGGAGTGGCATTCGCAATAGAGACATTCATTGCCAGTTGGCCTCTTCAGCTCGCTGCAATTGATCCATCATAGTCAGGCTGGTAGGAGTGCGTTAGAGTACATTCACTTCATGAAATTAACACGGAATGAGCTGATGACTGGGTCACGATGGCATATTTTTGAGTGATTTCTGAGAGCACTATTTGGAAATTAACATGCCTTTTGCCTGTTGTGTACAGGGATATTTGTGGTAAAATAATACGTGGTATATCATACGATACCATATCAGGTATGTGACATTTGTTTTTATGCTTCCACGCCGGTGACAACCATGGCCGGAGGCATTATGTTTTCGGCTTGTCCGTCCGCGCGGTCCATTCTTTTGAACGAGATATCTCAAGAACGCCTGGAGGAAATTTCTTCAAATTTGGCACAAACATCCACCTGGACTCAAGGATGAACAGATTATATTTTGGTGCTCAAAGGTCAAGGTCACTGGGACCTCACGTCCGTCCCATTCTTGTGAATGTGATATCTCAGGAACGCCTGCTGGGAATTCCTTCAAACTTGGCACAAACGATGAAACAAGATGAACAGATTAGATTTTGGTTGTCAAAGGTCAGTGGTTAAGGTCACTGTGACCTCACAAAACACATTTTGGCAATGCCTCAAGAATTCATACACTAATTCTGACAATTTCACACAAATAATAAGATAGAAACATGATGTGATGACAATTTGGACAGACATGGATGTGAACTGCAAATTGACTGGTTGGCGGAGGAATACAACCACGAGGTTGTTTGTTTTTAACAACTAGCATTACTACAGTTGTTAAAAACAAAAATATTAAGAGACCATTGCAGCCTAGTCTCCTGATAAGCCAGCGATGGTACCATTATCCAGCCAAGTCAATTGCTGGTCCACTGGGTTGCCAGGTTGGCATGGGAGTTGCCAGCCTCTGCATATTAATACCTCAGATAGTTGAGCAAGTAGGCTGACTTGGAAAGAGATGAACAGGTTTAAAAATATATTTTATTTGGTTGATAAAGCCGCACAATCACAGGACAGTATCCAGCATCCTTGATTGAGATATTAACCAGTCCAGATCATGATGATTCCTTTGTGACACCGCGTACAGAGGACGTCCTCTGTCGGGCTAATGATCCACAACTGGCAGAGAAATAGGAGCCCGGTCGACCCAGGGACGCCTCACTTCCACTGGGATACCTGGACATGGCCTTCCCCTGGCCACCTTGGAGGCTATTTTTAACATAATTACCCTTTTACCGCCCTGCTTAAAGCCCTGGCTCTCTGAATAAATTATGTGTAATGGAGCCCCTGTCTGTACACAGATCTTTACATGCAAGGGCCCGCGGTGAATAATGGCTGGGGAGCATAGTTTTAGCTGCTCTAATTATACTATGGGCTCCTGTTCCTGTAATAACCGCCGCTGATTTATTCATGTAGTTTGCCATACCTCCCCTTTAACGTTTAATGGCAATGGATCTTCTCCAATTAACTGTCCTTGCCCTTAATCTGGCTAAGAAACACAGCACGTCGGCCGTGACAACATTCCAGGTGCACTTTCCCCCTATTTGGTTTGATTGTCTTTCTTTTTGTGTATTTCATTTTGATGATTTTCATTTGTCCTCCAGACGTGTGGGGAGTGACAAACTCGTGTCTGCATGCGATGGGGGAATATGTATTTTCATCCCCCTGAATAAGAGGGAGATGAGGAGCGGAGCACTGAGGCTTCTGTTGTGTGATAGGAATCACATAATAGACTGGCATACAGAGAGCTGTCCGTCAAACTCTCCCAGGAGAGCCAGGACTGCTTTCTGATGAAAACAAAGGCAGGTTGGAGGCAGCCGGGGTCTATGGGCAAACTCCCTCTCTTTGCCTCGCTTCTCCCGTTCTCTTTGTCTCCCCCGCTCCTCTCAGTCATTCACCGCACCGACTAGAAACAATGGCGAAAGGGGATCGTGGCGCGGAATACCGAGTGGGAGGATAATTCCCTGTTTCCGATTACAGCAGATGTCATTTGTGTTCCCTTGAACTGTTGCATCCTGCGAGGCTCTAACTTGCAATCCCATTGTGCCGAACATGCACCCCGGCTTCTGCGTGTCCGATGTTGGCAGGATTTATGCGTAAGCTTCAACAAACCTCAAATTTACATGGCTTTTGCACTGGGTTGATTGAGTTTTATCCACAAAGTATGAAAAATTACAGCATTTTCCTGCTGCGCCTATGTTTCCTTATAATGCTTCTTTTTTTTTCTTTAGTCTGTCCTCTCTTGTCCTTCGCATAATGAGATTACTCCTTCTGAACAAATGAATTACATGATTTTTTTACTTGCATTCGCTGGCTCTTGTACGGCCGTTCATGCTTTTCTTGGCATTAAAATTTGTCATAGTAATCAGAAATGGCCCTCCACTTCAGAGGGACTAAGCAGTAAAATGAATCTTCTGTTCCTGCAACCAGAGAGCTTTTAACCCCCTAGACATTTGTAGCACACAGTAAAGTTTCATTTTACTGTCCGACGCAGCCCGGAGGCGCACATATGAGCTCTTCCCACTAAATGGGATGCAGCATTATAGGATTGGTGTTCATTATTTTTCATTTCAAGATTGAGTCCAGGTTCTCTTGGGATTGGGCACTTTTATTAGCATTGACAAAAGGGAAGGGAAAATGGTGTGTTAAAGACATAACAGTGCGTTTAACCAGTCTGGAAACCCAACACCAGGGGCTAACAGCTGACCTTTTAGCCTATCTGACTTCTTTGACACCAGATCTATAGCCGCCACGGATGATAGAGAAGCACTCACACCGTCAGTGAGGGCGTATTGGAAGCAAACGTAGCAGAAAGAGGGACGCCCTCGTGACCCTTAAGATCCTGAAAGTAGCATTAAAAAACTTTCCCTGAAAATGACAAGATGTTTGAAATAAGAAATCAATCTCTGCCCTTCCTTGCATTCATCCCTCTGCAAGTAGCTGTGTAGATGGTGTGTGTTTGAACTGTGGAACTCAGATAGCTGGCTAATCACTAGTGTGCTGCTGCAGGTTTGCTTGGTTAAGGGATCAAGAAGAGAATAGCAAAGAGACAAGCTGCCACTGGTAAAGTGATGATAACAGTAGCAGCTTATATGCATTTCTGCACAGTGCTGCTAGTTTACCCTGTTCTTTCTTAAAAGAACAGTGTGTAACATTTCAGGGGATCTATTAGCAGGAATGGAATATGATATTCATATTTTCATTAGTGTATAATCACCTGAAACTAAGGATTGTTGTGTTTTCGTTGGCTTAGAATGAGCCCTTCATATCTACATAGGGAGCGGGTCCTCTTCACGGAGTCCGCCATGTTTCTACACTAGCCCAGAACGGACAAACACTAACTCTAGCGAGAGCCTTTTGCGTTTTTACATTAACTGAAGGCCACTGTAGCTCTCCTATACCTATATGAGCCGCAGAGTGCAAAACTGTGGTACCGCCAGCCGCTGTCTGACTTCCGTTGCTCCCAAAGTAGTGTTATTATCGTACAGCCCAGTCGCACAGCAGTTGATTAGTGCCACTTCCGATGTTATTTTAACCCAGACTGCGATCTTTTCCTAAACCTAACTAGGTAGTTTTGTTGCCAAAGCCTAGCCAAGTTGATTTTTTCCTAAGCCTAACTAAGTAGTTATATTTTGAAAAGACTGGAGAAATTGACATGTGCGTCACGTGTTAAACACGATGTTGAAAGTTGTGCTGCAGCGTCACGAAAAAAAAGGGAGAATCGTGTCTATGTACACAAATCAAATAGATTCAATTTCGTTACTATTTCACGAACTGCTGTGAGATTTTGTTGTACGGTAAGGATGGCCTTTGAGCAATGCAAATGGAATTAGCATGGTTTTGTGCTCGGCGGCTCACGTTACCGCAGTCTTGGAAAGTGGAGGAGTGAGTAGAGTGGTACTCAATTGGTTGCAATCTGCAACCACAGCATCAGATGCTGCCAAATCGTACACTCTGTACCTTTAAGCTCTTAAAGGTCCCATATCGTGCTCATTTTCAGGATCATACTTGTATTTTGTAGAAAATGTTTACATGCTGTAATGTTAAAAAAAACTTTATTTTCCTCATACTGTCTGCCTGAATATGCCTGTATTTACCTTCTGTCTGAAACGCTCTGTTTTAGCGCATTTTGACGGAATGGCGACAAAATTGCAATAGGCGATAGGCAACAGCTTGGGTTCATGTGTACTTCCTGTCAGCTGATGTCATTCACATACACTGCAACCAGGATAAACTGGGACACTTTTAGAATGTTTACGTTTAAATCTGTGTCAAGGGTCTAAATATTGTATATTTGTGACATCACAAATGGACAGAAATCCTGACAGCTTTTTTCAAATGCAGAGTTTCTGAATACGGGCTGTGTGTATTTCTCTGTGGATTGAGCGATTCGATACTTTCACAGTATTTATATAGCACTTCAGCCTACTTAATAATAAACAAAACATGAAAATCTCACTTTATTATAATATGGGACCTTTAACTCGTTCACACCCTGCTTCTACAACCTTTGTGTATTCACTCTGCTCCATGTTTCTTCTCTTCCTGCCTCCATCTCTCATACACTAAAACAAATGTATTTCAGGAGAGGTACTCCAAACATCGGTCACAAATTGTTTTCTTTCAGTGATGGGGGTTTATTTTCTTTGCCTAATCTGTGTTTGGCTGTGCAAGCCTCCATCTAAAGATCCACTGTGATCACCCAGCAGCAGTGGGTCACGCCTCATTTAGGCCACTTTAAACATGTCGGGGATCTTGTTGATGGTACATTGAAGTGTGTGTATATAAGTTAGTGTTATCGGGCCTATTGAGGAGTCCCACACACACATACAAACATATACACCCAGTGTCTACATGTGTGTGTTCTATTCAGTGGGGGTATAGACCTTATAGCAAAAATGTGCCATGAAAACCAACAGGAAGAGCTGTAGGAGACGTTTATTTACACCACATGAAGCCGGAGAGGAAACAGCAACGCACATTGGCTACATGTGGAGGGTCTATATGGTCTACAGGGAGTCGTAAAGATACAATGCTTCTCTGTCCAGACTCCAACGACATGTGCTAGGCCCTTAGAGAGTCAGCGAGGCTGCTAAAGTAATTGAATCAACAGTTTATCCATTACTACTGATAGTTTCCTCCGCAGACGTTTACAATCCAACAAGGCAAATATTCAGAAATCCATCTTGTTACGTTTGACAGCGCTGTTGCTGCACGCTCAATGGAGGCAGAATAAAGGGGACAGAAAATCAACCAGACTGCTTGTTTACCAACTGGCAAGTAAGGTAAGAGCTCCGGGGAACAGACGGACGCTCCCTGACAAAATGAAATACCAATACCTGAGTCGCGCTCCACTTACATACCCTAAACAAACCCCTGGCAAGCATTGGAAAAATAATTACAGCCGTCCGGGGCCCGCTGGCAACAATGTTGAAGAGGTTGACTGTTCAACATGCGCTGGGCTTTCGGCACAGCTGGTCTATCGGTGTATCCGTCAGCTCCATGTATGTCCTTTTGAGGAGTTCTTACAAGGATGATATATATGAGCTACTCCAATTAGCTACAAACATATTTATAATAATAATATATAAGCCCTTCATTTGTATCGTGGTTGCAATTTACATGTTAATTTTCCAAGTAACTAAAGTTTTTGCTACTGGTCTTCTGTCATGAAGATATTTTGTATTGTGTTATGTGCAGTAAATATTCGGGTGTAAGAAAATATATCGAAAATATCGAGTATCGCAATATTATGTTTTGTGATACTGTATTGATTCTCAAAAACACTATTGATTTTTAATTAATAGTTTACATGCAAAGATTAACTCTGTCCATACTTTATTTCATTGGCAAAGATATGCACCCTCTCGGTGTATGTGCCTTCTCAAAGTAGTGCTGTGACGTTGGATGTTACAGGGACTGTGATGAAGGCAAACACAGATCCCACTGTTCTGATCGCATGAAAGAAGTAAACTTATTTTACTCAGGTGGTGGTGTGTTCTTTACACGATGGCGGTTTTCTTAAAATTTGATTTAAAAAAATTGCATTGCTGACAGTATCGCAATATATTGAATCATCGTGATAAGTATCGTATTGCCAAATTCTTGTCAATACACAGCCCTAGTAAATATGATGGTAGTGTATCGGAAAGGTTCCACGTGTTCTAGCTTTGTTCTGCAGGCAGCCTGTGTCGACAGATGTTTTGATGATGTTTTTTCTCCCACCGGACTAATCAACATAAGACCGATAACGGAGCCTTGTTCTGCCCTCATGATGTGCTATTACCTGCAGCTATCTAACATCTACACATGCGAAGGCCTTAAAAATAGAGCAACACACTGCAGCTGTGAGATGTTGTTGGTGCTAAGTTGGGGAAGTGAGTACAAGATAACTGTGCTGGAAATGAATGGAATTAGATATCCTCGGTCTAAATGCCTTCTCTTTCTGTTTTACTCAGCCTCTCTCAGAGCAACCAATGGGCAACCTCCGGGTCTGAAAAGTGAAGCCAATGCGGAAGTGTCTTCAACTTGCATTCTTTCTAATAGCCAGCAGGGGGCGACTCCTCTGGTTGCAAAAAGAAGTCTGATTGTATAGAAGTCTATGACAAAATGACCCTACTTCTCACTTGATTTATTACCTCAGTAAACACTGTAAACATGAGTTTATGGTCTCAATCGCTAGTTTCAAGTCTTCTTCAATACAGCATGATGTTATTTTAGTAAATTATGGTCCCATTTAGAGTCAAACAGACCATAAAGCAGGGGATGCTTTAAGGCGTGGCTAACTTGTGATTGACAGGTTGCTACCACGGCGTTGTCCGGTCTGGGAGTTGTCCGTGTTTTCGTCTTACAACTATAACCCTTTCACAGTGTGTTTTCAGTTCATGGAAGTAAATTATAACCTTTTTGGTCGCCTAAAAATGTCTTATTCAGGTTTCGGTCGTACTTAGCTCCACCCTTTCACCCTGTCATTTCTGGTTGCAAAAAACCAAGATGGCGACGTCCAAAATGCTGAACTCGAGGCTTCAAAACGGCTGAACTTAAACCAATGGGTGATGTACTGTAAAGGTGACTACGTCCACTTCTTATATACTTTCTATGAGAGCAACTCATTAAAAGAGAGAGCAGTGAGAGGACCACCTATGGAAATAGTTAGAGCTTTACACTCTATCCAAGCATTTGGGGAACTTATTATAGTTTAGTAGAACACTGTGATCGCTCCGGTGCTGTGGCACATTGCTGTCTTTTGATATTGGCCCATTTATATGCATTATGCTTCAGCTACATAATTTGACTGCAGACACAAGGACAAAAGTTGAATTATAATTCTCACCAGGAAAATGTCTCAGCGAAGATATAATACTCTGTTCTCATTCCACACACTTCATCGGCCAGCCAATTTGTTTTTCATGCTAATTGCCAGACTCACACCTTCTCTTGGCTCGCCAAGTACGCCGCATAACATCATCCCATATGAAACCAGCAACACGTGAATGATTCATTGACACGCAATGAGCTCCGAGATGATTGCTTTAGGCCACCTTTGTGGGGGAGAGTTAGAGTCGTGTGCTATTAAGTCTGCTGGCCTCGCTGACGCTATTTCCTCTTCCCATAGGTTCTGCAGAACAAGAGGTCGGACCCTCGTTGGGTCTGAAAAAGTCCAGCTCCCTCGAAAGCCTCCAGATGGCTGTCGCCGAGGCGACGCTGAACGGCGGCGAGATCAACGTCAACAGGCCGCGCTCCCGGATCGCCAGGGGCCGCGGCTGCAACGAGAGCTTCCGAGCCGCGATCGACAAATCGTACGAGAAACCTGGTGCCCCGACGACGGAGGAGCAGAACAGCATGGAGACATGTGAGTGATTCATGCAGAGTTTTTTAAGATTGTGTTTATTCATAGTAGAGATCCAGAATGTGTGTTGTTATATAACGTACAATAGAAAGGAAATTCAGTCAGTGTAATATAGGCCAACTCAATAATGCCTCCCCAGAGCCTTTTTCAAAATGGCAAGATTTACCCTTAAGTAAACTAGGTTAGGGATCCCCTTTTGCTGGAGAGATGTGTGTGTGTGTGTCATGAAGCACATCTGCAATAAGCGTCTAGGTTACACTCTCATTAATATTCACATAGTTCATGTTGAGTGCGATTGTCAGAGACATGTTTTCCCAGGAGCGTACATACTCTTAAAGTGCATTGCCATGTTTTTAAACAAGAGTGCATGCGAGAGAAAGATTGTGCTGTTTACCCACACAAGTCAGGCTACCATTGTATCCGTTTTACACATAATATCACGTAATTGCATTTACAATGATTATAAATGAAGTACATGTCTTTGCTTCAGTCGGTGCCAGTTTGGTTTGGCACATAACGCTGCACAACTTTGCCAGGATTCCTCACTTTTTGTTTTCCTCCCGTACCTGACTGGGACTGAAACCAGAATGACTTTATTCTAAACTACGAAGGCAGCAACATTAGAAAAGGAAAAGACATGCCACCTTCCATTTGAGTGAATATATCCATCCCCACTCGGTGTTTGATGACAAAAAGACACGAGTTGGGGATCGAGAGACAGCCGTCTTACGTTTTGTGACAGGTAATAACACCACAAGAGTAATCACCAGATATAAATTTCCATTCACCATTAAAGGATTCCATTAAAAGAGCTGGGGGACATTTGAAAAAGAGGGAATTATTTGCCTGAAACGCTTTGTTCTCATAAGCTCTGTCGGCAAGCCACTAAATACAGTCTTATCTCGGCAAAGAAAAATGGGGAAAGCAAGCGATTTCCCCTGCCGTGGTATATTGCATTCTCCCCCATGATATTCAAATAACTCTGTTTTTCAATTTAGATAAAAGCAAGCCAGTCCGTGCTCGTCACTGAGGTTAATAGTCAAAGTTGACAGATAAGCCGCTGCCTTCCTCTGCTCCCAGACTTTTATTTACATAAAATAAGAATGTGGCATCACCTAAAGAAAATGTGTCCCCACAAGATATCCTGCAGGGAAAAAATGCACTTCCCCTTGTGCTACTTTGTGTTGCATCGTTTGAGGAAATAAAAAAAAAGGAAAAATCTGCTCTGCTGAGCAAAAATCCCTTCCTTTTATGTATTTGAATAAAACTGGCAATTTTACTTGTCTGTCATAACCTTTGCTGACAGGCCGGCTTAAATGTCCTTGATTTTTAAGGCAGGAAAGTTTAATGGTAGAGTTTCACTAAAGTGACAAAATGTTTCCCGTGGTTGTCTGTCTCTGCAAATTATCTTTCGAGTCTTGACGCTTTCATCAGTGGTTCTGTTGTCATTTTGTCAGCCAAGGCTTTTTTTCTTTTCTGTTCCATTAAATTGCCGTGGACGGCCTCACCTTTTGATGTCCGGTGTTAAGTCTTTTGAATGTTTTTTGATAGGAGATCTTCTTTTCCTGTCTTGCTTTATTTGAAAGACTCAAAGTGAATGGAAGATGACAAAACATTCATATGAAGTATATTCCCTTTTGTTTGGCCTCCCATAAAACTCAGTATGAGGCATCGTTATGACTACATATAAAGAAGCTGACCACCAGGCGACAACCTCCGGGTCTGAAAAGTGAAGCCAATGCTGAATTGCCTTAAACTTGCGTTCTTTCTAACAGCCAGCAGGGGGCGACTCCTCTGGTCGAAAAAAGAAGTCCTTTTGTATAGAAGTCTCTGAGAAAATGACCCTACTTCTCACTTGATTTATTACCTCAGTAAACATTGTAAACATGAGTTTATGATCTCAATCGCTAGATTCAAGTCTTCTTCAATACAGCATGATGTTCATTTAGTAAATTATGGTCCCATTTAGAGTAAAATAGACCATAAAGCAGGGGATGCTTTAGGGCGTGGTTGACAGGTCGTTACCACGGCGTTGTCCGGTCTGGGAGTTGTCCGCGTTTTCGTCTTAGAACTTTAACCATTTCACAGTGTTTTTTTCAGTTCATGAAAGTGAATTGGCTAATGCCAAACTCGGGCTTCAAAACGTGTCATGTCTAGATGGTAACTCACAAGTTGGGAAACGAGACACGAGATGGTTAAAGTTAGACATTGATCTTGAATAGTAAAGGGTAGGCATTGACCTTGAATAGTTAAAGTTAGACATTGACCTTGAATGGTTAAGGTTAGGCATTGACCTTGAATGGTTAAGGTTAGGCATTGACCTTGAATAGTTAAGGTTAGGCATTGACCTTAAATAGTTAAAGTTAACCATTGACCTTGAATGGTTAAGTTAGGCATTGACCTTGAATAGTTAAAGTTAGGCATTGACCTTGAATAGTTAAAGTTAGTCATTGACCTTGAATAGTTAAAGTTAGTCATTGACCTTGAATGGTTAAGTTAGGCATTGGCTTGAATGGTTAAGATAAGGCATTGACCTTGAATGGTTAAGGTTAGGCATTGACCTTGAATGGTTAAGTTAGGCATTGACCTTGAATAGTTAAAGTTAGGTATTGACCTTGAATAGTTAAAGTTAGTCATTGACCTTGAATGGTTAAGTTAGGCATTGGCTTGAATGGTTAAGATAAGGCATTGACCTTGAATGGTTAAGGTTAGGCATTGACCTTGAATGGTTAAGGTTAGGCATTGACCTTGATAAGTTAAGGTTAGACATTGACCTTGAATGGATATTTTTAGGTATTGACCTTGAATGGTTATTTTTAGGCATTGACGTTGAATAGTTTAGGTTAGGCATTGACCTTGAATGGTCAAGGTTAGGATAGATCGTCGGGCAGCGTGTCTCGCAAGAGTTTTTGCCAGATTTCACAATTTGCGGGTTACCTTCTAGACCTGACCTCCAAAACGACAGTCTACAAACCAGTGGGTGACGTCACTGTGACTACGTCCACTTATTTTATACAGCCTACACTGGCCACAAACACATACACACACACACACACACGCCCAGGCCTCCACACTTCCAAGCACACATGGCCGCCCACTGCCCCCTGGGACGGTCTGGATTACAATGTTTAGTATGTTATCTGCAGCTTGGCATCATTAAGCAGTAGCGACATTAGCACTCCTGCTAATCTCAGTCATTTAAATAGCCAGATACAGCACACAGCTGCCGTTGCTCTTTAGTGAATGATAAGCAGGCGGCAGATTGAGTGATGAAACTGATACGCTGAAACCTGCTCCCAAATCTGTGGAGGTGGAGAGAAGGGAAGGGAGGGGCTGCATGCGGCGATGGATTGCATAATGAGCAGGTTTAAGCTGCTGCTTCGCTCGCTATTCCCGCTCTACAGTGCCACACGTCGAGATTCCATTTCAGTCATTGCCTCTGAGATAGCAGCTGAAAGAAATAGCTGATAACTTCACAGATCACAAGAGAAAACAAACCCCACTGTTCCTTGAAATGTGAATCCAGCCGCTCCAGTCTGTCTCATCCCATATACCTAAAATCCATCATGGTCCCTCCCTCTTCTTTCCTCACGATAAGCGCTTTTTCTCTCTTCCATCAAAGACAGAACTCAGACGACAACACGCATGACCGTAATAAGTTGTAATCTGAAGGACATCTACCTCACGCCTCGGAGGCAGAGATAGACAGGAGCTACGCCGACTGCGAAGTGCACTGCATTTGCAATTAAGATCCCTGGGAGCCATTTTCAAGATTATTTAAATGTATAATTACTGACAGATTAATTACATTTTGCACATCAGTTCTGATTAGATGTGATGGAAACTTTGAGTTTAATCAACCCTACATCACCTTAAGGAGTTTGGTTTTCAATTTGATGTCTGGGCTGAAATTAGTTGAGACGTGAATTAAGAACCAGATTCGTGAGAGGATCGTTACAGCTTCTCACTTTTTTGGTCGCATGCAAATGCAACAGAAAAGAAAGTAAAAGAAGAGTTCTCTGGTGAGCTGTGTGAAATGTACACATTTGAAATAACTTGAGGCTTTCAGCTAAG
Organism: Sebastes umbrosus; assembly: GCF_015220745.1. Classification (NCBI taxonomy): domain Eukaryota; kingdom Metazoa; phylum Chordata; class Actinopteri; order Perciformes; family Sebastidae; genus Sebastes; species Sebastes umbrosus. The sequence goes on from NC_051289.1 coordinate 23,406,681, forward strand.
TGAAAAAACTGAATTCTCAAAGGGTGTGCAATGTAAATATGTTCCGCTGTAATGAGGCGCATGGATTCAGTGTGTTTTGTTCAAAGCTGCCGTACCTTGTGGGACACAGCTTTTTCTTTTAATGGTTCGTCTGATGAAAGAAGTGCTGCTTTTGTAACAGATGGAAAAAAAAAAGTGGTGTTGTTGTGTGCTGAGTTCAAATGCGGCTTCTGTGATCCACGGGGAGTCAAGTGGAAGTTAAAGTGTCTGCTTTTATTGTATTTTTCTTTCCATCCCTGCGTTTGTGTGCTGCTCTCTCGCCCTCTCAATATCTATATTTAACACCCTCCTTATCACCTTTTATCTCCCTTCCCTTCCAGTGGATGAGGACACAGAGGGAAGTTCCAGATCGGGTCGTGAGTCGATGTCCACCAGCGGCGACCTCATCGTGGGACCCGGGCTGAACGGCAACCTCTCCAAAGAGGACAGGCAGAAGGATCGGGACAAGGTCGGGGGGAAGGAGAAGAAACCCGAAAGGGACAAAGAGAAGGACAAGGACAAGAACAAAGCCAAGAAGGGCGTGCTGAAGGGCCTGGGCGAGATGTTCAGGTATAGCTCAAAATCCTAAAAACCCTCCCCTGTGTCGCCCCCAAGGCGCCAAACGCTATCTGCTTTGTTTAATTCCACTCAACACGTCAAATTTGAATGCATTCTCTGGATGTTGCTAATCAGGGACCCCTCTCCTTGAACCCTGTGCGATGGAGGGGAGGGGGGGAGTTATCGACCTCGAGGGCCTCTGGCACTTTTGAGCCAGATTATTTTTAATAAGGGCAACATGTTTTATTCATAATCCCGCGTGCGCGCTCCTCCTATCCAAACACGCTCCGCATTTGTTAAACAGCGGACAATGTTCAGGGCCCCGCACGGCGTGGTGAGCCAGTGTGTGGTGAGCTGCGATTTGGTTCTGGGGATAAAAAAGACCTTTTTGAAGATGATAAAATGGAGTGCAGGTTGGAATTGTTGCCTGTGGCTGCTATCCTCTGTGGCTGTCTCATCATGCGGTTGCAAGATTATGGAGGCAGACAACCTTGGAAGACCATGAGAGGTGGCATGATTCTGCTCTCAACCTCCTTTAGATATTCATCAATTCAAAAAAAGAATATGATGTTTCCTAGCAAAAGACTTAATGTCTCACCTGCTTCAGGTCTTCAACATTGTACGTGATAACGCATTAATGCAACTTGTGATTTTTAGGTTTTAGTGGGCTCAGTTTTAAAGCTAGATTTAAGATACTGGCACCATATGAAACTATAAAACCTAAGTAATCTATTGGTACCAATCATGACATATTAACTTATCAAGAAGGAGGCTAAATAACGCTGCAAATTTAAGCTACATTTTGGCGGAGGAAAAACTGATATGGCCATTTTCAAAGGGGTCCCTTGACCTCTGACCTCAAGATATGTGAATGTTAATGGGTTCTATGGGTACCCACGAGTCTCCCCTTTACAGACATGCCCACTTTATGATAATCACAAGCAGTTTTGGGCAAGTCATAATCAAGTCAGCACACTGACACACTGACAGCTGTTGTTGCCTGTTGGGCTGCAGTTTACCATGTTATGATTTGAGCATATTATTTTATGGTAAATGCAGTACCTGTGAGGGTTTCTTGACAATATTTGTCATTGTTTCGTGTTGTCAATTGATTTCCAATAATAACTATATACATAAATTTGCTTAAAGCAGCATATTTGTCCACTCCCATGTTGATAAGAGAATTAAATACTTGACAAATCTCCCTTTAAAGTACATTTGGAACAGATAAAAAATGTGCGATTAATCGCGATTAAATATTCTAATCGATTGACGCCCTAATTATATCCTCACATACACCAGGAAGTTGGAAGCAAATTTGAACCAGATACTTCTGCTAGCAAATGTTGTGGTTGTTACATTATATACATACATTATACACTCCCAGCTTGGAAAATAATTCACTGCCTTTGAGGACTAATGTGCAAAAACATTTTCAAGTTCTTACATAAACAATAGTAGCAGAAATGTGCAAAGAGACGGTGGATGAAAACAAACATCCTGCGGGTATCCATCCAGTATCTCTCTGCAACAAGGAAATTAATGGGGGAGTCACATTAATTATTTCAATTCCGTGCACATTTGAATATGGCATAAATTAACGGTGGAGGCGGTGCGGGCCGTTATCGTGCCGTAAGTTGTTTTCATGTGGATTAGTTTAATGGGATTAGTTAGCGTATCGCGGCACACGGCTCGGTAATGAACAATAAAGACGACAAGTGTGTTTGGAGGTCACGATTGAGGAATGCGGGGGGGAAACTCGCCTTATCTTCCATTATTTTCACTCTTGTGAGTCTTTGCATCCTGTGGTGTAAACGCATAATGACAACACATTCTGTCACACACCCAGGCGTGCAGCACAAACGTGGTATGTTCGCAGGAGTGTGCACACAGAGAAGTGTAGTAAATGAAAGTGGAAATTTGAGCCACAGGTTTTGATACTCTGCGACATGCAATCAGCGCCGTTGGCAAAGCTTTTTGAGTGGCCGTGTGCTCGGCCCGATAGGTGGCTGCTGGGTGATTTTAACTGTGCACGCGGGCCCTCGGCATGCCCTCCTCGGCCTCATCATCGTTCTTCATTATCTTTGAGTGCCACCGCCACTTAAGAGTTGGCACGCGGCAGGCCTTGCTGACACTCCCCCCCTCCTCCTTCCTCCTGCTCCATGCATTTAACACCAGGCCCCGTGCCTCCTGAATGCAAAGAGGCAACCTTCTGAACCAGCGTAGCTCTCTGACGCTCAAGCATTGTCTTTCCTTCTTTCCGCTACTCCTTCTCCTTGATGATACCTCAAACAATTTTTCCACTGAAAAACTGTGACAGCTCCCACACCCACACATCTACGCTGTCCTTTTTCTCTTCAGGTTTAGAAAAGTTAGAGATGGCAAGGAACTGAGGTGAGAATGGATGCGTCCCACTGGATACAATAACAAACTTTTTTTTTTTGTCGTAAAGAACAAAATGGAGTGATGTGAAATGCCTCGCAGTCAAAAGAGAGGAGAGGGAAAGAAAGTGAAAGATCTGTTGCGTTTCGCACTTTTAGCAAAAGTTTTGACAGCGATTTTCAGAACGGAGAAGTTTCGCTGCCTGAGAAAAAGGTTCTGGCTGACAGTAACTCGACACTCTCAGGCTTATGAATCACAGATAGACTCAGCAAGTTTCACATGTGAGCGTTTCATCATCGCATCAAAACATCAAAAAGGCACCCTGATTGGGTTAATCCTTTGTAATGCTCGTCTCTGTGGTTCGCCATTTGCATAAAATGGACGGGCAGGCGCTCGCTCGTTCCTGCATCCTATCACACACACACGCGCGTCTTATACGCTCACGTTCTCCCGCTAAGGAGATTTCAAGGAGTTTGCAGCGCACTGCAATTTGAGCTCATTTGCATGCAGTCCTTTGGACGGCCTGATGAACGTGTAGCGCACGTCTGCTTAATGGACAGGCTGATTGGGAGTGCATTAACATCAGAGCCAGGGGGAAAGGAGGATGGCCTAATATAAGGAGAGGGAGGGAGGATAGAGGGGGAGACTATGAGATAAATACTGCGAGCGCAAGAATGACTGAAAGTGTGCGAGTGTGTGATGGAAAGAAAATTGACTGCCTAAAGCCCAAAGCAAAGAAACTGTAGTGCAGAGCTCCCCTGCCTCTCTGTATCACTACTGTACTGCCTATAGGACGCCTGGTATAGGGTGTACTGTAGCATCCAGTAATGTATAGCTGATAATCTTATGAATGGACAGTAATGCGCATGCATGCATAGGATAAAAAACCAGCCCAGGGCAGCTCCACATCATTGTTATTTCAAGGATGTCTGTTGCATCCAGTGGTTTATAGCGGAGCGCAGGGCGGCCCATTGCATGTGATTATTCATGTCCTTTCTAGTGGATAACATGTGATCATTACTTTCCGATCCTATCAGGTTTGTTTATACGTTGGAAGCTTTGCCCAGGGCTGCGTTAGCATGCTAGCAGACAATGATGTCCCGGCGTGGCCTGTGAGGCTCCCTTCAACATGCCTAATGAGGTGTTGTTTATCTGCTCTGTGACTGACTGACCTCCTCCATCAAAGCCCCATCTCCATCTCTTGTTATGTTTACGCGTCTGTGACCGTGTCGTGTGCAAAAAAAAAAATACCCATCCTGAGTCATTTATTATAGAGTCGTGTGTTCAATTATTGAAACACAGTGAAATTTCATATTTGAATGTGTTAATTAGACTCTGAGATGGAAAAATTTCCATCTCCTTATATTTTTGTAAGGTGTGCACGCATTTTTATATCCAGTTCTGTGGGCCAGTACTCACATTACATTTTCCTCCTCGGCGTACCGTGACTTTTTCATGTGTACCAGAATTTCTCTCAAGCTGCCGGTGCTCTTCTCTCCCCTCTCCATGTCTTCTCAATGGTTCTCTCAGAGATTCATAATGTCATAGTGTTTTCTCTGCCATTACACGGCGCAGCTTCTCATAAGCTGTATGAACATGTTTGATAAATACACTAGGTTATGTGGAGAGAGCATCTGGATGAACCAACGCATGGCATCGCACAGCACGAGGGAGGCGGGGGGTTGAGAACGAGGGTGATGTAATTTATCGATACAATGTTTGCGTTTTTTCTGTGTTTTATAGTTAATGTGACATTATTTTGAAGTTTTCTGAATCCGCTCTTTTGATTTTAGAATATGATTTTACAGCGCAAACATTTCCAGAAGAATTTAATGATCAGACGAAGGTTGTGATAAATAAGAAAATAACCATATAACTAGTAATAATAATGGTCCTAAATGATGTAAAATTGCTAGTTTTAAGTCAAAAACCTTCAGATTTTCTCGGGGGAGGACCCCAAACCCAATATCTCAGCGCATCTTTTATTCACTGTAGAAATTCAGAATGTATCTCTGTATGATATGTGTGAGCATCCTGACTGGGACTCTGCTCCTAAAACCTGAATGAACAACTCACACACCTCAGCTCTGCATGTACACCTGTCTGTCTGTCTGTCTGTCTGTCTGTCTGTCTGTCTGTCTGCTGTTGAGTCCAGCCTATAGACATCCTATAATATATTATAGAGCGATATAAGACAGTAAAACACTTTAAGTATTCATACTATATACCCACCTCCTTAATCATAATGTTTCAGTTATTGGAGTATTATAGGCCTACTATAGAAGATATATAGCCCTAGTTTAATAATAGCTATAAAGTCACAACTGATTATGACTGACACAGTGTAACATGCTTGAAGAAATAATGAATAAATAGGAATAAGTCGCAAGAGATTGCTGATACCGGCCGATACACACGCCAACACGTGAATAAGATTATACGTGTTTTTTTTTTCAGTTCATGCACTGTCTATATCCAAATGATTTTCTATGAATGTGTAAATGTGTTTTTTTCAACAAGAGCAAGGGAAATGCATCACACAGTAGCATGAAGGAGCCAAGCCAGTGAAGGCTGCTAGAATGGAAGGCAGGGTTATAGTACGGAGGAGTGGAGGGGCAGAGAGGTGGAAGGGGGGGGCGGGGCGAAGGGTGGAAGGAGAGAGGGAGCGTGTGCACTGGAGTGAACTGGGGCACCGAGGGAGAGTGGGAAAGGAGGATGAAAAGGAAAGGGGGGGATGAGAGAAGAAGGGAGCTTTTCACAGCGTCAGGCAGTCACGGCATCGGGCTACTGTCTGCCTGTAGGGATGACGGAGGATCTCTGGTGGTTTTTCTACATTTTGTGTGTGTACGTGTGTGTGTGTTCAAGGTACAATTTGCATGTACGTGCGCGTGCAATGCTTTGCGTGTGTGCGCACAGATGAAAAGATGTGTTAATGGGCTCTGGCATCGCCCTCACCCTTTCTCCCCTAGTGCTTCCTCACCCGCGCACACACACACACACACACACACACACACACACACAGTTACCCCTTACCCCCCTACTCCCCACCAATCTGATAAGTGGCACGCCTCACGCCGAGCCATCAGCCGACACCGGAGCTCAGTGTGACAGCCCCCCTTTCTCCACCTCCCCAAACCGCCTACCCTCCATCACCCCCAGGGACCTCATGTGCCTGCTCCTCCCTCCAGATGCAGCCCCACTCACGGCAACATGCGGGAGGGAGAGGGGTGTGGAGTGGAAAGGGAAAGCTGGAGTGGAGGGATGCTTTCCATCCTTCAGTCTTTATTATTCTTCGGCAGTGTGGAAGCACGCCGGGAGCACCGGAGTGTGTGTGTATGGGGGGGGGTTTGGCACGAGTGTGTTAGCATGCATGTGTCCATATTCTAGTATGCCTAGAATATGGATACCATGCCACGAAATTGCCTAATGTGTAGCATGAGAGTAGGTAGTTAGCGTGCTCCGGCGCCGCTCCGTGTCTTCATATACCATATGATTCTTTCTGCTCGTGTGGGTGTGAACAGCTGATGGCGGGTAAGCCGGCTTGATCATTAGTACGCCGACATGACACATGCATTAGCCTGGCTTTCTTTTTTTATGCACACACACACGACCGAGGGCGTGCCTGATGGATCAACACACACCCTTATACTCTCTTTTATAACGCACCCCATCGTCCCCTCCACCTTCCCTCGCGCACACACACACACACACACACAAGGCGCACATATGCTTGTAGTATTATGCCACAGTTGATTTGGAGACAGCAATTAGCTGCCTCCACATGTGGGCCCTGACATCTGCTGAATGCAATCTTAGAGAAAATGATAATTGTTCTTCTTTTGCTCGGGCTCACTCATCACCGCGCCGAGGTAGTAAAGGCGAGCACGGGGCGCAGCATCGAGTACCGCAAGTGAGAATGACTGGCAAGCTGGGGTGAGGTGAGGAATATGAGAAAGGCAGCATAAAGATAATTACATGAAAAAGAAACTAATGTAACATGGACTGTGGATGGTGATGCTATATGATGAGCATCAGCTCAGCAGGGCGGTCAGTGATTGGGGGAGAAGTTGCTTTTTCTAGTCTCCGAGGATTCACTCCTTTCGAAGTGCCTGTGCGCAACAAAGTGACTCACTGTCAGCTCTAGGGGCACTTCTGTCTGCGCTGCTGACCCCTGAACCTTTGACCTCCCTGTGGAGCGAGCTAAAGCAAAGTGAGCCACAGATTTACCCTGTCATAGTTTTAATATTTCAGAGAGAACTCAGCAGTGAACTTTGGCAGCTTTTGGCAGCTTTGCCAAGTGTAAAGTCATACCTCAATATCACCTTCAAATGCCTGCACAGCTAAAAGAAATATCATGTCACCGAGGGCACTATACAGAGAGAGGGGGGGGGCAGCCTTTTCAACTTCTTGGGGATCTTTTCAGAAGAACCCCCCCCCCCCAATCCCTCGTGTCTTCATAGCTGGTGCAAGACATTAAATTGGTCATTTTTTGGGTGGTGAACTCCAAACTCCCTCACAAAAACGTCCTCTTAGTGTGACATCCCATTACTCTCCTCCCTGGCAATCATGTACCAAAGAGGCCCAGCGGGGGCCAGACTGCAAACAACAAAGTCCCCCCCCCCCACTGAGAAGATTAGCGCCACTGTCACAGGGTGCAACGTCGGGAGATGAAAACAGTAAAACAAGAAAACTCTTCTGTACGCCAGGTTAAGGAGAGTACAGCTTTGTGTCTGGTGTCAAAAAATTGGATGTCACTGTCAATTTCTGCCGAGGGTGAAGCAGTTAGACGGAGGGAGAGGCTGAGTGATAGGATAAAGGAGGAGGGGGGAGGAGAGGATGCTCTGCGACATCAGCCACCATGCGTGGATGAGAGATGGCCGTTTCAGGCATGGGGGGGTGCAGAGAGAGAGGGGGGAGGTCTGGCTGTCCGGCCGCACTTCCTCTGCTTCTGGCCACTCGATGCAAATGTGATTGGGCAGTGCTGGGCCTCCATCAGACAGCCCTGAAGTAATTAGGTTTAGAATGATCATGCAGTGCTCCGAGATAGACCTTGAAGCATGGGGAGAAGTGGGGAAGCTGCGTGTGTGTGTGTGTGTGTGTGTGAGGAGAGGTGGTGTTGCACGATGGAGTTAATTGAATCTGAAATCTTGTCGGCCTGAAATGAGATACACCGATGTCTCTCACGCTGTGGCTCAGGCAGAGGGCTGCAAACATGACTGAATTCATAAAGTATGTTATTAAAGAGCTCAAATTAAGTGCAGCAGTGCACCCCTCCATACTCTACCAGGCCTGTGACTACTAATGATCCAACCCCAGTGGAATCACACCGGGACCCACCGATGGAAACCCAAGACTCCCCTTACTATTCTCTCCTCCAACATGTTGTCTCTTCTCTTTAAGCTTTGTTTATACTCCGTGGCGCTGGCCTCCGTAGATGGCGCGTGCGCTACGAGCATGCACGGAGGCGTATATGCTCAACGCATTGTTCGTTACAACATGCTCCGAAACGCCAGGGGGGGCGTAAAAACAACATAGTCTGTGGATAAGCAAGAAGTCAACGAGTGTTACCAGAGAGGATGATAATAATTAACCGTTTAATCATTAACCAACATTAAGAATTTTAACCGATTAACGCTATCGGTTAAAGGATTAAAAGAAACATTAAAAATGAATTAAAAAGCTGCACGAAACTCGGAGGAGCGGCTTGTCACTTTAAGCAGAAAAGCTGGTCCACCTTAACAGCCCACCTTAAGACAGTCTGAGCCAGTGTTGCAAGATACAGAAAGGTTGGCTCCGGTCTTGAGGAGTTGTAGCATTTTTTCACCGACAAAATAAACCGTACACACACTGCTACAGCTGTAACGCCACTGACAACCCCACACTCACCGCCGCCACACACACGCGGTCTGTCGGGCACTCGATAACGTTACGCCAGGCAGAGACACAGCTGACAGCCTCGCAGCTATACTCAATGGTGCGGTGGAGACTTACTGGGAAAGCGACTGCATGTGACCGCGACAACACAACTTGTCACGTGTTGCCTATTTCTTTCCAAAAATGTAATGACATTTGACTGTCCCTGTGCTCTCTCAATGAACAGTTGTAGAGATGTCTTCCCTCGAAGGTGTCCATGTTGAAATGAAAAGGCGCAGCGCACGAAGTGGGCGCGTAGTTCTAAAAATTCAGAGTTGCAAGACCAAGCGCCGCGCCAACTTTGCGTGGTGTGCGAAAGACACGATGATGCAATTTTCTATCACGCGCACCTCGCGCCGGCGTCCGTAAACCAGGCTTTACGCTTCGGCTATCTTCCTTACTCTCCTCTTCTCTCCCGCTCTCCCTCCCTCCATCGTCTCTCCTTTCATCAGCCTCGACGTTCCAAACAGACCCCGCCGGATGTTTCTTAACTTGCTCCCTCTCCGTTTGATATTTGTTTTTCACACTTTGGAGACACTTTGATTCCACTTTGATGTTATTTTTTCGCTCTGGCCCGAATCGCTTTGATCAATCAGAGAAAAGACTGTTCCAATGCGAGTGGACTCTCAGAGGAGAGGCGGATTTGAAAATAATGAGAAAACATTAAGAACACGTACAAAGATCTGAGAACGGCACAATCCCATTTTGTTTTTGTAAATAGTACAAATGAATCACAAATGCCCCCCCCCCTCCACCGTAATAAACCATATTCAATATATGTTTTGGTCTGAGGAGAGGGAAAAGTATAAGTTGAATTAGAGATGCAAAGCATGCTTGATATTACAGAGACAGAGGTGAGAAATGCACATGGGAGAAGCTATTTATTTCCCCCTGTGCTATGCAAATGAAGCGAGCTGCCTGCTACAGTACGACTCATTGCTAGTCTGCTCACCCATCCACAAGGCTTAGCATGTAATGAAATAGAGGCCTTTGGCTGGAATGACCTTTCCCATCCAACTGAGTTCCCACCTGCTGATGTGTGCGCACACCTTAACATGTGAGTGAGAGGATGGCTATTGGGTAGAGAAACAATCACAGTAAAGGCAAGCAAGATAAAACATGGAAAATTGCTTTTGAATTACAAAGGTAATATCAATCGATGTTGAATTACACTTCTGATTCCCATCAAAGGCAACCAATTAAAGCCAAGAACCGTATTCCTCTTGTTCTGTCAGCGTCTCGACATGTGTTCGGCATGTAAAGTGAAATTGTCTATTTTTTTTTCTCCTGCGTTTCCACCTCTCTCCTTCTCTGTCTCCCAGACTATGATCTTTTTTTTCTGTCTTTGGTGAGAGCGTCAGAGAAATGGGGATTCTTTTCATGGTTGGATCAGGATTTCATTCCTCCCTGTGTTTGTCATGAAGGAATCTTAATTGGCCTCTCACTGCCATACCAGGATACCAAGATGTGTGAGCTCCCCACCCACCTAGTCTGTTACTGAGGGAGGATGTAGATGGGGATGAGTGTGTGATGATGGACTGAACAGTCCACAATAACAGATAAAGGCCAGTTGATATTTTGATTTCTTAACTCATAATGGGCTTCTTCTGCACCGTCTGGTTTACAGTACGTCCAGAGCTAACATTCAGGGACAATGCAGGAAGTAGCGTGTCCTTTATGTGGAGAGTTGGAAAGTAAGGGGTGTGGAGGCCAGGGTGGTGGATGGGCGTGTCCCAACACATGACCTGCAATGCCTTTTCATTAACCATGACCGCAATCAATACATTCTCACTCCCAACTCGTCAAATATCTCCTCTTAGTCAGTAGGGCTGGGCTTTATGATGATATATTGTCAAAACGATATAAAAATATCTATCGTATTTATTTTTCTATATCGTTTCTATCGCAATATAGGCTAGGCCTATATTTATTTTTCTCTATATTTTCATTTAAAATAGTTATGTTCATTTTTCACTCAAGTTCCTAAAATGAGAAAAGTGGCGAAAAATGTGGTTATTTCATGTTATATATTGTTATCGAGATATGAAATGACCTCTATCGTGATAAAAGATTTTGGCCATATTGCCCAGCTCTATTGGTCAGTGCCCCTCGGCATCAGATGCTTAGTTTTGGACGTGTCAGGGACGGCGTGTCAATATACGCTCACTACGTGATGTTTCAAAATAAACTTCCGTTTTCACAGGAAGTTAGGTTAAGGCAACACATCCACTTCATTAGGGTTAGGAAACGGTCGTGGTTGATGGTAACTTCACTGACTAACGACTCACATGACTCACGGGGATAACAATACTGACAAGTCACGTAAAGGGTGCCTCCGTATGTGAGTTGCCACAATCCTTACTTAACCTAAACTGCGTTCCCCAAACTCAAGTGTTTTAGTTGCCTAACCTTAACCATACCGTAATCAGAGTTTGTCATAACCATGACCTTTCCCTAACCTCAACCATGCACAGTTGTCATACACACAGAATTTTAAAAATCTTGGCATTGGACATTGAATCAGGAGTTTTGTTGAATTGCCAAATATTGACGTTCTTGTCTGGTGTGAGTTGGTATACCAACTTAACCTCGGTAGTATTTAATGGTTCATTTGTAGTCTCATGCCAGTGGTATTGTTATACCGCATTTCCCATAAACCCCTCTGCTCCCTGACACAAGGAGGATGTTTCTTTTTTTATCACAAGCTTCTTTTCTCTTGATTTATCAGCTTTATGTTTGCTGGTGATCCATTCCAAAAACCCACCTCCTTCCAGTTTCCTTGGTGCTGTACATTAGTGTAGCACATATCCCATTCGGTGTCTGCAATATATAATGTAATGTGGAGGTGGGTAGAGGCTGCAAATGATCTTATTGATCTCGCCGTCTCATTTGTTTATAGTAATTGCGCTGAGGTTTTATAAATGATTTCATGACTTAGAAAATGCTCCATGCAGCATGTTTAATTTGACATATGGTTCTGTTCTTGTAGTATTTTTTATGTGTTTTGCTTTGGAGAACCAGCAGTTTCATCCAACGGTAGAGCGAAGAGGAGTGTCCGGGGTGATTTATTTAACCTGCTTGTGATGTACAGTCACTATCCCTGAGAACCCATGGGGTTCCTACTCTCGCTCATCCTCACTTTACTCACAATTACTGTCACTCCCTCCCTCTTTCTTTCCATACATCCACCCGTAAGCCCCTCTCCCCCCTCCTCCTCCTTCCAAGCTGCCCTGGAGATTCATCGTGGCATTGACAGAAAGACCTCTCCCGTCTCCCTCTGAATGCTGGGAAGGATGTATATCACGGATCAGCGGCTCCGCTCGGGCCGCTGTGTGTCCATGCCTGTATTTCAAAGTCTGACGTTTACGAGACAGGAAACCTGCCTCACTTCTCCCCTCGCCTGTCCTTTAGGTGAGCGCTTTGGAAATCAGGCATTTGAGCGTCGCAAAAACACATCCGTCTCCAGACTCATCAGCGCGTAAATTAGTCGGGAAATAATTGCGAGAAGCAAGGGTTATCAAAACAGAAGAGGCGAAAAAATGTATAACAAGGACAATAATCACAAGCTATTTCCTCTCACCTACAGTACGCGTCCCACTGGCTTTAAGTTGTACGAAGTTAAAGATCTGATCCCAGTGAGTTTCTGCACATCACTGGTATTTTGTTTCCAAAATCCAGGCTGCCTTTTTTTTTTTTTTTTCTGCTGTGGCACTTCCACATCCACAATTGCGGTTGCTATCATTAAAAGAGCTGAGCATACTTTGGGGTGCTGTGTTTGCTGAATGCTGAGTTTTTTTTGTGCGTTTGAGGCATGCGGCAGCCGCCTAGCTGAGGATACAGAGAGTGGCAGTGATCAAAATGGCCTATTAGGAATGCAGTGTGCCATACTGTATCTAGGTCACAGTCTGAGCCACCTACTGTAGCTCTTCCACAGAGAAACCACAGCGCTGTCCCCTCCCCTCATTCCTGCATCCCTGTGTGTGTGTGTGTGAGTGTGAGTGTGTGGGCTAGGTTGGTTAAGGATTAGCCAAATGTGACTGTGTATACAGTATGTATATGAGCATGTGAGATCATATGTGTGTGTGTGTGTGTGTGTACTTGTGCATGGGTTGTGGCTAGCAAAGGCATTTGGCAACTGATAATGTGTTTGTCTTAGGGCTGTCGGGCAATTCAAATATTTAATTATGATTAATCACACACTTTTTATCTGTTCAAAATGCACCTTAAAGGGAGATTTTTCAAGTATTTAATACTGTTATCCACATGGGAGTGGGGAAATATGCTTGCTTTATGCAAATGTATATTTATTATTGGAAATCAATTAACAGCACAAAACAATGACAACTAGAATGGCACTCTGAGAGCGCAGACCTCCGCCAAGGTGCGTGACTTTAAAAACACACACACAGCTCACAGCTGGCGGTACCGTGAGGTGGTCGGCTTTTTATTAACACGGTGTGTTTCCGTGTAACGTATCGGAGGATGCCCTCTCTCATTCAGCAGCCTTGTTATGTCTGAATAACGTTACACTACGTTGTCTCTCATCCCGTCATCTACCGCTTTTTCCTTTCTCACCGTGGACGGCCAGCAGCTCCCGCACCTCGATGTCTCGCCACACATCCACACACGTATCTCTCTGCTCTCAGAAGGAGGCGGGGTCATGCGTCATCGACGCGTCATCAGTTACACTGCGCATGTGTTATCTTAATGCTCAGGATGATTGGAATTCTTAAAAAAATTACTGAATCCGGATCGTGATACGGATCGCCATTGTCATTCAAATCCATCGCAGACTTTTGGAGTAATCCTTCTAACAAACAGACAAACAAACAAACAAACCAACAAAACCTTTGGCCTTGGCAGAGGTAAATATTGTCCAGAAACCCTCACAGGTACTGCATTTAGCATAAAAAAATAACCTCAAACATGGCAAACTGCAGCCCAACAGGCAACAACAGCTGTCAGTGTGTCAGTGTGCTGACTTGACTGTGACTTGCCCCAAACTGCATGTGATTATCATAAAGTGGGCATGTCTGTAAAGGGGAGACTCGTGGGTACCCATAGAACCCATTTACATTCACATATCTTGAGGTCAGAGGTCAAGGGACCCCTTTGAAAATGGCCATGCCGGTTTTAGTTAGCCTCCATGTCGACAAGCTAATATGACATGGTTGGTACCAATGGATTCCTTATGCTTTCTATAAGATAATGCCAGTATATTCACTCTAGCTTTGAGTCTGCTTCAACCTAAAAATTGCAAGTTGCGTTAATGCGTTAAACAAATAAGTGTTGTTAGAAACAAATGTGCATTATTATTGCATTAACTTTGACAGCCCTAATTTGTCTGTTTGTAGTGAGTCAAAGAAAAGCGTGCAGGATGATGCGGGTGGTAAAAATGTCAGCAATTCAAATGACTTTGTCTGATGTGAATGCACACACACACAGACACACACACACACACACACACACACACACACACACACACACACACACACACACACACACACACACACACAGACACACACACAAAGCTTACCCCAACACCTGAACTTCCCTCGGAGCTGCTCAAGTGTTTCTATGTAAATTGCCCTTCAGAAACTCCCCCCTCACTGCGCTCATACACTTTAACAAATGGCTGTATGAATGCGTTTGGACTGTTTATTTGTGTTGTAATGAGAGGCTTTAATCAGGGGTGTCAGGGATTTGAAACATTCCTCTGAGCGTGTGCAGAAACACCCCCTCCCCTCCACACAAACACGCACACACACACACACATAACTCAGTGATTTATGTGAAACATTAAAGGCAATCATGTTGGGCTGGGCCTCGTCCTTTGTATTTCACAGGCTGTTTGAAATATGGAAAAGCCAAGCTGTCCCTTGATATACAGGCACACATATATAGAAACACACACACGCACACACACACAAACACATGCTTGTGTACCTGCTATTGCTTAAATATGAATAATTGGCACACAGAGCAAGCAGATGAATGCTGTTTTTTTCATCCATCTTGCAAATACACACACAGGCATGAAAGAACTTTTAGTTGTAGACAGACATTCAAACTCTACTTCCAACACACACACACACACATGTATACACTTATTCAGTTCAACAGTTGCTTTGATACTGATAGTTGTTAGTTTAAAAGCATCCTCATTCACTGTGATGCAGCTCTACATTCTGTCTGGTCTCTGTTTCTTAATAAGAGCGGATTAACTCCGTTGCTGGAATTTTAAAAATCTACCATACCCTCCTCCACACACACATTCACAACATAACGGCACAAACAAACACAGCGGAAGCAAAATAAAATATCTGTAGGATGGGATGCCACCCAAAAATAGCCCTGCGGCTATCTGCGACTGACCATTCTTCACACACACACACACACACACACACACACACATGTATTTATTTTAGTCTAAACCCTTTTTCTTGTTTACTCTTCCTCCTACCAGTTAGGAGTGTTGGCGGCGAGGCTGTGTTAGTCTTCAGCTATCTACAGTATGTCTCCTAACAACTAGACCAGCGGTGGAATGGAGTTGTTGATTCGGCCATTGGACACAGACTTGGATAAGAGAAAAAGGAAGAAAAACAGAGCAAACGAGGAAGATAAATTGTGAAAGGGAAGTGTGAAGAGGGGAGTAAACATGGAAGAAGATAGAGGGTTGCAGAAAATAACAGGAAACACTGACTGACACGGCAGGAAAACATAAATTTAAGGCTGAAAACTATTTTCTGAAAGGGCGGCATCAATTTCCATGCATCCCCCGGAAAATCTTCATTTCCATACAATAACCTCTTTATGGTAAACAGGTTGGGACAGGCGAAAAAAGACTGTCATTTAAATACAACGATCCGGGATGGCAACTGTAAATTGTTTTTTTCGTTTTCATTATTTCGGTATGACCATGTAGAGCGTCACTGAAACGGAACATCCGTCAACGCGACGCCGTCTCCTTCGCTCAGCTGGGAGAACCCTAAGAGGCGTATAGGAGTATCTGGTGAGAATCATTTCTCCTCCGTCTCTCGCCCGTGGCGCTGTCCCCGCTGCTGGGGCCGGGCCTGATGTCATGAATAAATGCATGTCATGCCTCCGTGGTGCGCGACACGCCGCTTTTCCCACCCCGGTGTGAACCATTTCGACTCCCATCCTCCCTCCTCCCTGTGCCTCTCACCCACTGTTTTCACACCATCGCTGGAGGAATTAGGCCCGGCTTCCCTCTAGAGCTGCAGCCAATCAACAGCAGCCCCCCTTCTCCTTTCCTCACGGGGAAATCGATTGGTTCGGTGCGCGCCACCCCTCGTCCAATGAGGGGAAAGCGCAGAGATGTCATATCTCGCTGTGACCTGTAAGAGGCAGAGTCTCTGTAAAAAGGCAGAGGAATGTGCAACTGCGTTAAGGGTTGTGTTATTTTTGAAAGCACGTGAACCCCCAAGATGGTGTCAACCCAAAGGGGCGCTACCTTATCTCACACATTCATTGATGAATCTCAGGTTGCAGTCTTCCTTTAACTCTTAAGGCTTCTCTGAGGATGCCTCAAATTATAGATTCTGGTTTTAAAAGAGGTCTGGCTGAGCAGGGAAAGCGCTGACTGACATTACAGGTTGCGGATAATGAGTTCCGTGGGGAAGGGAGATAATCGGCTGGCGGTGGCTGGAGGCTGGATGAACATCCTCCCGTGCCTCTCCGGGCTCCGGTGTCCCTGGAAACCAGTGGTGGGGACATTACGCCGAGGCCACTCGACGATAACGAATGCCCCTTTAATGCCTGTTAACGATCGCTGGGTCACAGTGTGATTCCCGGGGAAGAAAAAAAAAAAAAAAAAAACTCCCTTTTTCTTTCTCTGACTGTATTATTGGATTTTTTTTTTTACAAGGCATCTGTGTGTCTCACCCCAGGTAGAGAGTGTTTACTCGCCACAGCTGCAACAACACTTAGCTGGCGAGGAGGACAGACAAATCCGACAGCCTCGCCTTCCTAACAAGGCGCTATTAAAATTACATGCCACTGTCAGGGTTTTGCCCCAGGTGAAGCACTGTGTAGAAACCGTGCACTGCTTCGTATTGACATGCCCTTGCTTTGGACGAGGATAGGAGAAAGTGTGTGTGTGTGTGTGCGAGTGTGTGTGCTAGTCTAACTTTCTGCTGTGTACTTTTGCCATCAATAAGATGATAATAACGTCTCGATTCTTCTCTGAGAGAATATTTTTTTTATGGTGCTTTATAGATTATCACCGTGAAATGCAGCGGGTGGAGTTATTTATTTTCTTCCCGACTGCGACAAATACAGTTTCTGGGTGGGGGGGGGGGATGGGGGCTCAGACGGCACATCAGACGGACGTCTGCGGGGGACTCCGCCCCGGGAGATTCGGATTAACTTTCAGGTTGGCCGAGCAGAAACCATAATGATTCTCTCTGTCTGCCCTTGAAATTATCTTCTCATCACTTACTCAAATTGATAGATGCAGTCGCTTTTTTTCTCTTTCTGGCTCACCTGTTCCATTTGCAGATTTGACTAATTTAAACACCTTATATGTGAGGGTTGAACCAGGTGGTCCATCACATCACTTTGAATTTTAGGAGAAGAAAATAGACGGCTATTCCCCGCTGTCCTCTCAGCAAACTTCCTGTGAGCAAACCCACAAAGTCCCCGCGGAAGATGTCAAAACAGATTAGCTTCTCTCAAATCTACTCCCCAGATTAAATGATTGTAACAATCAAACTGGCTTTGAGGCTTTGCATAATTTACTTTTTTTCTCCCTCTCTGAGAAATTCAGTCTTTGACTTTTTACTCCCCCTATTGTGCCGCAGCCTTGAAGTATTATTACCCTGTAAATCGATAAAGATGATGTATGAGGCATCCACTGCTAGTGGTATAAACCCTTCTGTTTACTGTGATATATGAGGATGTATCATATTGAATGGAGTACCTATTTACTGACTTCTTTTATAGTAATATCAGACACACGCAACAAAGCCAGCTACTCAGGAATATGCCTACAATATGCAACAATATTTGAACATTTTATGAGATGCTGTCGGCGGAAGTCAGGACACTTGATTGAACACTTGATGTTTCATCGCATCAGTGGCAGTCATAACATCACTAAAGCATATATATGACTGACGCGTTAGATTACATACCACTCAAATGAGGTTTGATGGCCAATCAGACATTATCGGAGCCGAGCGGTGACGAATAGCACAGAGCAGCCTAAAGGTTATAAATAATCCCTGCTAGATGCGTGGATTTATGTGTGCGTATCACTATCATCTGCATCTCACTCAGCTGTTGTGTCTGCGCTCACGTAATCTCAACGGAATGTCTTTTCTACCCAGGTGGTTTTGCGATCTACATCTCTCCTCCTCGCCATCGTTCTTTGTCTTTTGATGGGCTCCTCTGCATTTGTGTATTCATCACTCTTACCTGCTGTTCTCCACAGTGAGATAGATGCTTAGGAACGGATCATTAAACAGAGCTCTTCGGTCTGGTGGACTGAAGCAGGGAAATAAGATCAGAGCTTTATGAGGATGTAAATGGCATATCATTGTTTACCTGGCTTTAATGGAGATGTGAAGTTCAGCTGTTGCTCAAATAGTGACCATTGCAAGTCATTTCAAATAGCAATTTAACAGAATAATCTTAAAGAGGACCTATTATTCTTATTTTCAGGTGCATATAGGGCTGTCGATTAAATCGATTAAAATATTTCATCACGATTAATCGCACGATTTTCCATAGTTAAGTGTGATTAATCACATTTTTTATCTGGTCAAAATGTACCTTAAAGGGAGACTTGTCAAGTATTTAATACTCTTATCAACATGGGAGTGGGCAAATATACTTGCTTTATGCAAATGTATGCATATATCATATCATGGGAAATATCTTCACTAGCTTTAAAACCGAGCCTGCTACAGCTTCCGATCGCAAGTTGTGTTCATGCATTAAAGAAATTAGTAGTTGAATTTGCGTTACTATGCCGTTAACTTTGACAGCCCTCGTGCATACTTGTATTTTGGGTTTCTACTAGAACATGTTTATATGCTTTAATGTTCAAAAAACAATTTAGTTTTCTCATACCGGCTGTGCTGCAGCACCTCTTTCCACCCGTACCCCCATCCCTTTCAAAACAACCTGGTCTGCTCTGATTGGTCAGCTGGCCCACTCTGTTGCGATTGGTCAAACGAACCAAACCTTTCGGACTCCACTTCAGCTCCGCATTAACTAGTTTTGTTTGAGGCCTTGCCAAACGAGCTGCTACGCCTATGTGTTACTTGGTGACATCAACACGTTACGGAAGAAAAGGGAGGCCTTAAAGCGAGGCGTTTCAGGTAGTTCAGGAGCAGTGTTTCTCTGGGGGGGGAGTAACTCCCTTTGGCCTGGACTTTGGGCTTTGTAACTTTGCAGACCTTTTACATGCGCAAAAAACTACAGTACATAGCAGACTAAAGGAAAGTGAAAAAGCATAACAGGTCCTCTTTAATTCAAATAGCCACTTTCAATTGTTTTGAAGGAAAAACTAGCAAGTGGTGGTTTTGAGTTAAGATTATTCTGTTAATCTACTGTTGCCAAGGTCAACAATGACCAGTGTCCATTTCAAATAGCAAATGATGTATAACGATATGTAATAATAAATAATGTCATGCAGCCACATTACAAAGAAACTAGTCTTGACTTTTAAGCCCAAATAAGTTCTCCTTCCCCAAACTCCAAGATGTACTGTAGTTACTCCATTGTCATTCTACCCATGAGTTGTGGCTGCCAATCAATATCTTATTATCAAGCCTCATCAACCTCACTCTCAATACAACTATCCTGATGCCAGCTCAGATTAATGCCAACGTGCCAATACTGGCTCAAGAGTTTTACAGAAACGGCAGAGTTTCTCCTCACCCCCCCCACCTCCCTCTTCCCCTGACACTGATTAACTCCAAATCATTACTGTTTCTTATTGGATTCCCTTCGTTTCTCAAATGAGACACTTATCTTCCACAGACAGGTATGAACATCAATACAGTGTGCAGTTTTCATACACACACACAGTGGTACCAGAGATTTCTGTATGTTCCTACTGAAAAAAAAATGTTGAGTGTAGAAATATTACACTGGGGGTTTGTGCGTCAGTGGAGGTTTTGGTGGCTAATCCTGTGTTCCAGCGCGTTCCCCACTGGCAGGGACTCAAGCTGTTCCAAGTGAAGGGCAGAGCCATGTTGCGAACCAAGCAAGTGTCCCGATAGCCTTCTAATAGCTCTGGTAGTATCGTCCCTTTTCCTCCGCCTCCGCTTTGATGTGGGCCCTCCTTCTCAGGCCACCGGCGATGGGAGAATAGCTGCTGTACGCCCAGGGTCCTGCTCAGTCTAATCCGCCAATATGTTTCACTATGACAAATCCCTCACTGTATTGATGTTGATCCAGAAGAAGAAGAAAAAAAGTTGAGGGCAGAAGTTTGTCTCCCCTACGGTTATTTTATGTCTTTTTAAAGGGGGGGGGGGGTCGAAGCAAGAAGAGACTGAAAAAAAAAATTGGAAGAGGAAAAGAGGAAGGTGAATTTTCCTCAGGAAGTTAATGAAAGTCCTTGAAGTGAGGCGAGAGAAGCTGTCACCTGCCCTGGTGATAGATAGCAGGCTCACTATTATTAGCATTCCCAGCCCCAGCCTGGAGTTTTATGCCTTACTAGAGCCATTTGTTGATTAATTAATCAGGTAATGTATGCTATCTGTGCTACAAAAGCACCCACATATCGCTCCCTTTAGCCTCTCCTGGGCTAAACCACAGACCAGAATCTCCCACCAGGCCGCAGCACATTCGAAAAAATTACAATTCCAAAGCAGCCGCTACCAAAGAGAAACCATTTGCACAAAGGTCCTGGCTGCTTTTAATGTAAAGTAGAATAATAAACATCCGTGAGGGGGAAACAGTCTCCCATTTCATGAATATATTCCCTTCCACCGGCCCAGAGTCAACCTTGTCTGATGTAATTTTTTCAGCTTTCGGAGAAAGTTTTCAAACTGTCAAATAAAGCTCAGCCATGAGGAAGGTAAAAATAAACCGGGATTGAAGCACCGTGGGGCTGCGAGACTGCACAGCTTAATGCTTTCTCCTGTTCCTCCGTCTGGAAATTGAACGGGTCCGCTCAAAAAAAAGCCTGTGTGGTACATCATAATCAATGTCAGTGTGTACAATGCTAGAACATCGAGTTACGTTATGTAATATAAACAGTCGATAAAGATCCAGTCCTTTTCTGTGATTATATTTATTGAATTTCTTCTCACGTCTCACATAACCCATATACTTTCTGCTATTGCCTTATCTTTGCAATCATCAAATTTGTTCATACAAGTGGGCTGGTTTCCACCGACCTGACAATCACATAAGCCTGCAAGGTTTGCAGTACTTACGTTTTACAGCTTTTATTGACTTTTCACATTTGTAACATATTGTATGACGGTAGTACAAAAACAACATGAAGCAAAACAAATAGTTAGCATTGGATAGTCTAGAAATATACGTAATTCCACTAATTCCATGTTTAAATAGGTCTCCTTATCAGCATTTCAGTTCATGTAAGTGGTTCATGTTTCCCAATTTCTATCAAGACATGTTCAGCTTTTTTGCAAGCAATAGTTTACACAGATATACAGTATGTCCCTTCCTCATGTAATCTCTTCAACATTTCAGTTGTTAAGAATTGCGTACAATCTCCATTTTTATGCCTCTGCGCCGGTGACAGCCGTGGCTGGAGGCATTATGTATTCGGTTTGTCCCAATTGGGTTGTTCCAAAGAAGAACTGATTAGTTCGCGTTTTTTGGCCGTAACTTTAATTTGGACAGACATGGATGTAAACTGCAACTTGACTGGTTGGCGGAGGCATACAACTAAGAGGTGGTCATTTTACAATTGTTTTAAAAAGCCTTCATTTTTGTGCAGCCTTGGTATGATTTGCCTCCAGGTCACCACATATCCATAACACTTGTTGGGTGGTTAGTTGTATGCATTCGATTTGGGAAGTAATGAACTGAGTTAAAGGTCCCATATCATGCTGATTTTCAGGTTCATGCTTGTATTTTGTGTTTCTACTAGAACATGTTTACATGCTTTAATGTTCAAACAAAACATTATTTTTCTCATCGCGTCCGTCTGAATAAACCTATATTCATGCTCTGTCAGAAACGCTCCGTTTTAGCACATTTCAACAGCGTGGCAACGGAATTGCGTTGTTTGGAAACAGCTTGGGTCCATGTTTACTTCCTGTCAGCTGATGTCATTCACATACACTGCAACAGGAATTAAACTGGGACACATTTAGAGTGTTTATGTTTAAAACTGTGAAATTGTCTAAATATTGTAGATTTGTGACATCACAAATGGACAGAAATCCTGACGGCCTGTTTCAAACGCACAATTTCTGAATACGGGCTGTGTGTATTTTTCTTGGATTGAGTGTTTTGATACTTTCACAGTATTTATATATCACTTAAACCTTCTTTATGATATAAAAGACATGAAAATCTCACTTTTTACAATATGGACCTTTAAGTTCAGCCCGTCAGTTAGAGCTACAGTATGTTTCTTTGAGATTTTAATATTTATCTCTGACTCTTACTTGGCATTTATGTACAGCACGTGTTTAGTCTCCCTTTTTTCCATTAGTACTTACAAGGCATGCTTGAAGGCTGCATCCACAGTTACCTTAATTATACCATTCATGTCTATTCAGTGACCCATCCTCACCTTTTTCATAAAATAATCCCTCAACTGTCATTATCTAAAGACATCTTCTGACCTATAAACATGGTGTTCATACTCAATAGACATATTTAATGAGGCTTCACAAGCCCATACATTGAGAACCACACACCGTGGGTCAAAGTAGACACTGTATATACCGCATATGGTGTACACATGTGCTTCTCTATGCATGTGCAAAATGGCCGTCATGTGCGCTTCCTGGATATCTGTCTGGAGTACTTCCTCTTTCTGTATCCTTCCTTCACAGCTGGCACCATTGTGGAGCAGCAGGAAATGACATCATACTTTCATGATATTGCCTTTCCTGTTCTGTCTCATCAGATAGTTTATGTGCACGTGTATAAAGTCGACAGCTGTTCTTGGTGGTATCCACAAGCACATTGTTGTGAGTAATAAAGCCAGTGGAGTCAGTTAATAGAGTTGTCTAGTGTGTGTGTGTGTGTGTGTGTGTGTGTGTGTGTGTGTGTGCAGCCCTGTAAATGTACTGTACTCCCTGTCAACTGCATGCCTCCTTTCTGTTTTTCCCATCCCTCATCATTTTCTCACACCTCTCCGTCAGCCGGAGTCTCCAGTCATTTATCCGCCAAGCACCGAGCTCGACCGACCCGAGGAATTTATGATCATTGGCTCGGCTTATTCTCACCTTGCTGCAAAGCTTTAACGGATTTACCGCCACCGGCGTGTCACTCCCGTCATTAAAATGTAAAAAGTTTGCGACGCTGCCTAGAAAGTTACAAATGATGCCGGCGAGCTCGGGCCGTTTCCCTCCGCTTACATTTTTTGCCCGGCTGCAGGTAGTTTGTTCCCATTCCTCGCTCCGAACTAAATCATGAGCTGTCACTGCTCCCATCACTCTGAGTAAACTCTACAGCTCAGGGAGGAAACGGGCAGCTCATCCTCGCTTTTAAAAGGGGGGAGTTTTTAGCCATTTTTCCACTTTTCAGACTCGCACTGAATCTTTTTCTGCTGTCCTGGATGGAGACTTGGCAGCGAGGGAATTCACTACTACACTGAGTTATCTTTTGATATGGCTTGATGCATTTTGATTGCATTCATATGAAAAAGACCAAGTTATTCTTTCAATAAGGAATGGGGGCCCGGGGAGACTCCTCCTGAGCTGTCTTCCCAGTACAAACCCGACCTGAAGATTTTGACAGTTTGACACTTTAATTTCCTACTGAGTATTTCACCTGAATTTCCCGGACAAAGAAGAGACATGCTGCTGTAAAAATTGTCCATATTGGGTTGGAAATGATTAAAGTGTGGGCCTCAATTAAATCCTCTCTGCCCTTCTCTTTGACTCAGGTTCGGAAAGCACCGGAGGGATGAGCGTCCAGGAGACAGGATGGAGAGGAAGGGCTCCAGTAAATCTAAAGCTGAGGACATGCAGGCGTCAGAGGAAGAGACCCTGCGGATGAGGCTGGAACAAGAGAGGTGAGTGCTCAGACAGAGCCTTGGCTCGCTAAAAGCCTCAACAATTAAGCCCCCAAAGAAAAAAAACACTGCTGACCGGAAAATTAGCAAACTACCTAATTAGCAAAATGGCGAAAGCAAGGTTGAGGGAAATTCTGGGAAAGTACTCAGATGTCAATTTGTGAAATGTCCCTTTTCTTTTATATCAGTACATTAAATAGATCATTTATGGATTGTTGTTGCCTGTTGCCATTCAGAGGCGCTGACCTCTTAATGGTGCTCGCGGGCCCCCGGTGGATTTGGCATGATTGAATGGTGCTCATTATAATAGTGAAATCGATGGAGCTCCGCATTTGTCTTCTCCCGCAGCTCGCCCAGGTTGTTAATCGCTCAAGAATACGCTGTTCCTTTTAATCCGCCCCTCTTGGCTCCGTGTCCTCCGGTGTGTTTGCGCGGACATCAGGACGTCCAGAAGAATGAGGCGAGGCATTGGTTTCGCCGCGTGCGCCTCATCCCTCAACAGACAAGTCCCATTTAATTCTCTCCGGCGGGGGGAAGACAATATTGGTGGCGGGGTGAATGAAAAGACAGCTTGCCGCCTCCATTGTTCTCCGCCAGCCAAATGAACTCAGTAATCAAACTGCCGTTGGTAATGACAGCTAATTGAATAGAAACAATAGGGCTTGATACCGCTCCTTCTTACATCGGAGGATGGATGGCATGATGAAAATGCATGGTGCCACAAACACAAACAAGTGTGCACACACAAAAACAAAAAAAAGGCTCACAAAGGCCCCTCTTCCTTGCTGAATGGAACATCTGGAGGCCTTTGCTCAAGAAGCTGTAGCACATTTCTTTTTTGGTATTCAACTTGCAGCGATGGTCGTCTCCGCTGAGGGTGCGGAACCCCTCTGGCTGAGGGCCCAACACATTTCCCTCAGTGCACCCTGGAGACCGGCGGGCCTGGCTCTCCATCCACATCTGTCCCCTTTGAGAGGCTCCCAAACGGCTGTCATGCTAAGCAGCAGAATCGACACACAGTGGGCACGAGATATGTAGAGTCCATGTTCTCACAACCCTCTCCCCCCTTCCCCACAAACACATATTTAAATCCTACTTCTTCTTCTCTCTCAGCTGTCACCCAGTTGCTTTGTCTCACA
Organism: Sebastes umbrosus; assembly: GCF_015220745.1. Taxonomy (NCBI): domain Eukaryota; kingdom Metazoa; phylum Chordata; class Actinopteri; order Perciformes; family Sebastidae; genus Sebastes; species Sebastes umbrosus. The sequence goes on from NC_051289.1 coordinate 23,431,890, forward strand.
GCGCGTTCTCATTCCCTGTCTTGTTTGTGTCCGTTCTGCATGTGTGAGCTCCGGTCCCAGCTCCCCCGTGCAGGAGGGCAACCTAATTCTTTCCTTTTGTACCTGTTCCCAAATCCCATCACTCAGCCGGGGCCGGGATTGTCCCTCGGTTAATGGAAAGGGAATCCTGAGGGAAATCGCGGCGGGTAATAATAAACCAACCTGCCATGAAGACGAGTCGATATTCAAAGCGTCGGGGTTCAGCGGGACGACAGCTCAGAAATCCATTACTTCCTGTATTTTTTGGTAACACTACTGTATTACAAGCTGCTACATTTGTCTTAGTTCCTCATGCTCTGATTGATTACAACGCCGGACCATTTCTGAGTGCGTTTATGAAATTATGGATCAGGCCGTAACAGGTTTTTTCCGACGCTGGCAACCGTCAGCCGGCCCCTGCGTGTCAGCACGACCCTGGGATGGGCCGCGGCCAAACTCCCGGCTCCACTGACATTAGCGATCGTTAATTCGAGCAGACGGCTTTGACAGGGGCTTTTAGCGATTCAAAATAGGAGTCAGCGAGGAGGTGAAACAGATTAATTCATAAAACCTGCCCTTTTTTTTTACCCTGCAGTAAGGCAGCTACAGTTATATATTTAAAACTCTGACCTTGATATGATTCATGCAATTTACGGTTTGGCCCGCGGTCCGAGCAGACACCAACCCGTTTATTTTGAGTGAAAAATGTTCTCCTCCGTTGATGTCTTGTCAGCCTCTTATGGGTGGAAGATGATGGAGAAGAGAGTCCATAAAACTGACTGACTTCATCGCTATAGAGCACGGTGCAGTGCATCCACTTGATGAAGAGTGCTTATCAGCAGCGTTTGTTTTGGGAGATTTGACACAGCTCCTGTGATTGACTGTTTCATATCTCATCAAGGCCACATTGGAACCTGTGGTTCGGCTGATCTAAATCTTTGTTCAGGCCAGCGGCGGCAGCCATCACTCTGGTCTCTTTATGCCTGTGGACAGCGCCCAACACAGCCCTATCTGATTGGCTCATGTTGAGAGGACTGTGGAGACAACAAGCTCTCTGATTGGACCTTGGGTGGGTTGGAGAGCAGCCGTTTTTCTGTGGCCCTCATTCATGTGAGGCCATGGGGGAGAAGAGATGGAAAAGACAGAAACACAGGGCGGCTGGCGTTGGTGGAGCTCCTATCAGCCTCTGACTTATCTCTGCACACGCTAGCCCCGAAACTATATTTTCCCCGGCCAAAGAGAGAAGCACACAAAGACAACCTGACAATGTTCCTTCTTCATTTTCCGCCTGAACTGAACTCCATTCTCTCTGTCTTTCTCTCTGGCAGCTGATTATGATGTCCATTCTCTCTTATCTGCTTGGCTCCGGTTGGCTTCTAATCAGCGGCCGGCACTCCACCGCTACTCTCCTCGTACCACAGCAGAGCACAGCACTGCTTTTTTTTTTTATCCTCAACAGTGGCCTGCTTCCTCGTTTGTTGTTTGACTTCCTGCTGACTCTAGACAAACAAAAACCTGACCAGTGATTCTGGAGTGGGTCAGTCAGCACAACTCATATTGACAAACCTGGATAAGGGCGTGAGAATTTGGTCTTTTATTCAACAAGTTCTTCTCATTCCACCAGAGTACAATGAACTTAGTGCCACCGATAGAATGAAAATAAAGCAGTTTACCTTAAGGCAGATCCTTCCTTTTCAGTTTTTTTTTTTTTCCACACAGTGATTGTGGCGCCAACGTTATCATTCCACTTTGTCAAACCATCTCATTATTTCAGTATCCCATTTGAGTCTCATTTGCATAGTGAGTTCAAAGGAAGCTCCGACTGGCTGATTGGGAAGTGTGATTACATTTGTAATTATATTGATACCTACAGCAAGTTAATGCGATTGTTAACAGTGTGAATTAACACCACCAGAAACTTGGACAATTATCTCCGTGATTGCATTACGCGGTTATGGGCCAAGTGTCAACACAAAAGATGGGCTATCAGAGCTTTTTTCGCGATTTCTGCCCAGACAGCTGCACGCGGAGTCATTTACCGCACTTTGATTAGATTCAGATACATTCTGCCCCTCCGTCTGCACTTCTGAACAATAGAACACGTTTTGATGAAGGGGGGGGGGGGTATTGAAAAAGAACAATCTATTCAAGTCGGCTGGGTGAGAAAGTAAGAGAGCAAATACATTCTGTTTCATCCAGCACGGTAACAATGCATATTGACGAGGCAGGCTTTCAAGCTTCTAAGTGTGTTGACTTCAAAATGAGTGTCTGAAAGTACAGACAGCCCCCCCCCCCACACACACACCCCCACCCCACACCACCACCACCACCACCACCACACTGCCTCCCTTGGGTAGATCACACATTGACAAACATATGGAGAAGGAGTCTGCTTGGCTTTGTTGGTCCAAAAAAACAGCGCTGATGGATAAACAGTGAGATTTATTCAGTGCAGTGAGGAAGGTGAGCAGACATGTTGCTACCGGTTCACACTAAGCCTCTCATTCTACCAATATCGTGTGTTAGAGTGATTACTTCATGTGACAGTCTTCTGCTTATGAAATGAAGCATTTGGCAACAGTATCAGTTTTAGTTGACGTGAAGGTATTCACGCTCAATTTAGTGACGTTGAATGATGAGAAAAACAACACGGAGTGCAGAAAAAGTTGAAAGTGAGGGACGTTGAATACAAAATAATGTCATGAGGCTGACACATAATTATCTCGAAGACACGGTCAGTCAGCGGATTAGAGGTTGAACTTTAACTGCCCTGAAAACTCAGCATTAGTCTGTCTAGACTGTCTTTTAGCCAGGAGGAAATGCCTTTCCACTGCACTGTTATGAAGAACAAACAAGTAGGCATTGCATTTCATTTAAAGGTATATGTGAGGTCAGTTCTGCTTCTTAGAATATAAAGTAAACTAATAGAGAAACATACTGGAATTATCTTCTTTTTCTATCAGTCTAATTAAATTGAAAATCCACAACTGGGCTGCATTGAAGCACTACAGCTCGGTTGTCCCCTTTTTGAAATAACATATCCCCGGGCTGGTTGCATTAAAAGCTGCAGTGTCCTCTCCTCTCAAAACGTAGTATCTGGTAAGAGGAGAAGAGAGGAGAGGGGCTGGTAATTGGGGCTGTACAGTAATAATGTGTTTAGTGTGGGCAGCACTTTCCTCAATGTTAACATGCTGGGCCATTAATTGGCTAATGGAGTATATATATGGTACAGCGCGGGGGTGGTCTCTCTGGAGAAAGTGGGGGGAAGCAGAGGGCTTGGAAGTGGAGCAGCAGTTGCAGGTTGCCCAAGAAGAACACAGTTCGCAGGTTTGGAGCTAATGAGCATATTACAGAGCAGACCTTGTTTTTCCTACCAAATACATTTATACACTACTACTTTGCTTGATGTTTTTCTGAACCTCTGCATACAAGTCATAGGGAGGAGGTTGGGGTGAATGGTTGGGCATAGGACTTTTTAACAATGTAGATGTTGTAGGTAAAACAAGTGAAATATGTTGACAGTGACGTTAACATAAAAGTTCAAATATTCTCAACTTTTCAACGTCAAGCTGCCATCACATGATAAGAAATTTGCTCAACGCGAGGTATAGGGTGCAGAGCCTTGCAGAGGCAAAGCACGGCTCAGGTATAACACGTCCTCAAACAGTGTGCAAAGAACGCCACTCACTGTTTATAGGTAACAACAACAAGGGTGGCGCTTCCGTCCAGTCAGGCGGCACCGCTCTCCCCATAGGAAAACAATTGCACAGTCAGGGCCGAGCGATTTTTACCACTGATCATGTGTGGACGGCTTCGGGTGTGGAGTCGTACCACTCGTCAATGTCACACTTTGGCCCAGGCAGCCAAACAAATCAAGTAAGAGGCGGGCTTTGCTACTTTGGCTCCTCTGTGGAAGGGCTAGCTAGCTTGTTGGCTGTTGGAATGTGAGAGAGCAAAAGGGGGAAATCATATCTCATGTGGTGATAGTTTCATTTAGGCTACTGTTTTTGAGACAAAGAGAGATCACATTTTCCGTGAATCACATTTGATTGCAGGCGCATCACACTGTTTTGCCCGACACACTTTGACAAGGCATTTTGGAAGCTGCCATCTCCGCGCCGCGTCTCGGTATGATCAGTTCTAAGAGTCTGCAGCCACACTAGCAATTTTGTGAGGCTGTACTTAGACTTAGTATTGCTTTGAGCTGAATGCTAATGTCGCAGTGCTAACATGTTTACATTTCATAATGTTTGCCTTGGTCACCATCCTAGTTTCATCTACGGTTCGTCCCGCAGCACCAGTTCTGCATACCAAAAGTTGCCCACTAGGTGGCTCGCGTTCCATATAGTTCAGCGTGTTAGCACTCAACGTACAGCTGAGGCTGATGGGAGTGCCAATAGTCCTGCAGGCATTTGGTCATAAACCAAAGTATTGAACACATTTACATTTTGACCTGATGATGGCGCTAGATAAAAAATGATGTTTAAAGCTTTTCCAATTCATACTGAGGGGAACATAAATATGTTTACAAAATTTCACCGCAGTCCACCCAAAAATTACCAACCACATGGTGGCACTATGTCACCAAAGTTATTTGGATTCATCCTCCACAAACCATGATTTGCACAATTTCTTTTCGGCAATCCTTCTGGTAGATGTTTCACAGGATAAGTGAAGCATTTGGAAATTGTAACACACCTACTGGTGTTAGTTTCAACCAGTTAGTTACAGGTTAGTAGGTGTAGATTTGTCCTCTGGGTACCATGAAAGTGGGTACCAGAAATCCATCCAATAGTTGAACCAAAGTGGTCCAACTGTTGGCAGTAGCATGCCCAAAAATTTAATCCAGGTGGCATTCCTAACAAAACAAATGTTCTAATTGGATGCATAGGAATATAATTTTAAGGTGACTAAATCTCTGTTAGTTTCATTCTTGACGCATCAATAGGAGACATCTCGCTGAAAATTGGGAATGTAGCATTCAAATCTCAGCTTGCCATAATGAGACCCGCTGCCAACTGGCCAAGGGTAGAAACTTATATGACAGTCCAGCTCTTCTTTCTGACAGTCAGAACAAGTTGGAATAGGCCTCTCTCTGCAGACTGACAGGTTTGGATTATGGATGTATTTGCTCCTCAAACACACAGATGGATACATGTCTTTTCTACGAAACATTAGAGCCATAACTTCATTGAAAAATGTGAAGAACGTGATGCATTGAAACAAAAGCTTTATTTTGAAAGTTGATGAGTGTATAAAAGCAACAAAGTTACGACGCAAGATGGACCGGATGGCAATGAGGCTAATAGCAAACAGCATGACTCACATCTCATTTGCTATTTTTGCTTGTTAATATCCTTTTATTGAAATGCACCTATTAGCTTTATCCATGTCCGACTCCCGAGGCCTGGAAGAGAAGTCTCTCTCTCTTAGCTTCATTGTCGCCAGTCTAGCCGAGGCCATTATCTCATCCCAAATGTCAATATTGCCGTTTTTATGAATCTGATTAGCCCATAAAACGCCAGAGGGGTTTTTGAGATCCCAGCGGACTTCCGTGAACCTGTGGTAACATCATTGTCTGGTCCTTCCTGGCAGAGATCTGACATCACTTTAGCCAGATGGCAGGTGAAAGGGCTTCTGGGAATTAGTGTTTTTCTCCATGTGAGGCTTGTTATTCTATTTCCTGACAGCGCGAGCTAAAGTGACACCGAGAGCACACGACCGTGCCGCGAGTTTGATAATTTCCATAACGTACCTGGTCTGCGACCATGCAAAAAGATAAACCAAACCAGCTTAGAGGCTTTATAGATGACTGCATATCATGCAACATTGCATCAGGCCTCCATCAAAATCTCATTCCGCAGATAATGCTGAGAAAATGGGATTTTGGACAGCTAAAAATAAACAAGGCAGTCTATGGTTAGGATGTGGGAATTGGGTTAATTCGGCATTGAAAAATGGGGATTGTTTGAAATGTGATTACTGTTATTAAAATACACAGACACGGGAGAGAGGGTTAGGCTAGGGGGGATTCCATCTCCGTTCCAAACCTGTCAATCATCTGTGAGGAGCAGCGGCGGGGGGGTCAGGGGTCAGTTATGACCTGAGGTAATAGGGAAGTATAGCACCAGTGGGAGGGTAGCGTGCATGTGTGTGGATGTGCGCGTTAGCCTACAGCAGCAGTCCAACATCTGGAACCAGTGAGCAGTCTGGTGGCTGCTGCCAGGGTCACCGCAGTGGGAGGTCAACTCCCCCCCCCCCCCCCCTCTGCCTGTCCTCAGCCCTTCTCCTTCCTACTCCCCACTGTCTCCTACAATGCCAGCTCTCCTCGCTCCCATGCAGCACCATGACCGAGTCTTGTTAGCCGCCGACAGATGGGCGTTCACATGGAACCGTTCCCCGAGACAGGAAAAGGCCCTGTGAAAGGCTCTGTTGTGTGGAAGTGGTCCCGGGGAGAGGAACGGCATGGAGGGAGAGAGGAAGGGGGCTTGGAAGGATGTAGAGGAGGTCTAACCGTCTCCCTCCCACCTCCTCTTGTTAGAGGACCTGAGAGATAAGATCAGTGCACTCACCTCGGCCCTATAATGGCTCATGGAAAGCCACGTATTTGAATAATACTGCTTGGCTTCTCTCACTACAGTGGAAGACATTTTTCTCCATCATTTCCTGTTACTTAGGAGAAGAAAAGCCACTTTAGAAGTTTGAAGAGGAGAGGCCTCTTCCTCAGGTCTGGACTGATCAATATCTGAGATTAAACTTTAAAGTTGGGATGCTGCTGTAAGCCTCTCTGAGTCTTGGGCGGAATTTTACAGTTGGTCTTTTTACCCCATCTCTTTATCCTGTGTTGCCTCCCTACTGCACATTTCTTACACACATGCAAGTCAATACCTCAAATACCATACATTTTCTTATGTAATTCATAAGGTAGCATCTTTCTAGGGCTGCTATTAACAATTCTTTTCATTATCAATTACTCTGCAGACTATCTTCTAAATGAATCGATTAATTGTTTGGCCTATAAAATGTCAGGAAATAGTGAAAAATGTCCGTCCAGTTTCTCAAAGTCCAAGGTGATGTCTTTAAATGTCTTGTTCTGTCAGTTCCAAACCCAAAGATATTCAGTTTAATATGATATAAAACAAAGACAAGCAAGACATCTCCATATTACAGAGGCTGAAAACAGCATTTTGCATGAAAAAATTACTTTAACAATTAATCGATTGCCAAAATAATAATAATAAATAATTGGAGAATCGATTAGTCGACTAATAATTGCAGCTCTACGTTTTTTTCCAGGCAAATTTAATTCCAACTTTTTTCCAATCTTATAAAAACAGCATGAAAACTTGATAGGTTTCCATCAGCAGAGCTGGAACTAATATTGTATATAGCCTCCCTGAGCATCATAGTAAACAAAACATAGAAATAATCTTTTAAGAAGCGATTAATATTGGGCAATTTGATATGGTTCTTTTGCACTAGCTTCAGTTGGCCAAATAGTTTCACACAAAGGCAAAGAAAAGGAGCTGGCAATAATTTACAGACGTTTCCACTTTTAACAGCTTAAGAATTATACCATTTGTCAGGCTGCTCATCTTAGTCATTTTCGACTCTTCAAATGTATTTCCGTCACGATTTGAGGGTGTAAAATCGTATTTTCTTTATATTAAATGTTGGCATTTCTGAGCATTCTGTTGAGTTTGCCAGATGATTCACAAATAAAAACAAACTTTTTTCTCTTCAATGTGTTTATCACAGAATACAGGCCAAGATGCGCGAGCTCCGGGAAAGGCAGGCAAAGGAGAGGGAATACGCTGAGATCCAAGACGTCGTCGGTGGTGGTGCCTTCAGCTCAGATGAGGAGCACACCTACGCTGGCATCGGCTCGTTAGACTCGTCAGTGGACAGCAGCAGCATGGAGCAGTACAACCACCACTACCATCTCCCCCAGAGTCCCCAGAGTCCTCACCTTCCCGTGAGCCGACAGGACAACGGCGGCCCACCCCTGGAGGCTCTGTACGCCCAGGTCAACAAGCCGCGCAACGGACGCCCTGCTGCTCCAGACAGGTAGGCCCAAAAAATATAGTCTATACGCAGACGCTGCAACGCTGTTGATACTCAAACCTCATCTGCGTGCTTTGTAACTCTCAACCTTTCTCGTTCATTCAAACGACACTAACTAGCTTTGTGCCTTGCGTTCATGCTTTGCAACAGTCTAGCTCATTTACACCTCATCTATAATGTATACGCTGTGGTGTGATTGTATTTGTTCACTTTTACTTGTCATGGGCGACACATGCCGCACAGAAAAACAATGAATTTCACACAGGGTTTTATCGCTGCCTCGTCCCGCAGGGCATTGCCCCGTGCAGGCAGGCAGAATCCAACAGGCATGGTAAAAAAAAAAAAAACAACACAAGCCTATCAGTCATTCTCCATGTGCTAGAATTTAATATCAGGCAGTTCTTTTTTTTTTTCATTATCCTCGGATCACAGGTAATCCTCCCCAGCCGAGAGTCACGCTGCATGTGACTTCAGCTTGTTTGTCGCTGGGGGGTTGCATCGCTCATAACCTCCATGTCAACACATACTCGATGTGTCGACAACGCCACGCAGAGCTTTGGTTTCATATTACTGTGTTGATAGCCTATTGCCGAGAGGCCTGCGGAAAGTTATCACATATGTTTTTATTTATGGATTTAGCTCCGGTAAATGGACTGCAGCTTTACAACTTACTTTTTGCTTAACAAAGCCGATCATACAATGTCAACAAAGGCCAAACAACAGTCCACAAAAACCTAAATCAATCCCACGTCGGGATGACCAACAAACCAGAGAATATGATATGATGGAAATCTCCTACGAGAAAATGTAACTGTAGAGAATTGTAAAATGGATACAGATTAAGATTCAGATTCAGACAACTTTATTTACCCTAGAAGGGCAATTCAGTTTTTACAATCTACCCAGACCATACACAAACTCACAGACACACAGACAGCAGCAGGCACCAGTATGTCACAGACAGCAGATAAGTGAGTAAATAAATAAATATATATATAATAATGATATACAATCTCTTAGCCACATCAACAGTATTATGCATCTTAACTTCACATTTTGTTCTCTTAAAGGAACAGTGTGTAACCTTTAGGGGGGCAGAAATGGAATATAATATGAATAAGTATTAGGGCGGTCGAGTTAACTCAAATTTGTTTTAACGCAACTGATTTCTTTAAAGCATTAACACAACTTGAAGATCAGAGGCTGTATAGAGCTCAGGTTTAAAGCTAGTGAAGGTAGTGACATCACATGAAACTAGAAAAACCTAAAGAATCTATCGGTACCAACCATGTCATACTAGCTTGTCGCTAAGGAGGCTAAATAACGCTCCAAACTTATGCAAAATTTTGTCGAGGAAAAACTGTCATTGCCACTTTTAAAAGGGGTCCCTTGACCTCTGACCTCAGGATATGTGAATGAAAATGGGTTCTATGGGTACCCACGAGTCTCCCCTTTACAGACATACCCAATTTATGTTAGTCACATGCAGTTTTGTGCAAGTCATAGTCAAGTCAGCACACTGACACACTGACAGCTGTTGTTGCCTGTTGGGCTGCAGTTTGCCATGTTATGATTTGAGCATATATTTTATGCTAAATGCAGTACCTGTGAGGGTTGTTGTTTTGTCTCCCTTTAAGGATAAACGGATAAAAAATGTGCGATTAATTTGCGATTAATCACAATTAAATATTTGAATCGATTGATAGCCCTAATATATATATGTTTTATTTAGTGTATAATCACCTGAAACTAAAAATTGTTGTGTTTTCGTTAGCTTAGAATGAGCGTTTATATCAACATAGGGAGCGGGTCTTATCCACGGAGCCGTCCGCCATGTTTCTACAGTAGCCCAGAACGGACAAACCAAGCACTGGCTTTAGATAGGCCCATTTGTTTTCACGTTTTTTTGTGTCGGCCACCGTAATTTTCCTACACGCTTGGCACACTGGAGAAGTTTCGTTTGGTTGCAATCGGCAACCTCACCGCTAGATGCCGCCAAATTCTACACACTGCACCTTTAAATCTTATAGCATGCTGCTCATCTTGTATATATAAAAAGCTTGTGCCTCTGCTGAGTTGGAGGTTGTTCTGAGGGCCACAGGTTTCCTGTATAGGTCATATCCAGTGGTGACAAGTCAGGAGATTTCCATCCCCATGGTCTCCCAGAACCTTTCAGGGTGTTATTAATGGATCGGATAATACCCACCTCCTGTGATTGACAGCTGTCACTTGGGGTCTTGTGACCTTTCACTGCTGGGGCTCAGGTGGGGTTGGGGGGGTGCACATGTTGCCAAGCTGTGTGCAGTGCAGTCAAGACAGAGCGCCTCTGTGTGAGTGAGTGAGTGAGTGAGTGAGTGAGTGAGTGAGTGTGTGAGTGAGTGTGTGTTGGTTTATTAAGAGGATTTACAGAGGTGGAATCTCCATCCTGTAACACCCCCACCACCACTACACTCCATGACAGTCAAAGTAGATATGACAAGGTTATCTGGCCCCTCTGATAGCCGGCTAAATCCATGTGCCAATACATCCGGGGCTTAGTGAAGGCCACTGATCCACGTCTGAAGTGAAGGTTACCTCCATGTGTTTCCTGTGGATAGCCTTGTTGTGTCATGACAGTTATCTACTGTAAACTATACCACTTCCCCAAAGCAGAACTCAATGATAAGCTAGTTGGAAAAAGAAGACAATGCATGTCTAGTGTTCAACGAGCATGTGTATTCAGATCACAAGACCCTGAAATGTTGCTCAGTGATAGACATGATGCTATTGATTGTCAATACGCTCTGTGCAGGGATACAGTATGAAAGCCTTAACATAAGACACTCTCTTTTTTATTTTTTTTCTCCGTCATTGCCACAGGGAATATTAATAGCAATCTGTTTAGTGGCTCTCACAGAGAAATAAAGAACTATGCAAAGTACGCGCTGCATAAGGGGGTCTGGTCGTAAACAGATGCTTTATTACTCAGATATCAAAAATGATTTCAAATAGTTTGGTTGCTTCAGATTTAGCCAAATTTCCCTCCGACCATCTGGAAGCGGTTCCATATTTCTGTTTTTAATGTCACAAATTGGTGTCATAATCATTTTAAGTTTAAAAACGAACACATTACAGTATTATAGGTCATCTTTGAAATGCATCGGTTTCAAAAAACAAATAATATAAAAAGAATCGTCTCCTTCCTGCTCTCATGTTTTTAGCAGTTTCTTGGAAATTAGATTCTCACCTTCACAGGTTTTATTTCAGCACAAAAAGCTTCTAGTGTTGCATGTTAATTATAAACACAAGCTTATATATTTAGTTTGGGGTGTGAGCTCTAAGTATTGATAGCGCAGTATGGAGTTTTATTAGCAGGGACAGGATTAGCTGCCGCCAGTGTTGTGATTTGATTTGAAATGTGCGCCGCATGTTCAACACTGCATTTCTGTTTTGCACCTCTCGCTGCTTTGCATATCTTGTGTATGCCAGCCCGGCTGTACGTCTGTAATATTTGTCTTGCTGCCTTTGAGATATAATAATATGCACTGGTTCCTATTTAGCTCAGAGACTTTCTATTTACGATTTGCAAAAAAGGAGCTTGAAACACATTCAGATTCAAGACTCCTGTCACTTGCCTATCATAACAAACATAAACAGTCATTTGCATTTCTAAATTAAATGCAACTTTCATTGTCAAATATAAAGTGCCAACGCAACAGAATTTGCAATTATTTCTGACTGTTCCATGTCATAAGACGGCAAAAATTGGATTGAGAACTTTTTGTTTTGCCATTGAGTACTGATCCAGTGCTGTTTCTTCACTTTCCTGCCACTGCTGCTTAACCTTATATTCTGGAGCTGCCGAACATCCTGTTTTAAGGTCAGGAAATAAGGAAGTGGATGAGGTTTGTAAAGGGAAGGCTGCTCATTCCTGGCTGTCAGTCAGTCTTCAGTATGAAAGAGAAGAATGAGTAGCGTTTAACCCTGACCTGGATACTGTTACCGCCTTCTGAGGTGGGCCCTGGAGAAACACACTCTGATCAAAGGGGCAGATTTAGGATCCTATTTTAAAGGGATATATTTGAGTTATTTTCTGTCTCGTGGTCAGACATCTGACAGCAAGCCAGTGCCTTGTAACACATCTGAATAAACTTCGATACAACATGAAAAAACAAATAAATTAATTTAAAAATCACACTGCCTAGTAGGGATGCCACGATTACGACATTTTCCCACCGTTAATAAACTTGTGACAACGCCGGTGTTTACAGATTAGAATTCTAACTCCTACTACTCTGTGCTGAGACTCGGACTTTTTCACTTTCAGTTTGTAGCGTCCGTTGTCCAACTCTGTATTGATAACTCAGCGCTGATACGAAAGGGTTACGCTTGGGCCGGACTGCCAGCGTGAGCAGTGCGTGACGGCTGCCACGCTGAACTGCTGCTTGTGCCACGTGTGGATTGTCCACACCGGCAGAATTTCTGCTGCTGCTGCTGCTGTCAGCTTTTTCTTTCTATATAGAGTTTCCCTTTCATAACGGCCATTTCATTTCATTATAAATGTCATTTATATTTATTTTAGACAGAAAAGGGTTAAGAAGCGTGTGCTCATTTGTAAATAATAGTAATAATCCACAATTAAAACCCTGTACTATATTCATTCATGGAGCCGTGCAAGTTACTGCATTTTCTACAACAATGTCCGGCAAATATTTCAGAATAAAAGCCTTGTGTTAACAAATGAAGGAATTCTATCCACAGAAAAAACACTTGGGGGGGGGGGGGATATTTTTAAATGAGAGCAGGCAGTGTTAATTTAAAAATAAACCTTTACTTTTTTTCATGCCCGTGACATAATCTACAGATACTGACATTGAAACTGTAGTAATGTTGCTGGTATGATGTCAATATACAGTCAAAAGAGTCATTTTCACTGTCTGTTGTTAAAACTAGACCTTGAATTTCTATAAGACACGCAGTTGGCAACATGACAGCTGTTAACAGGGACGCCGAAATAAAAAAAACAACAGGTTCCGTAGCCGCCACGCGCTGCTCACGCGCTGCTCACGCGCTGCTCACGCGCTGCTCACGCGCTGCTCACGCGCTGCTCACGCGCTGCTCACGCGGGCAGTCTGGCCAGAAAGTAGAAAGTATGTAATCGGTGTATGCTCGAAAACCGTGTAACACTGGTAACACTGACTACCGCAGCAAGCCTACTGCCTAGTGCAGATTGCCAACTCTATACTGTCTTTAATGGAAACAGGCCGCAGTGTGTAGTAATACACTATTTTCACCAAACCAAATAGTTCCAAAATGAGATTCAAGCATTTCATACCAAACAGGAAAGAAAGATTTGTTGATTTTTTTTGTTGTATATTTTACAAAAACCCATGAAATAAGTATATACATAAAAACCACATAAACCCAGTACTCAGTTGTTGGCTAGCTGCCATGGTCTCCTACAGCATAGCAAATAATATTATATGGGGATATTACCATGGTGGAGGCCATCTCCTGATGATCATATGACCTCTAGAAGCACTGCACAAATCTTACCTTGTAAAATTGGTTCTAGGGACCAAGTAAATGGAAGCAAATTGAGTTGAAATTAGCTGACAGCCGTCCTTTATTTGTCTCTCTTCGTTGGTAAAAACACACCAAATGCTGAACAGAGGCAGAGCGTGTGTTGGAGGACGACTACACTCAAACTAATCAGTATCTTCCATCTAAAAGGCACCTTGTCAAACGTCTGCATAAGCTGGAAAGACATCAAACGATGCTGGTGTACCCAGGAGTCTCAGTTCTCATGGCTTTGTTGACTGTACGTCCCTCTGCGCTGTCATTACAACACAACATTTTAGTCAAATAGAAGAATCCAGTCAGCTAATTAGAGACACTTTGGGGCCCTTTGGTTGATGTGGGTTGGTGCTCTTTTTTAGAGGAGGTGGGGTCCACATGCCTGCAATGCCTGTACATTATAGTTCTGCATCTTGGACTCTTTGTTATGCTTCATGTGTTTATACACATGTGCATTCATTTTAAGCCATAATAAAGGCATTTGCCCGTGACTCGCCAAAGCTTTCAAAGCTGCTCTCTTGTTTATCCACCGCAGTTAATAAGAAGAGGCTGCAGCTGGATAAATAGAGCGGGTATACGCCTCTCTCTCTGATAGACCTTTGGTAATGGAGCCCTAATGGGAAGGTCAGTGTGACTGTAAAAGCTGGAATGAGTCAGACCTGAGCCCATAAACCCCTTGGAGATACAAGGACCCCTGGTTGCTGTGGGCGTCCAGAGATCCTGCCCATTCTGCCATATCGGGTTTTACTGTTCCTCGACGGGATCACGCTACAACAAGAGCTCATTTGACAATTTATTACGACCTCCACGTTATTAGAGCTGGCAGCACCAGGGGTGTTTTGACAATGCTGTCAGACTCAGTAAAACTGAAGGGCACCAATAGAAATCCAGGATTTATTCATGTTCCGTTTTGTTAGAACCTTATATAAAGCGAACGTAAATATCATTTTTCACCCTAAAACCTGTAGCGTGAATTCTCTATTACCAAGAGGTACACCCATGCATTTTTCTTTTTCAGTTGTTTTGAATCACCTTATTAAAAAATTAAAAAATAAAGTTAGACCCAGCAAAATGGAATGACCTCATTTCTCGACAGGCAGCCGACAAGTCAACCCTTCCATCTGCCGAGGGACCGCGGGGTTCGGGGTGACTGGCGCTGGATGCCGCGTTTCAGAACGACAAACCTGACAGGTGCCAGGCTCGATGGGATTTGCGGGAAGCGAGCGTGAAACAAAGCATCACCTTTTGAAAAGCGCAATTTGATTGACTGCTGCTCCCATTACCCAGTCAAGTTTTCTAAAGCTCCTTAGAGCATGGGCGAAGAAGAGAGACACCGAGAGGAAGAGGTGGGGGGAAAAAAAAGAAAGATATGGAGCTCACGGAGCTCAGTGGTGCAAAGCCCTTGAAGTCCTCTGCGAACTCAGCAGCTCCAAAGAGGCTGGCAGGCAGGCAGGCAGGCAGGCAGGCAGGCAGTAGAGGAAGAGAAAAAAAGAACCCAAAGAGTCAGAAACACTCACTGTGGTGTTTTTACCCCCTTGCTCTCTCCACACACAAATTCAGTCAGAACCTCCACTTTGCATGGTCTTGAAATTGGATTATGAGGTAGCTAATGCATTTTCCGCAGCTGATAAAAGGTCAGGCTTTTCATCTCTGGAGAAAGTTTGTGAGGATTCCCTCCCCCCCCCCCCTTTCTCACCACCTCGCAACTTTGAGGCTCGGAGACGTCGACTCGGGAGGTGGGAAACGTTAAACTGCGGTGAGACGCGTGCTTCACCTCAGACGAAGGGTCTTTTACAGCTGTCCAATGATGCTTAAAACCCACCATCCTGCTGGTCAGAGCCACAGGCTGATAGAGCTTTTATCCTCACTATTGTCTGGATCATAATTAGGGCTGTCGATCTATTACAATATTTAATTGCGATTAACCGCCTGAATGTCCATAGTTAACCGTGATTAATCGGAAATGAATCTCTTCAAAATGAACCTTAAAGGGAGATTTGGCAAGTATTTAATGCTCGTATCAACATGGGAGTGGACAAATGTGCTACTTTATGCAAATGTATGTATATATTTATTATTGGAAATCAATTATCAACACAAAACAATGAATAATATTGTCCAAAAACCATCACAGGTACTGCATTTAGCATAAAAAATATGCTCAAATCATAACATGGAAAACTGCAGCCCAACAGGCAACAACAGCTGTCAGTGTGTCAGTGTGCTGACTTGACTATGACTCGCCCCAAAACTGCATGTTATTATTATAAAGTGGGCATGTCTGTAAAGGGGAGACTCGTGGGTACCCATAAAAAACATTTTCATTCACATATCTTGAGGTCAGAGGTCAAGGGACCCCTTTGAAAATGGCCATGCCGGTTTTATTTAGCCTCCATGTCGACAAGCTAGTATGACACGGTTGGTGCTAATGGATTCCTTAGGTTTTCATACGATACCAGTATCTTCACTCTAGCTTTAAAACTACAACCGAAAAATTGCAAGTTGCTTTAATGCATTAAAGAAATTAGTGGCGTAAAAAAAACACATTAGCGTGTTATCGCGTTAACTTTGACAGCCCCAATCATAATTAGTTTTGTCCTGTTTGTCATCTAAGTTTTTTAGATGAGAAAACATCACAGTACCATTCCAACGGGGACACATAATCATTCAGTTTTAGTCTGTGCTGTAATGTTCGTGTGGACCATTGGATGACTCGATTAAAGTAATGCAGATGGAGAGTGAATTCTCCCAAACCCCGATCAGACGATCACTGAGCCAATCTGAAGTAATCGCTTTTTTAAAAAATTTTATTATTGTTTGCCGTCTCTTATTTGGCGTCTGTAATTAACTCCGCAATCAACAATCAGTCTCTGTGAATTTTATAGTCTATATTTTCATTTAGATGCAATCAAAGAGGGATTAACAACACTTTCTGACTGCAACATCTGTAGCTTTGATTAAATCCTACCTCTCAATAATTCATTGGTAAACAAATGAATCTTTTACGACCCCTGCATCTGCGTTAAGACTTTAATAACAGCTCGTAAGTCTCTAATAGCGCTTTCTTGTGGCTCTCAGGGGAGTAAAATTGATATGTCTAGCATCAAGGAGCAGTTTGCTTTAATGTGACACATACATTAGCGGTAACTAATTACATTTTACTTACTCATTGGTATCTCTGTAGTGTTCTGTCTGGTGTATCTAGTTCCTTCACCTCCTGTGGGCTGCCGAGCTCAACTTCCGAGGTTGACGCCGACTGTGTCACATTTTTATTCCCAGGGCCGTGGCAGCGTGTTTTTTTGGCGCTGCCTTTTTTGTTTGCTCCGACATCCGCCAGCGTTTTCCATTACTCCCTCTGAGTGTCCTTGTGTGGGTGTGAAATTAGTGTCACAGTGAATGTGTGGAGTAGTGCCTTCTCCTGCTATAATTGAGAATTTAAAAAAAAAAAAAGGGGACACCGAGGTGATGGGAAGAGTTCATTTGGAATGTTAGCTTCTTGTCGAGAGAGCTGCAGATGTAATGAATGAGCCTGGGTGAATCCTCGGGTCGGCTGTTTGTTACCGCCCGGTCGTCTGCGTGACATTCTCTGCACCTCTGTAGACGATGCTTCAGTCCCCATACAGCTGTTGGAAAAGCCCCATGTAAACCCTGTAGATAGGTTACAAAATGAGGGGTGCAGGTCCGATACACGG
This sequence comes from Sebastes umbrosus, assembly GCF_015220745.1. Classification (NCBI taxonomy): domain Eukaryota; kingdom Metazoa; phylum Chordata; class Actinopteri; order Perciformes; family Sebastidae; genus Sebastes; species Sebastes umbrosus. Next base: position 23,449,220 of record NC_051289.1, read on the forward strand.
ACACATTCTCACACTGACTTTTGCCCTTTTTTCCTCCCAGCTCGCTCTGTGCCACGGCGATAGTGCAAGAGGCCCTAATGCACCAAATGCACATCAGCCTTATCGCAGGGGGTTCTACACAGATAGCAACGTGTATCTCCCAGGCAAAGCAAATGAATTATTTTTCTGGTCTGCTTTCATTTTTTTTTTTTTTTCTTCTTTTTACCCACCCGCTCCGGAGAGGGGGCCCTGTGGGATGGATGTGATGAGATGGAGCACACAGAAGGCAATTTATCCTCCGTTTGTACCATTACGTTCATTTAAGAAAGCAAACAGCCTGAGAGCAGACCGAGAGAGAGAGAGAGAGAGAGAGAGAGAGAGAGAGAAAGACCCACCTCGCCTTCAAGTCTACATCAAGTGGATCAAGCTGATTAAGGTTGCACGTACAGTATGTATTTTATCAACATCCCTCAAATGGGAAGCCTGGAAGGCATGCATACAGTACCTAATGAATTTTCACAAGAAGATGAAAGGAAAGGGGAGCGTGCCATTTAGGGCAGGCGTGCCCCAGCAGACAACATGGGGAGTAGAGAAGGGCGGGGGGGGGGGGTTTGAATATGGCCGAGGGCTGCCGGAGCTTCGTTGGTTGATCGGCACCGGAGGGCATCTCATTCCCGGCAATCGGCTGCCGCAAATAGACAGTTAATCCCCCCCCCTCCTCAACTCTCCTGAAGGCTGTCGATGCCTGACGCCGTAACTCACTGTGCCACGCAGAGGAGAGATTAACAAAATAGACAAATTGACAAGCAAGTTTTTCAATACAATTTAGAGTGAATGCGATGATTTGTTTTGAAAATGTCACAGGGACTAATTGGGAGAAAGCACACGGAGTGCATGCTGTTAGCAAATGTGGGACGTGCTTTCCTCTGAATTCAATCACAGAAGAAATCTATTTGGATTGAATAACGCACACTGTGGCGGGCCTCTTATGTGAATATGTGGTCCCCTTTGTGAGAGAAAACTCTGGTTTCCACATGATAGATAACCCAATTTCATAAACTAATCACAGATTCTCTCCGCTAACGTCAGCGTAGCCGCTTCCATCCACTCTCACGCCAGAAATAGATCAGGTGAGGAATGCGGCGGCCGAGAGGCAGGTGACCGCGGAGCGTGGGTTTACACTATGAACCGTGGCGGCGAGCAGATGACTCTCACGCCTCCCCATCATGTTGGCTTTCATCTTCAGTCACGCCGAGTGTAAACACACACAAATACACCGGAATGTGACCTCGGGAGTGTCAGGCAGGGACGCTGCTAACTGCTGCCTTTTTTCCTTCTGTGCGCTGATGTTTGCCAGCCAGTGAGGTGAGGCCATGGAAGTGATTGTTTACTGTAAAGGGAAGGCTGGTAGAGGCATCAGGGAGTGTTTAGGAGCTTTCCCTCTCACTGTGGATATAACTTGTGTAAGACAGGAGAGCAAAAACTGGGCAAAAGAAGAACTGAAATGCAACTACAGAGCAAAACTCAACAGAATAAGGTAGTAGTTACCAAACATAATATCAAGGTTAACTTTGAAATGATTAGATCAATCATTTTGTCATCGTATCAAGTCAATATAAGTCCGTGTTGTCCGATGTGGAGATGGTTGAGGTTAAAAGGTGAACCTCCAATCAAATGTCATCTTCATTTCAATTGAAAAAAAAACATTTTTTAGGTGGAAAAACTCAAGCTCCCATGCAGTGGCATCTAATTTGAAAACCTGCGCAATAATACTGAAACGTATGTATGTCGGCTTTTCGGCCTTTAAAAGCTGTGGGAGCTGAATACATGGTCAGTTCCAACTCACTTCCAAAAAAAACCTCCTTGTCCACTTCGACACTTAAATTTGTTTATTTAACGAATTCAAAAACTTTCCAAACTTTGTTCTAAGTTAACATCATGATGAAATGAAACAAAACCTAGTAATGTCAAAGAAAATACTCAAATAGTGGTCGAAAGACTATATCTAAATGACGACTTCAGCTGCCTGACATTTACTGAAAACCCACACCCACACCACCTGCCTCTAATAGCTGGGGTGGGGCGGTATCTGACAGTCACACCAAGTGTCTATAATATAAAGAACAAATACAACCCAAAGCTATAATACACAAATTCATATTTAACTTAATTTAAATATCAAAATATATGCTCATAATACTTAACATAAAAAGCAGAGTTAAACCCTTAAACGGCTACGACAGTATGTAACAAACGATACTTTATTTTTGACAAGAAATATGTCCAGGGCATCACGTAGGACCTGTTACCTGTTGAACGAAGGGCACTAGGAGAACACAGACCTCTGTCAAGGCCAATAGTCCAGTCTTTCATGATATGAAAATCTGCAAGCGCAACCACTATATACAGTATATATCTAGATAGATTTCTAAAACTATTAGAATTATGTCAAAATTCGGATCCACTCCAAAATTGAACGGGTTCTTCCTTGGCCCATGCTACACCCTTCCACCAAGTTTTATGACAATCGGACCAGTAGTTTTTCCGTAATCCTGCTGACAAACTGACAAACAAACCAACAAACCGAACAGAAAACATAAGCTCCTTGGCGGAGGTAAATATAGTTCTCAGAAACCATTTAAATAAAGGTTATCATCTAATAACTGTTGTTTAAACAGATGACTAGACCAAAACTCACCATATTACAAACATATCCGACAATAAACGTCAAGTCTCTGCTCCGTGAAGTCAAGATTTCGTCTTAACGTTTCATCTCCTCGCCTGCATCCTCAACAAAGGAACCACCAGACATCAAGCAGCCTGCCTGCCCTCAGATCTCTTGCTAGCTTGTTAGATGGTGCATCTCATCTGTTTACAATGCAACAAGTCATGGATTGCAAGTTTGTTGTGGGATAATCAGAAGCTTGCATTGTCTGTTTTGAGACTGAATAACTTCCACATTTGCATGCTGCCTTCATCTATTAAACGGGTTGACTGCTGACCCTCAGCAATCCAAACATCAGTGCTTTTACTATCAATATAAATGCCTTAGATTTGGTACGGCAGTGCTGGTGGCGTCCATAGGGGGCACAACACATAAATCACCCGGCAGATTTGTCTGTAATTTACATGTCAAGGCAACCCGGCCTCACAGGAAGGTGTAAATAGCACAACATTACGAGGAGGATGCATTTTAGCCTTTTTCCACGTCATTTGTACACTGCTTTTCGCATGCCATTTGTACGCCACGCAACAAAACGACGGTAACGTCTGCAGTTAGGTTCAGGCAACAAAATCACCTAGTTAGATTTAGGAAAAACGTCATGGTTGGGCTTGAAATAAGTACGTAAAGTAAGTACATTACGTATGGAAACAACGTAACAGAAGTACAGAAAACACGTCACAAACGTCACTAATGTCACTTACAACAAAAAACACCTGTCTCGAACTCCGGTCTCCTGGTCGAAGTCCTGTGTTTGTTGGACCCACCCAATTCCCCGCCCGCCCACCATAAGCAGGCTCTCTCACTTTTAATTCTACGTCACTAACTCTGAACGTAGCATGTTTACGCAGATGCATTGACATTGGACTCAATACAGACTACAAGGCGTACAAATGGCACGCCAAAAGCAATATTGACGTTCTTATTGCACACTTTTGCCTTGCGCATTATCATGTCATTCATACAGCTTTTTGTGCGATTGGGCTGGCATAAAATTCCCTCACTGCTTAGCTCTCCTCTGAAAATAACAATTTTTGAATATTACCACAAAATAACGGCGATTGGAAGCTATAATATTAAATTCAAGTATTGGCCTTCAACCTCCAGTATATTACCGTACAATATATTCTTAAAAACCTTAAAGTTCAACCTCTCACTGTCATTCCCTTAGTACAGTAATGACAGAACCCCACACATAGTTTCTGTTAGAAAGGGTTAAAATCCATACCATTATAAATGGACGAGGCCACTAAATAGTATCGACAGAAGAGATTCAGGACTAAAAGTTTAGTACTGACCAGTGGCTCCTGCATCAATTACCAGACTGCGTCCTGAACACTATTTTCTAAGTGGTCGCTGGGGTACAGCTGTATCAAGAAGTTAGTCCATTCTAATCGAAAGCCAGCCAGTGTGTACAGGGCACATAATTAAATTTACCTTGCCCACATCTGAGCCAGCGAGCTTGTGCACTCAACACCGAACAGCATTAGCTCTCTCTATTTTAAGAGCAGTATCCATATTCCTTTGTCAGACCGCGCCATTGTCGCTCCAATCCCCGTGCCTCGAACAAGCTCCCAGCGGCAAATCGGATCTCGGCGAGAGCCTTTGTAATTACAGGGAGCTGAATGGGTGAGTACGTCCCAAATCCGCAAGACCATCCAGCGACACATTCCATCTGTCTTAAGCCTCCTTCCAATATTTGAGATCAACTCACGAGGAGGTATTGAAATAGTGCACACCACCACCTCTTTTTTTCCCCCTGCTGTTTTGTGTGAGAATTCTGTTAATCCTTGAAAGTTTTGGACAAAATTTTTGTCATTACCATGTCTTGAAAAATGTAGGCCTTTCACATCAATCCTGGAGATGTCATTGTTTCCGGTATAATGGGGTTCCGTTCTAATTTAACACGTTGATAACATTGTTGTGTGGATGAATAATCCTCAGCTATTGTAGCGAGCTGCAGTATATTATGAAGAAGCAGCGTCACATAAAATGAAAGTGCATAAAATGCCAATGCGGGGAGAAAATATATACTCAGAAGTGGGAGTTCTGTTCATTATATTGTCATTTAACCCTCTGAGACCCACAATGGACCCATTTTTGTGTCTTTTTTTAGAGGGGTAAACGGAACTTTATGGGCAGATAGCAGGTCATTAGATGTCACATAGAAGTGGTGTACATCATCTGAAAGCTGGGAACCTGGAGATTAATTTGAGAAGCAGCTCAGCACTGTGTGTCAAGTTGTTCTAGTCAAAAATCAGAAATAAACATGAATTAATTAATTAATCAATTCAAATAAATTGTGAAAATGTATAAGGTTTTAGAGCATTATAATGGAAGTATATGATGGCTATCCCCATGCTCACTTATGTCTCATAAGTTGTTGCAGCAATTTTTCGGTTAATATCATTTGTTACAAAGATTTGGTGCTAAATTTAACCATTTTATACCACTCAAGAAAAAAAAAGACATTTTGGGATTTCTGCAAAAAAGATGTATTTTTCGGTGATTGGATGGCGAGCATTTCTGTTGTGGAAACTGCTCAAAAACTCCCTTCTTGTCAATATACCTGAGAAAACCATCCATCCTCTGAATGCTTTAGGTCTCTAGTTTGTGACTGTAAAGTTCCATGAGACTGTGGAGGTCAAGTTTAAAAAAAATGGTGTCACTACAATGAAATGGCTACTATGGGGACTAACAGCATCACACATGAATACAACTGGACTCATTGGATCCACAAGAGTCTCAGCTTTCCAGTCATACACTCAATTTATGTAATTCCTAAACTGTATTGGGACCCCAGTATGCAGAAATATTCAAATACACCATTTTAGAATAGGCAAAAATAGCACATTTATACTGCAACAAACTGCATGTGATTATCATAAAGTGGGCATGTCTGTAAAGGGGAGACTCGTAGGTACCCATAGAAACAATTTTCATTCACAAATCTTGAGGTCAGAGGTCAAAGGACCCCATTGAAATGGCTGTGCCAGTTTTTCCTAGCCAACATTTAGCCTAACTTTGGAGCGTTATTGAGCCTCCTTCCTAAAAGCTGGCATGAGATGGTTGGTGGGTTCCTTAGATTTTCTAATTTCATATGATATCTGTTCCTTAATTAGCTCAAATACTGAACCTGCTACTGCCTCTGAAAGACAGTAAACTCAGTCGGGTCTCGGGGTTAAAAAAAACTATTGTTTGTGTTTTTAAATTTCACAATAGAAATGAATTGTTTGCTTTTCATGTTCATGTTGAAGTTACACCTCTGGCTTCCTGGTGTTGGACTGCCAGAGCCTTTTCTAACTTACATGTCAGCAGAGTGTATAACCTGTGGTCATGCAGTGAACACGGGGCTCATTTCCTGACTATTACTCCATCATCTCACCCTCTGTGTACACAGGTAGGATTGAATTAAACCAGAATATACCAGGGGAAGCCCGGGGGCTTCTCTGTGTGTTTCTATCCCCGGTACAGGCTGTTGCTGGGGCCAAGACTCGGCTGTAGGTCCCCTCTAGCGAAATAGGACAAGTGCTTCGTTAGGTCACCTGAGCCGGACCTGTTTGAGCTCTCAGTGGGACCTAATAAAACCCTGTGGGGGCCAGCAGACATCTCTAATGCCATCAGCATGCCTGTAAAAATGCTCTTAGCCCCTCGCAACGTCGTAATGGCAGCACATGGCCTCGTCGGTCCACCGTAATGGGCCCATGATGTCACCGTGGAGCCAATGGTCTTAGAGCCTGGACGGTTTTCAAAGAAAAGCAGGCGTATTCAAGGGAATCACACTGAGTTTCCACTGTATCCACGGTGATTGGTGGGGTTTGTTTGTACCAGGAGAAATTACTGGGGAAGTTAATAACCAACGGCATTTTAACCTAGTCAGCCTTATTGAATTGGTTCAGTGATTGGACCAAACGCTGTGTAGGTCTCCAGTAATAAGCTCAGCTTTTCCTCTCCCTTGCCCTCTTCTATTTTTCCAGTCTGGAATCGCACACTAAATATCCAACTTTACATGAATTTAATCTTACGTTTAGTAGAGTTCCAAAGATATGCCACTGAAGTGGGATGATTTCATCAGATGAAAATAACTGTCAGATACTTACTCATTACATGCCAATACTTACATAACTTTCAAAAATATTTATAATCAAAATACTACAATTTCAGGATTTTCTGTCTATTCCAAGATTATATACAGTATAGAATCCAATAATAACGCGTTATCACAGTTAACATTTTAACGCCACTAATTTCTTTAAAGGATTCTTTAAAGGATTACTCCATCCTACTCCGATACTCCAAACCTACACTTCATTTTGGCGAGGAAAAACTGTCATGGCCATTTTTCAAAGAGGTCCCTTGACCTCTGACCTCAAGATATGTGAATGAAAATGGGTTCTATGGGTACCCACGAGTCTCCCCTTTACAGGCATGCCCACTTTATGATAATCACATGCAGTTTGGGGCAAGTCATAGTCAAGTCAGCACACTGACACACTGACAGCTGTTGTCTGTTGGGCTGCAGTTTGACATGTTCTGATTTGAGCATATTTTTTATGCTAAATGCAGTACCTGTGAGGGTTTCTGGACAATATCTGTCATTGTTTTGTGTTGTTAATTGATTTCCAATAATAAATATATACATACATTTGCATAAAAGAAGCATATTTGTCCACTCCCATGTTGATAAGAGTATTAAATACTTGCCAAATCTCCCTTAAAGGTACATTTTGAACACATACAAAATTTAGACAATTATGTGATTAATTAATTAATATTTTAATCGATTGAAAGCCATAGAAAATAACTACTTACTCATTAGATGCCGATACCTTCTAGCAATTTAAGAAGCACCTAACTTTCAACTACAATTTCAGAATTGTCTGTCTATTCAAAGACAGATTTAAATATGAATTTAAGTAGCTTAAGTTTTTTTTTTTTTAGATCCGTGCGTGCCTCTGAGAGTGTAATGTATCTGTGTTATTGTTGGCTATTACCACCAAGGTGTTTAGTGACCACGGCCGCTCTACCGCTCCACCATCCTTCAGCTTCACAGCCTCTAATGCTGACGGTCTGTAAGCGTCCCGTTGAGAGACGTCTTCCCAGAAACACTTGTCTTCTCTGCCGTGATTAAACATAAAGAATAATCCCCATCCTGTAGTTATATGGCCGTCATTAAAGGCTCTCTGCCGGGCCGACCTGCAGTCGGTTTCTCTCGGGGTAATGGCCATGTTTTAGTGGTAGTCAGGGACGTCAATTAAAATCCACATTGGTTTTATGACCTTTTGTAGGAAGTCGTGGTTTATCCATCTCATGTCACTGACAGCTGACTAGGTGATAAAGACCGCAATCTCAAAGCGGTTTATGGTTTTATGTTCATGTCCGGAGTATTTTATTTGTGTTTGCATTGTGGTGTGCGTGTTACAATCATGTCCCAGAGCAGACGTGTGCATTGGCAATCTGATCTCCGGCGTGTGTCATTTATTAATAATGTATCATAACAGACTCCGAGCTGATTGTGCAGGATGACTTTAATAGAGTGCTTGATAGCGGGGTTTAGAGTCCTGACTGGAAACAGAGTGGTTCTGAGATGACGAAACTGACTGTGGCAGGAAAAAACAAAAACTACCGGAGCGAGTATGGTTACATCCGTAGAATGACTTCCTGGTGTATTGAGGTTATGTCCTTTCAAATACGTGCTTCATGTGTAATTATGGTGTTTAGGTTGCACCCCTCCACAGGGAGGTCAGAGGTCAGGGTCAGCTGTAAAACAACACCTCTACAGTGAGACTAAGTAAAGGCTGCTCACTGGGGGTTTGAACATGGTCAATGTGTTGTTGTTGTTGTAGTAAAAACAAGATTTTGAAGTCTTTAAAATATAAACTGATTTTGGTGGTCAAAGGTCAAAGGTCACTGACCTCACAAAACACATTTTTGGCCATAATTCAATAATTAATTTGCTAATTATGACAATGTCACACAAATTTCAAATAGGATAAAATGATGAAATGATGAAATTTTGGAAAGACATGGATGTAAACTGCAACGGTTGGTGGAGGCATACAACCACCAGGCATAATTCTAGTATTTGGTCAAAGTTATTGTCATAATTAAGTTGCATGGACTGTTTTAAAGTCTCCTTGTTGGTGCAATTAAAGGAGATCCAAAACCAAAAAGTTAAGAGTCAGCTGCAGCACAGCGACCTTTTTAAAGGGGCACTCCATCGATCAGTTAACTTGTGTCGAGGAGTTCTGCTACTACTACTACTACCACTATTACTACTATCACTACTACTACTACCACTACCACTACTACTACTACTACTACTACTATTATTACTACTACTACTATTACTACTACTACTACTACTACTATTACTACTACTACTACTACTACTACTACTACTATTATTATTACTACTACTATTACTACTACTACTACTACTACTACTACTATTACTACTACTACTACTACTACTACTACTACTATTACTACTACTACTACTACTACTACTACTACTATTATTATTACTACTACTATTACTACTACTACTACTACTACTACTACTATTACTACTACTACTACTACTACTACTACTACTACTACTACTACTACTACTATTACTACTACTACTACTACTACTATTACTACTACTACTACTACTACTACTACTACTATTACTACTACTACTACTACTACTACTACTACTACTACTACTACTATTACTACTACTACTACTACTACTACTATTACTACTACTACTACTACTACCACTACCACTACCACTACTACTACTACTACTACTACTACTGCTACTGCTACTACTACTACTACTACTACTACTACTACTATTACTACTACTATTACTACTACTACTACTACTACTACTACTACTACCATTACTACTACTATTACTACTACTACTGCTACTACTACTACTATTACTATTACTATTACTACTACTACTAATACTAATACTACAGCCTGTACAAACAGCTTTATAACGTCTTCTGTTGCTCTGAAGCTTCATGAATCTGAGAAATTAGCCCTGATGATGTCAGGGTTACTGTCTGGAGACTCGTAGGTACGTGGAGTTTGAAAAATGTGAGCATTTACTAGGCAGTGAGGTTAAAATGAAATATGCCATTGAGTTGCATTATGGGAATTGTAGGCTCCACTATTTATACTCAGGAATAAAAGTCAGGGTACCTCGGCTTCTGCTGCTTCAATTTGTATCATTATCATACTGTAGCTCATCTATGCAATGATTTTAAAACCAGTAAGTCACACTATTATTCATTTCTTATTAATATATTTAGTAGATAGATGAATAAACCTGACTAGAAACCAGTTTGAGAGTGTATTGACATTCCAAGTTTCACTGTTACCACTACACACTACTTCTCTTCCTAAATCTACCCCTATTGGGACCCATGACAAAACAATCTTTCTGTTGTAGGATCATGTGTAAACTCTCGTCATGGCAGTTGTCTCACTATGTGTCTACATAATCACAGTAAATCTCCCCAGACATCTGTTTCACAGCGGAGCCTGAGTCATGGATTTAGAGAGGTGCCACAGTGTCAAAGCGTATATATCACCACCATGGAATGATTCTTTCAGTCTTGTGAGATCATAAACTGTGAGATGAAGAGGTTAGAGATTCCGTCATGGGCCAGGGTACCTAAGTATATCCTAAAGTAGCTCTTTGTGTGCCTTTATATCACGGCACGTTGCTATTCATGTTCATCAGCGAGACATCCAACTTCTGTATTAATGTGTGCCGCCAAATTCATCACCAGCACGTCGGAAAAGCACTTTCTATAAAACACGTCTGTTCATCACTGAGCGGCATGGCATTTGCAAAAATGAACTCAAATTGATATTATTGCTATTATCAGTAATACCTCTGAATGTTCCCTATAATTTCCATCTCTTACAAAACTCTTTGCATTTTTCTGCAAGAGCGAGAGCATCATAAATTGAAAGCAGCAGTCTCCAGCCCTGGAGCAAAAGCGATTTATAAAAGTGATTTAAGACAAGTGGAATGCATTTGTCTCTTGGAAATAACATGTCTTACTGCAAGTATGATCAGAATATAGAGAAGGTTGTGACAGATTTAGTAGAAAAGGGAGATTTTTTAACATTAATTGTAAATGTGAGGATCTGAAATGTTCTTCTATGTCTTGTCCTTCCCCTTCCGTCCTCCATCCAGGGACTGTAAAGAACCTATAGTTCTTCTACTCTGCTTCATTAATGCTTCTTTTTTCAGTCATTCTTATTCTTCTTTTCTTCCTGTTGCGCTCTTTCACTCCCCACCCTCCATTTCCCATCTCTCTTTCTTTCTCTCTCTCTCTCTCTCTCTCTTCATCTCTGTCTTTTTTCCCCATTTTCCACCAATGCCAGGGATACTGAACGAGCCTCGGCTATCAAAGCCGTAATGAGCATGTTCACTAAAGCACTGATTCATCAGAACAAAGAGCGGCGGAGAGAGCGAGGGGAGAAGGATGGATGACAAGGGGGGTGGGGGGGGGAGAGAGAATAAGAGAGAGGGAGGGAGACGCTGGAGTGTACCCTTGAATGGCTTTGGACTGTAAACCCCTACAGCTTCCTCCTCCTCTGGCTCTATTTTTCCTAATAGCCTCTTGGGCTATTTCTGGGTCCCTTTTTAAATGGGAGGTGGGTGGGAGTGAATGCAGTGGAGGGGTGAAGGGATGGAGGGGAGTGTGTGTGGTTGGGGGGGGATGTATTTGGCCCCGCTGAGGCAGTGAATAAGCGCTCGGACTCGCAGCAGGATCAGGGGTTGTGATGTGTGTGTGTGTGTGTGTTGAGGGGCTCTCTGTTGCCACTGGAGACGAGGGAAGAGATGCACACACACACACACACACACGCACACACACACACACACACACACACACACACACACACACACACAAACCCCGAATGTGGAACCTCCAAAGCTGATTAGTCAAACTTGTGATTTCCAATTTCAAACCCGCGACACAAATCCCGCACTTAATATTCATGCAGAAAGTAGTTAGGGCCCGTCGCTGTCCCGTGCTGCCGTAGGGCTGTGGGTTGGGTGGCGGGTGAGTGGCTGAGTGTGTGTGTGTGTGGGGGGGGTTTGGTGTGGGGGTGGGAGGGGGGGTTGCCTTTTAATCAGCTTAGTTAAAGGGATGGAGATGAGGAAAAAGAGGAGGATGACAGGGAAAGAGAAAAGAGAAAGTAGTGTTTTTTGCCACTTGATTGGGTAGGTGTGTCATTGGCGAAAACAGCCCACACACACACAAACACACACTCACACACATCTTATCTGGGGGGTGCAGAGTGACAGGATGAGCACCCCGTAATCACACACCCACCCATGTCTTGTCTCATTCAATCTGCTGGCCTGGAGGTGGCCAACACAAACAGACAACAAAATAATGTCTGTTTTTTAATGAAATAGTTTCATATTGTTTATTATGTGTGTGTTTGTGCATGATTTCGGGGGCCGGCTCACGCTTTTTGTCAGACGGCACACACATCCCAAACAGGATTAGGGGCCGCATCCGACAGACGTCATTTCTATTTTAGCAGGAGTGACTTTAGCGGTGCCACCGTTTGTGCGACTCCCCCGTCTTCGTCTTTTAACCTTGTAATCGGGATGGCGTGCTGTGTCATCGTCACTTTTCCCCCGCGCAGGCAGAGAGAGCTGGAGACGAAGGAGGGGATGAGTGGTGGAGAGTGAGAGAGATAAAAGAAAGGGAGGAACAAGGAGGGAGATGGACAACAAAGGCAAGCAGTGATGTCAAAGTGGGAGTTAAATAAGCTAAAGGTTTACCCACCTCATATTTGTGGAATAGAGCTTCAACCACCTTTGCAACCCAGTCTGTTATTGCTCTGTTTTCTCTCCCTCTATTTACAGGCTTTTGGCAGTAGCTTAGCTACAGTAGGGATGTCATATATTGTTACTTTCAGAATGATTTAGGCTCCTCAGAAATGCTATCATTTGGCATGCCACTGGTACTAAACAGTTTCTAGTTCAGTTATTTTGAAAAACAGATTTATTTTTGCTTATTATGCACACATGCCTACAATGTCTCTATGGCCCTGTTCAGACCTGGCATTAACATGCATCTTGGGTGATCCGATCACAAGTGGACTGCTCTAAGTACATCTGCTCACACCTGGTATTAGAATGCGTCTCTACGTGCGTCTTGAGTGACCACTTGTGTTCGGATCTAACTCCCCTGCTCTATGTGCAAATAAACACGTAATAAATGTGTGGCAGACGTTGCAACGTAACGTCAGTGGAAATATCCTACATATTCATGAATTTGGGTACATTTTATTAACATAAAAATATAAGGTTATTGTCTACTGGCAATCCAGGGGGACCTCCGTGCCGCCGACACTGCCGACACTGCCGACACTGCCGACACTGCCGAAACTGACGAAACTGACGACACTGCTGTCTTTGCCAGGCAACAGCGGGGTAAAGAGCTTCAGAGAGTCGGGGATGAGCGAGCTAGCGGGTGTCAGATATGTGCAGAGCACCGGAACAAAAACACCAACACATCACCGACAGCAGCCAGCTGATATAGATAGCCTATAGGCCTAATAGATAAGATATATTTTAATATGTTGCTATAGCCGTTTCCATGCTGTGAGGCAAACAAGCACCCACGTCTGCCTGTCTATTTACCTGAGGAGCACAGAGACCATGCGAGACGTCAGATGAGTAGGCGGTCCTTGATGTGACCCAAGACACATCACTGCTAAAAGAACGTGGCCATATTTGGGCCAGACCACCTCTGAATGTGGTCCAAGCAATCGACCCTCAATGCGTCTTCAGTGCATTCATGCCTTAGAGCTGTCCACTTGTGATCGGATCACCCAGGATGCATGTTAATACCAGATCTGATAAGGGCCTATAGGAATGGACAGACTAGAGTGTCAATGTTTTAGGGATATAAGAACAATGTTGATGGAACATTCTGAGCTTAGGTACTGTTTACAAAATGTACTGATAGTGTCTCTTCTATTGCTTTGATCGTTTACTTCCATATGTTTTGTCACCATGGTTCCCATCATGCTCTGGGTGATGTAACACGCAGGACAATGTTGCCAAGGAGTCGGTGAGTTATCCAATCAAGGAACTGACAATTTCAAATGGTCAGTGTGGCTCAGAGGTAGAGCGGGTCGTCCACCAATCAGAAGGTCGGTGGTTCGATCCCCGGCTCCTCCAGTCTGCATGTCGAAGTGTCCTTGGGCAAGATCATTTAAGCCCAAGTTGCTCCTGAAGGCTGAGCCATCGGTGTGTGAATGTGGGTTTAGATTATCACGGCAGCCTCTGCCTTCAGAATGTGTGTGTGTGAATGGGTGAATGCTGGCATGTAGCGTAGAGCGCTTTGATTCGTCAGAAGACTAGAGAGGCACTATGTAAATGCAAGTCCATTTACCATTCATACAGTCTAGACAGTTAGCTTTGGTGAAAAGGCTCTATACTCTTTGATGGAGCTCTCAAAGAATTCAAGCAGCAACAAGGATTCGTTGTGGAAGAATTCTATGATTGGGTGATGCTAGTCAGCTGGTAGCCAAACAGCTGATGAGTGAGCGATGCAAACATGAATGAAGCAGCTGATGCCGAATAGTTAATGGAAACGTGATTTCAGTGGTCTGCCTGAACCACATTACACATTTCTAAAGTTTATAAGGAGTCTTTTTTAATATGTTTTTAAAGCGCATTCATGGACATTTATTCTTGATGGACGTCAGAGATTCTGCCATCTCTGGAAAGAGCAGCTGATTCCATCCAGACGTGTGTGATGTTTTCCAATTTGACTGAGTTATGACTGAAAAGAAATGGAGTTGTGGGGTTCAAAGAGATAAAGGCTGTGGAAAGCTACAACAGACTAGACGATATTGTATTTTTACTTTTTTTTGCACCTATTGAAGCAAGAGCGAGGGGAGAATGATGAGTAGACACCACAGGGAAGACACAGCTGGGGAGATACAAGCACAAAGAGTTGATGAATGAGCGAAAAATTTTCGGAAAACAACAAACCAGAAGGTGAGAGGAAAAACAAAATAGCAAAAGAAGAGAGAGAGAGAGAGACGGCGAGCCAAAGAGATAGGTATAGACAAAAAGATAGAGATTATCCCAGAAGAGGAGAATAGAGGGAGGCGAGCAGACCTCCACCTCCCAGAGAGCGAGAGTGATTGCAGCGGAGAGCGCTTTCGCCCTCCCACACCTCCCCGCCGAGGCCACCGCTGTAGACTCCCATCCCATCATTCATCCGGACATAGCGGAGCGGCGCAAGATGTTTCCAGTCTCCACCGCACTCCATAACTCAGGCCCCCTCTTCTCCAGAGAGACGCTCCTTAAACACCACCTCCCTCCACCTCTATCCGCCTTCGCTCTCATCACTCCCATCAGTCTGTCTTTAAAACAACCAGTGGAGATATGGGAAGCACGTAACCCTCCACACATCTACCAGGCATCATCCCCCTGCAGGCCTCGGGGAGAAGAATGTGGCAGACATGTGGACGGTGTTGTTCCTCAGGGAGACTTTAGGAGAAATGGCAGCAATAGAGTCTACAGGGGCTATAATTCACCAGGCGGGCTCCATGATGCTGTGACATGGTTATTAGCCATATAAACTAGAGCTGTCACCGTGTCATTATTGCTCACAGTCATGTGAGACCGTCCCTTTTTTCTTTTTTATTTACTTATTTCTTTTTAACCGGCTCCGGGGCTCCGGGGCTCCGTTGCTGATAATTCTTTGTTTGTATCACGGCGGTGCGATTGATGCCGCTGGCCAAAAAATGCTTTCGCTTTTTCCTTTTGTTGCGTTTTTTTTTGCTTTGTTTTGCCACTATCTGACTGAGAGTAAAAACACACACTTTGGCACATTTACAGGACATAGATGTTAATTAGGTGGCTGTGTGCCTGCAGTGTGTTGACAGCAAGTAAACACAGCGCAGGAGCCTTCACGTGTCGACTCCCGTTTCCTACAGGTTCACTGAGTCCTCTGCACAGCTGCTCATTGCATTACATCACTTATTGATGAATACCTAGTTCATTATCATTCAACGGCTTTTTTTTAATAGTCTTTTATAATTTGCGACTACCTGTCGACATGATTGAGGAGCGGAGGTTAATGAGTTTACTTTGTGCAAGACAACATTTCAAAAATAGCACAATTCATTGTTTCTTTCACTTTTATCTCATTAACATTCAGCCCATAATAACTTCTACTTGACTTCCGATTCTGTCAAGTGACGTGAGTAAACTCTGCACTTCTTATGTTTACCTGTGATTTTAATACCAAACAATACAAAAATTATACAAGAATAGTTTACGTAATGCTAGGATACGTTTTTGATGAGGCAACAGATTTTACAGTTGAAGATCAGTTTTGCTTGCTCCGAGAAGTTCTACTCAATAATGTCCTCCGTGGCTTTAAAGGATACCAGTCTGAAAAAAACAACGTTGTCAGGGTTATCCCACATTGGGCTTGAAGCATCACATTTTTAACAGAAAGCCTGCTTTACAAAGTCAGGGTGAAGAATTTGAAAGATATGGCCGTGAAGTTTTAGTAAAAACACACTACTGAGATGGGAAATGTAAAATGCTTTTTGGTGGTAGAGCAATATAAAAAAATCAGGATATCTCCGCCTGATCTGCTTAAACTTTGACCATTCTTTTTTAATCTGTCTCTTGTGACGTCCCACAGTTTAATAAAAGCGCAATGTTTAATTGCTGGAATATCTTGTTAACACTTGATATTAACTTTGAACTTAAAGATCCATTAAATGATATTCGGAGCATTAATATTGCAGTAAACAACTATTGTCTACGTAAAGATATAGAGGAGTAATGTCTACCAGAGCAGAGAATGAAGTCTCTCTCCCAATGTGTGTGTTGTAATCTGAGCTTCTTCATGCTTTGTTGACATAGCCGGGCCGGCCGGCTCTGCTCTTTTAGTGAGTGTTAGGGCACGTGAGCGTGCCCCACTGGCTAGCTAATGGCCGCCTCTCTGCACTGCGCTCATACGGCGGTTACAGCTAATAACGCCGTCCAAACCGACAGCGCTGTTGTGTGGAAGTGTAGCACCCACTCTCCGTTTCCTCCCTCAGGTTAACACGGTTAGCTCTGTTGCCGTTGTTAGAGCTGTTCCACCGAACAACCTGCTCAGCTGTCACCATGTTGAGAGCCATGTGAATTTCGCATTTAGCACCTTTAAATAAAATATCTTCTCAAAAACACTGCTAAAAACAGTTTTTGACAATATAACCCTCCACATTTTGGACCATTTTGGTGCTTGATGATGTGTTTAGTTTTCCAGATAACAACAAAATTTGACATCCGCTTAATATATAGTGCACCTGTAATTGAGCCACCCATCTAAAACATGAATTCTAATTGCCATGGTTTTTGAATTGGGCTTCTTTTCAGACATTTTAGACATTCTGTGCTGCAAATAATGAAGAGTTTCCACCTATAGCATCCACAAATGCCAACATTTCCTCCAAGCGCCCTGTCGATGTCTTGAAACTCAGTGCAGATTAGTTTAGGAATTTGAATTGAAGGTGGTGTTGGCAGTGCTGTTCAAACATACATTTTTGTTATATTTGTTGAAATTCTCATTACATCCCGACAGCATTCAATGAATCAAATGCTCTGACAAAAAAAAAGAAAAAAATGTGCTGTGCTTAGACACTTCCAGTCAGTAAACATCACATAAGAACATCATTTCATTTAGGTTGACTTTGTAGTTTCTGAATATCTTTGTTTCACTGCCAGTGTGTGATTTCGGCGTATAAAACCCGATTATTTTTTCAACATAAAATCTCGCCTATAGCTGCCACCTTTGAAGAATTCATCCCATGTTTCACTCTTAAATATTGTTTATCCATTCGGGGCACTGTGTCGTGACATTATCTAAATACACCACATCAGGAACAAGTCTCCCCTCCAGGTTTGGGAGTCTGTGTTTTATGAGCTGAGTAGCAGCGAGGTCAGGGTCTCTGTGGCTGCTGAGATAAATAGACTGTTAGTCAGTGTTTACACCTGGGTCAGAGTGATATATGTCCCCCCCCCCCCGGTTAACCGAGACATAAAGAACTCATTCTCCTACTCATCTTTGTCCAGCAGTCAAACATCACAGCCCATCATTCCACAGATAGGACCGGGGAGTTATGGTCTGCAGGTTTGATGTATGCTGAACAGAGAGGGGGGATACGGGACGAGAGAGAAGATTGATAAAACAGGCACATGGGATGTTGAAATGTCTGCTTTGTGTTTCGGGCATTCGCTCTTAGTCATATTCAATTTTGGACTATTTAAAATAAATAAAAGAGAAAACCAGTACTCTATGTCTTCTAGATAGGTGCAAAATATTGCAATAGGTAAATTAGTTTGAAAAAACACTGGGCCTCTGCTGCCTTGACTGCATGAAGATGGTAACATATGAAATTACATAGAGACCATAACATCTCCCATAACACATAATTACATTGAACCTGTTAAATACTTGATGTGAGTATAAAACACATCATTAAATGATGTCAATAATCCAATAAACAGTCAAATAAGGTAATCTACAAAATAGATCTCACCTTACAATAACATTCAGTGCTATATAAATCCATCATCATTTGATTGCACTCAACTTGAGTGGTTCATTTATGAAGTTACCGTTTAATTAAGTTTGACTCCTGCAATTATGATTTACAGTTAAAGAGCTGTGTTGTATTCACAGTGATCATAGTGATGAAATAATGTGGCTATTGTAATTATTATGAACAAGTGACACTATGCTATAAATTGTTTTAATTTTTTGTTATTATTATTTTCCCCTGAAAATGTGAATTTGAATTAATCTGAAGTAAAACTAGAGTGGCACTCTGAGAGCGCAGACCTCCGCCGAGGCGCCCGAGTTAAAAAACAGATCACAGCTCACAGCCGGCGGTACGGTGAGGTGGTCGGTTCATTATTAACACGGTGTGTTTCCGTGTAATGTATCGGAGGATGCCTCTCTCATTCAGCAGCCTTGTTATGTCTGTTTAATGTTACACTACGTTGTCTCTCATCCCGTCATCTAGCGTTTTTTTTCTTTCTCACTGTGGACGGACAGCAGCTCCCGCACCTTGACGTCTCGCCACACAACCACACACGTATCTCTCTGCTCTCAGAAGGAAGGAGGCTGGGTCACGCTTCATCAGTTACACTGCGCATTTGTTATACCCTGTGGTCTTAATGCTCAGGCCGATCGGAATTCTTAAAAACATTCCTGAATCCGGATCCTGAATTCCGGAATCTAATGGATTGATCATTTTGCCATTCCCGCCCCTCCAAAAAATGTCATTCAAATCCATTGAGAACTTTTGGAGTAATCCTGCTAACAGAAGGACAGACGGACAGACAAACCAATGCCAGAGAAAACAGAACCTCCTTCAAGGCCCTTGGCCTTGACGGAAGTAATAAGGTGGAAAAAAGCTTATTACTGAGTGGAATGAAGTGTGACAGCGGTAAATGCAAACATGGTAAATATATTTTTTATGTCACCTGCATCTCTTTATCTGTCAAAAATAAAACCTTTTGAATTTGTGGCCGAGCTCTCTGGAATTTTAGCACCAAAATAGTTTCTGAACATTTTCTGAAAACGGCAAAGAAGAAGACGACAACGTGGCAGAGTCAGGGTCTAGGTAGAGATTTATTATGTATTGAGACACAGTAACACACATGCATCGGTGCCCACACCGACATCGAATTACCCTGCCTTGTAAAGACTTTCAGTGCAGACCATTTTGATGTTTCAACCTCAATTCTAAGTTGGTCCTGCACTAAATCACCCGGTAACAATTACCTCTCCGGGGCTGGTTTAGAACTTTTTTTTCCTCTTCATCGTCAGCAGCCCCCTTTATCACCTCATCCTCTTTCTCTCTCACTCCATCTCACTCTCTCTTTTCCTTCTCTGTCAGTCTCCCACCTTCACACACACACACTTACATGCAGGGCAGCTTAGGCGCCCTGAGGAGTCGCTGTCAATCACCCGTCAGGCTCCCAGGTCAATTTGCCAGGCTGCCAAATGTGTCATATCAGTGTGCTCCCCGGTGTCAAGAGCCCTCATTATAGGCCAAAGGCTAAACCAAGGAAGTGAATGAGGCTTTCCTCTTCATTATTTCCAGTCCCCCGTGACCCCCTAACCTCCTTGTGCTCTCTCTGCACCTCGGCGCTGCCATCCCCCCATACCTGGCCGTAAAACAACAGTGCAACCTTTAACCAGCCATACTGGCACAACCCTGTTTTCCCTGCAGGCCACGGCCCCGCCGCTGCCTGTAAATCCACTCATGCTTCTAACTCCTTCTTTGCTAGTTTCTGTCTTTTTTCCCTTCCAAGCGCCCTGAGGAGCTAGTGAAAAGAAAAGTGCTTGACAAGGAGCCTTAGAGTAGTGTTTTCCCACAATGCACTCTGCATGGTGCCCACTGCTTCCTGTCTTTAAGTGTCAGAGAGATTGGGAACTAACTTGGTGCTTTGTCAGATGCTGAAAGCTCAGCCAGCGAGTGAAAAAGGATGCCAGTTGGGAGCATTCGTGTGCTAGCAGTGTTCCCTCTTGTCATGGGAAATGCTGCAAAATGTTGGTGAAGTAATCAGATATCAAGTTGTGAGATAAGAAAGCGTTTTGTTTTTCCACTATCAATCCGATCGGTGGAAGAGACCCCGCAGCATGTGGAGCGACTCGTCGTCGGCCAGGTAGCGTGACGCCACAATCACACAGAATAATTTTACCCCCTGATTATTAATTCACAAATCAATTAACTGTCATCGCAGCATCTGTCTGATGAATCGCTCGTAATTAGCCCGTAGGTGTAACAGAGCCGTCCTCCGTTATCTGCCTCCCCGCCTGCCCGCCTGCATGCCGGCCAGGCTGTGCTGATGCGAGCTAAGATGGCTTTCCCCGCACATTAGCCTAACACAATTAAACTAATTATTGATTTTTGTTTCGCCTCAGTGCAATTCACAGCCCAGATAGCACTCAGTAAAATAAGGGCCTTGATTTTCTGGGTAGATTAAAGAAGCGCGTGGCGAAGGACGAGCGGTAACTTTAGAGCGCTCTTTGTGTTCAGGTTTGAACCCCCACAGGGCTGTCAGGGGGAGTTTCATATTATACGGGGACATACATACAGACAGAGTAAACAAGGTTATCTGGAGACCTTGATGGCTTCACTTCGCTAACACAAAGGCTTCAGTGTTTGTTTACCAGTCCATCTTATCAGGAAGCAAATGAATCACACACAGCATCAGTGCGTCCTTGGTGTGGGCTTAGTCACGGTTACACAACCTGTGATCACATCCTACATTTCATTTTCTGAATACAGCAAAAATGAACAGAAAACCAACTTGTACGGGGGGTCAAAGCTGCCCAGTCAAAGCCTGATACAAACAAAGGCCTTTACACACCGGGGACGTAACTAATAAACAACACAAAAATGTGAAATACTCGCCTGCGAATATTTCGATCCTATTGACCCAGAGCAGGGTCTGGCAGTCTGTCTCAGGTAAATTGTTGTATAGACTAAACTACTGTAAGCTATTTGATATTGATATTTCATTGAGTGAATTTGCGTTCCCTCTGGTAAACATGTGTATTAATGTCTGGGGCTTTTATGTGATAGGTAAGAATGGAAGTAGTGGATCTGGTATGCGCGGCCTTTGTCAAGGTTGAAACGAATAATGAGGGCTACGTTCATATTTTTTCTTTTACTTTTAGTACATACTGCAGCTGCCCTTACAAACTTTGTACTGTTGCAAGCAGTATGCATACAATTGGGACATACTTCTTCTTCATAACAATGCGCCTTGAACTTTGACCCTCTTGCTCATGTATGTGTTGCACAAGAGGATTGTGGGTCAGAATAGTCAGAAGAGCTTGCTGCAAAATGCAACAGGATGTAGTCAGACATTTTGGTATTTTTTGGCATACTATGTATTGGGACATACTTAATCTTTTTCTGGCATACTACAGTAAATAGCATTGTAGTATGGGTTTTGGAACGCACAGAGAGTGTGGTTCAGACTATGGAGCCCCTGTGTTGTTGTTTTATAATCCTCATAAGTAAAGGCTACACCATAGTGTCAGTTTGAATATGTCCGTTACACACAACGTGATCGGTAGATGCCTTTATTTGCAGTGTGAAAGTTCCGAAAAATCAGCCTTGTTTCGACTCAAAATCATTTTGCTGTGTTCACCGTGTAATATTTGCATTCTGTGTGAAAGCACTCATGACGAAAACAACAGTTTGAAAAGATATATCGACGTGCAAATTAATCAAACGGTAAAAAAAACGCCCCCAGTGTGTAAAGGCCTTAAAGGTGGTGTGTAATGTTGAGCAGCTACAGCCATTTCCGTCACATTTTTAAGTGAGTTTTCCTCGATAAGGTGAATTGTAGAACATTGTAATGTTGAAACCAAATGTTCCTGTTGGAATTACTGTATAAGGTTCAATGTGCAGAACTAAATGAAAAAGTGAAAGAACAGACGGTGTACTCTTACTTTGTTTTAAATCAGTGTGTTAATAGCTAAAGGGGGTCATTATACGTATACAATATTTAAAGTGGCAGTAGGCTGTATATTTTTGGCATCATTGGGCAAAAAATTCCTTAATAGCCTTTCAGCATATTGTAATTCAAGTGTTCTGAGAGAAAACTAGACTTCTGCACCTCCTCCTGGCTCTGTTTTCAGGCTTTAGAAAATGTCTTTGACCAATCACAGGTCATTTCATAGAGAGAGGGCTCCTATTGGCTGTGCTCCGGTCATGTGACCGGAACTTGCCGTTCCTTCACCAGATTTTACAATGGCGGTGGTGTCACAAACTTTCTCATTTTACAGCTAAACGGTGCACTACAAGATGATTCTGAAAACATTTGAGGAGAGAAATAGACATTAACGTAACATAATATTGATTCATATTTGATCAGCGCTGCCTAGTTTTACCGTTTGGTCGGAGTTCGCGAGTGATTGACAGCCGGCTCTCAGAGACGGCAGCTGGACAGCAGACCTCAGATCAGCTCTGACTGCTTGTTTTCCTCCGGTCTGTGAAATCTTGCAGATGCCGTTAGGAGCACCGGAGACACAGAGGCACATGATTTTTTTCAGGTTACCTGTTTCATGTACTACTGTCAGGATATAGAAACCGTTTTATAAAAATAACTTTTTTTAATCATATTTGCTCCATTCTCGCCCACTTCAGCTTTAGGCACAGACAACAATTCAGAAACATGTTTTTAATGTAGATAGTACAACATCAGATCAAATCAAAGATTTGAACTGACTATACAATTGAAGTTTTGCTAACAATTCAATTCCAAACAATGCGATACATTTATGAGGTTTTCTCTACCAGTTTCTGTTGATGTTTTTTATTGTACTTTTTTTTGGTTTATCACTGTCCCTCTGGCTGATGTTCTTCTTTCAGTATATTGCCAGTATATAGAACGATAGAGTTAACATCAGAACACTAATAATGTACAGCAACTAGCTAAAATCTCACGTATACAGTAAGCACAATATCATGATCTTTACTCTCAGAGCAGTGAGGCGACATGGTAAAGAGAGCACCGATTGTCTTCATGTTTAGAACCTTATAGAACCAAGTTAGAGAATGACTTTGGAGATAAAAGTTTTCTTTCTCAAATTATAGGGCCATTCATTAATAAAACCAAAAATAAACCTACACAAAATGTTAATAATTTCTTTAAAAAATAGTTTACTGTGCAAAACAATTTTTTCCCCAAAATGTAGCAGATTATAATTCTAAAGTCACAGTTTGTTTGTCTTGCCACGATGAAAGCCACACTCATTTTGGCCACTCTATCAATAAGCCCAGTGTACCAGTATAATCTTATCGTGTCTTAGTGTGCCACTGTTGGCAACAATTGCATACAGAGGGCGAGTGTGCATGTGCACCATTTGGCCCCCGCGTGTGTGAGAATGTCAAGTAGCTTAACCCGGGGCCCATTCATCTTTGCCTCCTCCTCCGTTCATCCCCGACACATGCCAGTGTCGAGCTAAACGGAGCCGCATGTAAAGCCTTGCCCCTCACGGATAAGCCTCATTCAGTCCGACATATGGTGCTTGACCACGACGGGAGGAGAACAAAACAGGAAGTGTGGCGGGAGAGAGTCAAAGAGTAGAGAGCATTCTTAAAGCGGTTAGGAGGCGCGCTAATCCTTCCTCCCCTACCAGGTGCTGAGAGAGGAGATAACCTGGGAGACAATGGCAACGACCAGGCTTCTCCATATGGACCTGAGTGTGTGTGTGTGTGTGTGTGTGAGAAGGCTGCTAAGCAGTGGGTGGGTGAAGGGGGAGAGGGACTGGCAGCGAGAGGGATAACAAGACTGAGTAAGAGGGTGGGAGAGGCCTTTGTCTTTGTTTTGCAAGCCTAAACAGGGATTAGTGGCTCGCCGACGTTTTCTGTCACTAGCCACACTGTGACGGCTGTTTAGAGGGGCCACGGCTCAATGAAAGTGACCGCGCTGAGAGTGACCTGCCCCGGCTTAAAGCCTCGCCGACTGATCTGTGTCTGAGAGCTACTGGAATGACCCCTATACGGCTGCTGAAAGTGAAAACGCTTACACTTGTGTTGTGTTCGTATCAAAACAGCCTGAATGAAATTGCAATTCACTTTTGCTAAGAAATCAGTACAAAGTCGTTGATAACTAACACGTCGTGGACTTGAACTTCAACATTTGTCGGCTATACAGTCGGTAGCGCACCACCACAGAAGCTGACAAAGCGTCTCCTAGCGATACCAGCCCTTAAATGTCAGCCACCCAACCTCTTGAAAGGCAAATTTTATTATTCAACAATTTTATACACTTTTTTTGAAGAGTATACACAGTAGCTGCAGTATCAGAGTTTATATTTCCTTACACAAAAAGCAAAGAGATATTAACTTTCAGTTTGACTTTAAAGTGAACTTTTCATTGAAAAATGTCTTGTGAAGGTAAATCCAATTAAAGTTAACTTTAAACTTTAAAGAGGACCTTATTATGCTTATGCTTTCAGGTGCATACTTGTATTTTGGGTTTCTACTAGAACATGTTTACATGATTTAATGTTCAAAAAACGCTCTGTTTGAGCTTGTGCCCCCCCCTCGGAAAAGCCCAGTCTGCTCTGATTGGTCAGCTGGCCCACTCTGTTGTGATTGGTCAACCGAACCAAACACTTCAGACAACGCTCCAGCACCGCTCTAACTAGCTTTGTTTGAAGGTGTGCTCAAACTTGCCGCTAGGCAGGTATTATGCAAATGTGTTACTTGGTGACATCACCATGTTACGGAAGAAAAGGCAGGACTTTAAGCGAGGCCTTTCAGGCAGTTCAGGAGCAGTGTTTCTGCTCCTTAGAGTAACTCCTTTTGGTGTTGGAACTTTGCAGACCTATTACATGCACAAAAAACTATTTAACACACTATAGGAAAATTCACAAAAACATAATAGATCCTCTTTAACTACAATGGTTTAAAGCTGGTGTAACAATGTAGCTCTTGTCAGCAATTAACCTCCATCATATCAGAGTTTTCTCAAATTGTATTTATTATAAAGCGTTCAAGGAACAAAAGCAAAATCATATTTACAAAATAACTTGTGGTTAGTTGGCGAAATTATACGAAAATAGCACTTTTGCACAACTGTGGCTTCCGGCTCGCCTTTAAACTGAAAATGACAGCCAGACGAAAGTGAAGGAATGACCTGTTGTTAATCCACAGCAAACAAAGAAAAACTGGTGTGATTGTGTCTTTGAAGGGGCCCGTCACATTTGATTCATTATAAAACCCCTGATAAAAGTGCAGTTTGGCAACTTTCCCCAGTTACCTCACCGCCCACACACACAGGCATTCATATCTCTGGCAGCCCCCGTCATGAATTCTCTGTTTCATGCCTCCACTGTGTGAAGAACTTTACCTCTGTCTAACTCAGCACTCTACCTTTATGAAAAGGAGAGTCTACCAGGCAAGAGACCAAAGAGAATGAGGCTTCTTTTGTTTCTTTGCTCTTTTCATATTCATACGTGATTTGCCATCAGCGGTGTCAGATTACAGGCAAATCACTTTTTTTTTGCTTTAACCTAGATTTTTATGTAATGCTTTCGTTTTTTCCCCCATTTTTTTTCTCCATCACTGCCTTACCTGCAAACACATTATGAGTCGAACTTTTGCAGTAGAAAAGTTTTCACTCTTAATTCACTTTTTTTATTGATTCTATATGCGCGCAACTTTGTGTGTATTTGCAAAAAGGAGCATTTGAAAGGGAAAATGCAGTCCAGAGGAAAGGAGAGATAAAGTGTGAGGGAAGAAAAGATAGGGTAAACTGAGATGGCTAGATCGCGGCCCCTTTTTTTATGCTCCAAGAAGCGTGTTTTTTATCATACACTTTCCTCCTCCTGAGAGAGTGGGAGGGCGGGGGATGATATGGCGATAAAATGCCAAGCCTGGCGAGATAGGACATGACACAAACTTGGCCCGCTACCCGACAGCCTTTCCACTTTTCACCCTCACACCGGGGTGAATGTTTTCTTTTTTTAGCACAGAAACACGAGCAACCAGAGATACGCTACATTATCCGCCGAGACATTTTTACAACAGCAGAACTTGAATCAAGTCCCGGCGATAAGATCGGGGATGCGAGACTCCCCCGATAGTGTCCTTGGATGACGTACAGCCCTTGTACTCTTTTCCATATGTTTACAAATGTTGTTCTGGCATTGCCTGCTAATGGGAAAGGTTATCTGCTGGCAGACGCTGTGTCGAATGAACAGCATGTCCATTGTTGTGTAAGTGATTGCTGCACAAAAGCTACCTTTCTTCCCCTCCGCTTTTGGGAAATTCAGTTTATTTGTTTAGCCACAAAAAGCTGCCCCCGTGCTCGACACTATGAAACATCCGACTGCGCCTGTCATGTGGAACATTATCGAGAGCGGGTGGATGCCATCTTTTTTTAATCAATGCTGGCTTTGTTTGGCAAGCAGGAGGATCAAATGCCAAGGTCTGGAGGTTTTGGTGGTCGTGCATGTCCCCGGGCCGGGCCGAGTCTGTCCTCTCAGCACACCGTGGAGATAACGTTACAATGACCACCTTGTCCTGGCCACTGTGGGAAGAGTGTCGAGCTCCAGATGCCCTCCCCACCGAGGTGTGCGCCACAAACAGAAACCACAAACACAGATTGAAACAGAATCACAGAGCAAACAAGTTTATGAGATGTTAGTGCTTTGGAGAACTAGCTGCGGCTTGTTGAGAAGTACCTCGTAATGAGGCATGTGTTTACTTGCAGAAAAGAAAAGGAAAACACTGTTGCAAACTGCTGAAAGGAGATACAAAACCCTGTCTTCTTCTGGTAAAGCCTGTTTGAGGCTTTTAGGGTGTTTTCACATCTAGTCCTTTTTAAAAGAACCAAACTCAGTCCTCTTAAAGTGGACCAAAAAGTGGACCAACAGAAAAGGGACTCGGTTCTTTTTGCGTTAATATTGTCAATTCATTTGGCTCAGTTGTGTTTCTGGTCCACTTCAGCTCTGATGGGGCTTCAGTCGTCTCCCTGTTCAAACTATAGTTCTTACCTTCATCACTGCGGGTCAATGCTTTCCCCATCAATGACATTTTTTTAGGGGCTGACACACAGATTACTGTCCAGTTCGTTGTAAAAAGGGGAATGTGTCTTTTATGTGGATTCCCTGCTTTTTCTCATTTTATCGCATGTGATAAAGAACTTTTGACGTAGTTTTTTTTACTTTGACACGACACTACTGCAGTGCGGTCCTAATGAAGCCCCTCGCTTTCATATGAACTGAGAATTGGAGGAAAACCTCAGCGTCTCTGTGCGTCGTAGACAGTCACCGTTTGATGTGTTCTTCGTTCCACATGTGGAGAAGTGTTCTTCTTCAGTCTTAACTGCTCCTCGTCCACTCTGGTTCTGTGTTGTTTTTCTGAGCGTCACAGTGCGCAAGCGTGTGTGATCTGTCTACGGCAACTCTAGAGGGCTAAATTACAACGGCAAAAGGCAAAGCGAACCTGGATCGCTTTTTGTTCACATGCAAAGATTAAGCGAACCGCAACGCAGACTTGAGTCAAACCATATTCAGACCACCTTCCGAGCAGGTCTGAGTACGGTTCGTTTCAGAGGGGTCTGAGTTCTTTTGGAACGTTCAAATCTACACTAAAATGCTGACTAATCACTCTTAGTTTGTTTGGAGGCCTGAAAGGGACCAAATGTGAAAAAAACGTATTCTTATTGTCTCAAAAGAACCAAGTGTCATTTTCTCATTTATTCATTCAGCGATTAGAACTTCCCACTGCTTTCATTACAGAAAGTAATTGGCACATTGACTTCACATCATGGAGGACGGTGGTATTTCCTCCTGTCTGATTGCACTTTTCCATCTTGGTGTTTTTTTTTTTTTTAAACTGGATCTCTTTGTTTCCATCCCAAAGCAGATGCCCTTCATAAATATTGATGTTTAACCGCTTGCATCACAACGCACAGTCTCCGTTCCTCACCAGGAGTTTGGGAACATTCTTAGGCGTCTAAATCCAGACTTGGTTACGCTGCAGATAGCGAGACGCTCTCTCAGACATCCTTCTTCTTCCGATGCTCGTCTAAAGAAAGTGTGTCTTTTCCCAGCACTCAGTTGCACTAGCCTAGCACTCCTTCTCGCTTGTTTTGATCTTAGGTGACAAGTGAGGGCTCTCGCAGACGGGAGAAGAAGCAGGCGGCGTGGCGCGCCGAGAAGGTGGCTTTGATAGTCGAAATTAATGAGGCTGGATATGTTTGGCTCCGCTCATTATGCCTACACATAGACCCCCAAACCCTGGGGGCCCCGGAGCTCTGCTTCTCGTCTTTGTGCCGTGATCTCTCTGTCTCCTGATTTAGAGCCTCCTCCACTCTTTTTTCTCCTTCTTCCCTTTTGCTACTTTTTTCCGTCTCCATTTCTCTCTCTCTCTCTCTCTCTCTCTCTCTCTCTCTCCACCCACACCTCATCCCATCTCTCAAACTCTCTCTTTCCGCAGCATGTGGAGGAGAGAGATAATATAATCAGCCGTGCGTGGTGAGAACAATAAGCGTGTTGTGTCGGGTTGACACGGAGCAGACACCTCTTCAGAAGCCACCTTAACATTCCACTTCAGCCCTAACTGCGTGCGGCTGGAGGAAGGCAGAGGGGTGGAGTGGCTGAAAATGTCTCCTCTCTCTCTCTCTCTCTGTCAAACGAAGTTACCGGGGCCTGGAGATGTGCGTTTTGTACAGTTGTCGGTGTGTGTGTGCCTCCGTGATTTCCCATGCGTGAATCAGTATTCCTAATTGAAAGTAAGACGTATTTTTGCGCACGACTTGACGCCTCCCAGAATGAGACCTAACAAAAGCACGTGGTCTCACAGTCGTCTCCTGTGTGTGTGTGTCTGTGATTGTGATTGTGTGTGTTAAGGGGTTGATGGGCTTGAGGTTGGTCCTGAGATAAGGGGAACATCTGTTAGTCTGTCTTTATCTCTGGCAGAGCTCCTGGCACACCGTAGTAAGAAGCCCCATCTAATCAGAGCAGACAGAGTCGGGGGGGCAGTGCGGCTGCCAGCTCTGTGGCCCGTCCTGCCTCAGCCATTGGCACCGGCATACCCACACACACACACACACACACTTTGTCCCATTTTGGCAACACTTGATCGTAGCTTGGTATCGGTTGGTGTGTTTTTCTATATTTTTTAATTATGCAAGGCAACTGTACTGAGCATGTCGGGCTGTACCGATTGTCATCTTTGTTATATTTGAAGCTTCGGATGTCTGTTGACATATTTTGTGATGTCATCACCCTAAAAAAATGGGGAAAATATGATTTTGTGTTATTGTAGTTATATTAATATAATTGATGCTGTTAGACTGCTGCTAGACCGAACCCTTAATGCAGGTGCATGCAAGAGCAAGCCACAGTGAAAATGTTGATCTTGAACAAATATGGATTGAAGCAGAATATTTGGTTGGATAAAATCCAGGGCTGTCAATCGATTCAAATATTTAAGCATGATTAATCGCATGATTGTCCATAGTTAATCACACTTTTTTTCTGTTCAAAATGTACCTTAAATGGAGATTTGTCAAGTATTTTATATTCTTATCAACATGGGAGTGGACAAATATGCTTGCTTTATGCAAATATATGTATATATGCATTATTGGAAATCATTTAACAACACAAAACAATGACAAATATTGTCCAGAAACCCTCACAGGTACTGCATTTAGTATAAAAAAATGTGCCAAAATCATAGCATGGCAAACTCAAGCCCAACAGCTGTCAGTGTGTCAGTGTACTGACTTGACTATGACTTGCCCCAAACTGCATGTGATTATCATAAAGTGGGCATATCTGTAAAGGGGAGACTCGTGGGTACCCATAGAACCCATTTACATTCACATATCTGGAGGTCAGAGGTCAAGGGACCCCTTTGAAAATGGCCATGGCAGTTTTTTCCTCTGCAAAATGTAGCGTAAGTTAGGAGCATTATTGAACCTCCTTCTCGACAAGCTAGTATGACATGGTTTCATACTTTCATATGATACCAGGATCTTCACTCTATCTTTAAAACTGAGTCCACTACAACCTAAAAATCGCAAGTTGCATTAATGCGTTAACGCGTTATTATCCCGTTAACTTTGACAGCCCTAATAAAAACATATTGGGAATTTTTGGAAATTATTCCATCTATCTTTGCTCAATAAATTTAGACTTTTGGACAGAGGACTGAGACAATAACAGAGACAAGGAGCGCTGCGTCGCTCAATGTGTGTGTGCGTGTGTGAAAGAGAGACAGAGAAGATGGACTATTGCGTGCAATGTTTCTGTAAGTTATTAATAATAATTTGAATGCCAACATTGTAAAATTAATAACTCTCCGGTACAGCCCTGTGAGCATTTTCCATCAGCACCCTGTTTCACACTGATCCACTTTTACATTCACACCTGGAGCTGCCCACTACTGTATAATCTAACTACTAATGGCACAGCTGAAGTGCTTTGCTTGAGGGTATCTTGAAGGTAGCAGTTGAAGAAGGTGCCTGGTGTTACTTTTTTTCCATTTTCATCACCAACTTTTCAAGTCTCTAACCAGCCTGCTTCTCTGCCCTCTGGGCTAAACATACTCGTGCCGCAGCAGTTGGCTTTTCGCCTCCAGAAAACAAAACCTAGTTTTCTTTTGCAAGTATGTCATTACCTCTGGTGTTTTATACCTTGTTGCTTCACATCAACTTTTAGCAGGCCTGATCATGTCAACTGCAGCCGCGTTTCAGAAGCCAAACACAATACCTGTCGCGCTCCTTGACGTAAATTGTCAGATATTGACTGCTCGGTGGTCTCGCTGTGTATCGAGATCGATTTAGGTCTTCTTCCGTGTTTTTTTCCATCTGGAGCATTTGCTCCGCTCTGGTTATGCTTGTGTGTGTGAGTGTGTGTGTGAGTGTGTGTGTCAGGGTAACCAGCAGTGACACCAGCCTGCAGTGCAGTGTGGATCTGGTCCTTAGGAGGTCTAATGAATCTAGGTGGGCCTTGTCACTGTGCGTCTCCACGCGTCGCCCTGCTGATCATGAGAGGCGACAGGTTTATGCAGCTGTGGCGACTCCCCGGGGAAAAGGGATGCAGCAGGAGCAGGCACCCAGGGGCACACACACACACACACACACACACACACACACACACACACACACACTTTCACCATTTGCACAGTCAAGACTGATGCACATGCACTGGAAGTTCTGGTCAAGGGGGCATTAATCACGCCCTTCATCACGGCTTAGCGAGCAAAGCAACATGCTTTCTAGGTACGGAGCAGCCAGCAGGCTCGTCGGTAGCTTCTAGGCAGATGAAAATATCCTTCTAGCATCACACAAAGGCGATGAGTTCATTGTGTCAGATATAATACGTGATGCATTCTCATGTATCGCGTGTGCCATCTCATATAGGTTCAGAAAAGAGATTTTGCCAATTACAAATAATCCACTTTCTATTTGTTGTTTTTTGACTGACACACTCAGCAGAGAATGCAGCTGTTTTGTATTCGCCAACATTCGGGCATTCATTTTCATTTTAATAACTGCGAGGGGGGAAATATTGGCACCAGGAGATACCATCTTTCATTTGCTATAACTGTGAGTCAAAGATTATTATTTTCCCTCTCATCTCAGTAATGAAAATTCATTCCAACTAGAGGGGCTCGTATTTATGGGAATTAATTCACGTGTGAATGGGCGGCGGTGATAGAAACACAAGCCGACATTTGAATTACGCGTCCCGCGTGGTTGGGCGAGGGGTAATGGGGAATCAAATGTCCGACTTTTCAGAGGAAAGTTTGAACTGTGCTTTGGTTTTTTAGCTTTCTTTTTTTTTGGAATTGACTTGAATTATAGTTTATTTTGTTTCAATCATCGACCCGACCACAACTAGACTGAAATGTTATCTTGTACTTGGATTCAATTATGTCTGGAAGACATTTGATCCCAGAAGATGACTAAACCAGTTTAACCATCAGAATGGCTCCCACCTGTAGCTCCAGACAGGCTAACACATGGACATTCCCAAATATGGGCTGCTGATTCACTCTCCCCCTTTTCAAAAGTCAAAAGTCACACTGAACCCCCCCCCCCCCAACCCTTATAATGACTTAACTAATGCAATTTTCTTTTTTTAGTCCTTACCATGTCAAATCTCACAGTGGGAGACCTTTGACTTGTCAACCCCCCTTAAAGCTGTGCTGCCTTTGTTATGCTGAGTCTTAACATGTGTCACTTTAACTGCGGCGCTGTTTCCCCAGCCCTGTTAAGATAAATGCCAATTTGAAGCCCCGCTTGTCAGGAGAAATTATGGCATCACATCTCATGTTGGAGAAAAGCCAGAAGTCTCCTTGTTTACACACATGTCGTTTAAAGCTGGACTTTAAAAGACAGCCCTTCTTTCTCCCTGAGTAAACACTCAGAGGATTTAAGAGATCGAGGTGAACTGAAAGTCTTCTCGTGGCTCGGGGGGGTAAAGAAAGTTAAGAGTGTAGGAAAAGGTTATGGCAGCCTTGTCAAAACTGGAGGGTATAGAGGGAAAAGCTAAACAGGCTTGTGCACAGTTTATTCAAACTTAAAGCTACTACGAGTTCATTTTGTGTTGGTTGTGGGCGTTCACTGCGGAAAAAAAGCGGTTGTTTTTTTCGAGCACCATATTCCCTATTGAAAACCTCTCATTTTACTGCAGCAGGGTCTGACAGTCTGCCCCGATTAGTCCTGGTTCTGGTTCTCCCGTGCCTCCCTTCCCTCCAGCGGGCCTAGCAATACGGCCTGGGCCTCAAGCGGCGTGGTGTCGGTGTCGGCTCCCGGCGGGGACCAGGCGGAGCAGCGAGGCAAAGCTCTGCTCCTGGCCGACCCGGTCTCACTCACAACTCGTGAAATACCGCTGATCGGCATTAGATACCGCCGCACGGAGGCACCGTTTAGTGACAGTAATGTGACGCACTGGTCTTTCAACTACCTCCAATGTAAACCCACTTGTGGCGTTATTCGACGGTCAGAAAAAGCGACGTAGTACAAAGAGCGCGAGAGTCTGCTTAGGGCGGGAGTGGTGGTGGTGGACGGGTCAAACAAACACAAGACTTTCAAACGTTGACTTATTTTGTCAGGTCAGTCGTCAACCGCGACTGTTTCCTAAACCTAAGTGGTTGTGTTGCCTAAACCTGACTTCCTGTGCAAACGGATGTTTATTTTGAAAGGACACTATGAGCGTATATTGACACGCCGTGCCTGACGTGCAAAACTAATGCAAGAGAGGTACCCCATGCTTTGGTCTGGAATGTGCAGGTCATATAGAGGCATCAGCATTATATTGAGACGTTTCATAACCAGTCAAAAGTTTGTCATAGTAACTTTAACCTGACCTGTGTTGGAACTCACTTGGCACTTCTTGACTAGAGCCCCGGCCACACATGCATGTATTTACAAATCACATCTTTCATTGGACTGACTTTGAAGATGCCCCTTAAGCTGTTGATACATCTCGGTTCAGACGCGCCCTCTCCCTCAGCTTTACCACACAGGTCTATTGGAAACACAGTAATGCAGCAACAAGGGCCAAACCCCGGCACTTTGAAACCTTCCAAGCTCATACCTCTGGAGGTAGGCAGGCATGGAGGAGATAAGGCTAAGCCTCTACTTCTTTTTTTTTTTCTCCCCCTTCCTCTCTTCCTCTCCTGTGCTCCCTCGCCTTTCCCTCCTTTGCAGTGGGCCGAAGCGGGGGGGGGGTTGAGATATCCACAAATGTCCTATTGTGAGGCTTTGATGTGCCTCCTCATAAAGTGACAGTGAGGGAGATCTATCCGTCACTTGTATGACTCTAACAACCTTGAAGTCATCACATGTCCAACAGAGCTGTAGTGTCACGCAGGGCAACTGAACCTGCTCCCAATGGTTTGATTCAATTCTGTAAAAAAGTATGCATCTCAATAAACTCACTCAAGATTCAGTTGTTAGTCAGAAATATGTTGGAGACGAAGAGCGCAGCGTGTTTGTTCTTCGGTACAAGCTGTTGCATTCACCTCCTGCATGTTGTTTCTATGGGAACCCAGGGCTTGTCGACGGATCAAGGTATTTTTGTCTGCTGAGTGAAGTACTTGGCCTCTGGTAGCTATCATCAGTGGCACAGGTGGTAGATTGTAGCCATCAGCTACTCCTGCTCTCTGCAGATTTATTGTTGCTTGTTGAGTTGGCTCCTTACATCTGTTTGTTTCCTTGCTAGGACTGAAATAAGTTACTGAGCAGTTTTCTTAAAATGTCTTTTTCCCCCCCGCATGATTTGTGTCTGTACCTTTTTTACCACACTGCAGCTTTTGTGCAGCAACTGACATCACACGCCATATACCCTTTTATTGAGTGTACCAGTGCGATGCCACACACAAGGGGGAAAGCGCTGTGTTTTCTGTGTTCAGCCGAGCACAAGGGGGAGTCTCACACCCCCCAATATGTCAGCTCCTAGCAGGGTGCTAAGCACAGTAGGAAGGTAACCGCCCAACACAGTCCAATCCCCCCCCAAAAGAGCTATACCCTCCTTCCCGCAACCAGTCCATGTAGCTCCTGGTTAGGGGGTGAAGCAGAGGGAGGGATGGCCTTTGCACAGCTGGAGCTTCTTTCTACCTCCCGAGTACACAGGCAGCACAAATCAGACCGTCATGGAAGAGATGCATCATCTTTCACATTTCACTGAAAGCACTTGCCAAGTCACGTTGCCATTAGCTTGCTCTTCACTACAGAACCGGCCTGTTTATCACAACAAAATACTCAACTGTAGGGCATCTCACGGAGACAGCATGTCCTGGTTTATTCTTGTAAACATGGGTGGTAGTTTGTTCATAGGAGTTTGAGCACTTATCTATAGTATCTGTCATGTTCTGGGTCCCATGTCCAGCTCTGGGCCCCTGAATCCTTTAGGGTTGCCCCCAACATCATTGGTGCACACGCTCACTGGTCGTAGTTAGGGATGGGTACCTAAACCCGGTATTAAACGGGCAATGGTGCTAAATTATTAAAGACCGGAGCATTAATAAGCTCCGACGTTAACAGCTCTTTTATCGGTATACTTTTTAACGTTTTGGTGTAATTTATTATCACGCTGGAGCACACATCTCCTCTGCTATCTGTGCCGCGGTTGAGCTCCTCATATCACACACACACACACACACACACACACACACACACACTGAGCGAAGTCAACAAATAGATGCCGGTGGTGGAGACAGTGAAGTCAACCAAGTGAAGTGAAGATAGTTACGACAATGATGCTAGTCACAATAAAGTAAAGTGCAATAAAACCTTTGGGAGTAAAAAGTCAATACTTTATCAATACACCGGTTCAACAAGCATAAACATGATGTAAACATGTAGAAAAACAATATTCAACCTGCTCTGTCTGTCATCCACCACCGCTATGTTTACACAAGCACAGCTCACTAGCTCGGATAATAACAAAATTGTTACGAAAAAGATAAAACAAAAGCCGTCTGTATGTAGTCTAACTGTTTAGCTTAGTTTGCCACGTATCTTCAAATTCTTGTTAACTAACTAACAAAGCAGCCCGTCCTTCCTCTATACAAGCGTTGCCTGCAGCAGCGAATCAGAGGGAGGAGGACAGAGGACAGGAGGAATAACTGATGCTGACGGATGTCTGTGTTCCTCATTCTTTATAAACTTCACTCAGGAATATTATTAATTTTATTGACATTCTAGATTAGTTTCCAGTGAGATATTACTGAGTTTATATAGTGATTTGCTGTTGTAAACGTTACTGTTGCTGCTCTAGAAACATTCAGTTATATTTCAAATATAAAAAAACAATTCTAATTCTGTTCTGAATTTATTATTTTTTTTAAATTATATATTAAAAAGCAATTATTTAATAATGAAAAAGAACTGATAAGAGTATCAATAATCAAAAAAACAATCGAAAAGAGTAGTAGTATCAATAAAATCCTAACAATACCCATCTGGTCATATTGCCCTGTAGTGTGCACCATCCAAGCTCAAAGAAATACACCAAGTTATTTGAAGACAGTCAAACAGTCACAAAAAAACCTCCTTTAGTGTTAATTTGTCAAAAGGCTGAATCATTTAACAAACAGGGACACGTAGTAATTAGTGTCTGTGTTCTCATTGCATATAGACAGCTGCAAATTGATGTCTTTAATTAGCTTTGACGGGACGTGACACCAGAACAAAAGTCATGTTGTCATACACACTAACAAATGCACGGGCACGCACCAACATCTGCAAACACCGCCGCATTCCAAAGCCCAATAGATACATACATTATGTATCGGATGTGCCACAGTTACATTGTAAACACATGTATTTCATCATGTTTCCACTGACCTACCTGGAACCGTATTATACAGCATGCGTACACACTATATTCCATATGATAATGCGAGGCAGGTGCACACTGCTTACTGTCGTGACCTCTACCCATTTGAGGAGGAGGTAAACACAAAAAAAACCTTCGGCTTCGCCTCATGCTCATCCGCGGGATTCGTATACAATTTGCACTTCAGTGGTTATACACCGCCGTGCAATTTCCACCGACACAATACGCACTCCAGCAACTCAACCGCGTGCCCATACAATTTTATATCCAAACAATTCACACTTGTTCGGCTTCGGGTAACAATGTACATCGACGGCAAACATCCACACACACACACACACGCTCCTGACACATCAAGCAGTAGGTGCACGCTCTTTCACAGTCCAGAGTGGCTTCATAGCCTGTGATTTAATGGTCATTTTGTTGGCTGCAATAGCATCCTTTCCACCCATCCCCTGGTGCCCAGTGGTGAAATAACAGGCTCTGGGCTCATCCACAAAACCCACAGGACCACACTTGAATCATTGCTACAATTTGAGCTATCAAATCATAATGGGAGGATGAGATTGCCTTTCTTTTTCTTGGTGCGTTTTGTGTGTGTGTGTATGTGTGGGTAAATGTGTACACGGCGGGTAGCTAAGCAGGTTTATATTCTCTGGGCCCGTAGGCTTGGGTTAATGTGTTTAGATAGCTCACATTTGTTCTCCTATTTTCCAACTGAGGAAAAAGGGAGTTTTTTTCTTTTTGTTATTTTGCTGGTTTTTCCACTCCAGAGTTAGCCGCCTTAATTAGTAGAAAGTGGGAACAGTGTTGTTGTAGCTGCTACTGCTTTGTCTCTGGATCTGTTTCTTCCTGCCTGGAATAAAGTTGTTTTGTACTTTTACGCCGTGCAAAACGGTACATCATTGTTGCAGTATTTACTTCTCCGTTACCTCGGCAGCCTGTGTGGGGGCTATTGTGCAGCAGTGTCATTGTTTGGTCTACATGATAGGAATTTCGGAAAAGACGTGTTAAGCATGACACTGTGAGTCATCTCTATATTCAAAACAAGCCAATGTATTTCATATGACATCACATAGTGCAGCAGACCACCATGAACACCCTTTGTATCTTTTGCCATGTGTACGTCTCATTTTCTACCTCGACGTCGTGACCCTAATGCCAGGCCATCTTGACGTCACCTCATCCTCATGTACGCACTCGTACTTCAACCCCCCCCCCCCTCATGCTCTTATTATGGCCTCGACGTCGTTTGTCTTTGATGTGCCAAAATCACACTACGAGTGATAAGATATCAGTGGCGCGGAAAAACACAGACAAAAGAGGGAAAAAAAAGGCCGAAAGCGATGGATGATTGCCCCCCCGGTTCCACAGACACCGTTATTACATAGCTTGCCTGTGCCACCACAAGAGCAGTGAGGTCAATTTTTCCCTCTGTGAATGGAATGTAATTTACCGTCAGCTTTGTAAAAGGCGAGCCGTGGTTCGTGGCGGAGAGCGCTCTCTCTCTCTCTGCTGCTCCGCCTAATGATCGCCTTTGACAGAGGAATGGCCGCCGTGCTTTTCGCCACAATTCTTATTCCCCTCGCATTGATCCCCCCCTGCCTATTTTCACACAGTAATGGATGGCATTGTCCCTCCCTCGCCACTGTTAGTACAAATAATTACGAATCAATATGCACTCAAGGCCCCGCATCAGAATATAATTTTAACACATGATTTATTTCCACCAATGCTGCGCCGTCCCTCCCATGTTGCAGGGAGTCAATGGCGGGGGGGGGGGGTGGGGGTGTTCGTTCTGTGACGGACTCCCTCGCCGCCCCGCGAGATCAATCGAAGCAATCAGCTAAAGACTCTCAATTGGAGCCGCTGAATAAAAGAAACTGCACTCTTAGTGTAGCTCTAATGGCACCTGTGTAGGTAGGTGTCTCTTCACCCACGGTGTCATCCCTGACAGTAAGTACACACAACAATGGAGCCATGTTTGTTCACCAGGACGGAATGACAGGTCTTTGTACATGGTGCCATGGTGAATAAGCAAAACTTGGTGGGGTTTTTCCATTATTTATAGACTGAAATATATCCATGATTTAAAGTGATTCATTGCAACTAAACTAAAATTTTGTCTTAATATCCCTCTTGAGAAGATTTTACATCTTAATATTGGCCGTGCAAACCTTTAAACAGCTGCAGTAAGGGTCAAAATTGCCCTGTTAAGCCGTCAACCTGAGGTTATAAACTTGACTCGGCGAGGAGTTCATATCAAAATCATCTGTTTGCTGGAGCTCTGCGCTCAGAGGCCAACACGCTAATCTCTACGCTCTCCGGCCCCGTCAGGATCGGTGAAATGTCATGCAGCGTTCCTCACTTAGACGACGCATGTGTGTGTCTGTAGTGTGTGTGTGTGTGTGTGCTGGGGCTTGTCATTTGACATTTTGGCGAACAGAAAAAGCCGGATCACTTTAAATCAGACTCGGAGCATTCCACCTGCCCGAGCCCCTTCGAGTTTCAGCTCATCCATCGTGTACGGCTGCCATCGCTGTCACACAGAGGTGTGAAAGGTCACTCAAACCGTCCCTCTGCCCACTACAGCCGATAAGGAGGTCGGAAATGTTAGATTTGACCACACCCCCTCAGGAGAGCCCACCAGAAAGTTTAGTTTTCATGCTGCTGCTCTTTAAGTCAGGGTTATCCTCGGTAAGGTAAAACTAGTAGTTGGATACCTCAGGCAGAAAAATTAACTCAACTAAATAAACCTTGATCAACAGGTTGAATGATAAATACTGTAAAATATCTCATGAAAAATTGCATGATTGTGTGTTTTCTAATTTTTTTTTACTGTAGGTAGACAGCTAATATCGGATCGCTAAGAAATCTCCAAATATCTCTCTGGTGTAGTGCTCAGTCATTTATGTCTTTTGAGGCGGTCACTGTGTCAGATGAGGTGATCACGGTGCCTTTAATTCCTGTAACTTGGCCGCGAGCTATGTCGGACCATATGTTGAACCCATAGACTTTATATAAAGATGGACGACACGTCTTCACTTCCTCCTACCGTACGGGAGCTGATATCTTGAAGTTTTGATGTCATTTGGAGCCAGAGTCTGGGCAGTAGTGATCGGAGCGGTGGAGCCGGGGTATCGAGGTCACGTGCTCAAACCGATCGCGAGCCGAGCACGGCTGCAACTTGTCAGCCGGAGAGACTCACAGCTGCCGATCATGATGTCACACTCCCCTTTTTATAGCATCAAATAACTAATTAAAACCAAACTTATCCGAAAAATTTACATACATCAGCATGTTACCTAAAATGACAGAAACCATCTTTGGGAAAACAAATTACTTGATCTGTACTTTGACTTTTTAGTTTGTCGTCCATCTTTGTATACAGTCTATGGTTGAACCCATCGTAGCTTATTTCATTATTTGCATGACTTGCAAAGTTGTTGGAGCAGGAGCGGCCAGGGACAGACGGTCGCAGAGATGTTGTAGATGTTGTCAAACTATAGGCAAGAAAAGGACAACAATATTTAAACATGTAGACATGCTAGTCTATCGGGTCCTTGTGAGGGCTTCCCAGGCTTGGGATCGGTCTGCTACGCTACAAAGGAACGCTTGTCCAACACTTATTTTCATTCCTGATACCCTACATCTTTTGGCTCAGGTCATTGCGCACTCTGATTCTGATAGAACTCTTAATACAAACACTCAGATTCGTTGAAGGCTTTTATGGTACGAGACCGAAAAGTGCTGTTGATGTTTTGAGCGTTGACTGACTCCGGTCCCTCCAGGGCACAATCCAGCAGACACAATCAGAAAGATGTGATGACAACAGAAGAGCTATATGAACTCCCATCTCAAGTACACACATATTCCCTAAAGGCAGAACCACACATACAGTACACACACTGGACGTACACTCGGAGCAGAGAGTCTTTATGTACTGCAGACAAACCGGGGCACTGTCTGCTGGGCTGAGAGAGAGGCACTACTGGGGCCTACTGTCCAAGATACAATGAATGTGTGTGTGTATGTGTGTTAGCAGACAGAGAATCAGGGCAGCCAGCTGAGTCAAGTTCTGGATGTTCTTCCCCGTGTCAGACGCACACCCACGAAAACCTCTCACATAGAGACAAAAAATGAAAATTCACACTTACACATTTGCTCTTGTAAAACAGCCTGTGATGCTGCCCATTTCAACAGGATTACACTCTTTGATTCTTAGCAGATGAAACAAAAACAAATATGGCATCAGCAGCACCCGACAGATGGAGGTCACGCGCTCCGAGAAGTCATTTTGTGCAGTGGATTTTTTCGAAGCCCACACGTGTACATATCCACACACACACACACACACACACACACACACACACACACACACACACACACTGCCGAGCTTTATCCTGCAGTGCGAGCGCAGTGTCTCGTCAGCGGAGGGAGATGAGTGGTTTTGGGATTTCTCTTTGATGGCTCCGTCCCCCTGCTGAGACACCAAGTCATCTCCTCTCTCCGTCTCATATTTCTCCCTTCTCACACACGCACACACACACACACACACACACACACACACACACACACACACACACACACGCACACAGTCTCTCCATCCATCCTGGATATACTGATGACACAGTGTTAGCTATCAGAAACACAGGAGCCATTTTCATCTTTTGTGGAGGATGTAACGGCAAAGAGAAGGTCAGTGTTCCCATCGACTCCCGCGGCAATGCTTGTCTGTCTTTCATTGACACACACACACACACACACACACACAAACACACTCTCACACACACAGAGAGAGAGAAAAGATCACAGTCTTGGCAAGGCAAGAGAGACAAAAGAAAGCCCCAGTGTACAGTCTCTAAGTGTGGGAGTACGCGAGGCCAAAGCTCTTACGACTCTTTAATAGGGCTGTCAAAGTTAACGCGATAACGCATTAACGCAAATTTGTTTTAACGCCACAATTTCTTTAACGCCTTAACGCAACATGAAATATCGATCTTTCAGAAGTTGTAGCGGGCTCCGTTTTAAAGCTAGCTGCATCGGTAACAACCATGTCATACTAGCTTGTCGCGAAGGAGGCTAAGTAACTTCCGCTATTTTTTAGCGAGGAAAAACTGACATGGCCATTTTCAAAGTGGTCCCC
This sequence comes from Sebastes umbrosus, assembly GCF_015220745.1. Classification (NCBI taxonomy): domain Eukaryota; kingdom Metazoa; phylum Chordata; class Actinopteri; order Perciformes; family Sebastidae; genus Sebastes; species Sebastes umbrosus. The sequence goes on from NC_051289.1 coordinate 23,490,975, forward strand.
TTGACCTCTGACCTCAAGATATGTGAATGAAAATAGGTTCTATGGGTACCCACGAGTCTCCCCTTTACAGACATGCCCACTTTATGATAATCACATGTAGTTTGGGGGCAAGTCATAGTCAAGTCAGCACACTGACACACTGACAGCTGTTGTTGCCTGTTGGGCTGCAGTTTGCCATGTTATGATTTGGACATATGTTTTATGCTAAATGCAGTACCTGTGAGGGTTTCTGGACAATATTTGTCATTGTTTTGTGTTGTTAATTGATTTCCAATAATAAATATATACATAGATTTGCATAAAGCAGCATATTTGCCCACTCCCATGTTAATAAGAGTATTAAATACTTGACAAATCTCCCTTTAAGGTACATTTTAATCACGATTAATTATGGACAATCGTGTGATTAATCGAGATTAAATATTTTACGATTGACAGCGCTATTCTTTAACGTTTAATATGAAAAGTGACTGACAAAGTGGCTTTCATTATATTTTTTTTTCTTTAAGAGTTTATGGTATGCAGCTGAGTTCTTTCTCTTCTTTTTCCATCAAGGTGACATTATTTCACAGTTCTCACAAATCCTCGCCACCTTGCCACCTCTTCATTACTGAGTGACCTCTCGCAGAGGTGCCCCTAATTAAAAGTGGACTCTGTCAGCTTTCCCGGTTGGACGGCGCCTCCGCTTTATAGCCGCACACCAGCCAACACAGGACGACCCAATCCAGCACTTCTTGTTCTCAAGCCGTCACCTGAACTTCATTGTGCTAATGAACACTGCCGGGCTGCAGGGGGCGGGGGGGCTTCACTTATCTGCTTCTTTTTATTTCTGCCTTTTTATTCATTCCAGTAAGTCATGATGCACCTTCCCGACGGTGGCTTTGTACCTCGACAAAAGGGGGCAGATTTAAATAACTCAAAGTGCCTTCGCTCAGACCTAATCCCCCGACCCCGCTCTAATCAACCCCGCTGTTCTCTTCTTCGCTTCTTAACATTTTCTATGTGATGGAGTGAAGCAGGACCAGATAAAGGCATTTTAAATGTAAGTGCTGGCGGGCTAATCTCTTCAAATCCACCCCTCCGTTGCTTTCATTACTCCGCCGAGGTGTGCGTTTTTTGTTGTCTTTTCTTTCAGGTCACTCCCTTTTTTTAATGCTGCCAAAAGTGAGTCAGAAAGTGATTTCTCACAATGCGAAAAAGACTACAATTTCAGTTTCAGCACCGAAATTGCTCAACACCTCCAGGCTGCAGGAGTAAAGGACGTGGATCTACTTTGTTATGTATCAAATAGAGGACAAGCTCTGACAGGCCAAAGTCGATAAAGACATGATGTGTTCATTGGTCTACAGAGCTGTGTAATAATCCTGCCTCGCTTTTTCTCCAATCGTGGCATTTACCTCATTATTTATCTATCTAGCGGAAACGTTAGCGAGATCCCCGAGAAGATAAGTGAGATCATTTCTCCTGGCGTGGATATGATATTTTCCCCCACACCTTACCATCCCTTCATTCTTTGGAAGCTTGAGCCCTGAAGCGAAACGACACAATAAAATACAGCTTTCTAAAGTGATTTGAGCGCCCAAAGCTCCCGTGACATTCAGTCAGGATAAAAATCTGCGGGGAGGAATCAGCGACATCCCCCAGCAGCCTTAGCGTTTCACCACAGGGAGAGAAAGCAATAAAAGTGCAGAGATAAGATGAGCTGATGGTGCAGACAGGTTTGGCACTAATGATGCCTTCAGTGTTTTTTTGTTGTACGTTTCGCCTACCGTCTTCTATGACTTTTATTGTATACTTGCTGGGAGTTAATACGGCTGCTTCATATCTTTATAGCTGCACGTTTGCGAGGCCTTTTGCTGTGTTTAAGTTATTGTGGGCAAATATTACAGTATTTAATGTTATTACAGCCTCTGGAGGAGAGGTTCATCTACATGGGTTTCCATTATGATGTAGTATTCATCACAGATGATGACTCAACCCTTTAGTCACCTGCTATATATTGCTCAATATCTTTCCCACTTTCTCCGCCCCTCCCCATCTCTGTTGCTTCAGACTCTTGGAGCAGACTCCACTGGGGTAGGAGAGCAAAGACATCTTCCTCACAGGGCTTTTTTACACAGCCAGTGAACACATCCATTGTGCGAGAGCTAAATCCGCCAAACGTTTCCCCCCTCTTCCTGCCCGGGCTTTTGAAGCTCTGCACTTGTGTCTTGTCTATCCATCCATCTTTTCAGCGCGTGTCCGACAATGTTCACGACACAGATGCTCCAGCGGTCGGAAGGCTGGGACATCTGTTGAGCGTTCACCGTTCAGACCCCGGTGTCCTCAGCTCCAGCGTGCACCAGGAACTGATTAGAGGAAGGTGAGGAGGTGAAAGTAGCAGGTTTTTAAAGGCCCGTGCCAACTTTATTAAACCTGTGTCTCTGTTGCAGGTTTTTAAAGACTTCCCCTTTGAACAAAGTTTATTTATGGAACTCAATCATTCAACAAAAAAAAATTGGCCATTGACAACATGCCCTTCTCCTTTCACCAAACATCACACCTGGTCCAGCCAGATGGTGTGCAACTGAGAGAGGAACATGTAGAGAAGGTGGGAATAAACTGACATTAGTCCTGTGCAGCCCCGTTATTTATTTCAATGAGGCCGTTACGTCAAGGCAGAGGCTCCAGAAAAAAAAAATAATAATGGTATTCCTACTGTTAACCTTGGAATCATTATGACAAAAGACAAAAGATAAATTGTTTGCCATCGTGATAACGAAACAGAAATACCTGTCTCATAGTATTATTAACCACTGTGCAGTGTTTTGTTCAGGCTCTTCTCATACACCGTTCATAGCTATACCTACGAAAAGTAAATGCACTATAAATCATATACATCCCACAAAATCAATTTATATGTAACGTATGTAATCGTGAACCAGGAAGTATAAAGAGCAACCGCTGCGTAGGGAGGGGGTCGGGATCAGAAGTCAACGTTGATATGTTTGTCACGTAACTTCCGTACTTAAGTAACGCCACTTCCGCAGTTATTTTAACCAAAACTACAATCTTTTCCTAAACCTAACAAAGTTGTTTTGTTGCCTAAACGAAACCAGGTTGTTTCCTGTGAAGACGGAAGTTTATATTGAAAAGACTGTATGCATTTTATGAACGAAAATTGACACATGTTGCCGGACAGTTGTAGGAAAACGCACTGAAAAAGAGAAATAACATTTCGTAAGATATCATACGAACCGTTGTATGAGGATAACTTTTTTTGGCATCTGATAACTCGTTAAAATCAAACTGGACTTCCTGGATTGTATCTGGAGTACCTGAAGCAACACGACCCCACCAATGCAGCCCCTTTGCTTTCTTTAACGAAGGATGTTTGTAGTCTGAATGCACACTTAGTCTTGTGCACTGAAGAAATAGCAATTACCAGTATGGTTCTGTGTGTTTATGTGTTCAGTTTGTACCCTCTCACTTAACTTTATGCACATAATCAATATGCGCAAACTATGCTGTATTATCATACAGCTATTGGTCTGATGACAGATAAGCCTCTGGGGGCAATAGGAAAAAATATTGTTTAAGTGATAAACATCAAAATGTTTCATTAATTTGCCTGCTGTCAGCTTGAATGGCGGCAGTCATAAATCGGCAGTTTGTTCCCAAGTTCAAACATGTATCAAAATGTCCGGTGAAACTTCTTAAACTACTCCTGAAGCATTATTAACTTCTTTGCTATGACTGCTGTTTGAGTGCTCGATATTCTGCCGCATAATGGAATAACAAAGTGAAATGTAAAAGCCCTTCAAAAACTATTTGACCCATTTGTTTAAAAGTCAGCTTAATCATCGAGTTATTTAAGACCGAATAATGAAAATTTAGAATTATTAAACGGAACATTTTTACAATATTTTAATTGCATCATTTAAATGCAAATTTATTTAATCTTTAATTTAATTGTTTTTTAAAATGTATCCACTTTAAAAAGGCATTATGATTATAACTTCTGAAAAAGTCTTGAATTATTCTGGAGGCATCCACTATGTATTACCATTACCCCCAACCTGATGCAACTCTGGTTTTGCATTGCATCTTTTAACAAGACATGTTTGAATAACATTCGCTGGGTTCAAATAAAGGTTACGGCCCATATACTTGTCAGGAGCACGATATTGAGTCATCAGCAAGATTTACAGACCCTGTATGAGCTCTCTACAGAGGCAGACAAGTTAATATACAGTGTATGAGGCAGCATGAGACCAACCTCTTAGTGGTCCCCTTTTGTGTGGGACCTCCCTCCAGTGACCTTCCCCCCCACCCTACACTTCAGAGGACCACCCCCCCTTCACCCTCAGCACACAAATAGGGGACAGAGTTGGCCTGGGTAATTGGGATAATAATTATTTCTGTATTTAGTGCCAGCTGGGTGCCTGAGAAGGTCAGGGAACAGCATGAGGACAGGCTTATCTCCATGTTGGTGCTGGCTTCCATATGGCAGCGGACAATAGGAAAGGGCCTTGGCCCCGGACACAGCAGCATGGCACAGGACAGCTCCCACAGACAAAACACAACAACACACTGAGGCAGCGCTAGCCACGGTGGGTCTCAGAACCGCCACACAGGCTGGCTGGCTGAATGACCGGCTGCACAGCGGTGGACTGACAATAAAGGACAGCGAAGAGATGGGAGAGGGAAAGAAGCAGAGAGAGAGATGTGGGAGGGGATGGAAAGAGAGCAACAGAAACGAGGAGGATAAAAAAGAGCCAATTCCGTGAAGTTAAAATCATGAACTTGTTGCCTTTCAATCCTTGTCTCATTCAGGACACAACTGCTCCGGCCTGAATGGAGATGAGAAAGGCTTTGGGTAATTTATGAAGAGGACGTTGACCTCTCTATTGAAACTCTACCTTTATGTGTTAGACTGGTAAAGGCTTGAGGCTGGATGAAAAGACGTGAACAGTGAGAGGTTAAAAGTCTCCTTTCTTTTCTCCCCATTCTGCGGCTCCTTATTCAGCTGCCCCTGCGACCTCACCGTTCACTGGGTTACCATGGCACCAAAGCCCCCGTAGCAACCTTCATAAATCAGATTTTTACTGTGTAGCACTCCTTTTAATCTCCATCCACTGACGGCTTTATTCGATTCCTTCTCTTTGGAGGGCTTTCAGTGGTCAGTCCATCGTGAAAAGAATGCCGGGGATGTGTGTTTGTATGCATGTGCACGGGCGTGAGAAAAAGGCCTATAGAAAAACAATGTCGTCCAAAGCTCCTTTGAACGCCCTGCGTGCATTTCCTTTCAGTTTGAGTTCCTTGTGTGGCGACTTTGAGATGGAGCCTCTGCGAGAATCGTCTTTAATGACGACTCATTAATCCCCTACTGCGCTGCAATCATACCTCACTTTCATGTCCAAATGAGGAGAGGAGGCCAGTTTTTTCTCCCCTCTTCTCGTGCCTTTTCGTTTAAATGTGACTTAATTTAATTAAAACAGAACTTGGCAGTGTCCAGGCCGATCCATTACTTATTCATAAAGTGACTTTTGTTTCCGTGCGACCTGTTAATCAGAGCGACACTGTAAAAGAACACGAGCCAACAACAAAAAACCCTCCCGGCGCCGCCATCAAACTTTAATACGACTCATTGGTCCAGGGTCGCGGCCTCGTATCGGAGTCCGTCTCAAACAAACAGCCGGGTTGAGGGAGGGCTGCCTTGAGAAGAAGACAGACACTGGCTCAGGTGAGTGGGAGAGGAGTTAGTGCGTAGCCGATGCAGTTAAAGCGTCTGGGCTGGATGACACACCGCTCCAAGGGCCATTTCAGTAACTGTCCGATTGATCGGCAAGTAAATGGATGAGATGGCTCTGTAATAGCGGGGACCTCTGGCTCTCAACAGCAGCTGTCCATCTCAGACGTTATAAGCTGTGATCGATGAGATGGCCATGTGAAATCAAGATGCTGGGCTCCGGTCGTCGTGAGTCTGCCTAAGAGAGCAAATGTGTTCTTGGTGTGTAAAGATTTAAGTTTTAGAGATGAATACAGTTTTGGGGATTCTGGGTAAGTGAGAGTACATTATGTTTGTGTGTGTGTAATGTATGTGCATGTGTGAGCGTGTGTGTGTGTGTGTGTGTGTGTGTGTGTGTGTTTGTGTGTGTCTGACCTGCCAGATGGTTTGTTACACAGAACAATCTGAGAAGCCGTCATTGGAAACTGTTTTGGAAAAGGGCAGGCGCTTTCAAAAAAATTCTTGGCAGGTGATTGGATGAACCATCTGTCAATCAAACTCTTGCCGAAGTCAGTCGGGAGAAGAGCGGAAAACATCAAGAAAAGCCTTCAGTGCCGTTCTTTGCTCTTCTTTTAATGAAGAAATACTCTCCAGTTCTGATAGAACTGATGCTACTGCAGCATCTACACTAACCTCTTCAGGAGCCGCCATTGTTGTTTAGAAAACGAACAGTCACCTCTCCGTGTTGCGTCACACACACACTTAACCACGCACCAATCTGATTGGTCCATTCACTGGCTGGGCTGTACACCGCGATTTTCGCTTGGATCTCATGACATTGCGAGAATCCAGCTGCCGTGCAAGTTACAATCTGTACAGCGTACATCACCCCTCTTTCCTTTCACCCTCACTTCGGGTAAGGAAAAAAATTAAGGAACCTCAGGAAGAGCATGCAATAGATGTTGTGTGTACAGAATAACCAACATTATGAAATGACAGGAAAGACAATCTAAATAACAGAAAACCAAAGCCAAAAACCAAGACTGCGTCGGCCAAAATGCCAAATTGTAGGATTCAAAACAGCAGTCAAAAACCGATGGGTGACGTCCACGTCCACATATAATCTATAGGGTGGCTGCATCTCAGGTGGTGGATCGATGAATTGTAGGATTGGCAGTATCCCCCTGCCCACATGTCTAAATGTCCAGATAGCTGCCAGTGTTTGCATGCTAGGAGAGGAGGGGTGTAAGTTGTTTTTGACAAAAGTGCAGTATTTGTAGTACAGCTGGATTTTTGCTGCTTTTTATTTTACCAATAAATCTTGTGTGAGTGAGTTTCACTCCATGTCGTGTGCATGAACCTATATGTCGAAAGTTTTATGTCCGTGTGTTTGTGAATAGGTGTTACTCGGAGAACACATCCATGTGCTACATGTCAGCGCACGGGAGTGAGTGTGTTACTGTGTGTTAGAGAAGATGGGAGTACCGAGAGGCAGCCTGTCTGATGATCATGACGATGATGGTGTCAGGCTCTTCCAGCTCTCTCTCTCTCTGTCTCTCTCTCTCTGTCTGTCTGGGCTGCTGAGGAGCAGAGTAAAGATCTAGAGTTCATTATCAGAGATTTTCCTCTTGAAGGGACACAGCGACCAGAGCATGTGGCGAGCTCCCATTACCTCCGATGCTGTCACATAATCTTTGCCCACTTACATCCTAGACACAGGGATCTGACTTGTCTGGAGTGGGGCCTGTCTCGTGTACCTATTCCCATTCAACACAGGCAATTAATCTGAACGCGCCTATAGAGAAATTGCCATTTCAGGCCATTAGCACTTGTCGTGCAAAGCCGCCATTACTGGAATAACCCGGGCAGTGGAGAATATTGGACTTACTGGAGCAATAGCCAATTCATGCTACATAAGTTTGGAAATCACCCACTTGGGGAATATTGTAATGGCCCTGTGCAAATACGGACGCACGCTAAAGAAAACGAACATAACCTGCCAGAAGGTTTCACTTCTAAAACAGCCTGGAGAAATATTGTAATACGCATAGCAACCATATAAGAGTGGGGAAACTTCATCTGTCTGTCATATTGAGATGAATTCAGGCTGGGCCACACACATGCAAGCCCATAAAAAATGCACATATAAATGCTGCAGAAGAGGAATGACATAAATCCTTGTAACCGTTTTATGGCTCATCTTTATAGCATGTGATTGAATTTTAAGGATTTTCCCATTGATTCCTGAGTAAACGCTGACATTTTGCCATTCATCAACGCAAAATCTGCCAATGACGAGTGTCAGTCAGATGTTGAATTTTATTGGACTGTTTATTTACTGTTTACTCAATGGTAAAGCCAATGCATTCTTGGTTGCGTGTGTTGCCATGAAATGTTCTAATCTCAGATCTAAAAGTGATTCCTCCTGTGTTACCCAACTTAAAGCAACTTTTGGAAGCTAAATTGACTTTTTTTTTTTTTTTGGTTCCATTTTTGGCACGGCTGCCACACCCCCGCTTTGGAGATTGGCATTCTGTGAACGGCGGCCAATTGGCAACCGCTGTTTACTGCTACCAGCTGCTTTTGCTCATTGAAGTTGTTGCCTCTCTTTTACACTTCAATCTGCTTTCCCCCTCTTTCCTCCTCTCTCATTAATCTTTACAAGATCTCAGAGTATGGCACAGATTAAGCTTTGCCATATTTACTGGCCTTTTGAGGCCTCTTAAAGCTATTTTTGATAACGCTTTGGTTTTGATTAGACTATGACAAAAAGCGTAGATACCACTTGTTGAGCTACTTTCGTTCTTTTTTCCCCCATTACATCTAAGTCTCTCTCCTGATGGTGATGGACTGGACTTGGAAGTGTGCAGACGGCCGACAGTCTCTTGGGATGTTAGGTGTTGGCAGGGTTGGACTCCATGTCTAGTCACGTTGAAGATGTTCATTTCATGATGTCTTTCCCAGGTTGACCCAATGGTGTTCTTCAGACAGCTCCCGTGCCGTCAGAAGTTTTAAAAGCCTGCTCTCTTGTCCTTCTCCCCGTCTTCTTCAGAAGATCACCTTGCCAATGCTTTGGTGGAAAAACGTGGGGGAGGGGTAGGACTGTTTAAAGGTGATAATGGTCTTTAATCTGCACCAATGATGATTTATCAGCTTCTGGCCAGCCTCCCGCACTGACTTTAAAACATGAAATAGAAACTATTACCTATTACCGACTCATCACTCACTTCTTTGAATTTCTGAAGGTGGGGAGGGGGGGGAGTGAGAGGGAGAAAACGATAGGGGGTGGGAGAGGGGAGGAGGAGGGGAAGGATTCATCTTTTTTGCAAAGCCACCAGAGCTCCAATCCAATTTGCCAGGCATGTGGAGTTATCCTTAAGCCTGTCAAACGCACTGACAGGGAAAGCTGTCACTTCTCATATGGTCATATGGTCACAATCAGCACTCAAGTTATTTATAGGTCTCATCCTTCACACGTTTGCCACTACAAGGACCAACACAACAACCCTCATAGAGAGCCAATTTACTCATTTCCTATCACCTCTTTAACTGTCCTCTAAGCTGCTAACTACAGCTTATTATAGAGCGTACTGCAGTTACAAGTTGTGTTTTATTTATTTAATGGATTCACCTTCTGTGAGGTGGTTTTAAGATAAGATAGACTTTATTGTCCCAAGGGGAAATTTGTCTCGGGCTCCAAGCCACTGCATCACACAACATACCAAAGTCACAATGTACATAGTGTTCATGCATAGAACAGAGATCACACATCCACTCATGCATGAACGTGCTTAAATTCACATGTTGATTGTGAGACTTTAAAATAATAAGTAAGGGATAATGTACAGCTTGCCGGTCATTGTTGTGAAATAAACCCCGACAGGGCAGGTCTTGCATCACTCTGAAGGGGTTTATTTCACAACAATGACTGGCTAGCTGTACATTATCACGCTTATTACACGGCTACTTACTTAAGAATTCACTAATTTGACCGGAAAATGGTCCTCCAGAGTCCGACATCAGAACTGCGCTCATAGCAGCTTCTGTGCCTCCCTGAGCACAGATTTGTCATATAAAGGCTAATGCCGAGTACACACTACACAGCAGATTTTGGGCCAGATTCCCCCCTTCCGACAATCGTCAGCAAAGCCCAGATTATTTTGATGGTTCTAGAGATTATCTTTCCAGATATTCCCGTGTTGTGAGATATGTTAAGAGTGTTTTTTACATCCCCCGATCGGCTCGGAAGTCCATCCAGGCCGCACCGATTTCAAATCCTAAATGTTAAACTTGTTCAGTATTTATGATAGAATATCCTGTTGTGTGTGGGGAACCCCGAGGACAGCCGATGACACAGTTTGTGGCAACAACGCAAGTGTTTATTTAACATTACTCCATGACTTCATCCATCCATCCTTCGTCAATTTTCAGTACAAAGTAGTGCAAAAACTAACATCGCTAATTCTTCCTGCCCGTTGGCCACCATGTTTGTTGACACTAAAGTCACGTTTGGTTGCAAGATTTTTTGAGATTTCAGGGTTTTTTTTCAAGTCTGGACTTTTGTTGTTCATGAATGGAATCTGTTAGTGTGTGGTGTGCTGCTTTGGCCAAATCGTTGCTCACCACACACTATAGGAACAAAACTGTTAAATGTATCACAACATGCCGTTATGTGTGGGCTCTCTCACATTTTCAACATCTATTAAGATTTGAAAAATCTTTGCCTTAAAGTGTGCCAACTTAGACTCTAACTGTGCTGACAGGTTATCATACCACACTTGCATGCCATATCTAATTACACTCTTTAAAAGCGTTTGATAAAACAGAATCATGAGTTCACTATTTACACCGTAGAGTTTTGGTCTTCACGAGAACTCACCACATAAAAAGAAACAACGATGTCAAATAAACTCATTTTGTCTCGAGAGTTTGCACTATAGTATCACATTTAATTTGGTAATTATGTATTCAGGTAAGTGTTCCACACATAGCAGCTTTAAATGAAATGCTAAAGATTAGGGTAAATAATAGGATATTAGCCTGCATTTAAGCTAATTAAATGTGCTTCAGATATTCCCGACTCCACTTTGGAGTAGCCAGCGGTGCAATTATTACTTGGTTTCCATGGCGTGGCCGTTGGCTTTGTGTGTGTGTGTGAGTGTGTTTTGTCATAACTGGAGGATATGTGTTAACTCAGCAGGTCGAGCATTACCAAAGACCTCTATTGTTCTCGGCTCTATTGAGAGTTCTCCAAACACTGGCCTATAATTAAAGGGCTCACTCCTACTTAATGCTTTTGTTCCCATGCCCCCCCCTCCCCCCTCCCCGTGCTGGGCGTTAGGGATAATGAGCATTCTGTGTGTATTGCACATATGTGTGTATGCTTGTGTGTGTGTGTGTGTGTGTGTGTGTGTATGCAGGCAGATGTAGTCATCTTAATCTAGTTCCGACTCACCGGTGCATTCATTCACACATCAGCCACCACATGGGCCATCTGTGGGCGAACCCATGACCGCTTGGTCTCTTTTATTAGCGCTGGGGGCTAATCCTCTGTGGCTCGTCTGGGACTGTGGGAGTAACCATCACCAAGTGGCTCCCCCCCTCCGTCACCCATTCCTTAAACCACCTGAAGGTGACAGTGTTTTGTCATCAGTGCCTCTCGGCTCCCCCTCGCTTAAAGTGCAGCCTGAACCCCCGGTGCCAAAGTGAGCCACCTAACCAGGCCTGAATAATTCTCTCATTAGGAGCTTGGCTGAGTGCTTCGCTGTGTCACATTTAAAATGTGGCTCCTTTATAGGGCTTTTTTTTTTTTTTTTTTTTGCCCATGAACACGAAGCCTTGCCAAAGGGAGGGACTGTGTTGTGAGATGAAATATGAGACACGCAGCAGAGAGAGGAGTTTTCATGATCTCTCTCTTTTCTCATCCCTGTGATATCCGCTCTGTGTTCCTCTCGTGAAGTCGCAGTTTTCCGTTCCTCTCAGTGGAAGACCTTAATTAGATGGATTCTGTTATTGCAGATACAGACTCTGCTTCTGTACAAATTCTCTGTCTTGTCTTCTCACATTGTATCACTCTCACTCTCTTCATAGCTCTGTTCTTTTCCCCGACTCAGAGGCAGTTTAGTTGGAGGATTAGAGGAGATTACACTGTGATCTGGTTTGTGATAACAGCTCATATTTGGTGGAAAGGCTCCCTATAGTCACCTGCAGAGAGACAGAAAGAAAACATCAGACTTTCTTTGTGTGAAATGCTCATGACAGAGTCATTCTGTCTGTTGAAAGGCATGGAGAGACATTATCAGATCTCATCTTAAATTACACTGGCTCAAATCCCTGCAGCTGAGATGATGTGAGTTTAAAGGGCCCTGACACACCAAGCCGACGGTCGACCGTCGGACAGATTGGGGCCATCGGTGAGCGTCCATCACCCTATGTTTTGTGGTGTGCCCAGCACTGACGGCTCTAGTCTGCCCGTGTCTGAGTTATTTCGGCTGATTCAGCATTTTGAATCCAGTCGGTGAGAGAAATCACTCTGATCGGCTGTTCCGCTTAAACGAATCAGTGCACGAGAAGAGACAAAAGTGAGGAATGCAAGCCCACAAGTAAAGTCAAGAGGGAAAACACTGAAGGCTCTTTTCATTTTTCATCTTCATCTCATCTGATCATCACGGATATTTTCACAACGACATGGCCGTCTGGAATGACGCAGAGTGGTGTGAAAATGGTCGGCAGACGCCGTTTTATTTGATGTATATATCATAACAACAGCTTGTATATCCGCCGTCCACGGCCTTCCTGTTTCCCTTTTTGAATGATGAATACAGACTACTGCTACCTGCTGGTGTGGAGAGTTATTTCCTCTCACGCAGGTGCAGAAGGTACGTGCTAACTTGCCGTCAGCTGTAGTCTTTGCGGTGTGTTCAAATGCAACTTGTCGGCCAAGACAAAGATGACGTGACGTGGCCTTCATCGCCGTTAGTTCTTCCATGTCGGCTTCGTGTGTCTCGGCCTTAAAGAAGTGACCACTGACACTTGCTGTAGCCGCTGCCTCTCTTATTCAGGGTGTGTTTGTGCATAAGCATGTGTGTGTGTACTGGGAACGCTGCCACTGCCGCTATCTGGTAGACTAAAAGCCTGTCACGGCTGACCTCGGAGCTCGAACATGGACAGTTATGGCCCACTAAATCTCTAGGGAGGACCAAGACACTCTGAGATCACCTTTTGGCCTCGCTGCGATGTCACAAGATCAGCTTTTTTTGGAAAATGTACGCTTATTTGTTTAGCAAGAAAGAATTCAAATCATGTTTCGTCTGTTGACTTTGCTCCCCTCCAAACCCTATCATTTTCCCACAGAGGTCCAAGCCTATTAATTTAAACCAATTGACATTAAAAGATATAATTATACTTGACCAATTCTGCACCCGATGGCCTTTTCCATGCCTTGATTATTGACTGCCAGTGCTCCTGATTAGCATGTCGGTCACAGGGGAAGTGGTGGCCCGCAGTCATGATGATAATTGAGATCATAATCACAGCCAATGAGTTTGTGTGTGTGTGTGTGTGTGTGTGTGTGTACGGTGGTCGTAGCGGTGGGTTCCCAGCTGTCACAGGGGTCTTTTGATTGATTGATGCCTGATGCGAGATGATGGATGCGTACTCGCATTAAGCCGAACGACGACCTCGCCGAGGCTCGTCGCAGCTCCGGCAGTTTAAGGCAGCGTTACGGCTTCATTAAGGCGGAGAGCCGCTGTGGCCGATAGATCACGGCGGTGACAGGCCAACATTATGTCTGGCTGGGTTGATAATGATGTCATGAATGTGGGGGTCACAGGTTGAAGGGGCATTAACATATGTAAGGCTCCTGGAGGTTGATGGGAGATAGCAGTAATGGCTGGATTTCCCCCCTCGCTGGTTTGACTTTGTGACTTTATGGACTGGTACAGATGCACTACGACATTGTAAATCACACATAGTAAAGGATTTGATGTGTTATGTTTCACATGCGTAAAGGGTGAATAGAAGAAAAAATATAAATAACTATAACAGCTGCAAAATTATTGTATTTTTTTTAGCACAGTTGTTTTTTTTATGTAAAGTTAGCTTTTAATAGACTTTAACTATCTGTCATGCAAATGACTTGTTGGTGCTTACGCTCCATTCTTGTCATGTCATGTTTAAAGTGCGGGTCCAACTGTGTTCTTTTCAAAAGGAAACGCCCGCTCAGCCATTACGTCGGTTAATATCAATAATATAATTTTTGAAGTGGGGTTGTATGTATAGTCCCGTGTTCTGCGAGATAAAATTACTGCTTCTGTGAATGGAGTCTGGTGGCTTTGAAGAGAGCGGCTTCAGTTCCCCTTTGGAAAGGGCTGTCTGACGGTGAGGTAAAGTTGCTGTGGACGGGAGCAGCAGAAAAACATATTTTAGCCACCTCAAAAAAATCAATATCAGTTTAAGTGTACGCTATATTTAGAATATTTTCACCGCTTTACCTCAACATCAGACAGCCCTTTCCGATGGGAACTGAACTGACGTTATTCGCCATCTTCAAAGCCGACAGTCATTTTGCCTCACGCAACACGGGAGTTGCTGGTCTACCGCTGTACCGACCGGGTAGTTTATCGTGTTATTGTGTGACTTTCGGATCTGAACTAACGTGGATTCCACCTACGTCAGGTCATGTTAGAAACAGTTTTTAGAATGTCTTTGGAAAATAGCATTTTGACGCTAAAACATACGTACTTTGCCCACAATTTGAACGTTCGGCTTTGAATACATAAGGAACACCACCGGGAAGCTACAGAATGATATAAAAAAAACTCAAAAATAATAATATTAATATTAATGGACCTAGAATAGGAGACAAATCATTGTAAGCGTTGTAATGTGAACATTGATTAGTCTTTTTAAGCTCTGATTCTCAAATTTTTGTCCTTTTATTCTCCCTCTTTTCGTCTCCCCATCTGTCAGTATGTGCCAACCTCTTGACCCTCACATTGATTATTACACAACATTGATAGCCTGAATTGAAACGATGCTGCCAGCCTCATCTTTTTTCTTTCTTTTGCTCGTCTGTCTGCGTGGCCATTACTAAAGGTCACGACCCCTGACCCCCCCCCCCCACCCCACCCTCCCTCTTCCGTCTCTCAGAAGAGGGCTCCGAGACTTTTAATCCAGTAATGGAGGAGGCAGGAGAGCAGCCAGTAGAGGACTTCAGGGGATTGTGGGGAGGGGGAAAGGGGCAACAGCTCCCCTCCACTGCAACTATACCCTTCCCTTCATTTTATTTCTGTACCTCGATCCATTCCCTAGAAGTCGTCCTCCCCGCCCCCCCCACCCGTTTCACCACTTAACGCTGGGACCAGCTGCGCCAGGAGCAAAAGAATCATTGGAATCCATCTTTTTAATTCTGCTTTATTACACCCACTATCAATATTGTTATTGTTTAAAGTGGCCCCGGCTCTGACTGACGGGCGTCCCATCGCGCCTCTCTGGTTAATTATGTATAGAGGAAGTAGCGGCAGAACAGGGGGTCGTGGAAGAGAAGACTTGGGGGGCTGCTTGTGCGTGGGACGGCGAGGAGACCTACGGAGGGGCCGGCGTGAATTATTCACCGCTCGGCTCGTGGCTCGCCCGCTGAGCGTCAGGCACTGACATTTGGAGAGGGAGCGATTGTCTGCATTCAGCACAGTGTGATGCCGCGCTGGAGTAAATGAGATACTTTACAGGTGTAGGCCTTCCTGAATAAACCTGAGGGGACCTCAATAAAAAACAGGATATCTGCTCGGCTTGTTAGTTGCTAAAAAGGGATTTAAAATAAAGTGCGGATACCAAAAAATGCGTCAGTAGTTTCCAATCCCGCTGAAAATGATGCACCAGATGTCAAATGACACATTTCTGAATGCATATGTAATAAATGGCCAATACACCAGTGCTGCTTAAGCCTAATATTAGCCTTTCATTATAGGTAGCCAGTGAGAGTGTGTCACTCTGGCAACGTGCTGGAATAGCAAACAACTAAGAGCGGGGCCAGCTGCATGTGAATATATGCATCTGGAGTGGATTTATCTGCTCACTCACATGCTGATATCTTTGCATATATTTGCATTAAAAGACCGTACCAGTGTTTTAATCCTTCTAGCACATTTCACACACTGTTGTGCTGTTCCAAAGCATACCATAGATTGTTTTTATGTGTTTTTCCCCAACCCCCCAGGCGACCATTGGTTTTCACTCATCACAGAACGGTATGAATATCCATCCAAACTTGCAGAGACCAGATGGTGAACTCTCAGTATGCTGTAAACACAGCGGTAAACAGCACACTTGCTTTTATTTCGGTCAAAGTTATACAGTAAACTATTGTTGCAGTTGCAAATGGATATGCTGAAGTGGTGGTGAGACAACACATTCTCACTCTCGACTTGTCAAATACCACCGCTTAGTCAGTGCCCCTCGGCATCGGAGACCGACGCAGGGGGTTCCCCTCTAACGTTACATAGTGTCCTTTCAAAATAAACTTCCGTTTTCAGTCAGAAGTTTTAGGCAACACAACCACTTAGTTAGGGTTAGGAAACGTTAACTTCGCTGACTAGCGACTCACTGGACGATACCAACGAGTCACGTGACTAATGACTGAAGTGACAAACTAAGTCAGTGTTACTTTAGGTTCACACGGGACAAAACCAGCAGTCTCCTGGTTGAAAGTCCACCATCCCTCCCTCCCTCCCGCCCTTAGTGGACCTTCATGCTACTAATACTACTTCACTTGCTCCAACCATTGAATAACGCAGTGGGTGGGTTTATATTGGAGTTGAAAGCCTGGTCAAGGAACGTATATTGCCAAGAAGTGAATTTCAATCGTTCGTTTCATTGCAACATCAACGCCCCGCAGCAACGCTACGATTCCGCCATTTTGGACTGAAAGCGACTACCGGACGCCAGTAAAACGTCCGCCTAAAAAGTGCCGTACAAAAGTAGAAACAAAATTATTTCTATTCAATTGTCATATTCTACCAAAATGGCCAGTGCTGAACAATGAAATATTATAAATATAATAAGAACACAGAAGTTTCGTCTCTTTATTTCTATGCTCTTTGGCCTGGTTCATCAGGGTGCCTCCGTGCGCCGGTGTCCAATGCCGAGGGGCTGCTGCCCAATCGGAGATGAGGTTGAGACCGGGTTGGAGAACCTCAGACATCCAAGAGTCAACTGCTGCCTTTTAATTATTTCAAAATCAGCATCCAGCAATGTTTGCCTGCAGGTAGGAAAATACAAAACACTGTGGTTATCCTCTGGAAAATCAGTCGGTAAATCATTCATACCAGACGTGTTTTCAATGGCACACTGGATGAGGTTTTGATGGTAGCTGACATCACCGACTTGTGAGTAATATTCCATCCCATCCTCTGGTTTTTAGCAGGGGCTCACCCCAAGACCCCGTCTTTGACTCGCTCCCCTCCGGCCTGTCTGTTTTCCTGCTACTGTGCTGAGGCTGAGGCACGCTGCGCTTGAAAAACTTGTGCCTCTCTAATAAGCTGCCTGTGGGCATTCCAGCACATGAGAGCAGCTGAAGGATGAGGCGCTTTTCAGAATGCAAAGTTAAAAAAAGTAAGTCAAGTGGGGAGGAGGGGGTTTGGTAGGGGGCCGAGGGGGCTGCAGGGTCATACAGCTGTGTGATGAGCTCAGTTGGACCTGGCCAGGCAGGTTGGAGATGTTTGTAGGACTCTTTTTGTGGGACTGTGGCAGTACACCAAAACTGAGAAACATGGAGAACGAGCAGCTTCTTTCTCTTCTTATTATCCGTAGTTCCAAAACTTGATGAATTTGTTTTGCAGGTTCACAACAATTCACTCGCTGTCACTTAGCAGCTTGTCAAACTTCAGATCTATTTTACGCAAAGCACTCGAGGCATCCGCACTTGGCTGGACAAACTCGTCTCAAGATCCACTCGGCTCCTTCCTGTCTAAGTGCTGACGGTCGCCAAATTCTCCAGCCCTCTCCGGGTTTTTGGAGTGCTACTTAAAAAGAGAAACCTGCAAAAAAGGTGACTCGTGGCTGCAGCGGACCAGCACCGCTGGACATTTATTTGAGGTCACCCTAATGCAAAATACAGGAACCGATTTCATATTTCACGGCGCCAGCCTATACTTAGATCAAATATTTTGGTGTCAGTGGTCCATAAAAAGAGGAAGCCAAAGAAATATAGTATACCCCAGCTCACTTCCCCTCTGGCCTCTTAGTGTCAAGCCAGCTGATATCTCATAAAAGCTGTCTTTAAGGCCTCATATAAGCTGAGCTAACCTGTTTAGATGGATACTTTAGCCTACGGCCTTCACACCATATTTAAGACTCACACTCCGTACCCTGGAGACAAATGTTGACTCATCAGATGCCTCCGTTCAGCGTAAACGGCTATAACACTGCACGGTAGACATGAAAATGTCGTATTTGAAGGGAATTATTCACCCCGTTATAAGACTTGGGCTGTCACACATGTGTTTTCATACTGTTTATAGCTTCTTTGAAAATAAAATATTTACCATATTAGAGTTCTGGGGCACGATCCAGCGAATTCAGCCTGTGTGCTTGCGAGTTTTGGGGCACGTGATTGGCTGTAATCATTAGCATGCAGCGCAGCTTTGTCTCATTACGAAGTGCTCTGAACTCGCTATGACGTGTGTGCACGACTGCTGTGCGAGCTCGTGTTTGCGGCTGTGTGAATACATTATGCAGTCGCAGCCATACTCTCCCTCCAACTCTCTCTCAGAGTTGCCTCTGAATCAATGGATTGGGATTACGGGCCTTAACTTCAAAGTTCATCTCTTCCTTCACGGAGGACGCAGCTGTCAGTCAGAGGCTGCCTGGCTCCTTTCTTCCCAGAACATAACTTATAGAAAAGTTGGCAGCAGAAAGTTCTCAGAGTCCATCATCCGTATACATTATTTAGCCGTGCCCATACAATAGTGCACAACCCCCTTAATGTTCTGCTTTCCCCCCTTCGTATCATGTTTTGTGCTGTTTGAAACAGTTCTCAAAGAAGCATGATATTATTTTCTTTTTTAACTCAGAAAGACAGAAAAGAGTCAGAATAAAGGTTGCTGCTGTTGGATATAAATTGGATTACACTGGATTGGATTGGATGCAACTCATTAGAGCTAAATGAATCTTGTGGAGTATTTTCTTGTCAACACTGTCTCCGACAAAATTACATTCCCAACAACAATTTAACTGCATTCTTGGTTGCGTTTCAAGGGAAACTTATTTTCTCCCAGATTACGGTCGCAGTTTTAAACAGCTTTAAACAAATAACACAACTACGTCAACGTTGACTTTTGGTTTCACACGGGACATGAACAGCGGTGTCCTGGGCGAAAGTCCTGTGTATGTTGGACCCGTCCATCTACCCCGACCTCCTCCCTATGCGAACCTCCGCGGACTATCATCACAAACGTATTTGTGATACGTCAAAAACAAATGTAATCTGCAACAAAATACATTTCCCTTGAAATGTAATTCAGTTTCATTGTATGGGAACGTTTTTTTTAGAACATAGGGCTGTTTCTTGTATGTATGTAAAAGTGCATTCTTAGCAGTGCATGTGCCTCTCCATGAAACATTGACTGTACTGTAAATTCCCGTTCTCATTCCCAGGGCGTCAAATACAAGGCGGTTGGCGTTTGACAAGGTACCCTTGAGCAGCAACACAGGGATTTCATCCAGGAGACCGCTGTTTGTGTCACTTTCACTTTACGATCAGCTGTTCGTTTGTGTCCTGCGTTCACAACGTCAAGTCACATTTTCACTGTCCAAATGTAGTAGTTTTAAGCCCAACCATGTTGTTTTTTTCCTAAACCTAACTAAGTGGTTTTGTTGCCTAAACCTATGCAAGTTATTTTTTCAATTTGCAACATTAAGCATATGTTTACTGCGACCGAAAATTTTAATTTTTCACCAAAATCAAAGAGAACAAACATGAACTTTACCCCATTTTTTACAGTCAAACATGTCAAGTCTTTTTTTACAGTGAAAACAAACTTTTTGAACTCTGCCCCTGTAAGTTGCCTTTCACTTCAAATGGACAGCCACCGCAACCTCCTGTCTGTCCTCCCGTCTGTCCTCCGCTCTAAGTTAGAGCAGCTGCACGGGATCA
Organism: Sebastes umbrosus; assembly: GCF_015220745.1. Lineage (NCBI taxonomy): Eukaryota > Metazoa > Chordata > Actinopteri > Perciformes > Sebastidae > Sebastes > Sebastes umbrosus. The sequence goes on from NC_051289.1 coordinate 23,510,837, forward strand.
GTTGAATAATTGATCCATTTCCGGACTGCACCTGAGCATCCATCTTTTTCACTTTTATTTATTCGAATGGTCTGGCCGTCCAGCTGGCTCTGCCACAACATCGCCTCGAGCCTTTTCGCTTGGCTTCTTTCTCTCTTTGCAAACCACCATAAAATATATATCACATACCGTATTAGAAGTTTTAAAACAACCAACATTTAGTTCCTCTTTTTGTCAAAGAGGTCACACCTGTTTCCTTCTAACCGCGTATAATACATCCACACGGCGCAACGCGCAGAAACAAAAGCGCCTTTGATCAGTTCCAGAGCATTCTCATTGGAACCGAAGCCATAAAAGTTGGCAGTAAAAAAGCTGGGCAGAAGGCGACGACGGTGTCTCCCTCAAATGTAGACAGCTGCAAGGCCAGGTCCTCACTTGCACCTGTATTTTTGGCAATCCCTCAAACAGAAGAATGAAATAGAGAGAAAGAAAGAAGTGTTTGAAATGTGGTTGTAGCACGTGTCCTTGGGGGTAATAAAGCAAATTGGGGTGACGTTGGGGCAGAGGGGGGGTGGCGGGCTGCATGTGTGCCGAGGCAAATGCGGCTTTTGAAATACCGACGGGTGTAGCTCTCTAAAGGGACAAAGAGATAGCTGAAGAGCGAGTTCTTTTCTTCATTTTCTGTGAACTGTGTTTTCTTAGTTGAGGACCTTCTGGGGTTCCCTGCAGAGCCGAGTTGGTTCTAGGGAAGCAAGAGATGAACGGTACACAAGGGGCCGTGCTAGGACGGCCTGTTGGAGCTCTACAGGCGTCGCTTCTTTCCCTTGCTAATCAGAACTCCACGCTCCCCAGTCACGCCACCACCGCGGCCTAGGCAGGCATCCCAGATGATGTCCTCTTAGGACCCCCAAGGACCCCATAATGTGGGCTGCTTTGGAGTCTGAAAAGGAACCATGCACGCAAATTCACACACAGCTCAACAACAGCAACAGCCCCCTGTCTAGAAACAGAGTTTTCAGCTGGCAAGGCGCCACTGTCAGTGCATCAGTCACTGGAGGACATGGGTGAAGTCAGAGCCTGACAAATCCAGGGTATTATCAGGCCTTTGTCCGGCCTGCAGCTGTCACTTACCAGGCTAGTGGGAGAGGATGAGGGGGGACAGAGGGGAATTCATGACCTATCCCTGTAACCACAGAGGAATATTGAGGCATTCAGAGATAAAACATGGGAAGAAAAAAAGAAAGAAAGAATGGAGATATATGAGGCAAGAGAGAAAAAAACGTAAGATATTTTTTAAGAAGATGGAAAAGAGAGTAAAGTGGAGATGGAAAGAAATACTGGGAGAGGGCTATATGCTTCAAATGCTTTCGTTTGATTGCAAGAATCATGGCAGATTGGCCGATATATGCGGATTTCCTCTGAAGACTCTAAAAAAAAATGTTTTATCTTTGTCCCTCTCCCCTCTGAAAATGACCAGCGGTAATGCAGATCTAATCTTTTTCTATCATCGCGGTAGGTCCCAAAGGCTGTCCATCTCCCCCAAAAAATGCCTCATCTTTCTGTCTTTGAAATAAATGAAAGTCCACAGGGCGGTGGAATAAAGATGAGCTAAGCCTTTGACTTGATGCAAGATTGCCAACGGGGCCCAAACTTAAGAAGCCTGCCCCGTCATCTGCTGCGCTGAGATACTGGGGCCGGAGCACGAAACCAGATAATCTGATGGAATTTCAATCAGCACTGATCAGATAAGAAATAACACACCCGTCTGATTTTAAAGTCACACCGAACGCCCCCAACAGTTCAGCCGTTTTTCACTTTACTTGGAAATGAACAAGTCTGTGACAACTCTCAGAACTCCTGTCAAACTTCTGTTGAAATGTTACACCCCGGGATTATAACACTCTGTTCCTCTCTTCCTGATTGGCTGGGACTGGCCCCCCCTGACCTTAGGTATGCTCATATGACCCATGTTACACTCTCAGTGATTGGATTACTCCTTTATTGGCCAGTGGCAGTGTTTATAGGGCATGCCGAGACTCAGCCGCGGCTTTGATCACACCAACAGAAGCAAATAAGGGCGACCGCGCCATAGTTTGCATCCTCGGCCTTAAGCCTCGCGGTGCGTGAGACATCTGCCAAATCCTCCCGGATCAAAGGATGACTATTACACAGACAGGCGTCCACATACCCCCAACTGCAGCTTTAGAGGGCCGTGACCCCTGTCAACGGGTCGGGTTGAAAAACACAGGTGGAATAGAGGGTCACACGTATGCATTCATGAAAGCACTACAAAATGTGTTCCTTGTGTAAGTTGTGATATCGTGAGGTGAATGAAACCTAAAAGTGTCATTTACTCACAAAGCTATATTCATCACAAGTTCAAAAAGCTTGAGGCTTATTTTTTGTTGTTCATTGCCGTTTTTTTCCGACTTCAACTAGTTTTTATAATCCTTTCTTAATAATGGAAAGGATGAGTAGCAGGAGGAGGAGGAGGAGGAGGAGGAGAAGGAGATCAGTAGAGTGTTATTGTTCAGACGGACCTGAATCCTTCGTTGTTTGACCTGACTCTGCATGCCTGTCGATTCACAAGTTCACCTCTCTTCCAATAAGCCTTTCAGAATAAGCTTTCAGCCCAGCTCTAAATACAGCAGCGGTGTGACTTTACAGAATAAGAGTTGTCTGTAAAGTGAGGAGGAGAGGGAGAGGGAGAGGGAGAGCTGGCTTCTTTGTGTCTCTCTCTACTTCGGTGTGTTGCAGTGTGTGTATGTTTGCATCAGGGTTGTCAAAGTTAACACAATAAATCATTTTAACACCACCAATTTCTTTAACGCATTAACACAGACGATCTTTCGGAGGTTGAGTGAAGATACTGGCATCATATGAACCTTGAAAATCACGCCATACTTGTCACAAAGGATGCTAAATAACGCTCCCAGCTTGCGTTAACATTTTGGAGAGGAAAAACCGGCATGGTCAATTTCAAAGGGGGTTCTTTGACCTCTGACCTCCAGATATGTGAATGTAAATGGGTTCTATGGGTACCCACGAGTCTCCCCTTTACAGATATGCCCACTTTTTTAATCACATGCAGTTTTGTCGCAAGTCAAAGTCAAGTCAGCACACTGACACACTGACAGCTGTTGTTGCCTGTTGGGCTGCAGTTTGCCATGTTATGATTTGAGCATATTGTTTATGCTAAATGCAGTACCTGTGAGGGTTTCTGGACAATATTTGTCATTGTTTTGTGTTTTTAATAATATATATATTACTTTAAATAAAGCATAAAGCAAACATATTTGTCCACTCCCATGTTGATAACAGTATTAAATACTTGACAAATCTCCCTTTAAGGTACATTTGCGATTGACAGTCCTAGTTTGCATGCGTTTGGGAGCGCCATGGCCAACCTGAGAGGCCAACTGCTGACATTTCAACCTGCAAACACTCGGATGAATTTTGAGCAAATCTCATTATAGGGGACAGAATGAAGATGCTGGCTGGGAAAAAGGCTGTGGCATATGGATACTTTATCTGCATGTTTTTTAATTACTTTACGTGCGGCATCCCATTTTCCATTGACTCACATCTAAAAAAAAAAAGGAAAAACCAGCCCTGGGACTAAGCTCATACTATCATGATGCAGACAGCCTTCCTGTACCCCCCCCGAGTACACTTCCACAACCTGTGACCTTTCTCCCTTATGCACAAACACGTGGCTGGTAGCAAACTGATGAGCAGCGCTCATTCATATTCCCTCACACCCGTCTACTGCTGGCTGCTGGTGACACATTCATCCTAATTGCTGATGTGAATTGCCACCAGCTTTTTCCCCCCAAATCTTTTCTTGCAGCTCTTGTTCTTCAGGCCCATTTACAGACGTTGATGTATTCGCAGGGGGATTTATAAGCGTTGACACCTGATGCATCGTCGACGATCATGCTGACTAATTACACATGGAGGTGCCCGAGCATTGGGGAGCTCTCAGAGAGAATTTCGTCCGAATCCATCTTCTTTATGTATGGAGACAGGCCTGCTACCAGCTGTTCCAGTGATAGCGGTGCCTCTTTGTGCTTGATTCCTGCTCTTCCCACAGCTCCTTTTTTTCTCACCATATGAATATATTTACACTGGAGAATTCCAGTGGAGTGGTTTCCAAGAATCCCATCAACTTGGTACCCCCATGTTGGGTGGAGGACCAAGAGGAGAAGCCCCTGCAGATAATCTAGATATTGCACAGGCCCTGCTTTGAACTGCCGTGACAAATTCACCCCTCGTTAAATCCCACCCCCGCTCCCAGTCCCGATGCAATTTCCATTTGTAGCACTTTGAAAAATATATTGAAGTGCCTTTGCTGCTAGTTCTTTAATTTGCTGGAGATCTTGTCTTCGCTGATCTTCTCCACTCCCCCAGCACTTCATCCGTCACACGCTGGAGCAGGAATTTGGGTGATATACAGGCCAAACCTCTTTCTTAGATTGATGCTTTTCAGTAGGTGAGAGAAGGGCAATAGGTCCTATTGTGTAAGAAGTGTATATGAACTCAAGCAGTCTTGTTTTATAGCCTGGTTTGTGGCCCTTTTTTCTGGATCCCCAGCTGGCTTCCTCTCTCCCAGCGGTGCACGTTTGAGATGCTGATGCTAGCACTGACCCTCCCTGGAGGGTCAAAGAGAAAAATTTACGATGCTGTTTGTTTGGAGTCTGGCCGGTCTTCTCTTTGACCGGCCTCGGGGATTAAACTAATTGCATACATTGGACTTCCCAGATCTATGTTTGGTCTTTTTCCATCTTTTACAGTCTCTCTCGAGCAGGGTACTCTATTTCAACGTATGTATTAGCAGGCTTATATTTAGGAAATTAATTCAGAATTGCAGAAGTGTTCTTTCTTTTTCTTCTCAACTGCATCCTCTGTGAGTGTATGTATGTACGGTGTAAGGCACACGCACTTTCTTAGAACATGTCTTTGAGGAAAATCTGGAAACCGTTGGGTTAAATGGTGTTTTGAATTTCAACACATGGACTCAATGTGCATATGGAGTACGTAGCGCAAATAGACGATAATGGTTTCACTCTTGTGTTGCTACCTTTGTAGTTAAAAGCGATGATAAAAGAGAGCAAATCTGAGGCGAATCCCATCCTATATAAGTGTTGCCACAGATTCGTGCATATAGCTCCGTTGTTTATAGACTTCAATTGAGTCATTTCATTTCTTTAACATCGCACATGCTATTTAAGCAACCTTATGCCAATATAAAAAGGAACATTGATTTTGTAATAAACAGTAATAGGAAGGACTTCACCATCGCCCCACACCCTGGAAGCATAAGCCACCTCACACCCCAATGAGCCACTTAATTGCCCACATCCACATAAAAGGCCTAATGCACGCTCCCTGCGCTCTCACACACATAAAGCTATAGGAATCAAATGGACTATAACTAATACAATTGATTTTGATCAGGCGGTACGAATAACAGGATAGCCGTGTCTCGCCAAGTGCTACTCGGGGGCATGCACCGGGCTCCGTTCAACCCTTTATGAGCTCCCTATTTATTGTGCTTTTAATGGAGCTTGATTGGCAGCGTGTCCTAGTGCCCATTATCATCAGAAGGATGTGCTTATTCTCATCTGCAATTATCACCATAATTGCACCCAGAATCCTCTGGGCCCCGAATAAGCAATCACTTCCACCGCTGGCGCGCCACCTGTAAGTGCTCCTCAGGAGGACCGCGCAGGATGACAGGGTAACAGGTCCTGGCTGACTTCGTCTCTTTCCCCTTCTTCTCTCACATGCTCTTGATTAACCTTCGCTCCCAGAGAACACCCCCTCCTACCGTTATCTCCCTCTCCGTCCCTCACCGTATCCATCCCTCTCCCCAGCACACATTCCTAACCTTTGGCCACTTTCATCCTCGCGGTATGCATAAATACAGGCCTAGCATCAAGCCAGTTGTCTCGCCATAATTATGCATTTTGTCATGTGCCGCCTCTGTAGCGGGTGATAAAAGGAGAGCCTGATTAAGCCGAGGGAAGGCTATTGATTCCTATTGACAGGCCCCTCAAAGCCCTTTAATGAAGGGGATGTAAATGAGGGTTTTCCACAGCGTTTAATGATGGCGTGCCATAAAAAGGCCAACATTCTCCCGCAGTCTAAAAGGGACATGCATCACTCACAATGGCGCACGAGGGACACTTTCAGTTATAGGGATGTTCAGGAGCAGAGGCCGGGAGGAGGGGGGGGTCGGAAGAAAAAGCACATAGAGATGTCAGTCAGGTATGCAGAAGGGAATCATAACTGTCAGATCAAAGCGTCCTCGACACAATTTAGAGGGGTGTTATGGTGGTCGAGTGAATTATTCAGGTATGAAAAAGCATCAGTAACAAGAGGTATTATTTCTGTGTGAGGGTTTAACCTCTAAGCATGGATTCATCTCACTTTCTCTCTCTCTCTCTCTCTCTCTCTCTCCCAGCAGTCAGATGGCTCCCAGTAACCATGACCGGATACAAAGGCTGAGGAGCGAGTTCCAGCAGGCCAGGCAGGAGGATGACGTCGACGACCACAGGCACACCTACAGCTTCAACCAGGCCTGGGTGAGTGTTCGATATAAGTGCTGCGCTCCATCAGAGTGGAGCTGAGTCCCACAGACCCAGATATACTTACTAACCTAAATAGCCCCCACCCAGATCTCAGAGTGATTCCCCCTGATGCACCGCTGGACTCACATTATCTCCAAGGCCACCAGCTGCTTCATGGATTTCTTATAATCAAATAGTTTTATTCCTGAATCTTATATCTGTGACTATCTACTTGTGACATGACCTTACTTTGATTAGAGTTGGGTACATAATAATATACTTTTTTAGCAACAAGCTCTAGCAAATCCAGATTTATTTTATTATAAACATATATTTATTGATTTTATACATTTAACACATTGCACATACAGCACAGAATTTTCCCCAAATTTAACTAATGCCAGTGTATAAAATAATAATAATAAAAAATCACTTGAAATTAAATAGCTAAACATTAAGTTAAAAAGGTTATAGATTTACAATGAAAATATAATAAAATTTTAAAAAATGAAGTCCAAACTTATGCTAAATTTTGGCGAGGAAAAACTGGCATGGCCATTTTCAAAGGGGTCCCTTGATCTCTGACCTCAAGATATGTGAATGAAAATGGGTTCTATGGGTACCCACGAGTCTCCCCTTTACAGACATGCCCACTTTATGATAATCACATGCAGTTTGGGGCAAGTCATAGTCAAGTCAGCACACTGACACACTGACAGCTGTTGTTGCCTGTTGGGCTGCAGTTTGCCATGTTATGATTTGAGCATATTTTTTTTCTCTAAATGCAGTACCTGTGAGGGCTTCTGGACAATATGTGTCATTGTTTTGTGTTGTTAATTGATTTACAATAATAAATATATACACACATTTACATAAAGCAGCATATTTGTCCACTCCCATGTTGATAAGAGTATTAAATACTTGACAAATCTCCCTTTAAGGTACATTTTGAACGGATAAAAATGAATTAATTAATTTTCGATTAATCGTGGTTAAGTATTTCAATCAATTGACGGCCCTAAAATAAATACAACAAATATGAAATTCATAAATCAAATACATTGAATTAAGAATATAGTCACAAACATAAAAACACAGTCCAGCATACATTCCTCTTAAAAGATTAGCCATTTTTAATCTAACTTCACACTTCTAGTGCCTCTTCATTATCACCGTTTCCTAACTATTTATTGAGTTTGGAGAAGAGGTAACTTTAGAGATATAAGAGAGAGGTATACTGTATCATATCACAGAAGTCCAGAATCGTTGAACCTCCTCACATTCCCACTAGCGATGATATGAAGTACCTTGATGAATGCTACACAAATCAAGATTTTAGTGTTTTTAATGTTGCTAAAAAAAACGAAAATACCTTTGTTATTGTTATTCTCTTGATGATTATAGCCAGTTCATTTGATCAAATATACAGCAGATAAAAATACACACAGTATATTTTATTCTTTCCAACTGATGTTAGTGAAACAAAGTGAGAAAACCCCCCACTGAGCATAGATGTGAATTATTTCCTGCGATGATTCCCAGGAGAAGACACTTTGTTATATATATCTGCAGACTGCAATTAAGTAGAGTCATACATTCCTGGGATCCTGGGATTAACTGTTATAACAATCTTACTTGTGAAATGAATAATAATTGATTTAACACAGTTTGAAGCCCCGGCACAACATTAACTTTCAACAGTTCCATGAAGTGCCTCGATCGTCCGACACCGTCATCCTTTTGGACCGTCGGTTCTGTACGACCGCCAAACTATCTGACTCATGTCGCTAAAACTTTGGGCTTCATTCCCATCTCCTGACAAATTTCTTTGACTAATTTCTAATTCCCGGGTCCGACCTTTGACCTGGAACTAATTGCTAATTACTCACATCTGTCTTGGAAATATGACACACTTTACTGTATGGCAGGAAGGAGGAGAGGAAGATGAACAAGGGGGAACATACATCTATTCAGGACTTTGAGACAAAGTTCGGGGAGAGAAAGTGAACACAGTGAGGCACGCTGTTCATTTTCATTTGCATTAAACTTGATTAAAGGGGATTTTTAAATTAAGGTTTTTAAATTAAAATTTGAGTTTTTTTTAAGCCGTTCTCCTCTTCCACGATTCATCTGTATAACAATGGGATTTACTCCTCATAATTGGAAAAAATGTAATCAAGTTAATTCCTTTGTTAATTCATTCAGACCTGATCTCATATCCCTTCCTGCTGTGCAACTACGCCTGGAGTTTAAGCAAAGAAACACTTTCATCTTTCCACAAACCCCATTATATCACTGATGATCTTCACACTATTTACTTAGCTCAAACTTCTTACTCTGTCAGGAGTGATACAACTCATGGGTTGACACTTTATTTTCTCTGTAAGAATCACAAATTGCTTATTAACAGTGAAACCTGTGGCCGTTAAGTCAACGACGGTTAGCGTCCTGTTGCTCGCACTACCGACACACACGAAACTGTGCGTGATTGACAGGCATCATGGTGATCAACGTTAGCAACATTAGCCAGCTAAAACCACAATATCATTATATATTTCACCTGCTTGGCAGTAATGTTAGCTGACCAAACGAAGGTCCCTCCGTGAATCGATGTTGATCCTCGTGTTAACTTTTCCTGCTTCAGCCTCCCGACCGTGGTCAGAAGGAACTGGACATTCACTGTATATTCACTTGATATTCTCAGAGCTAAGCTAACTCTTCTTTTCTCTTCTGCTCCGCTGCTCGCTCGTTTTCTCACACACTCACCACCGTTCTCTCTCTCTTACTTCACCACTCACTTCCCACACGCACACACTAGTTTTCCCCCCGACGTCGGTCACATTCCTGTCTTGCAAGACGGGCTTCACTAAATATAACTTAGTTTTTTCTTGTGCTTCCGTGGATATAGCGTTGGAGTCTGAGTTGTGGTCGTTTGTAGGTGTTAGGGGACTCCATTTTTAACCGAACATTAGCTATGGTTGCACGCTGTTTGCCTTGTAAGCGCAGCTGAAATTAAAGGCACTCGCAAGCGCGAACGACGTCATATCCATTGTATTTTCCCAGAAAAACGGGCCCAGGTTTTTCACATTAAAAGCAGTCTACAGGCTGATGGAGGAAACCCAGAAAGTAGCGTAAGGTCTCATTTTTTTAGGTTACAACTTGTTCACACATTGGCAATAAAAAAACAATTAAAACATGTTTGTAAAAACGTACATACAGTCCCTTTAAGGTCATAAGTCTGCTTTATTTTAACTACAACCAAATAATAAAACCAAACTTCTATAATCAAGCAGGAACAAGTTAAATATTTGTGTATTTTTTGCGGTGTAATTGCTTGAGACAGACATAGCTTTTTTTTGTCCTGTGACTTTCCTGACCTGGTGGTAGAGGAAAGATGGCTAATTGTTACACCGAGCGGAGCTATTTTCCCAAATTATGGGTTCAAATGCCAGACTTTGACCTCGGTTACCTATTTGGCATCCAATTATCAATGTCAGTTTGTCAATTAAATTGTCTGAATGAGTTTGGGTTAGACATCCATGTTTTTATACAGAGGAAGGCCGACTTTATTTGCTCTGGTTTTCCTCCAGTGTTAGTCCTACTGATGGTTGGAAATCACTGAAAGCGGACGTCTCTTGCCGCTGTTTTCTTAATCTCTCTTTCCATTCTCGCTCACAAAGCGAGATGTTAACTGTTTGTTCAGCACTAAGCAGTCTCAGTCTGTCTCTCTGAGCCTCTGAGCTCCTAATTGCTTGTGATTGTTGACATTGTTGAGCATACACCCCCACTACTCCTCTGGTAATAAGATATAGGGCCAGCCCCGGAGTATTGAAGTCTATTTTATTAGCCCCTCTTTCATGTTATTTTAGTCCTCCGCGAACAAGGATTCACAATGGCAGAGCTTGTTAGGGAAAGATACAGGCGTGCCCGCGCTATGTGTTGACACCGATTAGAGGAACTCGAGGGAAATCCTGTCTTAGTGTCATCCAAAAGCAGGATGGATACGGCTCTATTTGAGGCAGATGGGGGCAAACATTTTGATATGGAAATCAGTAGGAAACTGTGGAGAGAAAAAGGCAAAATGTGAGGTGACATACAGTATTTGGCCGTTGTGTTGCTGGTGAAAAGAGGAAGAAAAAAGTCTTCAGAGATGTACAGACAGAGGCAGCGGAGGTAAAAATATTCCTCACTTGCAGTTTCCATTATAACTGTATATTTTTAGACTGCTTATGAAAGTGAAAACTTTCAGAAAATGAACTTGTTGCATTCAACTCTGGGGTTTTATAAGAGTGCTGACGACAATAGCATTTTTAGTTTTGACCTCCAGTGAAAAACACAACCCTGAGGTGAATGTTGACCTGCAGTGTGAATGCTTTGTAGTCTAAAGGCGCTGTATAAATACAAGTCCATTTACCTTGTCTTTCTTTTTTACAATTTACGTTTTTTCACTCTGAGTCATTGCTGAATGTTGCCGTCAGTGATGAAAGTGAAACCTCTGTGACCTCCACTCAAAGCATTCAGTGGATGTAACCATGAAAAGGCGAGATGCTCGAGAAGGCGGTTAAATGCCGACCACATCAAAGTCGGCAGAACCGCACTTTGACGCACGTTGTCCCTGAGTACTCAAGGTTACATCGTAATGGCTTCCACACACACCATCTACAAGACACGACAGGAGCTAGCATCTTCAAGGCACGGCTCGGTCGTAATATTCATACTGTGTAGGCTATTTCCTGTAAAAACAAACCAGTTTGCTCCATCACTTCTTCAGATATCATGATTAAAGTAACACAATCTCACCTCAAGGTTAATGAGGTAACTGTTGTAGATCACATGATCCTCATCAGCAGATGGAGATGGATTCCCAGATGTCATGGAAATGTAGATGTTCAAATTTCTTTTTTTTCTGAGCACTTTGGAAACAACCGTTGACAAAACAATCTTAAACCTATTTATTAGCTATTCTGGAGCTTTCGGTCACATTGCATGATCTTACCATGGAATAAAATTCAAATTTCCATCATTGAAAGCTGCTCGACAGCTACTAAACAGACCTTTTTGTGGTTTCGTCAAAAGCTGTTTTCAGGTCAACTCAACTAAAGGCCGTTACATGATGAATAAACAACATAAAAATGCGGAATACTCGCAAATTTGCAACAGTTGCAGGACTTTTTTCAATAAAAGGTTTGAATAGATTCACCCAGGAAGAGGACCAGCTATACCAGAATCCTATTGACCCAGAGCAGCGACTGCTAGTCTGTCTGTGAAAACATTTTTGTATAGCCTAAGCTACTGTCAGCTATTTTATTTAGTTTCCCTTTACCAAATCGCTCTGAGGGAATTTTCCTCTGGTAAACAGTTAGTGTGTATGTCTAGCCCAGGGGTCAGCAACCTGCGGCTTCGGAGCCTCATGTGACTCTTTAGCCCCTCTCCAGTGGCTCCCTGTGGACTTATAAAAATGGAAATGTATGACTGTTTTTTGTTTTCATTTTCATTTTTATTTCTCATTGTTGTAGGTCTATGGTACGACGGTATGAAGGAGTATTAGGGCCACATTGAGGGGAAAAAATAAATCGAGATTTCGAGAATAAAGTCATAGGTTTACAAGAAAAAAGTCGTTTTATAACAATTATAAAGTCATATGTTTCAGAGAAAAAGTCATAGTATTATGAGAATAAAGTCATAATATGATAAAGTAGTCATTTTACGTGTTATTTTCTTTTTTTTCTCATTAAGTAATGACTTTATTCTCGTAATGTTACTACTTTTTTCTCGTAATATTATGACTTTATTCTGGAAATCTCAGATGTTTTTTCCCTCAATGTGGCCCTAATACTCCGTAGCACATTGTCTCTTTGGCCCTCACTGTATTAGACTTATATACTGTATACTTAGATTATAAACTGTGTTACCTTCATCACAGTGCTCAAATGTTTTACGGCTCCAGACAGATTTCTTTTTTTTTTTCTTTTGCCTAAAATGGCTCTTTTGATAGTAAAGGTTGCTGACCCCTGGCCTAGGGCTTTCACTGTGAAACGTAAGAACAGAAGCAGTGGCTCTGGTCTGCGCTGCCTTTGGCAAGGTTGAAAGGAGTAATACAGTTTGCCATCTTGGTTCGGACCATGGAGCCTCTGTGTTGTTGTACGATATAGTCTACGTATTGAATATGTCCAATCCACACAACGTGATTGGTTGATGCCTTTATCAGTGGGGCAAAATCTTCGAAAAATCAATCTCGCTGGGAAAAAAAATTTAGTTGATTTTTCGGTGTGTAAAATTTGCATTCTGTGTGAAAGTACTCGTGAGGAAAACAACAACAACAACAGTTCGAAAAAATATATTGACGTGCGAAAATAATTGCACTAAAAAAACGCCCCCTTAGTGTGTGAAGGCCTTAGAGCTGATACGGACTGAACAGCCTGTGTAGACATATTTCTGCCCCATATTGGTCATGCCTGACTAATTTTAGAATAGGGCAGAATTTTTGCCAGATCGGTTGTGGTTTGATGTGCAGTCTGAGGGGGCGTCATGACGCCTGGTTGATTGCCTGAGAGATCCACAATGTCTGATGATGTGTTGGATTTCTGGTATGTCAGTTTGACCAGTTCCACGGTCCAATTTCCCTTTATGGCCTATAACAAAAGATCCATTAGAAACTGTAGTGAGCTTTTTTCAATATTATTGGAGAAGTTTTTGACATGTTGTGGCTAAAACTGCAGTCTTGAAACTGTTATATAAAACTAAAACTTCGCTGCACCAGACTGTGTGCATCTTCCACACATCTGCAGCTCCATATTTTTCTTGCTTTCCTGTTACTTTCTGTTCATAGTAGAATTCTCTCTTTTTGTCAACATCGGTTAGGATGTGGTCATCTTGTTTGAATAATTGGAATTGTCACTGGACAAAACCGACCCGCAGGGTTCTGTACCCACGTTCAGTGTGAGCTCCATGCCGTAGCTGGTCAATTGATCCATGCAGTGTGAGCCTAAAAGGCGTAGTTGTAGAAATTAAAGCGTGAGTTAACACTACATACAAGATGAATCAAAATCCACAGTCTGCCCAGCTTGACGTCATATTTTATTTGATTTAGTTATTTGTTGCTCAATAGGACCCAATATCCTCTCGTACTGATTCCAAACAGACTTCTGTTACATATCACCTCTTAAAAAATGTTTCACTTTTGGGGGAAAACAAAACTGTAAATGTGCAATAAAATGATCATGGTAATGAGGACCAGGTACAGCAGCGTGAGGTGTGAGGCTCCCTCTGTGTGAGTTTGACCCCTGGCTTGTCTCCGGGGTGTTGGAGACTGAGCACAGGTATGTCTACTGCGAACGCCTGTAATGACAGCGCCGAGGTCAGTCCTCGAACCCCCGGCTCCTCCTTAATGGAATAATGACCAGGACACGAGAAGCCCTGTCTATCATGTAGCCCCCGAGCCAACACACACAATTAGAGCTGGCATGTTTTCCCTCCCACCCTCCCTCCCCGCTGCTCTGTGAGAGGGGATTTCCAGATGTTCATCATAAAGCGCTATGTATTTTCCAAAGAGTTGCCTTTTTCTCTCTCTCTCTCTCTCTCTCTCTCTCTCTCTCTCTCTCTCTCTTTCGCTCTCCATCTGCGGCAATAAAATCAATTTGTGCTGTTGGGTTGGAGCGCCAATGAGCGCGGCCACACAGAGAAGTGAGCACCATGCTGCTACCTTGGATCAAAACACACCAACAGCAGCCCCTTATTTATGTGAATTCTTTTGATTTTATTATCTATTTCCACTGTTTCCAGGATACATGTGTCTACGAGCATTTTGTTATGTTTATGGGGGTCTTGGGTTACTGTGAATATGGTTGCTTTATGTTTCTGGGTGTACCGCTAACTCCTTCATATGTGATCATGTGGAGAATAAGCCACTTTTAGCCACAGTCACTTGACTTCCCCGGGGGCTAAAGGGTTAGACTTAAGACAACATGCTGTAGTTCTGTGCCATGACAGCGTGTGAGCCCCTTGCTGTAACCAGTCACACAATACATGGTGTGTCATGTGATGCTGCCAAGCAGGGCTGTATGTAAGGTTATTTTTAACAAAGTCATCACTATATCGGTCACCAAAAATAACTTGACTGTATTTTCACCCCGAATCGACTGTTTATCAGCTCATTAAATGTGCGTTATCAGTCTCATAGATGTGGGTCAGTAGGGGCCTGCTACACCTACAACGTTGTAAAAGTGAAACAGAATCTTAAAAGCAACACGTTGTAAAACTGAACGAAACGTTACGTATTGAACACAAACAGCTTGTTGAGGTTTAGCCAACAAAGCTACAACTTCTGAAGTTTTAGGCAACAAAACCACTTAGTTAAGTGTAGGGGAAAAGATCATGTTTGCGTTAAAATAACTTGAAAAGTGAAAGTGAAACTTTAGGTTTTGAACACAAAGAAAACTACACATTGTCTGTTTCACACAGGATGCAAACTCCAGTCTCCTGAGGTCGAAAGCCCTTATGTCCCATCCATTGCCCCCGACAAAAAGTATAGAAACAAAGAGACGAAATTCTGGTGTTTTGACAACAGCCGCTGCCGCCATTTTGGACTGAAAACGCTTACTATATTTATAATATTTTTTATTGTTTCACAACAGGCCATTTTGTTGGAGACAAATAAATCTGACAATAGAATCGAACTAATGTTGTTTTACCTTTGTACGTCACTTTGTAGGCGGATGTTTTACTGGCGTCCGGTAGTCGCTTTCAGTCCAAAATGGTGGAGGCGTAGCTCTGCTGCTGGGTGCTTATGTTGGAATGGAACAATCAATCGACTTTCACTTCTTGGCAATATACATTCTTTGCCCCCGACCTCCACCCCATATGGAGTTGACTTCTGCTTTTGCTCCTGTCATAATTCCTAGAGGTCGCTGTTGTCTGCTTTAATTCCTTCTTTCGGCGATCGCCTATGTGAATGGATGATAAAACCTACTAGTGTGTGTAGCAGGCCCATTCTGACCCACATCTATGAGTCTTATAACCACTGATAACGCCCATTCATTGACTTGATAATTGGATATTGCTGTTCAATGTTGTGCAAGTAGCGAGCACGTTTTTACTGATCTGACGATTACAACCGCCATAAGCAATATAGGACTCGCCGACATGTTTGAACAACAATCATCAAATTATTTAGCTTGTTGGGAGTGGGAAATTGCGAAGACTTTTTTTTATGGCAAATGCAATATTGTTGCATTGTTCGAGACACAATCTACACTCTGAGGCGTGTGCGTGTGCACAGATGCACGCATGCATGCACACTCAATACGCTTTGATGCCAAACTGTGTTCACAGATAAGATTGAGAACGGAGGGAGGAGAGGAGAGAACAAAGCCAATACGCTTCTCTTATGTGCAGCAGACATAATAATACATTTCAGCACTATTACCCCACACGTTCATCCACACAGATATCTTCACAATAAAAGATAACATTTTGTTCTGCCATTTGCGCACGCCGCGGAGTCCTGAAGTGATATAGAGATAACCAACCCAACCATCCCATTCACAATGGTTTCTCGGTCTAGGGACTGGGAAACGGCAGACCACACTGTTCGCTCTCAGATGGATACTACGCCCGGAGCTGAACACCACGGCCGACCGCAAATGGACTGGGCTTGCTTATAATAAATTGGCGGAATTGGGTCGAGGACTTTAAGAGAGAATCATTATCCAACTGTGCTCTTGTCAGGATGTGGTGTTCCACTACCATTCTCTCACTTTCCTCTTGTTCTGTCTGCCCATTAGCAGCTTAAAATGCCTTCCATATGTCTGTTTGTGTACAGCACGGCTGCTCACTTAAAACTGTTCCCTATGTGGCGGGCTACAAACACAGCGTCCTGAGGAGTGTGGGCGGTAAAGCCATATGTTAGCGCTGACCCATCGCAGCAACCTGCTTTGATATCGGTGACCAGCTCCGAAACCAAGAAATACTACACCTTGGAACTTTTAAAACTCGACGCCTTCCCAGCTGCTTTCCTGTTCCCCGGATTTTTGATAGCTGCAAATAATTTTCATAATTATGTCCCCCCCTCTTCCTGACTCACCGTCTGCGAACGCTCTCGTGTTTAAACAGGTGATTTCTTTTTTTCTTCCCCGCGACACCACCGAGGAAACAAGAGAGATAAAAGCGTGCCGTATTGACATCATTTTTCACATTATTGGATAAAAACGAACACGGACGTCTCTTTGATTCGATTTCAACAAATGTCATGTTTTATATGGCATTGTATTCCAGGCCTAACATGGAATAATCTGATTCTCCTTCCCTGGATAATGCCATTACGCTGACAGATTTTCTCTCCTGGCTATTTCTCATGCATTTTCTCTTGGCATGGCGTCATCCAACCTCAACCCGTCGTTTTTTCTAAACCGAAGCGTCGAGCACCTCCGGATTCCTCACCGCTTCCTTTCAAAATCGCATTAAAAACTTTCAGTGTGCGTGACTAATTATTTTCTCACCACCACATTTGGCCCCAGTAAAATAATTTCTCCTTTTTTTCCCACCTCAGCGTTCATCTGATATTCGTTTATGTGCTCTACACTTTCTGAGCCGGGGGGAACGTGTTGTTGCAGCCAAACCTGAAACATATGAGTCCAATTCACTTCACCCACGTGGAATACTATTATTTTTTTTAGGACTTGGAGGGCTTAGAGAAAGAACTTGTTATTGACGCTGAGTGAAATGTAATTGTGCTGTTATTGCAGCTGTCCGAGTGAGGAGGGAAGCAGCCGTTTCAACAATACAAGATGTTTCCAAGAAGACATTTATTGTTGACAGCCTTACAATCCAGCCAACACACCTTCACCCCATCCACCCATTCTGTCATGTGCTATTACCCCTCTAAAACCACTCGCCCCACAAACACAAGCACATACACGGATGTTTCTGCAACTACGGTCACTTTTAACTCTCCCAAATAAAATAAAATAGCCTCTATTAATTTTAACCATTAGCGTATGTAATACATACTGTAGAAACAGGTGCACACAATTACATGTAGTAGTTAAGATTTGAATCTGTTTATTTTTTAGATATTTAAATTAATTTTCATTAAGCTTTGTGCATCATTGTAAATATTGATATAAAAAAAAAAAATTAAATTAAATTAAATTAGGGGATTTTATGATTTTCTCCCTAAACATTTTAGACAGTAAACAAAGATGTCTTCATACACAAAAAAAATAAAAATATGTTTTATTTTATGACAGAAATTGCAATTCTAATGTCTTAAATGAGATGTTGCAGACATGACATGTTTGCTAATATTGCAGATGAATGGCAGCTAGCAAGGTCTGCTACGTTAGCTTTGACTCTTAGCATCTAATATACATGAATTCAACAGTAATATGAAGTTATTTTTTAAAATGTAGTTCAAAATACACAAGCTGTATGGTAAGGACACATAATAAGTACTTCAGAAGAAAAGGTGATCTTTAACTTTTTTTTTAGTTTTTTTATCTTGAGGGTCACCTATGTGGGCGGCCCAACCATTAAGGTTCTGTTTCTGAAGTTCTGAAGTTCTGTTTCCATGGAAACTATATTTGTTTGGCTTTGAAAAAAATCCTAATATTTATTCAGTGTCACGGTAAGGACTCAGAAGTCATGTCATATAAATGATTTGTAAACAAAAAAATGTTTTTTTAATACGGTACATATAAAGTAATATGTATATGAAAAATTCCATTTGAAATTATTATAATTGAACAAGCTCATTTTACGTATTTTACAGTTTACAGGACATGAAGAAAAGTGGTGTTTGGACCCATAAAATGCTCCATAAATTGTATTTAATCACATTATTTAGTGATTATTTTTATGTCAAGATGGGTAATAACATATGTATATATGTCTTTATCAAGCATCGCACTGTAAATTTGAATAAAAATCCCAAATTTCTTTGTTGGGACTTAAAAATGCCTGTAGTTTCAGAAACACCCACACACAGATTTTCCCCACTTAAGAAAATCTCTTCCCAAGATGCCAACCGCTGATTCTTTGACTGCTCCTTTCACTTTAAAAACTCAGTAAAACTGTGAAAATGATTGGTTATTTTTATGCACACAAACCATCAACACCCTCCACCTGCCTACCGCATTAGCGTCCGAGCCTTATGAAAAGTGACACTTTGGTCGAGCCACGCTCGCTACACCTCCTCAGCTCAGCCTCTGTTTAATTGGCTTGTCATGTTCTTTCATCAGCCAGCTCGTTAGCTGGTGTTGAGGGAGATGATATCTCCATGTCAACGCCTAGCCGACGATCAGACAACAAACACACATGCACACTTGGTACAGGTTAGTGGTGTGTAGTGGAGTCACACGCAGACCTGTGAAATGAAGCAGCGGCTGGTGATACTCGTCTATATTTGATGTCCTCAGCATACTAGTGGTGCTTAATGTGTTCAGAAATACACAGCAAAATATTACTATATTATATCAAATTTGATATGATATATTTAGCACTCTGATTCACAGAAAGAGTAGAGTAGAGTAGAGATGTACAAATGACACGCAAAAAGGCTAAAATGCATACTCATGACACGCGGAATGTCCTTGTAATGTCGTGGTATCTATATGCCTTCCCGTGAGACCGGGTTGTGGCATCAGAGACTTCACTAGAATGAGCTAACTAAATAAGTTTTATTCTTGATTATCTTTAAAAGACACACTAAAACAGACTTTAAACTTGCTATAGCCAAACAGCATTAAAGGAAAATGTCAACCCCCAAAATGATCATATATTGTAAATCAATTACTCACCACATGTTACCATGAATTTGTGTAGACAACTTTGTATTTCTCACATGCCTCCACGGAGAAAGAAGAATCCAAAAACGGAGAAAAGTCTTGATGAATTGAAGTAAATGGGCGGCTGCGTTTACACTGATTCATAAACAGTGTACTCGCACGGACTAGTAGCGTGCTTGCACGAGCGTGAGACTGTTTATGTGGAAGTGTTTTAAATAGTAAAGCTTTAGCAAAGAGGCATGTGTTTGGGAAGTAATGAGCATATGACTGGATAAATGAGACCTGGATACTGCAGGAGTTGTGTGAGATTTTGTAAATGAATGTTGCCTTATGGAGGCATGAGAGAAAAACAAAGTTGTCTTCAAGAATTCAAGGTATCACGTGGTGAGTAATTTATATACAGATGGACATTTTGGTGGTGAAGTATTCCCTTAAAGGTCCTCATTTTCAGGTTCATGTTTGTATTTTGTGTTTCTACTAGAACATGTTTACATGCTTTAATGTTCAAAAAACACATTATTTTTTATCATACTGTCTCTCTGAATATACCTGTGTTCAAGCTCTGTCTGAAACGCTCTGTTTTAGAGCATTTCAACGGAATGGCAACGGAACTGCGTTTCCAGGAAACAGCTTGGGTCCAAGTTTACATCCTGTCAGCTGATGTCATTCACATACACCGCAACAGGAAATAAACTGGGACACATTAAGAATGTTTACGTTTAAAACCGTGAAATGGTCTAAATATTGTAGATTTGTGACATCACAAATGGACAGAAATCCTAACAGCTTGTTTCAAACACACAGTTTCTGAATACGGTCTGCGTGTATTTCTCCATGGATTGAGTGTTTTGATACTTTCACAGTATTTATATATCACTTTAACCTGCTTTATGATATAAAAGACATGAAAATCTCACTTTTATACAATATGGAACCTTTAATGCTACACATAACCCACAATGCAATGCTCTCACTCACTCTCTCAGAATGTTCGTACAAACTGTGCTGTCTGGCATTCTAGTAAACCAAGGATTTGTAATTCATAGAAGTGTCCTATATTTTGATGAATTACACCTTTTTAAAAAGTATCAGGGGACGGTTTTCCTCCACCGGCACAGGTGCATTTTTTAGTGCTGCTGTCATCATGGAATCACACCTACTAACTACCTGTTCCCTGAGCGGAGCTCAACACACGGGAGGCATCACACTGACAAACCACCTGCTGTGCTGAGGGAAATATATTCTATCATCTAAGTGTGTGTGTGTCTTCATTATTTCCAGATTTGTGTCCAAAGACAGGAATGTCAACCATTTTGTCTTCATTTCTTTCTGTGTTACTGTGTCTTTTTAAACATGTGTGTCTCAACTCGTGTCATTTTTTTTTGGGATGTTACAGGTGAGCAACGGGACGGAGCTGCCGCCGAGCGGACGCCATTCGGTAACGGTTGACACTCAGGTCCAGAAACAGCAGCAAGAGGACAGAGATGGTGTCCAACAAGCACACAGACCGTACAGCTCCCTGCCACGGTGAGACCTCCTCTCTCTCCTCCTTTCTTTATTCCACCTTGCTCTGTCCTTCTCTCTCTTCTCCTTTCTCTATTCCACCTATCTGTCTCCGTCCTCCTCTCTCTCCTCCTTTCTTTATTCCACCTGTCTGTCTCCGTCCTCCTCTCTCTTCTCCTTTCTCTATTCCACCTATCTGTCTCCGTCCTCCTCTCTCTCCTCCTTTCTTTATTCCACCTGTCTGTCTCCGTCCTCCTCTCTCTTCTCCTTTCTTTATTCCACCTGTCTGTCTCCGTCCTCCTCTCTCTTCTCCTTTCTTTATTCCACCTGTCTGTCTCCGTCCTCCTCTCTCTTCTCCTTTCTTTATTTCACCTGTCTGTCTACGTCCTCCTCTCTCTCCTCCTTTCTTTATTCCACCTGTCTGTCTCCGTCCTCCTCTCTCTTCTCCTTTCTTTATTTCACCTGTCTGTCTACGTCCTCCTCTCTCTCCTCCTTTCTTTATTCCACCTGTCTGTCTCCGTCCTCCTCTCTCTTCTCCTTTCTTTATTCCACCTGTCTGTCTCTGTCCTCCTCTCTGTTCTCCTTTCTTTATTCCACCTGTCTGTCTCCGTCCTCCTCTCTGTTCTCCTTTCTTTATTCCACCTGTCTGTCTCCGTCCTCCTCTCTCTTCTCCTTTCTTTATTCCACCTGTCTGTCTCCGTCCTCCTCTCTCTTCTCCTTTCTTTATTTCACCTGTCTGTCTCCGTCCTCCTCTCTGTTCTCCTTTCTTTATTTCACCTGTCTGTCTCCGTCCTCCTCTCTGTTCTCCTTTCTTTATTTCACCTGTCTGTCTCCGTCCTCCTCTCTCTTCTCCTTTCTTTATTCCACCTGTCTGTCTCTGTCCTCCTCTCTGTTCTCCTTTCTTTATTCCACCTGTCTGTCTCCGTCCTCCTCTCTGTTCTCCTTTCTTTATTCCACCTGTCTGTCTCCGTCCTCCTCTCTCTTCTCCTTTCTTTATTCCACCTGTCTGTCTCCGTCCTCCTCTCTCTTCTCCTTTCTTTATTTCACCTGTCTGTCTCCGTCCTCCTCTCTCTTCTCCTTTCTTTATTCCACCTGTCTGTCTCCGTCCTCCTCTCTCTTCTCCTTTCTTTATTTCACCTGTCTGTCTCCGTCCTCCTCTCTGTTCTCCTTTCTTTATTTCACCTGTCTGTCTCCGTCCTCCTCTCTCTTCTCCTTTCTTTATTCCACCTGTCTGTCTCCGTCCTCCTCTCTGTTCTCCTTTCTTTATTCCACCTGTCTGTCTCCGTCCTCCTCTCTCTTCTCCTTTCTTTATTTCACCTGTCTGTCTCCGTCCTCCTCTCTGTTCTCCTTTCTTTATTCCACCTGTCTGTCTCTGTCCTCCTCTCTCTTCTCCTTTATTTATTCCATCTGTCTGTCTCCGTCCTCCTCTCCATTCTACTGTCTTTATTCCACCTGTCTGTCTCCGTCCTCCTCTCTCTCCTCCTTTCTTTATTCCGTCTGTCTCCGTCCTCTTTCTTCTCCTTTCTTTATTCTACCTTGCTCCGTCCTCCTCTCTCTCCTCCTTTCTTTATTCCGTCTGTCTCCGTCCTCCTCTCTCTTCTCCTTTCTTTATTCCGTCTGTCTCCGTCCTCTTGTCTTCTCCTTTCTTTATTCCATCTGTCTGTCTCCGTCCTCCTCTCTCTCTCTCTCTTTCCCTCCCCTCTCTGTGACTTATCACGTCCTCCCTGCCCTTTCTCAACCTCTTCATTCCACTTTTTTCCCGATTACCATCCGTTTCCCTCATATTTGTGCCTTTCCCCTCTTTTTTCTCTACACTTTCTTTAACGTCTCTCTTTGGTTTACAAAGTCAATCACCACAAAGACACTTTCAACTCCCCCTCCAGACATTTAAATGATTGTTAGCGAAAACTCTTTGAATGAAATCATTTAATGTGATCGCTTGGAAATATCTGACTGATATTCACTTTCATTAAGTCAATGTTGACCCTGAAGAAGTGGTGACTTTGTCACAGGCATCAAACCCCCACCCCCGCCCCTCCTCTCAAACACTTCCAGTACAATGAAGAACATCTTCGATATCATGTTTTTAAATGGACTTTTCTCTCCGTCTTACACAGCTTGAGTTCAGCGCGACAACCGCATGCTCTTCATCTCCTCCATCTTTCTGTTTCGATTCTTTTGCATATTTTTTCAAAGAGATGCCAATAAAGCTTACCATATCTTACATCTCGAGGCTTTCGGGGCGAGAGAGAGTTTAGTATCGGTATTTGCATTTCCTGCCTTCGCTCTGTATGTGTGTGTATCTGTGCCTCCACCAATCCTCTGAAGCTCCCTAATCGCACTTTAGTCAATGCAAATCGCAAAGCCAGCCACTTCTTGTGGAACATTTCCACAATTTATCTCTTACATCCCTTAAAAAGAAAGTCACCAAAGACACACATTCTATACTTTGACTGACATAAGGATTTAAAAGCTAGTCATAAAATAAACATCGTTTCCTCAAAATGTTGAAAACGAAGTTTGATTTATTTAACTTTTCTGCCGGGCCAGTTTAAACAAAGACGGAACACTCTCTAAGTGCATATATACAGTATGTGTGGTCTTTTAATTTTCTTGGCCGGAGTAACTCTGCTCTCCTGTGATTTTAATCTCTCCCTGCACAAACAGCAATCATTTTCTTCATAGCCGCTCCTCTATTGCTACGCCGTCTCCGAGCAGTCACCGCCGGGTCGATTAAGAACATGTTCCTGTCTATGGCTATGGATTTTGCGGTCCACGTGGACGCATAATCAATGCGGCCTGTATAAGCCGGCAGACTGATCTGTGCATTCACTTCATAGGTGTTATCTGCTGGCATCTCATGTGATGTGACAGTTGCCTCCTCCACCCCGTCTGTCCACCTCCCTCCTCTCAGGAGGTTACTTCTCTTGGGAAAGTTGGTGTTGCCGGAGCCAGAAAGCCGAGGCGAGGATGGCCTTTGATACGCATTCCTCTCGTAATCTCATCGCGTCTTTTTAAGCGGAGAGTCGCATGAGCTCAGGCTTGACGTTTGACCCCCTGGCTAAGGCTTTTTCAGAGCTCGTGTCTCCGCGCAGCTCCTCATTAAAGAGCTAAGATTAATATCCACGATTCTCCTTCTAACGCCAACCGCCTCTCTCTTGGAACCCCTTCACCCCTCTCCTCCTCCTCCTCCTCCTCCAAAACATGAAGCTGAAAGGGGGACATTCCCTCACAGAAAAAACCCTCCTTCCCAAAGAGGTTCCAGAAGAAGCCGTGGTAGCCAGTTATCTGATGACGGCCAGGCTTAGCTGGCTGTCTGGGATGTGAGGATTGGAAGAGCACTAATGAAGGCTTGTTGTCGGAGCAGGATTAGCGGTGACAGGCGGTGGAGGGGCGAGAGAGGGGCCGGGAGAGGAACGAGTGTGTTAGTAGGAAAGAGAGACCGCTGATTAGCCTGAAAGAGCTCACACACACACACACACACACTCACACACACACACACATGAATGCGGTCAAGATAAGGTTCTTAAATGTGAACCGCCAGTAGCTCTTCCATCTATCCAATGCAGCTCCAAAACAACATAGTTCCACCCTATAAAGAAAACATTATTCCAGGTTTGCAGACAATTTATTTGTACGTTTGTTCCGCTGCCCGTTGCATTTTTTTTTCCGCCTAATCATTTTGTGTCTGTGCATGTGTATGTGCGCTTTCTCCTCCTCCTCATAAACTCTGATTCTTCCCAGCTGTTTTAAAGAAACACGGCCGGCCACAAATGTTTCAGCGAAGCCAACTTCCTGGCTTTGTTTGTTATGTTCTGTCATTCTAAATTTACCCCCGCTCTCTGGCATGATGTATTTTCCCATCCCCTCCCTCTGTAGATGTAACTAATCTACTTTGTGACATATTCTGGCACAGGAGTAGAGGTGATAAGAGAGCCGACTCCCCTGACGCATCAATCACAATTACATTCCTGTGGAACAATGCCATCGTCTCCGTTCTCTTCTCAGACTTTCCCCCTCCTAAATCTCCATTTTTCTACTTAACAAACCTAAAAGGTCATTCTGGAAACGTAGATCGCAGGGTCCTCGTGCAACAGGCGTCCCCGGGTTTCTCCCTTGCGAGCGGCGCTGGCTGCTCCGCGAGCCAAGCCGGGGTGTAAATGCATGGCGGCTCGCCCAGACAGCGAAACCCAGATACAGAGCATGTGGCGGGGCTCTCTCTGCAGTCTGTCCCTACATCTGCCCCTCCGCCAATTACCCTCATACTTACACATGCTCTACATGCACGCACACGCATACACGGAGCGGAACAAGATAATGTGTTTGTGCCGCACATGTACGGTACATAAATGCATGCACATTTGTCCGCACATGCATAAATGTAGACCTATACGCTCACGGAGGCTCAGATACTGACATTACAGGGCTGTGTGCTTCAGCTCTTCGCCTCCCTGAACAGAGCCGGTCTTGACCAATTTGGTGCCCGATGCAAGATTCTAGCTGGTGCCCCTCCACTTTTTTGGCATTTTGACAATTTTGTTGTGCACTCGCAAAGCGCACCCTGCCAGGAAGTTCTTAAACAGTGTAAATAAATCTGACAAGAATGCAGCAGTAACAGTAACACATTGAAAAAACAAGGTAAGCTGATATACATCTTTTAAATGAAATAGTCTTATTTGAATAGGCCAAAAATGAAACTGCAGCCTGAACAATAGTGAAAGTGAAAAATAGAACCATAGGCTATATTTCAGTTAGACTCTGCTTGTCTCATTGATCACAGAGATCTCAAAATTGGAATTATTCTCCTCCTCAGTCCTTGTTCACTTGTCCATAATTTTATCCCTCTGAAAATGATGGTGGATCATCTGACTGGCATTAACATTACATTTGAAGGCCATTGCGGGTTCCAGTTTTTAAGATCATTAAGAACATACAGTGGTATCATATGAATCTTGAGATTGCGATGAATCCGTTGATACCAAACATGTCATGTTAGCTTACTGGAAAAGGGGCTGAATATCGCTCAACAGATGCACTTTTTTTTAGATTACCTGTCTCATGCACTGCTGTCAGGATATAGTGACTGTTTTATAAAAATAACTTTTTTAAATCATATTTGCTTCAATTCTACCCACTGCTGCTTTAACTGGCAGGAAAGAAGAAAATTCAGCCATATACAGTATATCCCACAAAATCAATTCCCATGCAATCCACATAATTGTGAACCAGGATGTATTAAGAGTGACAAACACAGCATGGGGGGGGGTCAGGGTGGACTTTAGCCCAGGAGACCGGTGTTTGTGTCCTGTGTGAAACCAGAAGTCAACGTTGATTCATTTGTCCTGTACTTAAGTTACACCACATCCGGTGTTATTTTAACCCGAACCATGATCTTTTCCTAAACCTAACCAAATTGATCTTTTCCTAAACCTAACCAAGTTGTTTCCTGTGAAGACTGAAGTTTATTTTGAAAAGACTTGAGCGGATATTGACGCTGGACATTCATAAGAAAACACATGAAAAATGAGGTAATAGCTTTGTGTAAGATATCATACGAACCGTTATGAGAATACGTTGCTCTGTTGTGCCCTACTGGCTAGCTAATCGTTGCCGCTCTGCACTACACTCATATGGCGGTTGTCGCTGATAACGCTGTCCCAACCCACGCCGTTGTCACGGAAGCATAACACCCACTCTCCGGTTCAGCCCCAGATTAGCACCGTTAGCTGCTTGCCACCGGTTCAGCCGTCGCCATATTGAGAGCCATGTGGAGGCAATCCCTCAATCATAGACATGCTCTAGATTTTGAATTTGGCACCTTTAACGTTCTTTTCACTATCAACAATCTCTGCCGCCATCGGGAGCTCGTAGAAGGAAACGGAAGCAGCCAATCACAGTTTACAGTTACATTTTGAGAAGGGAAAACCCATCAAAAACACGGTGTATCTTTGGTGGCAACCTGTGTAGTCTAGGATTTTTTTTTTTTTTAATTTAGGTACAATCAAATTTATCATCTAAGTCATTTTTTTATCTGTCAAGCAACATTGCAGGACATATAAAATAAGCAATGAAGGTCCAAGGTGGAATTCATTGTCATTATCTCCATTGTGAGGTTTCAGTTTTAGAAAAAATTTAATATTTTTGTCAGAAACACAAGCTCTTTGAACAATACATCATGTTCTGTCTTTTGTTCCTGTCAGCCTCTCTGGAATAGAGACTCGTCCAGATAACAAACGCAGGCGTTTTGGCCTAAAAGCATGCCGGGTCCCTGTCTCCCTCTGCAGGCTTGTGTGCCGTGAACTCAAAAGCCTTTTAAGCGCTCGGCGGGTCAGCGAGGTGTGAATGGGATTCCTCTTAGCACCCCTGACTCAAAAGACACTGTCACAGGTCTTCCGTCGCACGGCGGCCTTAATGGATCCTAATAATGGAGGAGCAAACTTGACACTTTAGCCAAAGACCTGGCAGTTCCCCATGACAGCTTTCCGGGGGCCAATTTCCGGAAAGGGGAGCATGTATGTCGTATGGGCGTTTTGTATGAGAGATAATACGCGTGCATCTCGGGCTGTCCTGTCACTGTAGGGGCTGGCAGGCAGACTGAAGATGAGTAGAAGGCGGATAACGCCGCGAGGCCTGCCATTACTCTGTCTGTGCTGTAAGAGCACCCGTCTGCGTCTCCAAAAAAAAAAAAAAAATAGTTAAATGGATGAAAGCGGCCATTTTTCTCAGGGAGGTTTTAACATTTGTGTTTGTTTACAATGTGGAACTAATAGCGCCGTGGGCGTTCCAGGCTTCCCCTGTTTGTTTCCTGTTTCTTTCATGTCTTCATGTCTCAGGATTCAGTGTAATCATGCAGCAGACTATAACAGATCCCTCTTTGCTCCGCTCATGTTGCTTTCACTATTTTAACTCGACGCCGCCACCCGCATCTCCCCTTTTTAATCGCACAAAACGTGAAAATGGCCACATTCTGTGCTGAAGTGCAGTTTCTTTTGAATTCCCCTTCAATAGCGCTGACCCAGGGGCGGGAAAATAAAGCAATCTTTTCTGAGCTCTCCTCCTCTGGTCCCTTTTAGATTCTGTTTAAGGCGACTCACTCAACGGCAACGATTGACCTCTTTACCTGTCTCCGTGTGTTTATAGGCAACCTCGTAAGACCCCCAGCACGGCGTCCCAGGAGTCGTGGGACAAGGTGTACGCGCCAGCAGAGGGATTCCAGACATCCAAGGAGAACCCTCGCTACTCCGGTGGCCAGGGGTCGCGTAACGGCTACCTGGGAACGTCCAACTTCAACGCCCGAGTCCTCTTAGAGACCCAGGAGCTGCTGAGGCAGGAGCAGAGGCGAAGAGAGCAGGAGGCCAACAAGGCCAGGCCTCCTCCTCCTCTTCCTCCGGCGCAGGAAGCCCCGATCACCTACGACCACAGCAGAGACCACCCCCAGGCCCCGGGCTCTGCTCCGGCTCTGCAGGCCGCACTTCAGACCAAGGGCCCCTACAGACAGGACGTACCGCCGTCGCCTTCTCAGCTCGCCAAGCTCAGCAGGCTTCAGGGTTCGGAGAAAGGGAGGCTCTTTTACTCCTAACGACTAGAAGATGGAACTTCTGGGAGATTCTAACAGGGAAAAAAAATACAAAGAGGGAAAAGTGTGTTTTATAAAATGCTGAGATACAAAGATTTTTATAAGACTCTTGATAGAAAATGTTAATATTTAAAAAAAAAAAGAACGATTTTTTTTAATGATATGAACCATTATCGTCTATCGTCATCAAATACAAATGATTCATTTTACTGCCCAGAATCGTGATCATCTAACTACGTGTACAAGTGCCTTCTACTCAATCTTTTTTGTAAGCATCGGCCTCATTTATTTGGGCTCATGATCTGCAGCTTTGACCCATCCATGTGATCCATCCGTTCAAGCAGACATCACAGCAGAAGGCGATCGGTTCGGGCCATCACCGTCTGCATCGCCACATCTGACAGCAGCGCATCCTAAACGTAATAACCCCCGAGCACAAGGCATGTTTTCGTACCACTCGGGTGGAGAGTCGATACCACGCTTGTGTGGCCGAGACTTATTTTTGCTGTTCGTGGGGACTTTGTTGAACTATGTGAGTGCGTAGCGCGTGTTTGTGAGTGTGTGTGTGTGTGTGTGAGCGCCGGCAGGAGGCGGCGTGTGGTGACAAAGTGTGGAGGTTAAGCAGCGTGTGTGAACTGTGGAGTCAGAGCTTTGGGGTTTTTGGGCATGACCGCTCACCCCCCTCTCAGTTCAGGGAAATGTGCCCTTTGGTTTCAGATACTTAACCCAGAGTGTGTATCCTTCCTTCCAAACCCCCTCTTGTATTCAATATGATAATCCGGAATTCCTCTGCTGGCTGCTTTATCTCCGTTTCTTCTCTTCACATCGTCGCCCTCCACCATACGACACTCTCGGTGGAGGAAAACAGCTTTAGATCTTCTTCATCCCGACCCTGTCCCACCCCCACTCACAGGGAATCCAGCGGCATAAACGGGGTCGGATCTGGGTTATTAATTAATGTACCTCATTAAATATGAATGGGCCCCTTTTGTGCGCATGTTGTCATGTATGGCGAGAAGGAAGAAGCGGCGACCTCGCCAGAGCGGCTCTGGCCCCCGTCCTCGCCTCGGCTGTAACCGAACCCCGCCGCCCCCGAGGTGTCTGAGTTGTTCCTCTCTGAATATTTCATCAGGGCGGTTACACGGGAAACCACATCGGCTGTGCAGTCGGTGGCCTCGGCGTGGGACCGCCTATCCATCGGGCCGATACAATGGAGCTGATTTTGTTTTCCTTCCATGATTATGTCCATTGGTAGAAAAGCACTCGGGAGCCTTTCTGTCGTTCAATCAATAATTAGTGGTGCATTTTCAGTGTTTGAGAGAGTGTGTGTGTACGACCCTGTGTTTGTGTGTGTGTGTTTGTATTTTCATCCCTGTAAGAACAAGCTTTAGTTGTCAGATTGAGGACATTATTTGCAATGTGAGGCTGTTTCTTCTTGAAGGGCAAAGCTGAGGATTAATTTCCTGTTAAAATTAGGTTTTAGTTTAGGTTAAGTATTTTTTTCTTTTTAATCAAAAATACTCTTATTGATTAACCGGTACTTGTTGTTTGTTTTATTTGATCAGATTCTAGGGGTCATTCTCCCCTTCAGTTCATTTACATGCACTCAAGAAACCAGCTTACGCAGCTAACTGAAGAACACGGTTGCTGTAGTAACCTGGTTCGCTGGAAATCTGCATATACATGCAGCAGGTCAGTAATCTGATTCCTCCCCTACACCCGGCTTTTTTCTTAAAGCATTACCAAACTGTTGTAGAAATTAGGGCTGTCAAAGTTAACGCGATAATAACACCACTAATTTCTTAGATTTTTATGTTGTAGTGGGCTCAGTTTTAAAGCGTATGAGCATTGTATGAGACAAAAAAAAACGAATGAATCCATCGGTACCAATCATGTCATACTAGCTTGTCGCAATGGAGGTTAAATAACGCTCCAAACTTACGCTAAATTTTGGCGAGGAAAAACTGGCATGTCCATTTTCAAAGGGGTCCCTTGACCTCTGACCTCCAGATATGTGAATGTAAATGGGTTCTATGGGTACCCACGAATCTCCCCTTTACAGACATGCCCACTTTATGATAATCACATGCAGTTTGGGGCAAGTCATAGTCAAGTCAGCACACTGACACACTGACAGCTGTTGTTGCCTGTTGGGCTGCAGTTTGCCAAGTTATGATTTGAGCATATTTTTGTTATGCTGGACAATATCTGTCATTGTTTTGTATTGTTAATTGTTTTCCAATAATAAATATATACATACATTTGCATAAAGCAAACATATTTGCCCACTCCCATGTTGATAAGAGTATTAAATACTTGACAAATCTCCCTTTAAGGTTCATTTTGAACGGATGTGTGATTAATTTGCAATTAATCGCGATTAACTAAGAACAATCATGCGATTAATGACGATTAAATACTGTATTCTATCATTTTTATTTCGATTGACAGCCCTAGTAGTAATACAACATGCTGCTTTGTGATGAATGCAATTACATTTTACGAACTGTTAAATGTTTAGCGATAGAAACCCTGTTATTTAGACTTCAAGAGGCAACTTTGTGTCAGTTGGGATGGTATTATTTTGAATATGGGAATGCATACACGTAATGATCTTTCCCGGCAACACTTTCCAATGATGAAAGTCTTTGTCATGCAAATGCTCACATGTAAAACCTGTTTGCACGTATATATGGCCAAGAAATCTGCCTCTTCCAGGAGAACTCTGGCTGGGGAAATCAGGTTTCTGTAATCCCTCAATCCCGATTATGGAAATGGTTAACACGATGTTTCTGAAATCACTGGAACAATCTTAACTGTTGCCTGGTTTCTTACAGGAAGTGCATTTAAACGCACTACTTTGGAAGTTACAAACGCACTCATATGTCCCGTTAATTAACATTTTAATTAAATGTGTGCATCTAAACCTATTATATCCAGAGCCTTGGGGTTAGGATTAAGACCAGAATTAGGATAAAGTTCATGCTTTCTATTAGGCATGCGATGGTTAAGAGGAGGATCTATAGAAATGATTACGGTGGAGGGTCTGTGGGCCTCACAAGTACGTGAATCGATTAGTGTTCTCACATATAAAAAGGGTATGTAAAATACAGTAGTATGTTTGTTTGTCTACCAATGTTCCAGTATGTGTGTGTGTGTGTGTGTGTATATGCGTGTGTAGGTGGACGTGTGTTTAAGTGTCTGTGAACGCTGCCAGTTACTGGATGCTCCAATATGTCTATGAATATGTCTTGGCAGCCATATGAACCACTTGGCTGCTGAGTGGGAGAAGAGCAGAGGAGTGGGAGGGAGAGAAGATGGGAGGTCTGACCTTGCAGATGATTCAGTCAATGGAGTAATCACAACTATTCCTCTGAGTGTACAGTACAAACAGGAGGTTACCAACAAGGCTGCGCTCACTTTCGCTGCCTCTTCTTCTTCATTTATCTCCTTCATCTGTCAGTTCTACACGTCTGTTTGTTCGTTCTTCTGGGGCAGAATTAGACTGTTGTTTGTACGGGGTGTATGTGTGTGAGGGGGGGTCCAACTCTGACACGTTTTAACTGATGTTCCCATGTTTATTGTGTCTCCATCATGAACTGAGGGGGTTCAAGTGCCTGCAATATCAAACACATTTTTTTTTCCTCCTCATATGCAAATTTGATAATATCCCATAATGCACGTTTATTATTTCTGTTGTGTAATTAATGTTTGTGCGGCGCCGCCGTGACACATGGATTCTTCCCATAAAGCTATTGTTTTGGGGGATTTTTTTTTTTTTTTTATCCTGGGAGAAATGAGAAATATATTGTTATTGTTGCATTGTGTTTTATGACCATCCCTCATTGTATTTTATTATCCACAATATGGTACTATGGTAGTAAAAAAAATGACTAATATGTAAGCACAGTGCAATTTTCCTTTTTTATGACAAGTGTGTCATTAAGAACGGTTGCTGCCATTCTCTGTACATACAATATAAACTTTTTTTTCAGTGAATAAATTGAGGGTGGATTCAAATTCTTGTAACAGTAATTTCCCTTGATTGTGCTGCTTTAGCATTCAGTAATGGTTTCTCTACTTGGGACACACCAGTGAAATAAGATGCATAATTAAAGGCATGTAATGAATATCTTATTTTTTTGCTGCTACCAGACTGCAGTTTTTACAGATATGATATTACGGATTTAAGAATTAAAAATGAAAGTTAGTGGATTTTTGTTGTTACCATTATAATTATAGATTTGGCTTGTGTTTTTCAGATGTATTGTATGTATGTAGTTCAACTAAGAAGATTTATTAGTCTTATTAGTAGGGCTGTCAATCAAATCAAATATTTAATTGCGCTATATTTATATATATATATTTATTTATTAATAGAAATCAATTAATAACAACACAAAACAATGACAAATATTGTCCAGAAACCCTCACAGGTACTGCATTTAGCAATAAAAATATGCTCAAATCATAAAATGGCAAACTGCAGCCCAACAGGCAACAACAGCTGTCAGTGTGTCAGTGTGCTGACTTGACTATGACTTGCCTCAAACTGCATGTGATTATCATAAAGTGGACATGTCTGTAAAGGGGAGACTCGTGGGTACCCATAGAACCCATTTACATTCATATATTGTGAGGTCAGAGGTCAAGGGTCCCCTTTGAAAATGGCCATGCCAGTTTTCCTTGCCAAAATACTGCAAGTTTAGAGCGTTATTTAGCCTCATCTGCGACAAGATAGTATGACATGGTTGGTACCGATAGATTCCTTTGGTGTTGTAGTTTCATATGATGCCAGTATCTTCACTCTTGATTTAAAACTGAGCCCGCTATAGCCTAAAAAAATCAAGTTGTGTTAATGCATTAAAGAAATTAGTGGAGTTAAAACAAATTTGCTTTATTATTACGCTTTTTTATCACGTTCACTTTGACAGCCCTACTTATTAGTCACCTGGTTGCCAGATCCTTCCTCATGCCTTTAACAGCTAAAAATAAAACTGAAGTTTAAAAAAAAAAAAAAAAAAAGCAGGTCCTTCCTCTCATAACTGGAGGAATGTTGAAACAAGTTCTGCAATAGCTACAGCTATACATTGGCACTGGCTCAAAATGTGGCTCCCACATTTGTTGAAGTGGCGGTGAAAAAGTATGATAAAAACACATCCTCCCCGTCTCTCCTTCTCTTTAATCTCCATTCCTAGGATAGGTCAATGAAACGGCTGGCTGGGAGGTTTTGCATTAAGCTGGCTGAACTTCTAATAACATCCTGTGATGACTCCTATGGTGATAAAGACAATAGTCAAATTTATGATGTTCAACTCTGGGGGGAAAGGCAGGTTTTAGAATTTGGCCCCGCATCACAGAGCTCCTGCCAAATCTGTCTCCATCCTGAGGAAGGGAGAGGCCTTTGAAAGAATCAGTCTGGTCAGAGTTGAAATATACTAGAAAGCACATGCATCCGGGATAAAGACATCCACTCGTCTATATATCACCTCTGGGGATAAGGGTAAAATTAAGGTGAAGAGGGAGAGGAGACCAAAGTGTGAAAATTTGCCCAGACTGTGAGACGACAGAGAGAAAGCTTTAACCCTGAATAACACCTTGGGGGAGAGTTTAAAAAGCACCGTCTCTGAAATAACTCTGTTTGAACATCCCTGTCGAGCCACAGTCCATTTCCTTCAATATTACTTTTGATTGAGTGTCAATAGAGCAAATGTAGAGAAATGATCCTGGGTTAGGTCCAGTCTACCTTTACGGTCTTTTTAGAAGCCCCGAGCAGCGTTTTAGCTTTCACCTTGGTCACATGCAAAGAGCTTTTATAGACAGATTTCATGTAGCACGAGACAAAGGGTGTTAGCTTTTACCACTTTTATTTGCTATCGCAAATGAGCCCCTTGCTGTTTTGATTTGTACATATTGGTATATCTATAGGATTTTAGTGTATGAAATAGCTCGTATTATTTCATTATATGCAGATGATATCCCTCCGTTCTTTGCAAACTTCATCAGTGCCAGTTTTGTGTAGTATATTAGAAGAATATTCTTGTTTCTCAAACTATAACGTTAACTTATCAAAGAGTATAATGCCATTAACCCTTTCAGTCCCATGCTAAAAACTGCCTTTTTTATACTACAAACATGTATCAGCCTCTCAAAGTGTCTCATTAGATTCAGATATGGATTTACTGCACACTTGCTTTTTCAACACAGGAGTGTTTTAAAATGGGCATTTACTTGGTGTGAATAGTTGCATTCAAGATTTATGATGGATTATATGTAAGGGATAATGTACAACAAGTTGGTCATTGTGGTGAAATAAACCCCGATGCCAAGGGGTTTATTTTACAACAATGACCTGCTAGCTGTACATTACCCCATTTATTAAACGGCTTCTTACTGAAGAAATCAATAATTTGACATTGAAATGGTCCGCCAGAGTCCGACATCAGAACTGCGCCCATAGCAACGGTCTATTATACATAGCAGTGGTCTGCTATAAAGAAATAACAGACCGTAGAACCCCGTGATTGACCAATCAGAATTGAGTATTCAGCAAAGTCATGTAATAAATAAATGTCGAATTTAGGTTTGCCTAGAAACAAATGTTACAAAATGCTTTTTTTCATAATTCTGAAGTTGTCAAATATGATAGCTTGTTACAGAAGATTAATCCAACTAATCAGTGAAATCTCTGAGGTTTTTGAGGGAACCATGCAGGAATTATGGCTTACAACGGCCTCATACAAATAAATATAACATAGGTTGGAAAAAATGTATAAAGTAAAACTACAAAGGTTTACTCAAAGTAGTTTTTACTCAGGCAAACCATGTCACTAATCCTACTGACTTCATAGGGGTCAATGGTCAACTCATGGAATGTGAAGTATTTACAAAAGCATCATGGGCAATAAATAAGTGACAACTAACTCTTTACAGCCTCTCCACCCCATTAACTAGGATGGGACACAACCAAACGTTGATGCTTACATGCTGATTGGATTGACATAATAACTCACAAGGAGGAGTTACATGCTAGCATGATAGCTCATTTTGCTTGTAAGGACCTGGGCTATTGATACGTTGATTGACAGTGAGATGGACCAATCGGTTCGTGTGCAAGCCTCCCTTAAACAGTGGATGGGACGCTGGCATTCCTCTGGGATGATAGGGTTTTATAGCGCACAGACAATATGGTCCTCTCCTGGTTTAGGAATACCTTTTACAGACGCCATATGGTACGGAGAAACGTTAGCTTTTATAGACAATAAAATGTTCATTATGTCGCTATATTTCTGTAGTGATTTGTGGAAATGTCTAGAAGGGATATTGTACAGTAACGTCATCCCTACAAGGCCGACATCACAGACATAAATCCAGTCGACATATCCACGGAGGTGATGTAAAGCCATCAAAACACGAAAGGTCTCATCCTTGCAGGATACTCAACGCAGCATGTAACCTCGTGGGCTGTATCAGTTTGCACCCTTAACACTTTGAGGCCTGAGGGAACCGTAAAGCTGTCTTTCGCCCCACTCTGTCCGATCATTACTCACAGAAAGAGCTCTGCTGAGTCTTTTAACATCCCCCTTTTTGCATTCCCGCCATCATAATACTCCATAATGAAAGCCTTTTTCTGCAGTGATCAACAGCAGAGTCTGTCAGTTTGATTTCATTACTCCACTTTGTCCTCTTGACTCCTGCAGGCCAGACCAGTAGACCCCCAAGTGCAAGTGTGTTGATATGAGAAGCAGATGGGCTTCGTGTGAACCGCCGCTAGATAAAAGCGCTAGTGTCTAGGGGATTTGGGAGATCTTTTCGGCCTGGTGAGTCGGAGTCACCTGTTTTGGGTTGAAGAACCTGCTTCTTCCTTCTGATCCTAGATCTGCTGCCCCAGTGGGATTTCAAAAGCGGAAGCCGACGTATTTGGAAAAATCATAAATCTCGGCAGATGCACGAGAAAATACCAGTTGTGGGAGGCTGACGTGAACACACGCACACATACCTGGAGGTTCATCCCTAAAGCTTTGGGCAACATCTGGTGAGTGCGTGTATCAGAGGAGAGGCTGGTCTCTGTAATGTGTGGGTAGAGGAGGGAGGAGGGCTAATGCCTTTCACTCTCTAGACCGTGGAGTGGGCTTTGTGTCTGTGTGTGTGTGTGTGTGTGTTAGAAACAGAGAGTGTCAGAGTTGAACTGGCTCCCTGAAAAGATGACCAGATGAGGAACAGAGTACTGTGTTTACCAGAATGGCCTCTCATATCAGCTGGAATCCAAGCATTTGTACAGCAAGATATTGTGTGGAATTGGAGGAAAAATGTTTTTGGCAATAAGCCGACCGGTTGACCTTTAATAGCAGTCAGGGATGTGGCTGGCGTCAGCTGAAGCCACCACAACTGAGCTTACTGAACTTTAAAGACTGACATTAATCTGAGGGACTTGAATTCATAGCATATGGGTGCATATTTGTCATTTTTCTTGAATCTCTCATACTTTACAATATGGAAGAAATTCTTTACGTCAAATGTATTCAAGCTGTGTGATTGTAGTGTCTTAAGAAGAAAGACGGTATACACCGCAAAGAGAGTGATTCAGAACAGTCATACCATCTTATACGTCAATAATGTCTTTAAGTACCATTTGTGTTAGATTATTATAAATGTTTTTTTTTAATTATACCTTTTATTGTTTCCTTAACAAAAATAACTAACAACCTAAACCATAACAAATAAAGTAATATCCACAATAACAGATAGTAACTGTAAATTGTAAAACAAAACATTCAAAAACAAAGGAGGAGAAAAATAAAAATAAAAATAAAAATAAAATAAATAAACAAAAATAATAACAATAATAATAATGACAACAATAATAATAATAATTATAATAATAATAAATAAATAAAAATAAATACAAAATTAATTAATTAATAACAAATATTCACACACCGGATTCCCTGCACCTACTTACAGTATATCCCTCTGGTTATAAGTTATATAGTGAGGTTTATAGTATATATATATATATACAGTATATAGTATATATATTGTATATGTAGCTGACCAGAAAGAAGCCTGCAAAATGGGATTGTATGGTCGTCACTTTGATTTCCTAAACATCTCTTAGGAGAAAACTGGATGAGTTTCCTTATTTCAATAATCAGACTAATCTTAAAAACAGCGGAGACAAAAATCAACAATGCAAATACAATATATATTTTTCATTTTTTATCATTTTGTAGAATTGATTTAAGATAAAGTTTCCCATGCAAAGAATTACATTCTAAGTCAGTGGTATATACAGTATATTTAGGTTTAAAATCTAGTTAGACTTCACGCAGATCCATTGGTATAAAGAAAATGACACTTTGTTTGTTGAGAGTATGTTTTGTTTGGCAAAATCCGATCCAGGTGAAATTCATCCCCATCAGGTAGAGAGAATATCTTATTGAATTTGGCTGAATTAAGCAGCAGTTATTGTAGTTTTAAGAAACTTTGTGTTGAATTTCTGAAATTGCATCCCTTATTAAGTCTTGTCTACTGTACCAGTTGTAAGGTCAGATTGTGTTATGGCTTCATTTTTTGTTAGGTCCAAGAATTGTTATCAAGACATTTATGCTTGCTATGCAATGGCATATTTTACTTTTAATACCAGCATAGTTCTGCAGATTACAGAATATTTAACTATTTTGAAAGAACTGGTGTACCACCAGGTCACCCAACTAAGACAATCACTGATCTGTGTGGCTGTTTGCCACATGTTACCCATCAACTGGAAATTCATACTGTAATAGCTCACCATCTGATATACCACAATATCACTGACCCTAGAAATTAGGTCCCACTTGGCCCCAAATAGGTCCCAACCAGGCTAGAGTAGTCCCACCCCAACAGGCCTCTTCTTCCTGCGCCAATCTAACCTGAGGCCCTTTCCTATCCTGCCACCCATGGAGCGTCACACGCTGCCTGGGACCGGCTCAGCCCTGGAGGCGACGACCGGGAGGAGAGGACTTCCTCACAAATGAGGAGAAACAATCAAGATAACGAGCCGACACATGTGCTGTGAGTCACCGCCCTTGTGAAAGCTCCGGCTTGATGTTTTACTTGAACATTTTATTCACACTCCAGTGGGATTTGAGGTCGCCATGAAACCTGGACATGAAACAGTCTTTTGGGGTTTTTTGCTTAAGTTGTGATGCAACTTCATTACACTGAAGAACATTTTTATTACACGCTGTCTCCTCTGACGCCTGTTTGTATCGTAAGCAGCTCGACTCTGGTGTAACGGAGGCCTGTAAAAGCTGGTGCTGGTATTTGTTCTTGCTTGTATGACGTGCTGTTGCTGTGTAGTTAAGGACGTCACAGACAAGCAGGCTACATAAATGTGGAAACAGAAGCTTTTGGACAACTATCCCTGGTGGGCTGCGTTGAAGTTAATGGGACCTGCCATATAGACCCTTTTTGTATCAACGTCATGATTACGTCACGGTGTTAGCTGGAGGCAAAACACATTACATATCCAGAATGTCATCTTGCTCTGTTGTTGGGAGCCAGAATCCAGATATCACATACATTTGAGATGACAAACTGATTCGAGGCTTTAGCGAGCTACAATATCGGAGAAACGTTTCAGAGATGGAGAGAAAATGTTGCAAATAAAAATGTTGCTTCGTCGATATTGTACGACACTTATGAAAGACTTTACTGCAGAATAGTTAACTATAGGCATCCAAAGATTTATACAGCGCTGCCGTTGGCCAACAGTCCGCTGGTCAGACGGCTGGCTACTTAGCCAGCTTGGCTTGTTAATTCCGCCGTGCTGTCATGCAACACAGTAAAATGATAGACAACAAACTAACGTTAGCCAGCTGTTTACTTCTCCCAAAGTAGTCTGTCGGTAGCATAGGGGTCGGCTAATATGAAATTGCTAAATGTTCAAAAGACGAGCTAACAATACTTGCTAGCCAGCGTTGACTAACGTGTTCAGAGAATTTTTCTGCCTCCACTTAAAGCTCCGCCCGCAAAATACGTCATCTTCTTTCCTAACAGAAAAGAGGTCTATTGCACACTCACACATACAAGCTCACACCATGGATGTATTAAGAGAACTGGATACAGCGTTGGAGGCGGGGCCTCGTTCATTCCTACGAGAGTTGCTCATTGACGCGTGAAGCCTAAATGGCTCGACTTCTGTCTGAAAAAGTACCCGGATCTTGGCGGATCTTGGACACATGGAACATGTGCAGTAGCGTCCGCTCGGTCACATCCAATCCAATCCAAATTTATTTATAAAGCACATTTAAAAAGTGCTGTACAATTATACATAAAACATAAAAAACAACACAATAAAACACTAAGACCAACTTAAAACCAACAGGACAATAGTGACTCGGTCACGGGGTCAAAGTCGTCACACTGTGTCATGCCGCTCTCCCGCCACTGTCACGGCTTGCTCACATGAACGTAGCGTAGACGAGTTTACCGCGCGTTCATGGGCTTGCTCGCTCGCAGCTAGCTGGTAGCTAGCAGTCTGGTAGAA
The DNA here is from genome assembly GCF_015220745.1 of Sebastes umbrosus. NCBI lineage: Eukaryota > Metazoa > Chordata > Actinopteri > Perciformes > Sebastidae > Sebastes > Sebastes umbrosus. Next base: position 23,550,779 of record NC_051289.1, read on the forward strand.
TGGTACTACTGCTGTAGTAGCCTAGCCTAGCAACCACAGCAGCTAGTGTTTGTTTAAGAGACAGCGGCGCTGCGATGGTAATTTAATAATCAATCGTTAGGTTGTTTGGGAATGGAGATGTTAATTAATGTACCTTACATTAACGGAATGCGTGAATACATTCACGGCACAGGCTTTACAGCATACAGCCCATGGGTGTATTATAAGACAATAAAAGTGATGAATTACAGACCAATATATCCTTATTACAGCCGCATACAGCTAGCAGGAAGCTGGCAGGCAGAACCCGGATACGTCATATGAGCGCGCAGGGCGGCGCGGTCTCGTGGGTCTGATGCGTGTCCATTATGCCAAGGAAAATAACTCTGGATTCAGTTATTAGTTCATTTTACAACCTTTAAAACTGAATTTTTTAAATGTGGGCTATTTAGGTGTTCGTACTGGGAAGTTGATTCACCTGAAAAAAAATGATCCTCTGAGTTACAGACGTCTCTTTCCCAATGGAAGTCTATAGGAACAAGTATTTTTGGGCCCAGTGGCATCACATGACTGACACATAAGTTGCAGTACCGCCGTTTGGCCTCTACGAAAGTCAGAATCGACGACAGGCGCCCTTCCTGGGGGCTTGACTCACACCCAGTATGGGGAACATTCAGGACCCTTTTACTGAAATAAAGTCGCCCATCAAAGAACCCGATTGAAAACAGAAGGTGTTCTGAGGGCCGTTTGATTGGCGACACATGTGGAAAGAAAACGTCAGGAATGACAGTTTCTCCTCTAACAGAGGCAGCCTTTGATTCTTCTAAAAGTGTCTTTGAGGCCTGCGCGAGGCGTCCTCTCATGCACTCAATGCTATTCACCTCCGTTACTTTTATGCAAGTCATGAGAGAGTCAGCACAAGTTCACCGCCGAGACAAGCCGATCGTTTATAGCTGCACTTTTACTCCCAGCATGCTGGCAAAGCAAGTAAATCATGAAATAATATCGACACAATTTCACCTCGTTTTCATGTGTGGACAAGGAATTACACGTACTTGACCAGCTTTGAAATGGTAATGCATTGTTTGAAGTATGCTGGTAAACAAAGTAGCAACAACAAATGCAAATATGCGCCGCTGTTTTGATCTCGTAATAATCTCTTCCCCCAAATTCAGGCTGTGTTTTCAACATCAAATAAATGAATTATTCCACTGAACATGTACTCGAGCGATAGCATCTATAATTAGTGTTTGTGTCCCTCTTGCTGGCTTTATCCACCTTTAACTGTGGAGATTATTAGGATTTCTGTGAAAGAGTTTTCTGCCCTCTGACATCGAACAAAGCCTTGTTTTCCTGCTAGCAAAACAATGCCCGTTTGCAGCATGCCATTCTGCTTCCCCATACGCTAAACATACACCGTGCTGTCATTTATATTGACACTTCATTTGTTCGCCTTGACACACACGCACATTTGATCCGTGTGCACTCGCTCCGCCTCGCTGTCCCGGGGAATAAAAGACACCAGCAGTATTTATGTATTTATGGATTTATACAGAACATCCCAGGCCGCACGTTCTGCTGAAGGGAACAGAATGGCTCCAGCAAAGCGTCTCCGTTGAAAATCTACATGGGAATAAATCCTATAATCTCTCCCCAGTTTGCACACTAGACTGGCTGAGAGCAATTACTCTGACAAAGAAAGCATTTTTTTCTTCCTCCTTTCCCTTCTACCATCCTCTCTGCCTTGTGTCAAATTAATCCTCTGAACTTTCCTAAAGATCTTCGTCTATTCCCTTTTTTCTGCCTCAGAATGCAGCCACTTTCTGTTTTTTTTCTTTCTGTCTTTTTCAGATATGGCACACCCGAGAGAGGAGATTGCCTTCCGAATGAAACAGCTGTCAAGAATTCCCAATGTCTCCATGCGCTTTCTCCCTCTTTGTTCTACCTGACCCCCCCACCGCTCATCTCCCCAACCCCACTCACGGAGAGAAGGAGGCCTTATCTTCTCTCGGTGGGATCCTCACAGGTGCTGAGTGAAGGGAGGGTGGGGGTCCTGGAGCGGAGGAGGAGTAAGAGCGGATTAAACAGAGGAAGGATGGCGTTCCTTTTGACAAGCTGGGTGGGGGGGAGGGAGGCGGGGCGAGGCCGCTGCTGGTGATTATTTAACGATAGAGGAGGGGTGAGGTGGGGGAGTGGGAGCCTGACACCTGTGGGGGAGTACACAGGGAGGGGGGTGGAGCCTGCGAGAAAAGGGGGCGACCATCTGTTGCAGTCACAGGCGATGGAGACGAGAGACACCGGGAGCCTTCAGCCCAGTCCAGAAATGTTAATGGCGTGCCGGTGATGCATATCAAACGCACATCTGCGCGCAGAGCAGCCCCCTCTCCTTCCTACTGTAAATACACCATCCACATGCTCCCACATGCTTCGGATGGTTAGCGATTAGCATTAGCACCTCGGGTTGTTTTATTTTCCCCCCTCCGCGTGATGCCAAAGTTTCATTATTGTTTCATTATTGTTTTATTGATTCTGCCTTTAATTGACCTGGTAGCATAAATGCCCCCAAACCAAACAATCCATACTCTAAGTGGCTCTAATTTGATTTTTCTTTTGTTTTTGTTTTAAACATTAATCTGGATTTGATTGTGGATGCAGCGGAGCGAGGATGATGAATTGGTTGCTCCGCGGTAGCTGCCGTACGGCAAGGTTACAGGACTTAACTTTTTGAAAAGAACAACACACTGTGCAGAGACACATTGTTAGTTAGAAGCAAGGTTATTGGCTGGAGAGGACATTTGCATATCTGTGGCATTGTGTTTTTTTTTTACGTGTACTGCGGCATTAATAACATTTCACACCAGAACGGGAAGTTGAAAAGAAGACATAAATTTACTAAAACGCTTTGGTTAAGGATGAAGGGAAAGGTTGCATTTTGAAGAATTAAAAAAGTAAACAGCTCATGTCTCGTGACTCAAGTCAGCATTGAGTTTTTAATATTTAACCAAGATCACAATCTTTCCTTAAAGAGAAACTATTATGCTCATTTTCAGGTGCATATTGTATTTTTGGGTTTCTACAATGGATGTATTAAGAGTAGGGCTGTCAAAGTTAACGCAATAATAATGTGTTAACGCAAATTCTTTTTAATGCCACTAATTTCTTTAACGCAATCAATCTTTCGGAGGTTGTAGCAGGCTCAGTTTTAAAGCTAGAGTGATACTGGCATCATATAAAACTAGAAAAACCTAAGGAAGCCTTCGGTACCAACCATGTCATACTAGCTTGTCTCGAAGGAGGCTAAATAACGCTCCAAACTTACGCTAAATTTTGGCGAGGAAAAACTGGCATGACCATTTTCAAAGGGGTTGCTTGACCTCTGACCTCAAGATATGTGAATGTAAATGGGTGCTATGGGTACCCACGAGTCTCCCCTTTATAGATATGCTCACTTTATGATAATCACATGCAGTTTGGGACAAGTCATAGTCAAGTCAGCAAACTGACACACTGACAGCTGTTGTTGCCTGTTGGGCTGCAGTTTGCCATGTTATGATTTGAGCATATATTTCTATGCTAAATGCAGTACCTGTGAGGGTTTCTGGCAATATTTGTAATTGTTTTGTGTTGTTAATTGATTTCCAATAATAAATATATACATGCATTTGCATAAAACATGCATATCCACTCCCATATTGATAAGAGAATTAAATCCTTGACAAATCTCCCTTTAAGGTACATTTTGAACAGATAAAAAATGTGCAATTAATTTAGGATTAATCACAATTAACTATGAACAATCATGCGATTAATCGCGATTAAATATAGTTTAATCGATTGACAGCCCTAATTTATACACTTTCTATGAGATTGGGTTGGCTACTCAATATTGCATCTGTTCACAACCAATCACGTCTTTCCATTCACTTTGTATGTAATCACTCTCCCTTTGCACTCATACACCTTCACAGTTTAAGCGTACACAAGAGTAGATTGTTCCTTTTAACTGTGTTTTGGACATCAAGCACATATTCTCTATCTATTTCCTTACCGATATGCATCAGACATGTTGCTTTGATGCTGCAGCACATGTGTGCCCCATCCCACTGCCGACCTGTGCCTGCCTTCTTCCACATGTAGTGACAGTGAGTATCTTTAATGGTGACGCTGTTTTGTTTGTCCTGTCTCTGGGGATAGATAATGGGGAGCGCTCCCCCCTGTGAGGCGAACGGGCCAGAAGAGGCTCTGTAAACATGGGGGAATGAAGATTAATCACACACTAGAGATGGTGTTCCCACTTTAATAATCAGTATTGATTACTGTCACCTTACATCTGCACCAACAGCTGCTGCGAGGGGGGCTCGTCGCCCGAGGCTGGTCCACCTCACACTTCCCCTGTTAAATCATTGTGTATTCAGCAGGAGAATAGCATGAAATACGCACCAATAAATATTCTTTATTGTCTATCAAACAATAAAACTATATGAGCTTACTTTAGCTTTACTGCCACACGGTGCAGACTAGCCTTCTTCTCATGAACACGGATGTTTATTTTAAGGGGCTTAGGTTAAATCCCACTGGTCTCTTTCGCCCAAATATGTTGAATTGAGCATTTTGTTTCCAAAGTAGACAAAGACTGACTACCCGGACCAATGTGAGCATGCAAAATAACCACATGCTTTCAGCTTACTTTTCATTTCTAATGCAAAGGATAAGCTAGTTTATTCACAAAGTATTAGCAATGTTTGATATCCAGGCAGATTTAATAACAATTTCTGACCTAATATCAATTTAAAGTAATTATGGCTCCCTGCACACATTAAGACGTTTGATTCAGACTTATCATAACCTCACCAGATGTGTTAATTGAACACTGAAAAAGAAAGCACTGGAGCAGAAACTGATATCATGACAGCAACACACGATTCCAAATGAATTTCAACCAGTCTGACAAAGCGTTTTATAGCTAAGACAACTGTATGAATAGCTTCTTAAAGGTGCAATGTGTAAGATCCGGCCCAACATTATCAACACAGTGTGAGAAGGTTACATTATTGGTGTACGATTCCAGGCTCTTCCAGTCCACATGTTGAAGTGTCCTTGAGCAAAATACGTAACCCCAAATTGCTCCCCGAAGGCTGTGTCATCGGTGTATGAATGAGTCTTTAGATTAGATCCTGATGGGCAGGTTGGCACCTTGTATGGCAGCCTCTGCCATCAGTGTATGAATGGGTGAACGGGTGAATGCTGACATGTAGTGTAAAGAGTGTGTTTCTTTTGAGTGGTCGGAAGACCAGAAAAGCACTATGTAAATGCAAATCCATTTACCATGTTGCAGAGATATCTATTGAAATGAGCATGCTAACCAGCTAGCCCCGGCCCGTCCTGTCTTGTGATACCACTTGTACCTCGAGAGATGTTAATGATTCACTGTAGCTGTCCGTTTGTCAACCTGTACCTGTACCTTAGCAGTTAGCAGTTAGCTTGAATTCAGCCAGAGCATATCCCAGCTCCGAGGGACCTAATCCTGGGGGACTGCCCCGACTCCCCGTCAGATCAGAAAACTCTCTGTTGCTGCCGATATGTTTGACCAAGCGCTCCACCGGCCCGCTGTGACTACCAGGCACCGGGGTTTCCGGATCTGAGTCGCACCACAGCCGCAAACTGAAGGTCCGTCCCCCCTTGAGCCACCGCACACACCATGCCGGTGAAATAGTCCTCTATAAGCGGGGAGGACGAAACAAAACTATAATGTACAGCTATCCAAATGTACACAGGCGGTACAGCCCTGGTTAGTGGCAGAGTAAACACAAAGATGGCTAACGTAAACTATAGGCTGACGCCACACGTGAAGATTTAACGATAGCAGCGTTATTTTGACCGCCTCTCAGCCTTTTCAGCAGTGTGGTTTCATTTTTGTGCATTTTTTTGCATTTCTTTTGCCCTGCTGTTAGTTAGTTGGGATTTTTATTTGTATAACTGATGACTGTAAATTTAGACTGTATGGACCTAGTAGTAGAGGTGAAATGCTGTCACCTATTTCTTTGAAGCATGTGGCGAGGCATTACACAATGCACGTTTGCAAGTTAGTCCCTCTGTGATGGCTCATGGTAGGGCAGTTTTTCTTCTCTCTCTTGTGCCCATTTTATCTGGTAAACTTGGTCAACTGTTCGGTGCCGTTGTGGTATTCTCTATTTTCATAGCTTCACCAAGTGACACAGTATGTTGTGGTGTGAATGCTTTTCTTGCAGCATAGCACTACATAGTAGTCAGTATGCAACACTGGTACGGTTCCCCTGCGACCAAAGTAACCTGTAAAATTCAATCCTGCAGAACCCTGATCATGTTTATCAAGGTGCAGCTTATGAACTTCAGTTTCCTCTTGTGAGAAGCTTCAGTGGACTGTTTTCAGTCTCACCACGCCGTGGCTGACGGCTGTAAAGCAGTAGATGACAGAGGATATGTTTGATCATGTTTCAGTCTAGTGTCTTTGCAAGTGGGGTTTGGAAATGACCAAAAAGCAATTGTCATGCCCAATGCACCTGTACTATGTAACACTCGCTGTGCTTGGCACCATTTACCACTGATTCATGGAACTAGTGAACCCTACCCCTGCCTGTAGCAGCTCATATAGGCACCTACAGTGTTCTACTTGAATGATTAATGAGATACAGTCGTTCAAATTCATCTTTTTACGACAAAAAAATTCTCACATTTCACATGTGCATTCAAATGAATAGTCAAAATGTATGTTTCCATGTTGTTAGTACTCGATGTTCTTAATTAGGAATATGGCAGCAGCTTTTTCTTCTTTCCTGCAGATGTTTGGGTGGACCGGGGGGCTGACAAAAGGCTATTCATTCCCCCTCTGCTTGTTGGTCTTAATCCCTCCTCCTGCACAAGTGTTGGCTTTCTGAATAAATAATACTTCTTTTCACGGGGACATGAGAACAGACTCCTCAGAAGATGGGCAAACAAATCAAGTCCCAATCCTTTTTTTGTGTTAAGGATTTACACCCAAACAACATCGTCCGTGGTTACAGCGACAGCGATACAAGCTTGTGGAGGAGAAATAAATAAATAAAAACTACAATAATACCCGACCTCTGACCCAAGGCTGAGGCGCGCTGTTGCGAAGGGGGTTTGTACAGACACGGGGCTCGTGGGTAATGAGAAAAGAACAGCAGTGGGGTTTCTCTGAATGAGAACACGGAGCGTCGTGACCTCGGGACGCCCTTTCTCCGTCTCCCGAGCCCGGGGCAGGAAGGCTGGGAGATTGAGAGCCAGTAGGGACCGTTTGATTGGCGTCTGCATCGTGTTGATCTGAGCGCGCACAGGAAAAAATTGATGTGGAGTGTAACCGGTTGAGCGCGGCAGAGATAAAGCCTAACATGGGAGTTGTAAATGGAAATATGTTACATTGTAGATAACAGGAAAATTAGGCTGTAGGTAAAAAAGACAATCGATTGGAAATGAATCAGCTGCAAATTTACAAGTGAACTTAGTGATTGCAGTGTTGGCAACAGGGACTGCTGCGCTTTGTCTCCAACTTATTGTGCCGGAATAATTACACAATCATGTTGTCATCTGTAAGTACAAGCCCGCACGCTTGGCCAAGGTCCATTAAAAGTATTCAAAGGGCTACACCTCTCAGATAATTATGTGGCAAAACAACAGATCAATAAAAGCATTTATTTGGATTGGCTTTTAAAGTGGAGTTCATTCATGCATTTTTGTAAACGTCGTGGTGGGAAGAGAGCGAAGGTGTTAGATGTGATGATTGCTGCTATACATTTGAGTGTGGATGGTAATGATGATGAACTCTTGGCCCATTCCATATGCGCTTATTGAGCGCGTGCCCGTTATTCATGCACTTATGGGATGATACAGATGCAGTCACAGCATCAGAGTCATTTCTGCAAAGACATGCAGCTATTCCTCCAGCTGTACACTAAATTATTAAAACTTACTCTGAATTATTTTAGTTGTTTCTTAAAAGCAAAATGATGTGATGCCTTTGGAGACACAAATAAAATGAAAAATATTGGAATGCACCATAACTGACTGATTGATGGGACTGAAACTTGAATGGGTTCCTCTGAGAACAACAAAACGTATGTGTTTGTTGAATGGTAGGAAATCACAGAAAATTATAGAGATAACTGAAAACTCGATAACATCTGTAATTTTCCTTCTTCTGGTTGTTTTTCCTGCCTTGTCCTCACAAAAGAATATGTATTTTTTGTTCTAACAGTCAATAAATAACTGCCTTTTAGACTCCGCTGTTTGATGAATTAGGAGTAAACAAGCTGAGGTGTTGTTGCTATTAGAACTGCTGCTTGCATCCCTTCCTATATATTTACTGGTCCAAGGCATAAATAATGATGGGTTGCGACGCCAGAAAATATGACTAAGCCTGCTATTATTCCTATCGGAAATGTATCTCTGATTTTAGGTCAGCGCTCCTGACAGGTGTTGGAGGTGTGAAATGCTTGATGATTGCCGTCAAAACTGGGATCCGAGAGGAGAGAAAGAAAAGGGGGGGAGAAACTAGAGGGTAATTGTGTGTCATTTCACTCTGCTTAACTCTGTTAATAATCATCCCTGTGTTGGTGTGGATGTATGAAAATGTGCTCCTCAAGTGTCAGAAACATCTATCAGCATGTCTAATGGAGCTCCTGGTCAATGAAAAATGCATTCTGATGTGAGGGGGGGGGGTGAAACATAAGCCTTCGTACTTAGAATTATTTATGGTGGTATCTCTGTGAAGAAGCAAAGCGGTCAGTGTAATTAATTTTTAACGTTTTGACTGACCCACATCAACTGCGTGACAGAGAGACTTTAAAGCTTAATATCCTTTTATTACAATCTAGTTTTTGCCATCAGTTCTATTGGCTCTGGTAACATTTTGCTCGATAAATTGCCAAAAAGTCATTTCATGACAGGGCAACAAGTAGGCAAAACAAAACAAATATACAAATACAAAATATTATTAATGATATTTAATAAAATATATTATATAAAATATAAACTAAATTATATATAATTTATTATATATATACTATTTTTATTTGATGTCATTATTATATATATAAATACATACTACTACTACTACTACTACTAATAATAATAATAATAATAATAATAATAATACACATCATTTATAGGCAGCTTTCATACATCAAATGCAGCTCCTTGTAGGTAAAGTTATGAAACCATATCTGTCATAATGCAGCTGCGAAACTGTAAACGGACTGAACTCTTGAGAAAAAAGTGAATAGTGACGCCTGTGGCACTGTGGCCTCACAACAACTAGCTAATATCTAAGGAAGGAAAAAACAAAAAAAAAAACAAAGGAGAGTTAACACCATCATATGGATAAGAGTGTGTAGGCGAAGTGCATCTGATACAAGCATCGATGGGAACATAATGTTTTCGATGTTTTTAGTATTCCACCATTTCAATATTTAATGCATCAGAGTAAAAACTTTGTAACACTGCGTATGTCTTTGAATACTAAGAAAATACACAAGACAGGTGCAGTCAGGCATCTATGATATATGCATTGTTTCTTTTTTGAATGTGTTGGATTGTTGCATTATGTCGCAAGAGAGCAGTTTCACCAATCTTAATTTAGCATGATTGGAAATCCACATGAGGGATTATTGCTGGAATTTCAGATGTGCTCACTGACTGGTTTTACCTAAAGTAAAGTGTTTTAGATAAACTGGCTAAACTGTTGGCTCCAGTGTTAAATGGTGTTATCCATTAAAGCTGCAGTAGGCAGAATTGGAGCAAATATGATTTAAAAAAAAATATTTGTATTAAACGGTCACTATATCCTGACAGTCGAGCATGAGACAGGCAATCTTAAAAAAAATCATTTTCGTCTGTGTCCTCCGGTGTCCTCCGCTGTCCTCCGGTGCTCCTAATGTACGGTAACCAGACGTTGCGGTATGTCTGGGACTGTCCCGGTTTCAAGTTGACGTGTCCCGAGTCCTGACAAATATCTGTAAAACACTCAAATGTCCCGGTTTTCAACAGTCACTAACAAATTGTCCCGGTTTTCACCACAATTAAAATGATAATATTATACTTGAAAAGATGTTTATCATGTTCCACTCTTAATTAATTTGTGCGCATGAGATAAGTATACAGAGAGCCAGCACAGCGCACCGCTGCAGTCTCTATAGAGAGTGATGTTGCGTGCTGTCAAGCCACAATTACGCACGGACATGGAAGATCCACTGGTTACATTTAGTGTAGTTTTGAACCACAGCACCCTCCGTGCTTACTGTATGTGCACATCAAACATTTCATTTTGATTAATTATTCTACACAATTCCTTCTGCGCATCAACAGGCATTTCGCTCCTCTTATAACTCCCTCAGGGACCGTCCGTTCCATCTTTCACCCGGACGGTGTCTCCATCCTGGCCAAAATGTCGTCTGAGCTCCACAATTTTAAATATAATAGCCTGAGACAAAACAAGTTGAAAAATAATGTACGTAGGCCCAGACAGCAATATGTTTCCTCTGAGGAAAACTCTCTACAGGACTCCCTGACTGTCAGTGCGTCATGGCGGGGATAGCCCTGTGATAGAAGGGGGTGAAAGTAGTGAATGTGATAAGTCATGATTGTCACAGCCTCTAATGCACCTATCGATAATAATGCCTTCTCTCTGATCCCAATCCGTGCTCGAATGCTCCACAGGTGCGCCAAGTTAGCAAAGTTAGCCATCCTGATGAAAACGCCTATGTTGCGTGCATATTAGCGCATGCAGATGAACGTGCAGTACACTTAAGGGTCCCGGTTTGGGGGTTTGAAAATATGGTCACCCTATCCTAATGACATCTGCAAGATTTCGAAGACCGGAGGAAAACAACCAATCGGAGCCGAGCTGGAGCCTTGCCGCCTCTGAGCAGCTGTCAATCACTCATGAACTCCAATCAGCCTGTTGCCTATCCCGCATAAATTGTTTTCAGAATCATCTGGTAGTGTACTGTTTAGCTGTTTAGCTGCCAAAAATACAGGGCACCGCCCACCAGCCGGAGCAAACTAACTGGCTAAACTGTTGACTTCAGTGTTAACTGAAGTTGTCCTTTAATTGAAGCAAACAAGGCCTTATTATTGAGCCAGTCTCTTCAAATAAAGGCAGATCATCCGTATGGCCTTGGGCTTGGCCATTAGTGAATCAACCAGTTTTGATGAGATACTTACATAAATGAAAACTGTGATCTTTAAGAATAATTATTAAACCAACCTCAATGTGATAAAAAGTTCCTGTGTCCTCTGCAGCTACTTCAAGAACATGCTGAATGGTAATTTAAAAAAGCTTTTAAAGGAGGAGGATTAGCATTTGTCTCCTTTTTTTGTGTGCAAAGAAAGCAGTGTTATCATTACCAATAAGACCAGAGTTGAAATAAACCAGAATTATCCTTGAATTGAAAGTGGGAAGGCTTTATTACTGAACTAACTTAAAATAAAGGTCATAATCACGGCTGCGGGCTGACACATTAGTGAGTTAGCCAGTCCCGATGAGATACTTAACATAAATGAAACATATGCATTACCTTTTAAGGCTAGGATTATTAGAATAATTATCAAACTACCATCACCGTGATCAAAAGTTCCAGTGTCCTCTGTAGCCACTTTAAGAACAAGCTAATGGCCAATACCTTTTAAAGCAGGATAAGGATTAGCATTCGTCTCCCACTTAGCACAGAGTAATCCAGTGATAGGTGAGGGCGATCAGATTGTATCACTCGGGCTGAGTAATCCACTTCACATGTCCCGTATAGTCATTTCAGGCAGGTAATCAGCAGTTTACAATGGATTATCTTTTGAGAGTAACCTCGCCAACCCTGTTAATCTATTACGATTCACCCGCGTGTAATTTCATATTAAACTGGGTGACAATTCATTAGGTGGGTGCAAGTGCTCTACGCGCTGCAATTACATCCCATCGTGGAGGGCCCTGACCCTGGAATGGGCCCGCAGTCATGACGACCAGTAATGGAAGTAGAGGAGCGAGGGGACAAGATGGCTGTCATACTCTCAACGAAGGGTCTGACCGCGTCTGACAGGTGAGGACGGGCCTTTTGTAATTACTTAAGCGAGGACACGGGGCTGGAACATTAGGAATGACCAGACGAAATGGAGATCAGACGGAGCGCTCTGAGGATGAGTGCTTGTTGTGGAACGAGGCTCAGATGGTACATCTTGTTCAAGAGGGCTGTTTTAATGGCCAGACTTTTCTTTTTTGCCCGAGGGTACAGTACGTTAAAGCACAGTAATATTCAAAACGACTTTCAACATAACAGCCTCGAAAGCCAAGATAAATGACGCCAATACAAGTTTTATAGCCCAATGAGATTAAGACATTACACCTTATGTGTGATAATTTACTTTTAAGTATAGCAATATTCCATGAAGCCAGCAAGTCATGGCTTTTTAATGGGAATCGCAGACTTTAATTTCAACAGCTGAAAACGTTCTTGCCATATTTTTTTTTTTCCCTCTGTTTTCTTAGCTGCGCGGCCACACAGTGCTGCATTCCACTCCAGAAAATTAAGTGAGATCAGTGTTTTGGAGTTACATGTGTTCAGTGATGAATTGCATACCCTATGTTAAGCAGGGAGACTTATTGAAATTAATAAACATAGGAATTTTGATTCAGAAGATTAGAGTTGTCGGAATGCGCATAGACTTTTTGATCACTCTTTGTGATATGTTGAAAATTCCCTCGAGCACGTGTGCACGATCCATAGAGAGGGACGCAGATGCACAGATGATTTTCCTGCAGCATCAGGCCTTCTGTTCTGCATCTCCGTTGTGCTGAGGGAATGCGATGCTGCATAGTGTAGCAGTCGCGGTAGAAGCTGTTTTGAATTGTGTGTCATGAGTGGAATATAGATGACAGCCTTGGCATTATTCCAAAGAGATAACTGAGTCAGACATAAGGAACCCCATTGAGGTGGAAGGAAATGGGGAGGAAATGGCTCCATGCAGGCCTTCCAGGCCATTGTGTGTGTGTGTGTGTGTGCATCATACCCCTCTAATCTGAATGTGAGCTTTGTTTCTCTCTCTCTCTCTGGTTGCCAAGTTGATCAGCTGACTTAATTTTTTCTATAATGTGCTAACAGTTAATTGGCTTTATAGCGAACATAAGCAACTGTACCATTAGCACACAGAAAGTGGTTGCAAACAAACAATGTGCTCTCTCTCTTGCTCTCTCTCTCGCTGTGGATATGGTCAGGAGATATTTATAGGCACAAAAAATACACATCGAAAGATCTTTATCTTATCCAGCCAAGTCTATGATTGAGTCCTAAAACCTAATAAAACTAGTGAGAAGAGATATGTATCGTCAAAAAAGGAATGATACAGGTCAGTGCACTAGAATCAGGAACATTTAAGTGTAATCAAGTGTAATCCGGTAAAATGTAGTTTTTGGCAGGAAACTTGAATAAATTCAGTTGTTTGAAGGAGATGTTTTCACAGCAGAATAAAATGGATAATAGAGAAGGAATTATGACCTGTTTAACTAACTAACACTAGCTCTAAGCAGCTCATAATACATAATTAGACCTACTGATGCCAAGATTTTTTTTTTTTAAATCAAAGCAAATATTAAATGAAAATACAATAATTGATTTGCTAATCATTTGTGTTTTTATGCAAATAACCACTATAGATGACAGTAGCAAAGTACAGTACTGTTGTATATGACAATGAGAATGGTGTGTTATAGGCCTCAGCTAAAGGTGAATTGTCTTACTGAAGACAATAGTGCTGTAGCAAAAACATGAAACTACTCACTGAATTAGTAATTAAAAAGGGAACATAAATCTGCGCGCCACACTCTCAAGAGAACAGCGAGAGAACAAGAAATCTGTCTTCAGTCATATCGCTGATGGCAGTAGTTACTGACACAAGTTTAGTTTCAACCAAAGTTTAATTATACTCAAGCAGGCACCCATTGGGAGAGACGTATCACACCACCTCAGGGGGTGTTGAATCTCACAGGTTAAACATAGAGCGAGAAGCGTGGGCCGCCTATCCACCTGCTATGTTCTCCATTGTGCTCGGCGGAATGTATCAGAGAGCGAGCGATGGACAGATTCTACGCAGTCACAGACGAGCTAGTGGACATACTGTACACACAAACATTTACATAGACGAGCATTTGTCTGGATACTGGTGGGAGGCTGCAGCTCTCTGCTTTCATTTCGCTCAAAGATACTGGAATGGAATTGTCTTCCTTTCAGACACCCAGACCCCCCGACGGCTATCATAACCACAACATCTAGTATAAAAGCAGAGGGAATGGAGGGTTTTGAATAAGACACAGCCATGTTTCTATCCACTGTCAAGCAGATGCTATGTTGCAAAAACATATCCAAGCAAACATGCAAAGTCTCAGCAGACCTCAATAGTGCTGACACTATTTATCACAATGAGTATGTTGGTCATATTTTATGCTTCCTACTAAATGCAAATCTGACTTGTGATTTCTGATTATCACAGATTAGACCCAAAATAATTTAAACAATTAAATACAAGGATGCTGTGAGTGAACTGACTAGTGAGCTGTCTGAAGAACACATTAAAAGGACCAGTGTACACCAATTGGAAGGTCGGTGGTTCGATCCCCGGCTCCTCCGGTCACATGCCGCTGTGTCCTTGAGCAAGACACTTAACCCCAAATTGCTCCCGAAGGCATAGCCATCGGTATGTGAATGAGTATTTAGATTATTATTTAGATTCTGATGGGGAAAGTTGGCACCTTGCATGGCAGCCTCTGCCATCAGTGTATGAATGAGTGTATGAATGTGTGTGTGAATGGGTGAATCCTGACATGTAGTGTAAAGCGCTTTGAGTAGTTGGAAGACTAGAAAAGCGCTATATAAATGCAAGTCCATTTACCATTTGCTTATTCATAACTATGTTTTCATTAGTGTATAATCACCTGATCACTACAATCGCTGTTTTTTCTGGAGCTTAGAATGAGCCATTCATATCTCATACACCGTTCGTATACATCCCACAAAATCAATTTCTATGTAATCCAAGTAATGATGAATCAGGTAGTACATTATAAAGAGTGACAAAAAGCAGTGTAGGGGAGGAGGTCCGGTGGATGGGTGGGCGAAAAAACACGAGACTTTCCCCCAGGAGGCCGGTGTTTGTACCCTGTGTGAAACCAGACGTCAACGTTGATTTATTTGTCACATAACTTCCGTACTTAAGTCACACCACTTCTGTAGTTATTTTAACCCAAACAACAATCTTTTCCTAAACTTAACTAAGTAGTTTTGTTGCTCAATCCTAACGAAGTTGATCTTTTCCTAAACCCAACTAAGTAGTTTTGTTGCATAATCCTAACTACGTCGACCTTTTCCTAAACCTAACTAAGTAGTGTTGTTGCCTGAACCTAAACAAGTTGATAATTTTCCTAAACCTAACTAAGTAACGGAGTTGTTTCCTGTGAAGATGGAAGTTTATTTTGAAAAGACTGTAATGAGCAGAAACTGACACGTGTTGCTTGACATTCGTAGGAAAATATACAAAAAAATGAGGATCAACTTTTGGTAAGATATCATACAAACCTTTGTATGAGGATACGTTGCATATCTACATATGGAGCAGGTCTTCTTCACGGAGTCCGCCATGTTGCACTGCCATATTTCTACAGTAGCTGAAGGCCACAGTATGTTCTCTACATGCTGCTTGGAAAGGGAGGGGTGAGTGGAGGGGTATTCAGTTGGTTGCAGTCTGCAACCTCACACACTTCTTCTTTGAGACTAGAGAATGATTAAGGGCATCGAGTAGTCGATGTGTTTTGAAAATTTTAACAAGGAGTATAGAAGTAGAGGATTAACAGGAAGTCTCAGGCAGGCAGTTGGTTAGCTTTTTGCTGTCACCATTGTTTTAGCTACTCCAGATCTTGACAACAGGGTAGAACATGGTGGAGCTGAAATGGGATGAGGATGAGGCAACCACCACGCCTTAGAATGGTAGTCTGGCTCAATCAAAGCAAAAGCCCCCAAAAATACATCTCTTTGAGCCTTAAAGCTGAAGCAGGCGAGATTGGAGCAAATATGATTTAAAAAAGTAATTTTTATAAAACGGTTTCTATATCGTGACAGTAGTACATGAAACAGGTAACCTGAGACAAATCATGTGCCTTTGTGTGCTCCGGTGCTCCTAACGGCATCTGCAAGATTTCACAGACCGGAGGAAAATAAGCAGTAAGAGCTGATCTGAGGTCTGCTGTCCATCTGCCGTCTATGAGAGCCGGCTGTCAATCACTCGCGAACTCCGACCAAACGGTCAAACTAGGCAGCGCTGATCAAATATGAATCAATATTATGTTACCTTAATGTCTATTTCTCGCCTCAAATGTTCAGAATCATCTTGTAGTGCACGGTTTTGCTGTAAAATGAGAAAGTTTGTGACGCCGCCGTTTGTGAAATCTGTTGAAGGAACGCCAAGTTCCGGTCACATGACTGGAGCACAGCCAATAGGAACGCTCTCTCAATGAACTGACTGTGATTGGTCAAAGTCTCCCGTCACGGGCTAGATGTTCTAAAGCCTGAAAACAGAGCCATGAGGAGGTGCAGAAGTCTAGTTTTCTCTCAGAACACTTGAATTACAATATGTTGAAAGGTTATTATGGAATTTTTTGCCCAATGATGCCAAAAATATACTTCCTACTGCCACTTTAATATATCCGTGATGGGAAAATATTTAGACTTTTTGATTGTGCAGGTGACAACACTGCTGTGACAGCTTACAACTGCACAAAGATGTGTGAAATGGATACCTTTTTTTGCCCAAGAAAACTGTTGTGTAGTTGTGAGTGAGATGGTAATCTAAGGAAGCTACAGGAAACAACCCAAAATACAAGTTTTTATTAGTGTAAGGAGGCAGCTGTGATCTGAGATAGCAATTACTCCTGTTTGGACAGTCTAGCACAACAAAATGAGAGAAAATCTATTCAGTTTCGGCTATTTCTTTGGGAAAAAAGCTAAATTACAGCAAAGAATGCAGCAAAGTCCATCATGCTTATAATGATGTGAGACAGACAGGGGTTGAGACTGAAAGTGGGAGACACCAGAGCCGATGAAACTCCTCCACCAGCGATGCTGAGCCCCACTTCATCCAGACTCGGAGTCATGTGGAGGGTTTAAGGCTAGCTGCTGCAGCTAAGCTTCCACCACTGTTGATCTGTGCAACAAGACAGCCGCACGGAGACAGAGAGAAGACAGCGAGACAGAGAGACAGAGGGGGGTGGCGGTGAGGGGGAGTGAGGCAGGATTAGGAAGATGGATTTGGATGCTGGTGAAGGGTAGCCAAACGGTGAGAATTAAGGGAAAACAGTGAGCAGTAAGGCTTATCAAGGCAAGTGAGATTTAGCAAGGCCTGAAAGTGGTCTTCTGCTGGATGCCGGGCAGTAAAACCTGGCTGCTGCTCCAGCTGAGGCCCAGTATGCTTGAGTGGGAAGAAGACCCACATCTAACCTCCCACTAAATACTATATGCCTCAACATTTTTATACCTGCTCAGTTTATTTTGTCAAATTAAAAAAAAATAGTAACGTTTTCTTCTTTAGACTTTAATTTTCCTTAAAGAAAGAATTGATATCCTCTGCAGTGATGTGTTGCAAAGGTACATTCAAGTGTGTCCATGGTTACAGCAAAGAGAAATTAATTTTGACAAGGATTAATCATATCTGCCTACTGAGCACATTCAGGGTTCATTTTGAGATATGGCCTTCGGTGAGGTGCATTTGGATCATTTTGTTCATATAAATAAATTAGCATTGAAAAGATATGTTTCTGAATCTGTGCTACGGCCGGACCACATGGCCAAAAATGTTATCACAATATGTTTTTTTATACTGATCATAGGGCTGGTGTAATGACCAAAAGCTTCTATATAATAAAAGTAATTTCATATTTCGATAACAATTTATATCATGATATAGCATGTTTTCTGGTAATTCAATAAGTATATAGTCTATATGAAATAACCAGATGGTAAAGTCTATTTTTGTATACTCCTGTGTGAATTAAACAGTTAAAAGTGCTGAGTATTTTGCATTTAATTAAGATATTTAGTGCCAAATGGAGAAATTTGGGTCAGTATGTGGTTGTTGTTATCAATTTAGAGCACGCAATTGTGTATCACTATATCTCAATATATAATTTCATCACCATACGATTCCA
Organism: Sebastes umbrosus; assembly: GCF_015220745.1. Taxonomy (NCBI): domain Eukaryota; kingdom Metazoa; phylum Chordata; class Actinopteri; order Perciformes; family Sebastidae; genus Sebastes; species Sebastes umbrosus. The sequence continues at coordinate 23,568,987 of NC_051289.1, forward strand.
TTGAAAGACGATAAATTATCATATAGAATATTTCACCCAGCGCTAATTAATTGTCGATAATTATCACCATATATATGTTTAATAATAATAATGCTCAGTTTAAAATTGTAAGAGTATCCTATAGGACAGAATCCTAAAGAAACCAGAAGGTTAATTATGGTTCATAATATACAATATTTATTCAGAATCGGAACGGATCAGGTCATTGAGGGTTGATTACTATATACTATAAACTGTATATGACTTCTGCCGGTCGAGCGGACTAACTTCTGGTTTAGCCCTATGCTAACATGAATCGGGATAAAATAATTCAATCGTGCAGATTGGGGATGTTAATAATTAACCGTTTAACCGTTAACCGACATTAAGCATTTTAACCGATTAACGCTATCGATTAAACGGTTAAAAGAAAGTTTCGCTGAGCAAAACTCAGAGGAGTGGCACGTCACTTTAACGAGAAAAGCTGGTCCACCTTGTATGTGTGTGGCAGGAAGCCACCGGCAAAGCTAGAGCTGCTAACGTAGCGCAAACACACACACACTGTTTGTCGGACAACTCACTAACATTACGCCAGGCAGACACACAGCTGACAACCTGCTAAACTAAACTAAATGTGCGGTGGAGAGTTACTGGGAAAGAGGCTGCATGTGTCCGTGACACTACACGCAGCATCGTAGCTGCTACAGTAACGCTCCCGGACGGGTGAACTGGGGACTCAGTTGTCTGTTGTGCTCATACACTGCAGCTGGCGCACCGCTACATGCGAGGCACTAATCTTGTCGGTTAACGGTTAATAATCGGTTAACGAGTGTCGGTTAAAGGGACTATTTGTAACTTTCAGAAATGCTTCTTAACAGCGTCACCTGTGGCCGTGAAATCAACGAAAGTCAGCGTCGGGCTCACGTTTGCTCGCTCTAAATATACCTGAACGAGCATCACTCAAAACAGTGAGGCGACACAAGTCAGCTAAAACCACAATATCACTCTATATTTCAGCTGCTTGGCAGTAATGTTAGCTGACCAGACGAAGGTCTCTCCATGAACATGATTTAGATCTGATCCTAGTGTTGGCGTTTCCTGCCTAAGTGCAGGCTGAAGCAGCGGGGCTCTGCAGCGTGTCTGCCTGCTCTCTCCGCCCGCAGCCGGAGAGAGTAGAGGAGACACCGGCACCCGGTCGGTAACGAGAAGACAACGTAAATCTCTGTAGAGCTCCGTCACTTCACAAGACACGGAAAACCTCTGTTGGTCTGGAGGAGCTGCAGCATTTATTTCTGCACAAACGTCCCCTGTGCATTCACTAGATATTCTCAGAGCTAAACTAACTCTTCTGCAGTGTGTAGTGAGCGCGCGTTCACGTCTAGAGGTGGAGCGAGCTGAGCTGTCTGAGTGAAGGCGAGCAGGCAGAGGAGGAGAGTACAGCGGCTACACGCGAACGCGCATATGCGAGCGCGCATGTGTGACGACCCGCTACATTTATGCGCGTACAAAGTTACAAATAGTCCCTTTAAATAGTTTTTAAAAAATTAGCATCCCTAGTGCAGATCTTCTAGACTTTCCAAATGTTATCGGATTCTCATTTCGCGTGGGTTGTGTAACGTTCAAAACAATTTATGCACCGCTTTACAGCCGCAACAGTAGCGATGGAGTAGGCTACAGCGGAGCATATAACGTTATTGGCTGTTCGCGCAGTTTTGTAGGTAGAGGAGAACAGATTCAAAAATAACTTCATTGATAATCTCATTATTATTGTGGGCGATTTTATTGTAAAAATGTTTGAGATTGTTTCACTGCTCAGCCTTAATCTGTGCTGGCATGCACACAGACGGATCAGGAAGCAAAAACACCCACTGGAACACTTTTTTTTTAGAAAATTTAGTTTCAAACTGACAGCCCTCTTGGACTTAACAAAAGATTTGCTGAATTTCCAGACATCGCTGTCAACCTCTGGGTATTAGCGTCAGGGCAGCACGATGCGGAACACTGACCCATTCTTTCCTTTGGCATAACAAAGCGGCAAAGAGGGCATCTCAAACATGCAGGATTAGTCTCATTTTAATATTTAGCACATGCCCCGCTTCCTCAATTGTGGGTGCCAAAAAACAAACGTTTTCCATAATTCAACCGAGTGTAGCCGAGAAATGACCCATGACCGTGTTCCTCGTTTGTGAATCACTATAATACCACCTCAGAGAGTGGAATTGTTTTTCCAAGACTCCCTGATTTTTCATCTGCAGTCTGAATTCATCCCTCTTTAATGGATTACTGACTGTCCCATCTCATCTTTTTTACATCTCCGAGACGAGCTTTATATTCCGTACATGTATTGCGGCGCTAAAATGAATCAGAAAGTTAAGCAAATTAGAATACCAAAGGTTAGAAACTGACTCAAGCTGTCACACACATCACTCGTCTCATGCAAACTAGCTTTAATTTTCACCTCACTTCTTTACTAAATAAAGAGTGTGAGCTAATACCTAGAGGCATGCGGCAGGATAATTTACACTAGTGAGATGAAAAGGGTGTCAGGGAATTAATTACGGCATTAAACGTGCAGATAGCAACAGTCTTAATGCCTCTGAGAGAAGAAAACAGACAGAGAAGAAGAAAGAGAAAAAGAGAGATCGGTGTGTCGAAAGTTATCTCTACCCTGCAGCACAATGGGAGTGTTAAACACGGCTAAACACTTCAAAGTGCAATTCGGTACAGGGAGAGAGGCGCTCAGTGGAACGACCTCTACTTTACGTCTGGATGCGAGTACGGTTATAGATCACCTCCACTCTCTCCCACTCTTTTCTTTCTTTTGGTTCCAACTTTGGCAGATGTTGCCGAGTTGAAATTCTTTCTATTTTTTTTCTACATGTGAAGGTACACAGGAAGCCGACGCTCTTCCATCTCCAGCTGATTGCTGGGACGTTATTGCTTTGACTGAGGGTGACAGTAGCTGTCACGGCTGTCAAACGGCCCCGGCCTGCAGCGTATCAAACCACAGGTTATAGTGTGACTGGTGACATGCTCAATCAGCCATTAAAGAGAAATCACTGTCAGCCGTACATGGCTGCTGACAATCAGTCATCACAGGGAGGAGGCTCGTAGGCCCAATTGGACTCAAGGTGATAGCAAGGAAAGTATGTGGTTTATGGTTAGAGCAATATATGAGTTTTTTCTGTTGTGCGGCAAGAGCATCGGTCTTTTATTAAATATTGGATATCAGCCAATCATGCCGTCCTCTTCCAATATGTCTGCTTTCTGACAGCCCCTCACTGTTTGGAGGTCATTGTTCGTGTCCTGTGTCGTCTCCTCCCTGTAGGAGCATGTGAGGAGGAGGTGAGGATCAGCAGTGGGAATATGTGACAACTGTTCTGGCATAATGTTCACCTAGACAGGGTCACCATATGCACAAGTCTTCACGGTCACTTCCCTCTGACCGTCACGCATGTATTAGTCAGAATTTGCAACTAGTGCATAGAAATCAAATCAACATTAAATAAATTTATATTTTAAATGTATCTTTTACATAAAAAGACAAATTGCTATCACCTTGTGTTTGTTAGACAATAATGTCAGGCATACATTTTTGCAGACTAAATTCTAAAGAAAGTGGCCGTAATTAACGGTGTGAGAAAATATCGATACACTCGAGTATCACAATATGTAACGTCGTACTGTATTGATTCTCAAAAACACTATCAATTTTTATTTAAAACATTTACATGCAAAGATTAGTGGCAGACTGTGGCTCATTTTGTGCTGTGTTTAAACTCCCGACCACTAATTGTAATCTATCAAAAAATAGTATTATGATGTTGGCTGTTATAGGGACTATGATAAATGCAAATGAGTGCACTGTTCTGATTGCATTAAAAAAGTAAACTGAGGTAGTTAGTGTAGTTATTGACTAATCCACAAGAATTACAAGTCAAAAATAATAAATATAATTTTGTTGACTAGAAATATTTGTTCAGAAGTATATATATATTTTTTTTCTGGCTCCTCACTTGTTAATTATCTTGCAACTCCATTCCCTCAGATTTACGCTGAGACCCCTTGAGGTGTTTTCTGAACCTCAGGGCAATAACCAGTGATCTATAACCTTATAAACTATCATAGTTTATAACTTGATTAGCGTGCATGGACGCAACAATCTGTGTACATGGGAGCAATGAAGGAATTCAAATTCGTTCCGATGTATACCTACAGTAGTACCATATATGGAGAGAATGACACCAAATTCTATTTTGAAGATTGAGTGGTACTCAAGTCAAGTACATGTAGTGCAGTATTCAAGTGCAGTACTTGAGTAAATGCAGTAAGTTAGGGCGTATTCACACCTGCCTTGTTTAGTTTGGTTGAATGGAACCCTGGAGCGTTTACCCTCTTGGTGTGGTTTGTTTGGGCAGGTGTGAACACAGCAATCGCACTCGGGTGCGCACCACAACAAGCGAACCGAGACCTCCTTGAAGGGGTGGTCTTGGTTTGCTTCCAAACGAACTGCGGTACGGTTCGGTACGCTTTGTTTATGGTGAGAACATGATCCGACCTCGATCCGGCCCAACTGGAGAAAGCATTTTGCCTTTTTGGATTAAACCAGCTCCGGTAGCAAGCTGCGCATGTCGACACCAGACACCAGACAACATTACTACAAAAGAGCCGACGCTTGCCCTCGCTATTCACATCAGTACTAAACAGGTGTAACGTCAGGCTGTGTTGAAGACCGCATACCTGATGGATCTTCGGAAATATTTTCAGCCGATGAGCACGTCACAGCTTAGGAGGGTTAATGCACACCTCGTCCTCCGTTCTCCGTATGTCTTGGTATGCGCCTTTGGCAACTCCAGTGCATCAATACATAGTTTTCTAGTCACAGCCGCGACAAACTGTATCGTTGGCCTTGAGTGAAAATTGCTACGAGGTAATAAAAAGATGACCATGGCAAAGATCAAGCGGCGTAGTTGTCCCTCCATCGTTGCGTTCTGGAAATCTGCTCTTCTTTTTTTACTTCCGGGAGTTTTCCAGCATGGAAATTCGGAGCAGAGAGCAGTTTCTTTGCGCACCAAACTTTTGGTCCTCTTGTAAACGCTGCTGTGTGAACACAAACCAAACTCGAGGCAATATGCAACATTGTAACAATTTGGTCCCTGATTCGGACCAGAGCAAACGAACTACAGGTGTGATAATGCCCTTACTTTCGACCAATGACCAGACTGGGCTAAGACTGATGCTACTTTTCCGGTATATACATATGTGTCTGGAATCTCCCATCTACAGATCGCTGACTCTCCAGCACGTCCTGCAGATCATTGTTGATTTCAATGGCCTTTACTGCTGAGGGTATTGTTTTCTTGTCCAGCATAGCAGCCATCTGCATAGCTGACTAGCCTGAAATGACTAAATGCAAAAAGAAATGGCATGGATTACATGAAAAATATCGAATAAGGAGATAAAACAATAGCGTTTACTGTAGATGCATTAATACCAAATGTATCAACCTTCAAAACTGTTGTCCCATCTAAGATTCTACCTTTCCTTTCCGAAGCTTGTCCACTCTCAGTTCGGGAACAATAAACAAAACGGTAAACTTTTCCATAACCACTCCATAAAAGTTTTACATTGAAGCAGAAGTGAACAATTTTTGGGCAGCACATAAATCCAAACCAGTGCACAGAAGAGTGATGTAAGCGACTGAAACGGCCCCGAGAGAAATACCTTCAAATGCCAAGAGCTGTAGTCAGAGATTGAGTCCAGGTCCGTCCACAGTGGAATATTACAGTTATGCTGTAACTCTACACAGAGGGCCATGCTCCCCATAAAACATCAATTGAAGCTTTCCGAATCACCCGTGACTTACCCGATAGGTCAAATATAAACCAGCCGAGAGGGGCCTTTGAAACTGCAGGTTTGGTGTTTCAATTTAGGCCAGCCATCACGGAAACTTTTCCGACATGAAAGGAGCTTTTGGATGGAGGCAGGTGGAGAGTCACGAACCGTTGCCATGCCACTGGTCAGTAAAATACACAAAAGGATGAGACGTAATGAGGAAAACCAAACAGTGTCCAGTAAAGGATGGAAGAAAAAAAAAGAACATGTTGAACCCGTGAAGGTAAAAATACAGGGTGTCTGTCAAATATATTTCAAGGCTCATAAAAGCTCATTCCAGGGGTTAACAGCTGGCTGTTGGATGAAGTATGAGGTAAGGTGAGGATGAGGTGCAGGTGGAACAGAGGGGAAAAGCGACTAACCTTAATCCCCTAAACTTTCTCCTGAAGGAAGCACTTTTTTAATTCCAGACTCATCCTTCCCTGGGGAGGGACTGTTATCAGCTGATTCTTTCTTCCTCCCCCTGCCCCCTGTTTTCCTTTTCCCCCCCTTCCCTCTCTGCGATGCATCTGCCCGGCGTGATAAGGCAGACAAACGTTACCTTTACAAGGCTATTAAAACCATTTCCCCCCGCAGTTTTGAAATGATTATCGCCTTAGGCCCACGGTTACAGGTTAGCTGATAGCTCACCTCCATCTGCCCATATCTGGGCGACTCTTTGAGGCTTAGGGCTGGCTGGGTGGTTGAAGATTATATGCGTTGCTTAAACCGCTTCAATACCAGGGGAAAACGGCAAAAGGTGGGGAGGGAGGAGAAGAAAAAAGGGGCGGAAGAAATGAAAAGAGCAGGAGTCCTGACATCCACAATGCTGTGGCGGATGATAAGGGATCCGGTGACAGCTCTTCCTCCCTATGTCTGGGGCTTGGACTGACTTTATGTGGAACACATTGTCAGGTAAAGGGCAGTCGCAGTCAGTCTTGAAGGAAGGTGTTTTTTTGGGGGGGGCTTTCAAGAATTCTCTGCTTTGTTCAAGGATATATCCTTAATTTGTTATAAATTGGATTATGGTAAGGTATCAGTCTTGATTCGGAACACCTCAGGCAGCGATTGTTAGGTGGAAGAACACGTTTTTTTCATACAAAATAGAAGCCGTCTCATTTACAAACACTTAAAAACTGCTTACAGTAGACATTTGTTAGCCGCTGAGACAGCTACAGTATCTATCTTCCTGTGTGGATGCTTCCTGCCAGCCAGTTTTCCAAATCCTCTCAAGCATCACGTCTGCTCCATAGAGATATCACCACCAACGCCAGCCGCCGCTGGCTCCTTCCCATTACCTGCTCCTCACTTATCTGTCTGTGGCTGACTGATGGTCTCCTTTATCCCTGCCCATTTCCTGCCGCCCATTAGAATGTGTCACTTATTGGCAGCCGATCTGGGTCAAATTTGATCCTCTTTTCTATTAACATATTCATAAAAATGCAGACAAAAAAGACAATGTCAGTTCCGATTTGAAAGGGAACCGTTTTCTTTGGAGCAATCAAGAGGAAATGCTAAGTGACTGATGCTGAGCTGAAGTGTTCATTAACTCTGTAAAGGTGGAAAGAGCCCTCCTTCAGCCAGTCTGACACCTTCCTAACAGAATAATCTGACAGCTGAGGCACTTAATTGAGTTGGTAACGAATATATATTAACATTAATTTAATTGCACTCGGAGAATTTCCTCTCTAATTGACCTTGGCCTCTTTACAGCATAATTACTAAGAGCGTCACTTTTGCCCACCGCAGCCAGACACATCCTGTAAGGTCGCTGACCCCGCAATCTGCATAAAGAATTAAACAGGTGATAAAGCAGGGCTTACAACAGCCTAATGACGAATTATCAGCCGCCAGAACCTGCAAATTCATTTTTAATGTAAATCCTGATAACAAGGCATGTGGGAACCAGTAAGTATGTGGTTAATAAGACCAACTGGGAGGCATAAAGGTTACTGAAATAAAAACCAGCTGTCTTTTGTCTTGGTGCATTTTGCGCGCATACATAATGCCAAATAGAAACTACCGGGAGCTGAAGTCGACATGAGTTACGGATAAATGTTTTTATGGTCGATGGTAAATGCCAAAATCACTTGTTACTTTGGCATTTAAGACGAGAATAATCACTCCTTTGGGGGCAGCTAGTTTGCTCTTACGGAGTTATTTAAGACATCTAAATATAGGCTCGGTTTACGATCAAGACTCCGACTGTAAAATGTATAATTTAAAAAATCAGTCCACTGCCATTGATGCCAGGTACACACTCGACGAGAATCGAGCCGATTCGGGGCCCAATTCCCTCCTATAGATAATCATAAGCAAAGCCTGATATTTTTTATGGTTCTAAAGATTATCTTTCCAGATATTCCTGTGGTGCGAGGTATGTTACATCTTCCGATCGGCTCGGAAGTCCTTCCTGGCCGCACTGATTTCAAATGGTAAATATTAAACAGGTTCAATATTTATGATCGGATATCCAGCCAATGATGCCGTCACGTGGGAAAGAACGATAGCCAATTGAAAACCAAGCTGACTGAAGCTGAAGGACAACCACCCATGGCGGCCGTGGCTAATGCATGAGCTAATGCAAAAAGTGAAGCATAAAGTAGTAGTAAGATAGACCTCAGAAATATTGGACCAACCTGTTGATTTGTGGCAACGACGCAAGTGTTTAGTTAAAGGGACTGTTTGTAACTTCTTACACGTATAAATCATTGCGGGTCGGTGTCCCATGCGCGCTTGCGTGTGGCTACGCTGTTCAGACTCAGACTCCAACACAAACTACACAGAAGCACCAAAACCGCAAAGTTCTATCTAGTGACTGTCTTGTAAACAGTGTTGGCCGCGGTCGGAGGACGCAGGGGAGACCGTACCTTTGGTCTCCAGGGCCGGAGTCTCTGCTGTACTCTGCTCCTCTGCCTGCCTGCCTTCACTCACACACCGCGCTCGGTCTCACTCGCTCAGCTCGCTCCACCTCTACACGTGCATGCGCGCACACTACACACTGCAGGAGAGTTAGTTTAGCTCTGAGAATATCTAGTGAATGTACAGTGGAGGTTTGTGCAGAAATAACTGCTGCAGCTCCTCCAGACTAACAGAGGTTTCCCGTGTCTTGTGAAGTGATGGGGCTCCGCAGAGAGAAACGTTATCGTCTCCGACAAAAACTCTGGTGTCTCCCCTGATCCCTCCGGCCGCGGTCAGGAGGCTCAAGCAGAAAAAAGCCAACACTAGGATCAGCAGTGATTCATGGAGAGACCTTCGTCTGGTCAGCTAACATTACTGCCAAGCAGGTGAAATATTGAGTGATAATGTTTAGACGGATGCTCGCTCACATTCAGGTAGCGCGTGCACGGACGAGCGCCAGCAACAGGACGCTGACTGTTGTTGACATTGCAGCCACAAGTGTCGCTATTACAACCAATTTCTGATTCTTACAAACAGTCCCTTTTAAAGTGTTGCCATGACTTCATCCATTATTTTTATTTTTTCTTCATGAATTTTCAGAATAAAGTAGTGCAAAAACTAACATTGCTAATTCTTCCTGCCGATTGTCCGCCATGTTTGTTTACACTAAAGTCCCGTTAGATTGTGAGAGATTTTGCAAGATTTCATTTTTTTGAAGTTGTTCATGTTGTTCATGAATGGAATCTGTTAGTGTGTGGTGTGATGTTTAGGCCAAATCTTCGCTGACCACACACTATAGGAACAAAACTGTTGAATTTATCATATCATGTTGTTGTGTGGGGGGGTCTCTCACAATCTTTTAAGATTTGAAAAATCTTTTAGTGTGGGCCAACCTCAAGCTGTGAGTAGATCAAGACAAAGAGTCCTTTCTTCGCTCTGTGAAGACAATGATTTGTCACTTGAGATGTCCACTGCTGTTTCTCCTGACCTTGTGGCAGGCGCTAACTTGTTATTCTACACAATAACATAACAAAGCACCTTTGACTGGAGCAGCTCCTTTAACCGGAGCTTCTAGCCAGTGGTTCACTGGAGGTGATTGGAACTGCTCAGCCATGCAGTCGAGAGCCTGCCGAGAGCTTTTCACCCCGGCGTTTAATGAGCTATGTTCAGGTCCACTCCACATCCATCCCAGTCCATTATTGGCTCCAAAAAGCTTTCAAAATGTCGTTTGAGCACTCAGTCTACTTAACCAATAGCCTATTCATAAGAGTGCCAACGGCCCTTCTCAAAAAGGGCCATTAGAATTTTGAATGCAGATTAAACAATTCAAATAAACATATGTTGGCCGGTTCACTTGGCACAAGGACTTGATTAATTGCTGTAATTTTGGTTTGAGTGTTTTCATCACAAGTCGAAATACACTCCAAGACGTAACGTATGTTATTGTGCCTTTGTAAACCTAAAGGACCAGGGCAATAAGTTGGCTGTATAAATTCAGCTCCCATTGTCCTTCTCAGCGCACCGCTTTTAGGTTGGACAGGTTTTTATTAAGTGAACAAAAACGGAATCAGTAACGTGCTCTCAGGATTAATTGGAGGCCTCATAGGTGTTTTAGAGCGTCCGTTCTCCTGCGTCGGAGCCCCCAGGGGTGTTGTTTTCCCCGCCACGGTGTTATGAGGAAATTTCTAGTAATGAAAAAAAATAACAGTGGGAACCTAGCCTGCAGTCCTCGCTGGCTCCCCTGAGTGATGAGAACATCTTATGAGTGAGGCCTTTCAATAATGGAGTTCACTATTAATCATCTCCCTCACATGTCCGCTTTCTATTTCATTGAGTAGCCATTCTTCTCGACCGAAAAAAAAAAAAAAAACTGCCACTGCCATTCAAATAATTTCTTCCTTCCTGCCTCCTAATAAAGGATTATTGGCAAATGTATGTCTGCCCTGAATGCCTTGGAATACACGGAGTCCATCAACAATTAAACGCCAGCACGGCACAGAATGGCTCTGTAGCCCAGTGCTGAAGCTCGCCTTGATGCAATTATTTAATTTTGAGGAGCAGATGCAATTAGATTACGAAGACCGTTTTCATGAAAATGGGAGAATTCAAAGGTCCGGCCAAATGTTGGCAATGAGTCCAATTACATACACATCTTTACAGACATGACATTAAACCTCATCTTTTATAAGCAAACCAAGAGAATTAGTGTGCTTTACAGAAAAAAGGGCGCACAAGGCTGAAACACAACAATAATGACGCTCCTGACCTTAATTTGTGTAAAGATGTTTCAGCTCAATTTATCTATGTTTTATGTTAATGTGAACATGTACGGTAGAAAAAAAAGATGAAGTCATCAGTAGGCCTGCACGATATGAGGAAAATCTGCGATGTGCAATATCATTGTTCAATGTTGCGATGACAATATGACTTGCGCTAAACACATATTGAAGTGCATATATTAGCTGTACTTATGTCAGCCTGATTGTCTTTAAATTAAGAATATTTGAAATAAAACTAGACTAAATGTTTTTTAGAGCATCAACAGTAATGTTACAACAACAAAGTCACCATATAAACTCAATAATATCTCATTGGAAACAAATCTAAAGTGGCAATAAAAGAAATAATATTCCTGATGGAAGTTTTTTTGGAGGAGAGACTGATTTGTCTCAGCCAGCAGATACTGTAAGTTCACAAGAAGAAAGATACGTGGCAAACTAAGATAACAGCTATAGACTGCATATACAGACAGCTTTTTTTTTATAGCCGAGGGTTACGTTGCACGTATACTTTATGATACTAACACGGAGAATACCGGGTTTCGGTCACCATCCCTAAATAAAATGATTTTTCTTAGTCATCACATTTCAGGCAGTCTTTTGCGATGTGTTTATTGCGCATGTTCATATCGAGATGACAATGAAAATACAATTTATCGGTCAGCACTAATCAGTAGTAAATGTGTTGATGTATTGTACTGTACATCTAGTCTAATCAAATTTAAACTTGCATTGTACATGTGAAGACTCATAATATGTTGAAGGCATGCCTTTCTTTGGATTATGAAGCGATATGAGCCCAGTGTCCCTGACAATTATGTGCATATTTGACAATTCTACGCTTCACGATTGTCCAGTGTCAGTGATCAGTGCCACAATATTTCCCTAACCTTAAACCTACTGTAGTTGCCATGCGTAGATAGAGTAGAAAGTGATTTTTTTTTTTTTAAATGTTGGCATTGGACGCTTGGGGCTAGCCCCCACAAGACAAATACATGTGCCAATGATTATAAGTTCAAACCATCAAGCAAAAGATATTCAATCAAATCCTTTTATTAAGTTATCTAGCAAAACTCAATCTGGCAGCACTCGAGTGGCAGCTTTATAATTGGCAAGCATCCAACCATACTGTCTAAACAAACCCAGAGGAAATGTATCAGCTTGTTTGCCTGAATGTGATTGGAAATGAAACAATAATGGAAACACACATCCACCAGAAGAATTACATTCATCATCATTTACATCCATGTTTGACATGGACTCTTGTTGATATTTGGACGTGTTTTTTTTAACTGTATTGCTTCAGATTGTCTATAAAAGGCGGGTCCATCTGTGTTCTGTTCTGTTTTTTTTCAAATGGGAACGCCCACTCAGCCGTCGCATAAAGCAGTGACATAGGCTTCCAAAGTAAGCCAATCAATGAGGTTATGAATAATGTGAAAACTATAGCGCTAGCTGAGTCAAAGTTAGCTATGCTAAGTTTGGAAATAACTGAAAAGGATTTTCTGAAGTGGGGTTGTATGTATACTCCTGCAGTCTGTGAGGTAAAATTACTGTTTGGTGAATGGAGTTTGGTCTGGTTTTGAAGACTGCGATATAACAGCTTCGATTGGGCTGTCTAATGGCGAGGCACAGCGGCTATGGACGGGAGCAGCAGAAATACGTTATTTAAGCCTCCTAAAATATGTTTAGTTTAAGTGTACACTATATTTAGAATACTTTAATTGCCATTAGACAGCCCTTTCCACCAGGGGACTGAAGCCGTTATATCGCAGTCTTCAAGACCAGACCAGACTCCATTCACAAAAACAACATTTTACCTCTCACCACACAGCAGTACATTGCTCTGCTTCCATGCCAGTACTACTGTCTGCTTCTCCAAACTGGGAGCGTGCCGACCGCCATCTAAGTTATTGTACGGAAAGTTAATACACTGACTATAAGGATATATATATACTGTATAGTGTACATGTAGCAGCGTCATCATGCAGAAACCTACGTCGGGTCACGTGGGAAAAAGTTTTTCAGAAAGGCTTGAAGGGAAAATAGCATTTTGGCACCAAAACATTCACACTGTGACCAAAATTTGATTTGAATACATAAAGAACACCTCTAGAAAGCTTCAGAATGATATAAAAACCTCAACCATCTCAAAATAATCGTCCTTTAACTAGCTTGCTAAGCGACTGAATCCAACCTTGACAGCTTCCACTGATGAATCAATAAAAGCTTTAAACTTTATAATAAATGGCAGAATGTCCTCATCTAGTCTTTTCTCTTCAACCAAGGTTTTCAAATTGGCCAATGCATTTATTACCAAGCAACAACTGTAACCTGATCACAACCTCCGTTGCTAGACTGAGTTTTTTTTGCACTGAATGTAACACTGTTGCAGGTTTGTGTGAGCCTGTGCCAACGAGTCCTGGTTATCATGACTTATTTACATTGTTTACTCCTACTGTTCCCCAAAGAAGCCAAGCAGTGGTACCATTGCAGGAGGAGGGGGGGTAGCTGAATGATTCAGAGGCCCAGGGCTCAGCAGGGGCCCTGGAAACATGCCAGTGATTTTACATATTTATAGTCGGAGGTGTTGCTGAGCTGTTTGTGGTGCCCCAGAGGTCAAGCCACAGTAAGATCATGGCATCTAGTGTTACCTCGTGTATGCTTTGTCACCCTTTACAAGCGCTGAGAAGCAGAAACAAGCAGAACAGCTCATGTCGTTGTTACTCTCTCACCCATATGGATAGTAGGGATGAGTTATGCTTTTTCGAATAGTCGTTATTTATAAAAAACAATCGAATAGTTTATGCGACTAGTCGTCCCATCTTAAAACATATATATTCCCCTTGTATTAACCGTTGCAGCCGCTGCCTGGTAGTAACGTAACTACTGATAAAACGTGTGGCATGTTCAGTTCGGCTCTTTGCTGTTAGCGCAGGGGTGTGTGTGTGTGCCTCCTCCACAAACCCCCGAGGAGAGTTGGGTACCCGGAGGCGCACGGCAGGTGACCAGGTTGAGGCCGCCGCGCCCCGCACTCATGGTTTAAGGTTTTTCCGAATGGCTGGCCAGGCCCGTTGGCACCCGACCAACGAGCCCAGGCAGACTCCCTAGGCAGACTCCCTGCACCGCCGCGAGCGCACCCCGACGTCGTGTCCGCGTGCAAGCGGCGCCGTGCTCCTAGTAGTTTCAGCAGGTAGATCAGCTGTTGCAGCAGCAGAAACAAAATAAAACTCACCAAAACCATGTCGGTTTGTCTTTCCACCGGCCTCTTCCACTGTTCCAACAATATAGTTGAAAAAAACTCTTAATCCACAGCGCTAGATGGGAAAATGTGCTGACTCTACATGTCGTTTTCCCCCGTGTCTGTCTCTTCCCGCAGAGCAGGTGCTGTGGGGGGGTATTATTCGAATATTAATAGAATAATTGCCAGTGATTATCGAATAGTATTTTTGCTCGGAATGCACATCCCTAATGGATAGCACGTAAGTTCTTTTAGGAAGTCTGTTTTGGACAATGAGAGTGGAAAGCCTTTTTGTAAAGCACAAATTTATAATCATTTGTTTGTCAAATTCAATTGTTGGGAAACCAAAAACCTCACAAAAGCATCCACATGAGCCAAAATCATATTCACGCTGCCAAAATCTGAATGTTGTGCTATCACATTTAAGAGGTTACCACCACAGATACAGCAGTTTCACATATGTTCTTTATGCGTGCATCGCGCGCCAACAGTTAATCGTACTATTTCCTGTAATTCCAATCCCCTGGTGAGCAGATGACTGATGCCCAAACGGCAGACTTTTCTCAAGAATGAAAAAGGAAAAGCAACACGCCGTATCCTAGACTCCACTGATGAGGAGCACATTTTCTGAAAGATTGATCTTGCGAAGAGGAGCCGACTTCAAAAGCCTTTCTTAATATTCTAGGGAAGGAGGAGTTATGTATTTAAGGATTTCAAGGTCCTATATGTCCTCTGAATAGGTTTATCTGATCAGCGTCCAAAAAACTGGATTTCATCAAGGGGTGATTGAGGTAATTTTGTTTGAGCTGCTTGCTTAGTTTCTTCTGTAGGGCTCAATGGCTTTTCTTAGGAGGGAAGTCAGAGCTGATGCTGACGTGTGCTGCTTCTGCAGGCTTCAAAACAAAACTAAGAGAACCCACAATTCAATTTTCCCTTCAATTGGATTACTTAATTTGCACGACATTATATAGTCTGTTGACGCCTGTAGAAGAACTCTGTATTTTGTACCAATAAGCAACTTTGATTTTATCAGCTGATGTCAGTCTACGCCGGTATGTGTTGTGGCAATTTATTACGTGTTCGAAAGTGCTTTTATGTTGTGTTTTTATTGCGCGTATTTATCGTAAACCATGTCTCTGAGGCACATTTTCTTTACGGGAAAATAACATTGAATGGTGTTTTCTCTCAGCCAACATCAGAAGCTAAATGTTTATTGCTCAATTCGTAAGGAGGCAACTTGAACAGAACCTTTCCAGGCGAAGGTCTATTCAGATCATATTTCCTAATTATCCTGACATACTCCAGACTACGTTGGTGCTAATCAGCAGTCGAGAGTGTTCGGGGGCATGAAAGGGAAAGGAAAAAAGAAAGAGCGTGACAGATAATGCTCACCTTCTTTATCAAAGGTTTATTCTCAGCCGTTGTTGCCTTGGTGAGCCGGCCCCTGCTGCGAGCAAAAGCGCGCCACATTGTCAGTTCAGCAGGCTTTGAGAAGCTGCAGCATCACACGGAGCTAAATGGGCTCCCCTCTTACAGATGGCTGTGGCGAGGCCCTGGTGGAAATAACACTAAATAAAATTCTTTCTCAGGGTGTGACAAAAGAAAAAGTGGGGCTACCTTGCCACCTGCAACGTCTGGCATCTCTCTCTCTTCTCTGCCAATTAAAAGGCTGAAAAAATAGCCAAGCCTCCAGGCTTAGTTTTGCATAATAACATTTGCATAAAATGAGACCATCTGTTTTGAAACCTTTAATTTTTTGACTGTGACTTTAATGTGTTAATGCTGTGAGCTCTGATTCGCTACGCCGTTGATTTCCTTGTGGGCAAGGCTACTGAAGAAAAAAAAGCAAAGGGGTCTAGATCCCTATTAAATACAACACAGCCAAGCCACAGCTCAGTTTGCAACAGCATGACAGTTTGGCACATAATCCTAATAAGACAGTGACCTGATTACTTATATGCAAATTATGTATGTCAATATTAGCTCAGAGAAAATGACATGCGAGTCAAGATAATAGTTTTTTAAATTGGATTCAGTGTTTTAATCTATAATGTGGTGAAAGGATCGTTCTGTTTTATTACAACTTTGGTCTTATTTTCATTGTTTTGGCCAGTGTTGCTGTTGGTCATGATGAGAATGTACCCACTAAAAAAGAACAGATCTGAGAACATGTGGTATCGTCCAACGGAGCGAGAAACATTAGCTCCGTAACACAAGCCAAACAGTTGAGTCAGAATATCTAAACCACTTTATTTGGGCTTTGGGTGTTTAAAACCATGATCGTTTGACTGATCATGTTTCCTGCTCTGTTGACTTCATCTTAGCAATGTTGCCAGTAGGGGTGTAAAGGTACAACAAGTTCACGGTTTGGTATTTACCTCGGTTTTGGGGTCACGGTTCGGTATACGTTTTTGGTACTATCGGGAAAACAAAGAACATTTATTTCATTTATTTTGAAAATGTTAACATTCTACAGTTGCTTATTAGCCATAATTATTACTTCAACAAATAAGGCGCTCAAATTCTGGCATATTGTCAGTAAAAGATAAATAAATATCAAAAATAAATAACAGAAATGTCTGTAATGTAAATGTAATGTAAATGTAACCTAGTTTCCCCCTGGGGATCAATAAAGCATTTCTGAGTCTGTAATGCTCCATCATAAGACTCTGACCTGTTGATAATTCCTGAACTCAACTGCAGCTTGTGCTTGTTCATACAGTGCAGGCACAACGGACCGACTGAAATACACATGTGAAGGCTCATTGTAAGGGGCTCACATGCTTTAATCACATGCTTTAATTCTGTATCGTTTACGATCGAGTGTGGTTGAATATGCAGCGATAACCACTCCTATAGCATTAGTTATTACTATGGTCTGAATCTGCAGTGGTAGGCTGCCGATTCAATATGTATTTAGATTTTTAACCATTGCTATTTTGCAGGGATCCCACCTCAGCCGGTGTGCGCCGACCCTCACTTTCATTGCGCCACGGGGTTTCCTTGCACCCTCTGACTCACGCGTGCGTTAGACTCCTTGGTCCGTGTTTCAAGACGGGTCCTGTGGGTTGCAGACATCGTCGCAGACCCTGGGACGCGGTTGGGGCGCACTAAGGACAGTCCGCCCTGGTGACACTTTGGCCACGGCACCGGGAAGCACCTTCGCCCCGAGCCTTTCTAAGCCGACCTAGAGCCCGTCGCGGGACTCCCCAGCCTGCCGTGTGTCGCTCACACCCTCCAGCTGGCTGTTAACGGGGGTCTTTTGGCACAGAGAAGTCCTCGTATCGGTACTCAGTATCGGCGAGTACTCAAATGTAAGTGCTTGTACTTGTACTCGGTCCTAAAAAAGTGGTATCGGTGCATCCCTAGTCACGTTATCAGGATTTTTACATCGACTTGGTACCGAAGTCTCAGTTCTCATGACATCCCTAGACAAAACTACAAAAATAAAACTGAAATAATAATAAACTGGAATCAGCCTTATAACTACGGTAGCGTTGACAGTTTAACATTAGTTACAGTAATGGCAAGTTCGTTAACTATAGTATTGCATCCGTTTCCAGAAGGATTTGGCATTGGCCTCATTTTGTTTGCACTGACTCTAATTTGTTGTCACTGATGTGGAGTGCATCCATACATAGCGCCCCACACACAGCCTGCCTCATTCACAGCTTCTATCCTCCTCTTGGCACCCTATGCCTGTGTTTAAGACCAGCCAGCGTGCCACTGGATGAAGTAGGGGATGGTGGCTTTATAACAAATGGCAAATTAAACAGACGACAGAGCGCGAGCACTTCCAGAGGGGCTTCATGGGAGCTGATGACCACTCAGCAGAGGCCCACTGCCATGCGTGTCTCTGGAACTGCCAGGCGCTGTCTAAATGTGCCTCGTAGGGATCCTCAACAGATGGTGGCCATGTGGGACAACTCTGCCTCAGAATCCTCCCCGGTCTGCAGTGCATTCACACTCTCATGCAAATCCTTTTTATGAGTAATAACTCCAGACCTCCTCGTCATGAGTTCAGTATTTATTAAATGAAAGAGGGTTATAACTCTCAAAAAAGATTTAATGCATCTCCAGGCTTTTTCATATTCATTGTTTGCTCCAAACTTATGGTAAACATGTCATTGCCTCTGGCGACCCAGCATGCACTTTGCCTCAAGATGCCATTACTGTACATCCTGCAGCGAGTTGCTCCGTTGATTAGAGACGCTCACTCAATTAAGAATAGATCAGTAACACCCGTCTTGGAGAGGAGGGTGAGCCACCATCTTCTCCCCCCGAGGCAAGGCGGACAGCCTTCTTGGTGACTCCTCGTCCACAAAGCTTATTTTGATTTAACTTTGCTTTTTTTTTTTACCACAACAAAGGCTCAAGTTAAGCTCTTTACTCAAGAAGAGGCATGATTTGTAATAGCTGGCATTTGTCATCACCACATTTCGAGATCTGCAATCAGTTTTCTTTTATCTTCAATACCACTATACACTCCTTATAGGATTATAGAACCATATAATTGAATACATTACAATGGAAAGTCAATCAGAATGATGCGTTTAATCACATCTCCCTTTACATCTAATGTATACCTTTTTGTATGTATTAGGGTTATGCATAATACTTTTGGACACCTCTCCAGATTCACACAATCATAAATTATTATAATTACTAGGGCTGGGACAATCCATCTATCTCCTGATTCGATATTATCACGATGCTTGGGTGCCGATTCAATATGTATTTAGATTTTTAACTATTGCTATTTTGCAGGTATCACGATTTGAGATTACGATTTATTGCGACTTTTACTTCGGAAAATATCTAAATTGATATAATAAAAATGTTTGACTTTCAGCATGTATGTAATCTGAGATGTCCTCAAGTCAAACATATCAGTCATTGTCAGGCATTATTTATTCATTTTTTCCAGCAACCCAAAAATCAAAGAATAAAGACATTTCCGTCACAAATTAGTGTTATTTTCTTTTTAATTTATAAGGAACATGTAATGTTTTATACTTCTGGTGAGTATAATCCAATCAATCTTATTTCCATATATGTATTTTGTATGTAGAGTTCCTTTTGTTAACACCTTATTTTGAAAACCGGACATAATCACACGTGTATACTTCCTCTAACTTCTCCAAGTCCGTCTCTAGCTCTCCCGTCAGCTCCGTTCTCTTTATACATCCATGGTCAGCTCCATCGGTGCCGTTTGAATGCATTTAACATAAATGTCAGTATATTGGTGCTCTACAGTTGTAGAGTTGGCCGATTTGACCACGGAGATGAGAGCGACGGCTGGCTTGAATGCACGTTACCGCAATACGATAACGTTTCCTGTCCATGGGAGCGTTAGCATGCAGCTTTAGCTGTTATGTCTAGCTCTGCTTTTCCTGCGACGTGTGAAACCCAAAGTGTTTCCATACTTTATTGGATGTGCAGTGTTTACCACTTTGGATTTAAAACGTGAGGGTGCAGGTCGTATCCAGGCATACCCTCCATCGTTTTGTACTTTCTCGTTTCGGACGTATTTTCCCACTCCTTTTATACATATTACTTTGGACACCTCTCCAGATTCACACAATGCTAAATTATTATAATTACACGAGTATGATTACTATAATTAGGAAATTCGAATTGAAATAGCAAACTCCACAGTTCTGCTTCTCCAGCTCCAGTCTGGGGGTACGGTCTCCATTACTGACACCATTTACCATCGAGGTGTCTCACTGTTTTAATTCAATGGTGTAAAGACAGCTGCACCACATTCCTCGCAGTCCCCCTGCAAAACAATTGTTACCATTCCAGTAATTATAATAATAGCAATTAGGCACGGGCTTACTGGGCAGAAAATAAGGATGCGGGCCATACTGTGAGACTTCATCAAAAATTCTGAATATGAGATTGACTTGTCAGGTGGCCTGTTGGGTGCAATTCAATTATCTCTTTGTTTTGCTGCAGGGAATGAAAAGAGTAGATGGATACGCAACACACAGTGAAATAGCAGGAGACTGCTGCTACCGATAAAAGGTCAATAAAAGCAACAGCGTGAAAAAGAAAAAAGTGATTAGCAGTAAAACTAATAGATTGTGGAATATTGTACTAAGGGAGCCATTTGAGTTGTTTTGTTTCAGTCGGAAATGGGAGTTTTTAGGGCATTTCTTCACTAGTGTCTTTTGGAAACAACTTCTATTCATTTCTAATGGGAAATTGCAGTTTCCCCGCTGCGTATCCTGCATTTTGATGTTCCAGATCACATGCCTGCACTGTACTTTTCCCATTCCTTTTGTGAAAGCTCCTTTTAGAAATTGTTCCCAAATGATTTTGTGTAGTGCTGAATCCGACTTATTTATCATATTTCTGTTCAGTAACGCGCATAAATATAAAATGTTCTCTCCTCGTCAAATGAAGCGAGATGAGGAGTAGCAGTTGTTAAAAAACAGACAGGAGCTCCATCTTATTTTTCTTTGCACTTCCGAGCACCCCGGTCATCTTCCAAGAACCTCTGATGTTATCCGAGTCCACTCTCCGAATGCAGATCTCATTCAATCACCCTGTGATCGTCTCCTCTCCCCTTATCTCCCAAAGCTTTTCTCTTAGAAAACCCACAGGAGCCGACTCTGCACCCGCTCACAGTGATAACGGGGAATAGAAAAAGAGGGGGATGAGTTTACCTCTGCTGTATTGTGCCAGCGTGAGCGCATTCCTATTGATGTCTTGTCTAAGACTGGAAACGGTGGGCATATGGGACACACTCCTCTGCAATGCAATATTCAAAGAGATCTTACATAATTCATATTTTTTTCCCTCTGTTTTTGGAGAGCCATCCTCAAAGTGTCACTGGCAGACCCTTTTAATTTGACAAGCCTGTGAAGCTGGAGTGCAAAATCTTGACGGCTTGGCTTTCGCAACTTCTCGCGGGACGGGTTGATATTGGGATGATAATGAGGCACTCTTTTCAAAAGAATGGATGAATTAATAACCAGTCATCAGTCTGGGAGGAATAGTTCAAAGGCCGTCATAATCCATTGGCTCATATAGCTCCGCATCCAAATGAGAGGAACCATGATTTATTTAGGTCACGGACAGCCTGTTGGTGAATAAATGCTGCTGTTTTTGCAGTCTGGAAACAAACAGAAAACAACAAAACTGAAAATAAGTTCAGATGGGAGTCAACATTCAGCAGCTGTGTTTCACTGCAATTAAGTGACAACACATTTATGACCTCCTGGAGGAATCTGCACATGTATGTTGATTGTTCTTGTGTGCTCATGTTGCACATTTTTGCAGCATGCAGACAAGCTTTTTGTAGATGATGCGGTCCTGTTGGCATCATCGGTCTGTGACCTCCAGCACTCACTGGATCGGAACGCACCCGACTGTGAAGCGGCTGGGATGAGGATCAGCACCTCTAAATCTGAGGCCATAGTTCTCACTAGGAGACCGATGGATTGCCTACTCCGGGTAGGGAATAAGTCCTTACCCCAAGTGAAGGAGTTCAAGTACCTCGGGGTCTTGTTCGCGAGTGAGGGGACTATGGAAAGTGAGATCATCCGAAGAATCGGAGCAGCGGGGGCAGTATTGCATTTGCTTTACCGGATAAGCAGCTGAAGATGAAAGATGATGAATGAAAGGTGGTAAACAAGACAAAAATGGCATGTAACTCCTTAATTCCCATGGTTCCTTGGGAGGGTGTATGTACTGTATGTGTGTGTTCAGTAGTGTATTGCATGTCTTTATCACCTGTCTGGACCTTTTTATAGTTCTTGTTTGGGAGTAAACATATCGTCAGAAAGTAATGAGACAAACCATGGTCAACCAGTATCTTTAGAAACTTACAAGTAGAGCTGTCAAAGTTAACACGATAACACATTAACACAAATTTGTTTTAACACCACTAATTTCTTTAACGCATTTACGCAACTTGAGATTTTTAGGTTTTAGCGGGCTCAATATACTGGTTTCATATATAATAAAACTAAAAAACCTAAGGAATCCATTGGTACCAACCAGGTCATACTAGCTTGTCGCAAAGGAGGCTAAATAATGCTCCATTCATTAAATTTTGGCTAAGAAAAACTGGCATGGCCATTTTCAAAGGGGTCCGTTGACCTCTGACCTCAAGATATGTGAATGAAAATGGGTTCTATGGGTACCCACGAATCTCCCCTTTACAGACATGCCCACTTTATGATAATCACATGCAGTTTGGGGCAAGTCATAGTCAAGTCAGCACACTGACACACTGACAGCTGTTGTTGCCTGTTGGGCTGCAGTTTGACAAGTTATGATTTGAGCATATTTTTTGATGCTAAATGCAGTACCTGTGAAGGTTTCTGGACAATATTTGTCATTGTTTTGTGTTGTTAAATTAGTTCCAATAATAAATATATACATACATTTGAATAAAGCAGCATATTTGTCCACTCCCATGTTGATAAAAGTATTAAATACTTGACAAATCTCCCTTTAATGTAGATTTTGAACAGATAAAAAAAAATGTGTGATTAATGTGATAAAACAATTAATTGAATTAATTTGAATTAATTAATCGTAATTAACTATGGACAATCTTCCGATTAATCGCGATTTAAATATTTGAATCGATTGACAGCCCTAAAATAAATGCCCCATCAAAACCACTTCACTCCCAAACTCTTTACATATACAGTAAGGCACACTATACGTACCGCACTGACTCTGAGCGTTGGCACTGAATTTATAATTTTATGAGGTATGGAATTTCCAATATGAATTTAATATGACATTTTCGGTATTGGAAGTAGCTCTCTGCTCAGTCTCTGCTAAGTGGATTTTATTCTTATCTATTCTTTTACTGTTTGCCAGTGAGCCCCATTCTAGTGTCTTTTTTAAATTCAATCCAGGCGCTGTGGTTATAAGAATGAGTTGGCCAACAGCACTGACAGCGATGGTTGCAGATTATATATTTTTTTGATGATCTGGGAGTGATTTTTTTTTTTTTTGAACCAGATGTGGGCTACTAGTTATCATTTTCATTCCCATCATCCACACACTTCCTCCCTCTCTCCCTTCCAGTATTTCACAGCCATAATTTCTAGGTCACATTGCGTCAAATCGCTCGCAAAACTGGAGCAAAATATATTTTTCAACTCGGCCAACTTTTCAATCATGCATCTCCTTGATGGAGCGAGCTCGGCACACTGAAAATACATTACATGTTTGTTAGCCAACACCCGACTGTATCACGTTCCCTCCCAGGCGGTCTAAAATTAATTTGTTGTGGCCAAATAGTGTGCAAGGGAAAAAAATGTGAGCTGTTGTCTGGATGCTGCGGTCCCCACGTGAGCCACCTCTATTTGTCTCAGCACCCCCAGACAGCTGCAGCTCTCACAGCTGGAAGAGAGAGAGGCCATTAGCAGGCAATTTCACCCCTCCACTCCCTCATGTCTTTCCTCCATTAGACAACTTCCTTCATGCTTTCCTGATGGACTGTTTTTTAACTTCTACAATCCACGTTTGGCATACCAACACATGGAGACGAAAGCCATGTGCATCCCAGGTACGGAGAGCTGTGAGCTGTTTGTTTTTCAGGTCAAGTGGTACAGTAGAAAGAAAAAAACAGAAACCTACTGGGTGTGGAATGGGGTTTTATCCATAATCCACCCACTTGGAAATACTTCAACTGTATGAAAACATAGTGTGGGACTGTTTTTGAAGCTCAGGGAAGAATAGCATCTCGCTTATTAGACCATGCACTTTAACAATTTACTCGCAGGCGGCAAACAATAAGCCAAAAATAAACAACCCAATGGGGAAGAGCGACGGCATTATGCACGCTAAGCCGTCATTCAATCCATCGTAATTGAATATCTGCACTATCAAGCACAATCGTACCACATTCTCATTGTTGACTTATTGTTAAACTCGCTGAATGAATGTTGTTGATACTGCTGAATTTTAATTTGGAAGCCACGCTCATGTATATAGCTCGTGGACAAAATTAAAATGGATGTGGGTTTGCAAAGTTGTGTGAGATTTGGCTTGAAGCTCAGTGGTAATCATTGGGCCTCTCTTAGTTAATCATTTCCTTGTGTGGTGCGAAGCAGGATGCTTGGCCAAGTAGGCAATATGAATGGCTACTGGGAAGATAAGCTTGAAATGCAGTTCCTCTGTCACTGTGTACAATAATCCTTAGCGCTGCATCTATCACGCCCGCTATTGAAATGAACAGATGGACTCCCACACATGCTGCACAGAGGGGATAGATAAAGCATTTTTCTACGTGCTGCGACAGTTATTTATTGACTGTTGGGCACACATTGAAGTAGCCTGTACAAACAATATCCAAACAAATGCGGATATTGTTCTAAGAATATGTCAAGTGTTTGCATATAGTCATTTATAATGTGTTACATTTTGTGATGGTTATTGCATTAGGACTTCTGATGCTATAGTGGTAGAGCAAACCGTTAAGTTTTTTTGGGTTAAAATGGTGGCAGTAAAGAAGGACCAGTTGAATCTTATTCAGACGGCACATAAACCTGTATAACCCCGTTGCCTGCAAAATACATGTCTATCAAACTATAAAGCAAGGAATCTCTGTCTGTTCATCTGTTGGTATGTGATATGATATTTGCATTTCTCAGTTCCTCAAGAACCATTCATCTGATGTACTTCACACTTGGCAGGTGTATTGCCGGGGACCCAAATATGTACATTGTCAAAGTTGGTGCAATTTGGACACATAACACCTTCAATATTAATAGACTTACAGACCGCGGTTCATTGACTGCAGTTCAGCTTGCAGCTGGATGCTGGATGCTGGATATACTAACTAGATTAGAGCGGTCAATCGAGGAAAATATTTAATCGCAAATTAATTGCACGTTTTTCATCTGTTCTAAATGTACCTTAAATATTTATTTAATAATATTTATTATTTATTTGTCAAGTATTTAATACTCTTATCAACATGGGAGTGGCCAAATATGCTGCTTTATGCAAATATATATAAATATGTATTAATGGAAATCAATGGTCAACACAAAACAATGACAAATATTGTCCAGAAACCCTCACAGGTACTGCATTTAGCATAAAAAATATGCTCAAATCATAACATGGCAAACTGCAGCCCAACAGGCAACAACAGTTGTCAGTGTGTCAGTGTGCTGACTTGACTACGACTTGCCCCAAACTGCATGTGATTATCATAAAGTGGGCATGTCTGTAAAGGGGAGACTCGTGGGTACCCATAGAACCCATTTACATTCACATATCTTGAGGTCAGAGGTCAAGGGACCCCTTTGAAAATAGCCATGCCATGCTGGTTCTGGTTGCTTTGGTCATGTTCTCGCTACTGTACTCGCTCTGCCGCTTCAGTTCTTTCGCTTTCTTCGGGTTGGCTCCTTCTCTCTTCGCGGCGTCCCTCCAAATACAAAAACACGCCGGCCTCATACGTCACACAAACTCGCTCAGGAGAGAGGTGGTCTGGTTGGGCGCGGAGTCTGTGACGTATGTGTGTGTGTGTCTGTGAGAGGGGGCCGTAGGAGAGAGGGGAAGAAGGAAATGCCAGAGCGAGTCTCAAAGCGAGTCTCATGCCGGCGGGGTGGCTTAAAAACATTACATGACAATTTGTAGTCGACGTTCGCGATATAGTCATTTTATACACCGCACGTGGGACAAGCCGCGATACGTCGACTATATTCGATGTATCGCCCACCCCTACTGTATACTAGAGATGACGGGAAGTTGCCAAATATTGTTTCACTACTCAATAGGAGACTCTTGCTGTGAAATTGCCATATTTATCACACTGATAAAGAGTGCAGATTGCAGTGAGTAGGTTTGCAGTGGAGATGGACTTGTTAGGGGTGTGTGTGTTAATGAAAAGAAAATGACTACTGAGCCTTTCTTCAGCTTGTTTAATGTTGTCTTACCAGGGGTTCTCAAACTTTTTGGGGCCAGGGACCCCTTAGAGGGGAGAACATTTTCCATGGACCCCCTCATAATTGCAACACTGATTAAGGATAATGCTTACTAACATTTGTACTCTTAGATGCTAAACTATTTGTATTATAAAACTTTTCACCCCTTAAATACTTCAGACTTGTTTCACATTTCAATTTGCATCATGTTAAGAGAAGATGAGATATTCCTTTATGAGTCCCACAGCGGGGAAATTTGCCATGTTATTGAATCTTAATACCACTTATGTACCTTTTTAAACAGGGTGCTTTTATTCAAATTGCATTTGGACTCAACTGGACAGCATTTACAGCCCACATTTCAAGTAATTGATCTTAAAAGCTTTCAGAAAATGAACAGCAGCAAGACTGGCATCATCCTAATACATCCAGATATTTAAAGTTACCAGTCTAAAGCTGACTTTCAGATAGTGCTTCAACTTCAAAAATAATTAACTTATTGCTGTGTGTCACAAACATATCAGAGTTTCTATTGGCCCAAAGCTAACAGGGGTGGGAGTAATGGACATAATATGCTTTGTTTTATTGGTGCAAACGGGCCCCATCTGTAGATATGCACTTTTTTTTAGAATTTATAGCGAATTATTTTGTATGCCAAGGACCGCACTTTGAGAATAACTGGTCTACACTATAAAAA
This sequence comes from Sebastes umbrosus, assembly GCF_015220745.1. Lineage (NCBI taxonomy): Eukaryota > Metazoa > Chordata > Actinopteri > Perciformes > Sebastidae > Sebastes > Sebastes umbrosus. The sequence goes on from NC_051289.1 coordinate 23,595,867, forward strand.
AATCTCCAGTTGGAAGACTTAAAGCAGACCAAGCTGACCAATCACAGCTGCAGTGACCATGTGGTATCGCCATATCTTTGTATCCGTCGTAGCCTCGATACAGTATGTGTTCAAATTTGGATGTGGTGCGCGTCAGTCGGTGTAGCCAATGGTGTAGCCGTGGCAAGCTACATGCATAGGTTTTGTTGCTACGTCATAACCCTTTAATGCACAAATATAAATGTCCCTGTAGTTATACATGAAAGTCATTTTTTATGAGACAAGGCTGCAAAACTTCAGCCATGGTTTAGGTAATAAGTGCAGCTGTTTTAGTTATAAAATTGGGAACTTGCTATACTTGGTGTGCTTAGAAGTACTTTTACCAGACTCATTCATCTTTCTGTGTAGATGCTTTGGATTATAAGTATGAGCATTTGAAGGAAGGCCACCCGGCTTTTGGTCTTCCTTCATATTTTATATCAGTATAGGCTGTGTTGCTATGAATCCCCCCCCCCTAGAGCATGTTTTCGGCCGACCAGATTTGCAATTTTAAGGATAATAGGTGCCATCTTATTTTTGCCACATCAGTACCAGCTTCAATAAGTAATTTTTTTTCACAGCTGTGGCCCAGCTCCCTTTTATAGCTGATGTTATAGTGCATATTGCTTTGATGGAAGAGAACTTGCTGTACTTTCTCTCCATTTCAATGGATTGATTCTCAATATGCAACCTTTAACCAGTGTGATTCTGCGAGGCTGCCTTTCCATGTGCCTCTGTGTATAGATCTATTGAAAAAAATTCATGCCATCACATGCACCAAGCTTCTATTATTGGAATACCGCTCATGTAATCTTGGGGATTGTGCGCTCTTTCATCTGTGCTCGTGAAAGAAAGCGATCTTGCAGTATTCTGTGTGAGAGGCCATGTTTCTTCTGGTTCTGAATGGGTAGACTGTGTAATTCCAACATCTTTTAAATAGATCCAGACACAGATTTATGTTCAAACAAGAGGTGGGTGATAGAAGAAAAAAGCAGCAATTACCTTCCTGGCTCTGCTCTAATCTAACATATGCAAAAAAAAATAAAAAATTAAAGGATATGATATGAAAAAATGGGAATGCATGTCAAATGATTACCTTGAGGCTCGGGGCATTAGATAAACATTCATAATGCATTTTCCGCCATTTATAACATTTGAGATGACCTCAAAGAAACGCAGCTACTTTGCTTATTGTTTTGCTGAAACAAAAGCTGAAGTTATTGTTCTTTGGTCACGGTAACACTGTAGGCCATACTATATGTGCTCCAGTGCACAAACCTAAAATAACAATGGTTTCAGATTACTGTATAAATGACAGTGTTCCTTTTGGCCTGATAGTGTTTTGACGGAAATATTAGTTTCAGTTTGGTGTTAGACTCTCAAGTCAGTCTCTTTACGCTTCGCTCAACTAGAGACTGAAGACCATCTATCTGGTTTGTTGCTAAAACCTTCATATCTGGGCGTCGACATTCACAATGTGTGTGATGGTAAACACTGTTGTAGCAGAAACAAATGAATATGTTGTTGCTAACGTGCTAACAGACACAGATGGTTCACTCACTATTGCTACCGTTTAGCAAAGTTTAAAAAAATAAAAATAATCTCAGAGCTCTCCTCCCGCCAGTAAATGGCTCCAGAATGTGACTCATGGTTGCAGATTTTATTTCTCCACAATCTCCGGCTCCCTCCGGGCCCTCTCCCCCGGATCCTAGATGACGTCGACCAATAACGTTATCCCCATAACGTTATGCGTTATCCCCATAACGCATAACGTTAGGTTTGACGTCATCTAGGACGAAACAAATATTTGTCTTAACAAAAGCACTGCTTACAGAAGGAACATAAACACTTCTTCATTGTCAAATCTTAATTGAAAGAATAAGTCTTCTACAGTAATTAGTACAAACAAAAAATGCAGCTTTGTTATTTTCATATAAATATGATGTAGACTAAGGCCATCAACATAAATTGAAGCAGAAGCTCAACCAGAACTACACTAAAAGAAAAAGAACAGTTTAACATATGTCTCAATTCCCTGATTATCAGCTCTTAATTGAAAGATTAGTTTTTCCACTCAAAAAGTGCAGTATTTTGAAAGAAATATGGTTGGATTTCTGTGCCACTGTGTTATTTAAAAATAATGAATAAATATAAAACACATTACAGGGATTGTGCTGCTGGAATTACTGTGTTGCTTAAGTGTATAGCACGGCTCAAGTAACGTTATGTTAATCATATGCTGAATTCCAGCGTCCTCCACGACTGCATAAGGCTGCATATCTTTCACTATAAACCCCCCTGATGCTGTAGTTGTGTTTTTTGCCCTGTCTGAGTCTGCATGTAGAGGCTGTTTAAATGCTGCGGGGAGGAGATGGTCTTTCCTAGCCGACTCTCTCCTCCTTGCGCTATCGATGGACACACCGGAGTGATGTCTTCATAAATGGTTCATCATATTGGAAGTATTGCCACGAGCATGTACCACACGTGCTTACACACAGTGCTTAAACACAATCGCGGTTTTATCCACCACTTTTTTTCCGCCACTTTCATAGTTAACACTAAATCCGTAATGCTCCCATACAGCAGAGCGAAACGATGCTGGTGGATCCTCTAACTGTACTTTATCGTGTCCACTCGCCATTTCCTAAACTGACTGACAGCCGCACTCGCCACTCCATCTGTGCCAACTGAAAAGGAGGCTGGGTGACGCATCATCAATGCGTCATATCTTTGGGGTACAAATCTCGCCTGCACTCGCCGAAATTGAGCCAATAGCAACGCACAACCGCAGCTTCACTTACACTGCACGTGTTAAACCCCGTACCTCAAGACCCGTGTCCGCCCCTCTCCCAGCCTCCTTCCATAGGCCTTGATTTCTAGTGTGACAATAAACGGGAGCCTAACTCTATATGAAGAAAATACACAATCGGCCTCATAACTTATTTCAAATGAACCGAACAATTCATACATGCCCCGAACCGTGACTAGCGAACCGGACGGTTCCGATTTTTTACCTGAACCGTTCCATCTCTAGTTTTTATATATTTCATCTTCATTAATCTTTTCACTATATTTACTTTAGTTTTAGTCTTATTTTTGTCAAGAAAAGTAGGTTGTCAAGTCAAGTATTTATTGTCAAAGTTTTCGTTGACAAAATGAACACTGACATATGATCTAGGAATAGTTGTCTGTGTTACTTGACCATATAGTAAGCTCACAGATACAACAGTTGTTGTTGTGTCCTGAGAAGGTAAATACATAGACCCAAATAGAGACAGCTTTTGTTCAAAACGAGAACCGTTCCTCCCAAGCGCTACGGCATCATAATATTACAGTTGAGTCTCCTAATCTGTGTGATATTATAGTGTGTGGAAACATTGTTAAAGATGAAAGTAAAAAGAAAACACACAAAAGCTTGTGGTCTGCTATCAGCTCTTAGATTATAGCTAGTAGTTTGGTATCAAACATTTTGCCCGAGCCTATTAGTGTAATTAGCTGCCGCGCTGATCTCTCTGCAAGATAGGTCTTCAATGGAGCCATTGACCTAGAATAATGTGAATGTGTTGCAACATAATGAAGGCGAAAAACACATTCAAAGACTACCAAGACACTGAATTTGAAGTGGGATCTTAGACTTCTTTTCCCTCTCAGTTTAGCTACAAAAGAGCATAACATCGTGTTTTTATGTGCGTCTGGATCTTTTATCATTTTATACGTAGAGGTAAATTAGAGAAAGTGTTTGTTAATCATACACAGGATGGTCATCTGAAGAAAAAAAACATTTGTAAAGCAAATATAAAAAAATTCTCTGATTTTAAAAATAGGGAAGGCACGATGGGAAAAAAGGGATCAGCGATCACACAGTCCCATATTTTTTTTTTTCTCTGAATAAACAAGCCTTTGGAAGCAGACATTCCACTTAAATAGCACCAGTCTTCTTCATTTCCCTCTGGAGGAGACACATGTCTTATAATCAGCCAGCAGCACACAATCCAGACATATGGTGCTTTCATTGCTCGGCTCGTGTGTCAGTGCTCATGCAAGTAGTGATTTCATTGTTGTATTTGCCTGTTATTTTTTTATTTTTTTCCCTTCCTGCAAGAGCGAGTGGCTTATAACATGAATAATTAGTGACTGTGATAAATTGCAGCGAGCCTCATCCCAAGAGGCCAAGACTAGAAGTCTTACTCAAAGAAGACAGCCTTCCACTGAGCTATTTTTACTCTACCAGTCAACAGGCAGTTGGGGGATTTCACTATGTTCTGCTTAGTCTTTGGAAAATACTCTATAATTACTTTGTGGTACATCTGTGTGCAAATTAAGATATCATGTTTAATTAAGCCTTGTAAAAGGCAGACGTTACAGTACAAGGGGTTTGGTACAGTATGGCCTCCTAACTGCAGAAGGGTACATTCCCTGCTCCAATAATTCAGCCGGGCTTTGACTGTATTCTTACTGTACACACTCAATGATTTCTTCAGCGACTTAATGCGCATAAATGATCAGAATCAACAGTCATTAAACACTAATAGTAATAGGATAGTATGTGTGGAATGTAGAGATGTTAAAAAAGTTATTGGGCCCGAATGTTGCTCCGTTCTGCCTGATTGCCCTTCGATGTAGTTCAAGTGCTACTCTGTTGGGATCTGTTGGGGTGGGGGAAAAATCGATTCATGCAAGAATCGCAATTCATCTGCAATTTGGAATCAATTCACAAATGCCAAAAAAAAATGTTTTTGTTGATAGCATTGGCGGAACTAATAAGGCGAGACTCCGCTGCGAGGGAACAGTTCAGTACTCAGACGGTGTACAACTCGCAAACACAAGAGCAGGGCTTCCTAAACTTTTTCCCTTAGAGGGCCAAAACTGGAACTTAATGGTGGGCCACAGGCTAAAAGCAAACACCTATTGTATTGTATTGTATTGTATTGTATTGTATTGTTAAGATGCAAAATGGTATCGGGACCCCAAGTTCCCCTAATTGAATATTCTTTGAGCTTTTACATAGTTAACCCTTTAAAACGCACCTGCTGAATGAAATTGTGCTCAGTTCCAGTCATACCCCATTTATGCAATGCCAGGACTGTTTAGGGACCACAGTATGGAGAAATATTCAAATACACCATTTTTAGAATAGGCGAAAATAACATTGCATTAAACCAGCCCCCTACTGCATTAAAAAAACAAACTGCATGTGATTATCATAAAGTGGGCATGTCTGTAAAGGGGAGACTCGTGGGTACCCATAGAACCCATTTTCATTCACATAGCTTGAGGTCAGAGGTCAAGAGACCCCTTTGAAAATGGCCATGCCAGTTTTTCCTCGCCAAAATTTAGCCTAACTTTGGAGCGTTATTTAGCCTCCTTCCCAACAAGCTAACATGAGCGATGGATTCCTTAGGTTTTTTTATAGTTTCATATCATACCGGTATCTTCACTCTAGCTTTAAGGTTGAGCCCGCTGCAGCCTCCGAAAACAGTATTTAGTGAATTGGTTGTATGCCATCACCCTGAGGCTAACGTTAGCAAAGTAGCGCAGTGGCCTCCAGCACCAGCACAGGAGCTGACCAACACAACACACTGCACCACTTTACAAATCTTCAGCTTACTCTGGTCGGGTAAAATAAATAACTCGGTCCATAGTGTGTTTCAGTCAGATGTCTCTGTCTGTCTGCTCTTATATAGAGTAGGGGATAGTGATGGTTTTCACCGGTGTTGGTGTTGCAGCATAGAGCTAGTTCCATAATGCTGGAGGCTGGAGACATAATAATAATAACAGCGCAGCAGGAATCAAATCGTGACAATCCCAAAGATTCCCTCCCTTTCCTTAGGGCACAACGAACCTTAAATCTAACCGTACTTTGTCACCTGACAACACACCCTTTAGTTTTGGGGGCAGGCAGTGATTAGCTAGTCACGTCGGTGCAAAGTAACATAAAAGAAAATATAAGAAATAGGGCACAGTTTTCCAGCCTGTACTTCACATGGTGTCAAAAGGAAGTCAATAAAGGTTGATGTAGACTTGAAATATCCAATGCTCAGCCTCAAAATGTCAGCATTCTGTAAAGTCACCCAACCCAAGAACATTTTGCATAGAGTTTGCTGAAATGTAGAAAAACTTTTGGTAGTGCTGACCTTACAAGGAACCGAGAGAACCAAACAGTGGTTCAGCAGAGCTTCCCCATTTGTATCCAGTATTAACTGTACCAAGGTTTTGTACGACCAAGCTTCAAGCATCACATATTTTGTGCACCATGCTCTGATTACCATGCACCAACCCTGTTGCACAGTAGGTTGCACTTTTTTCCACGCCCTTTCCTCTTAAAGATCCTGTGCATTATGGTATAATAGGTTCCAGTTATTTTGTCCACCCCTTCTACCTGGCAAGATTTTGATACTGTACATGTATGAACAAAGGCGTTTTGCTGAATGCATTTCTGACGTGATCCAGCAATGATGTCACTTTGTCGGGCTGTGAATGCTCACCGACAGGCAAAAACTTTGCGAGTCCAAAGCTTTAAGCAGTGACTCATTGTCTCAGCGAATGTTATTCTAGCAGATGATTAGCTCCATCTGACATTTGCAGTCAGTTCCCCCTTCTATTGACCAGCTAATTCTATTAATTCCTTCTTTGAAGTGCTGTGAGAGGAACTCCAAGGTTGCTCATCAGAGGGCCCCTTCATCCAGGCATTTTCATTAGTTCAACCCTTGATGGCTTAGTGAGTAACCCCTGAATGAAAGGAGAAAGGGGGGGGGGGGTATGATGATGAAGAAATATTTGTGAGAACTCAACAGTGTTTTGAGTTGGTATGGGGGGCAAGATGGTGGGTGTTGATGCGAGGTGATTTGAGGTATTGCGGGCCGAAGGGTGGAGGGGCTGGATCGGATGTTTCCCAACCTCTCTCCTCTGCATTTGAATCTGCAGTTTTGAGTGTAATTACAGGCATGGTTCATAGATATGGATGTGACGAATAAAAACAGAGAGCGAACACAAATATCACAGTGGCATACTGCATGTAAAGACCTGATTTTGTTGTCATCAATTACTTTGGCCCCAAAACAAAAGAAACAAGCAGCAACAAGGTTTGTGCAGGTGTCAGAGAGCGAGAAATGTCAGGCTAATGTGCCAATGGCTCCGGGCTTTAGTTTGATTACTACAATTATTTTTTATCCTCTTGTAGTTTATGCCATGTATGTTTTTTCTTTCCCTTTTCCCCCTTGGCCTTCACATAAGCCAATTACAGGCCAGGATTTCCTGTGTGACTCATTGATCATGCAAATATTTGCAGAATCAGTATTATATTCTGTACAGTACACCCTGAAAATGGAACATAATTGCACGCTAACAACATATTTAATCACCGAGTGTGTACGTTTTTTACCTGAGTTCATTCGGTTATCGCTACAATTCACTGATAAGCAGCCAAAAAGAGATAAATCAGCCCAATACCCGTTCACACCTGGGCACAGCGAGAAGGGAGAATAGAAGGGAGGGAGAAAAAAAAAAGCGAAGCTAGTGCCACCTGACTGATGAATACACTCATGCATGTGGACACTTGGCTGGCGCGCAGAGAATAACAGGGAGGGGATCTGGCACTTCATCAAGTAGACCTACTACTGGGAAATCGCTGTGCGAGAGCAATGAGGATGATGCGTTTATCTAGCTTCCTCTGTAATGCATAACTGGCTCGGCTGGCCCCCGCTCTCGCAGCGCGCAGTACGCCTTCAAACCAGCAGCTCAGATGCAGTCGCACATTAGATGCTTTTTATTCACATGACATATTGCAGGAGTTCTGTGTTTGGTTAAATCAAATAAAAAGCACACGAGTAGATGGTATCCACCGTGACCCCTTACTTTCTTCTTCATACGGTTCCTCCTCACTTAATAAAGTCGGTATAATCCGCCTTGGGTGTGACATGACACTTCTCCCATCAGAGACAGATCTGTGTTTGTGAAATATCATGGAAATCAGAGGGGTGAACCATTAGAAGATGCACAGAAAATGAGGCTTGTACACTCCAACCTGTAATGAGATTACAGCTCAGGGCGCATGCGAGATCATTTGTGCGTGTGTGAGTTAATTGGCAGCCAAAGAGCCTAAGAGGGAATGTTCTGCGAGCCCAGCAAACAGTAACTCAGACCCAGGGCAACACTAATTATTCCAGGCTGCCCGCCAAATTCACAATATTACAGCTTCACAAAGCCTTCTTAGTGCATGTGCTTGCTCTGTGTTACGCGGTGTGGCAGCTTTGAGGATACGTTGTCCAGTAGGAGACAGTCCCACCCAGGGTACCGGGTACTGACGCATGTTCCTCTAGTGGGTGAAGTGGTTTCAGCAGAGTTTTTTAGGCTTTGTTGACTATTCACACTATATGTCCTTATGTGAATTTTTTTTTTTTCATCTCAGTCAGAAAATCCAGCTGCAAATAGATTCAAGTCCAAATAGTCAGAGTTGTCACAGATGCATGTTTAGACCTGGAGCAAGCTTTTAGAGAATAACTTGTTTTTTAGTATTCATTGTATTGTAAAACCCCAGTTGCACAACACTAAAGATCCTATCTGTTCCAATTTCTCGTCATACTATGCAAAAACTTCTAAACTCAACATCACTCACTTGATCAAAGTCATCATTCTACTACTCAAAAACAAAAATTCTAAGTAAAACCACCCAACAACAGCTGTCAGTGTGTCAGTGTGCTGACTTGACTATGACTTGCCCCAAACTACATGTGATTATCATAAAGTGGGCATGTCTGTAAAGAGGAGACTCGTGGGTACCCATAGAACCCATTTACATTCACATATCTTGAGGTCAGAGGTCAATGGACCCCTTTGAAAATGGCCATGCCAGCGTTATTTATCCTCCCTCTCGCCAAGCTGGTATGGCTTTCTAGTTACATATGATGTATCGTCACTCTAGCTTTTACTCTAAGCCCGCTACAACCTAAAAATCGCAAGTTGCGTTAATGCATTAAAAAAATGTGTGGCGCTAAAACAAATTTGCGTTAACCTGTTATCACATTAATTTTGACAGCCCTACATTATAGACATTATGAGGTTTGATTTAGACAGAAATATGACGATTATCCCTGTTCCCTTTTGATTGACAGGGAACTGGTGACAAATCACCAGTGACTCCATCCCTCCCCATTCAGAAAATGTCTGCGATCTTCAACTACAACAATCATTATAGCCGAGCACCTCCAGTAAAAAGGCCCCTTGCTCACTGCATTAGCATGACTGCTGAGAGGAAATCTGGGTGAACAGACAATAGTGAGGAGAGAATTCATGAAAGTGGCATAAATATGGAAGGAGGGGGAGATAAGGGCGGAGGAGGGGGGGGATAAGGAGGTGGGGGAGGGCGGGATTGAAAACCCAGCGAGGTAAATAAGATTTGCCTCTATTTCTGCTGATGGCTGTCAGAACAGCAACACTTTAAGCTGCAGATATGGTGGCAGCTCATGGGTGTGTGTGCGTGTGCATAGTTGTGTGTTTTGGACTGTGTATGGCAGGGGCTAATTATCACGGAGGTGGGAGGGCAGGGTGTGTGTGGGGGGGGGGGGGGGGGGTATCTGTTTTGTAGGGAGATGAGTGAGGAGAGAAGAGAGGGACGGGAAGCCCCCCCGCGCCCTCCCAACGCTCCCAGCTCCGTCTGACATGCCTGCCTTGCTAATAGAATAGCAGTGGAGCATGCTTGAATAGGGGGCTGGTTGGAAAGCCTTTGATCAGCAGTCCCCTGTGACATCAATTAACCATTAATGTGCAGCCGTAGAGCAGGAAGATGGAGAGCTGTCCAGGGTCACCTCCATTCTACAGCCACCCAGCCTGATAATGACGGCTACTTAAACCCAACCGGTCCTACTGTCCGGGGTTGTGTGTTTGATGTTTTTTGCAATAAAAAAATCTGCATGAGAAGATTAACCCTGGAATATCGGGCTCCTGTGGGCACCACGTGCTTCAAAAAGAGAAGTTATTATTTTCAGAATTAGGTTTTGAGTTAAGCCTGGGTGATGGGGAAATATCAAACATACTGAAATGGATATTTACAAGCCTGCAGAGAGGAGAAAAAAAAAATCTGTTTATCTGTCTGTTTCTGTCTGTCAGCATCCGCAACAGGCCGGACTCCTTCTCCCAGCACCTTCCCCGCTGTCCAGATAAAGCTGTGTGCTGTAGCTAGCAGCAGGCTGACAGAGACAGGACTCTGCATTACCGCAGACAAACAAACAATCGTGACATTTTCTGTGTCACCCTTTCGCTGTCCGCTGATGCATGTTGGGGGACAGTTGACCCCGCCGTTTTGCCTCTCTGTCTGCAGCGTCAGCCGCTGCTGCACATGTGAGTGACATTAGTACGGGCACGGAGCGTTCCGCAATGTGACCAAAAAACATAGATGGAGAAATTTGCCCTGTGGTGAATTCACATTTACATTCCATCCCGGCCTCACGATCGCTCCTTTTTTCTTTGTTTCTCATTACTCTCCTACCTCCTCCCTCCTCCTGCTGCTTTCTGTCATCTGTCTTACTCGTTTGGCATCGCTGTGTGACATCTGGCACTGGCCAGACATTCCCAAGCCGATGACCAATGTCCTCCCATAACAAGGATATATGGCTCCATTAGCCTGCAGCTGATTATTTAATCATTTCTTAGATGGCTTTAATTGAAATGGTGTGATGAATGGCGCAGGGCTTTGCTCCCAACAGAGAGGTCTAATTGGGACTGTCCTGGGCGCCTCACCTTGGATCTGTCACGCACTGGCCAGTCACTCAGAGGGAACAGGTAGGACAGAGTCTGGGTGGGGCAAGGGACATGTGTGGACAAGATTTAATTCTCGAGAGTGACTGTTGGAGGGTCTTCTAGGGCTTAGTCACCTCGAGTGCGTACTGTACATGGTAATGTAAAATGCAGGTGCATAATAAAAAAAGATACATTTTCTACCAACCCTGTCAACTACAAATTACATTTATATAGTCATTTGTTTTCTAGGAAACGGCTGCGTAAAATGCATCGGACTTTAACACCGGAGCACAGAGTTTGCATCCTGAGTCCACAGAGTGGTTGGCTTTAGGTAACAAAAGCACTTTGGTTCGCAAATGATTGTAGTTTTAGTTATATATTGATGAGTCATCACGTCCTGTCTTGGGTTTAGAGTTGTTGTTAACCTTTTCAATATTAAACTGAGACCGCAACCTTTTCTTAACCTTAACCTTAAGTGCTGTTACTACCAAAACAGAACCATAAGAAAAGTTGAATCATGCTTTAATTGTGGATGTTGTATTGCAAGAGCAGATATTCTTCTCTCTACGCCGCCTATGTCGCTTCTCGGAGCCAATAACAATCCACATAGACCCCGGTGACCCGGAGATGTCCGCCAGTATGTTGAGCGTCCTTTGAAAGTCGCTTGTAACGGTGGTACTGTGCTGTAATCCGACGTTGATTAAGTCTTGACAACTGTACACATACTTTGCCTGACAAAAATCGACAAGCAAATCCAGCATTCACACAAATAAGCAACAAACTGGGAAGCGAAGAGCCGCTGCACTGACGCGCGCCACCATCTCAAAACTACCAGCAACGGCAACTGGTAGAATGTACACTGTAGCACGGTTCTACAATCTCGTTGTAAAGGCAGATCGTAGAGACATTTAAGTCGTTCACGATCTAATATCGTCATATCGCACGCCCCTACCCTCACACGTGAACAAGACCCCGAGATACTTGAACTCCCTTGCTTCGGGCAGTAATTCACACCCTACTTGGAGGGCACAATCCACCGTTTTCTGGCAGAGAACCATGTCCTCATACCGGGAAGTACTGACCCTCATACCGACAGCTTCACACTAGGCTGCAAACCACCCCAGTGCATGCTGAAGGTCACAGTCTGATGGCGCTAACAGAACCACATCATCTGCAAAGAGCCGAGACGCAATTCTGAGGTCCCCTAAACCGGACATTCTCCTTCCTTGGCTGCGCCTTGAGATCCTGTCCGTGAAAATCACAAACAAAATCGGTGACGGGGGGGGGGGGCACCCTGGAGGAAGCCAACACCTACTGGAAACATGTTGTGCCAAGTATACGGACACACCTCTCTGACTTTGATTATACAAAGATCGGGTGGCTCGAACCAAACATTTTGAACATTTCGTGACTTGTCATATTTGCGAATTAACCTAATTATATTGACCAAAAAACATCATCTGGTGGCATTACATTCCTTTCATAACATAATTGCTGTCCCAAATTTGTAGCATATAAACTTAATTTCTTGGAGAGGCTTGTTTTTCATTTATTCAATTTACTTTTCTTCTGCTCCACGGTTTTGACAAATAAACATCCACCACATGCAAGATATTAGATTCAAATGGTTTGGATAAATATAGCCAAAATGACAATAAACAATCAAATTATGATATGATGATATGACTGATAGAACTGTTTCAGGATAGCAGTTTCTAGTCAGTTTTGGAAGGTTTCATTCATCCTAGAAAGGTGAACCTTTTATTATATAGCCACAGTGTGAAATGAATAGCTGTAGACTAACAATGCCAATGCCATAAACGGCTGCACCACCGTAAAAAAGACTATCAACTGGAGACCCAATAAGATGTCAAAATGAAGACACGGGAAGAAAAAAGCAATAAGGACCCATATGCTTTTACTCCATGAGGGCCTCAGAGCAATACAGTACAAACACATGGAAAACAACAGACACTATTACTGGTGCTTGCTCGTTCATGAACCATATTAGAGCAAAGCATAATTACAGTTTGAGGGCAGAGAGGAGTGATGGTGCGCCATGTGTTACTGATATGACTGTCGTTTTGCCTTATGAGCTCTGCTATCTAGCTCACTAAGATTAGTTAGGTCTGTAATCTATTGATCCCGTGGGAACGTTTCTCCATAAGTCTCTCAATGGCTTCCTACTTAAACCCTCATCAAAGGCAGAGGCAATGCGCCCGGCGAGCTGTTTATGTCAATACAGTTAATGTGATGCACTTCACGGCTCCCCTCTCAGACACCAATGGCGGCGCAAATGAATATATACATATCCAGCTAGAGACCCAAATAAAAAATGAAATAAATAGAAAATAAATTCTTCCCTTCGAGGATGATTACGGGGGAGCGCTCGGGGACAAGATGAGGGAAATGTAAGACAAATCCCAGTGCTGAGCTTCAATTCTCTTGCTGTCATTTTCGTGATCCCCCTCCCTCCCTTTCTTCTTCTTCTTTTCCTCGTAAACACATTACCATCCCACCATTCAGACAGCCTCGTCTTTGTTGCCCCCGTCGTCTCCGTGTCTTCCGTTAATGGTATGGATAACCTATCATGGCATTGTGCGTGTGTGATCCTAACTGACAGTAAAAAGGATAAATGCCATGAATAAGCACTGCTGTCGAGCGTCAGCCATGACCTTTGCCACGAGAAGCTCGCCACGGTAGGTGCTTGATACACATCTGTAGATGCAAACCGTCATCAAACGATGTACTTTTTTCAGGAATGAAAGCTTTTACAATGAGCCAATAGTCTGGGTCGTCTGTGTGTGTCATTATCATGGAGGGAAGACATTTGACAGCTCTGTGATTGTTGGTAATGTATTAAAGGTCCCATATCGTGCTCATTTTCAGGTTCATACTTGTATTTTGTGATTCTAATAGAACATGTTTACATGCTGTAATGTTCAAAAAACACATTGTTTTCCTCGTACTGTCTGCCTGAATATACCTGTATTCCCCCCATGTCTGAAACGCTCCGTTCTAGTGCATTTCAATGGAATTGCAACGGAATTGCGTTGCTAGGCAACATTTTGGGTCCATGTTTACTTCCTGTCAGCTGATGTTATTCACATACACTGCAACAGCAAATAAACTGGGACACATTTAGAATGTTCACGTTTAAAACAGCGTAATGGTCCAAATATTGTATATTTGTGACATCACAAATGGACATAAATCCTAACGGCTTGTTTCAAACGCGCAATTTCTGAGTACGGGCTGTGTGTATTTCTCCGTATGTTGAGCGTTTTGATAATTTAACATTATTTATATAGCACTTAAACCTGCTTTATAATATAAAAGACATAAAAATCTAAATTTTTACAATATGGGACCTTTAAAGCCAGTATTAAAATAAAAGGACAATTTTATTTAAATTTGCATTTGGAGGTCTCTGCTTCCTAACCTAGATAATGTTGTATGGGAAACATGTAAGCAGTATAGAAGAGATACAAGGCTTGTCTACAAGCCTCTAAGGCTCGTGTCTACACTGGACACGATTGTCAGTTGTCCATCTGACGTGTATTCGATTGAACAGAGGAAAAAAAGAATCAGTTGGACCTCAACCACATTTTTTTTTAAATGTAAACAAAGGTTTTGCTAACTGACATTCAAACACACACCTTCTACTATGATAATGTTCTGCTACCTACTCACTAGCTAACGGTCAAATACAATTTTTTAACATGATAATAAGGTGTTAACGCAAATTTGTTTTAATGCCACTAATTTCTTTAACATTAAGGCAACTTGCAACTTTTTTAGGTTGTAGCGGGCCGAGTTTTAAAGCTATAGTGAAGCTTGTCGGCAAGGAGGCTAAATAACGCTCCAAACCTTTACAGCTACATTTTGGGGAGGACAAACTGTCATGGCCATTTTCGAAGGGGTCCCTTGACCTCTGACCTCAAGGTATGTGAATGAAAATGGGTTCTCTGGGTACCCACGAGTCTCCCCTTTACAGACATGCCCACTTTATGATAATCACATGCAGTTTTGGGCAAGTCGTAGTAGGGATGTCACGAGAACCTGTACCAAGTCGATGCCAAAATTCTAAAAAACGTGACGGTACATTTGCATAAAGCAGCATATTTGTCCACTTCCATGTTGATAAGAGTATTAAATACTTGACAAATGTCTTTGCAAGGTACTTTTTTGAACAGATAAAAAAAATGTGCGATTAATCGTGATTAACAATGGACAATCGTGATTTATCGCTATTAAATATTTCAATCGATTGACAGCCCAAATTTAAATGTTTTACAGGAAGAGAAAATGGGAGGGAGTGTTATATAAAAAAAATATAGATTTTTTTTTTTTTTTACATGTATTTTATATATACCAGGAGAGACTGAACAAGTACAGGATTGCAGGATTAAAATTTGTAAAATGTTTTTTTTAATGTTTAATTGTCTCTTAAAGTGAGGGATGGTAATCATTAGAAACTAGCAAGAGTATGTAATATTTAAAAAAAAAAAAAAATGATCCAACCGAAAAACCCAGCCCAGTCTTGCCAACTGTTTTCCAATGAAAGTAGCAGCACCAGTTCCAAAAGTCGGCAACACTGACAGCCCGTCCCTTCAGGCCTCACTCCAAAGCCACTCCCCCAAAATTAAATTTATTAAAACATGGCTATTGTTAGTACTCACAGCTGTCAAGCTAGCAACTTTTTGAAGACTCCGGTGACACGCAATGAGTGCATGCAGTCAGGTACGTGAACAGACAGGCAGGTAGGCCATCCAATCATTTCATTCAGCCCGAATAAAATGATTGGATGGGTTTATTACAGTCTCTCGACAGCCACAGATATCAGATTTTTTTTTTCTTGGTTAGAGCATTTGATTTATTGATTGTCATCAGGATGTAATGCAAATTTCCACTAATATAACAAAAAGTTTTTTGAAGAGGATTTACAACCCTAGCTTTAATAACTTATTAATGTAACATGGATGGGCTTTTATATATTTTTATTTCCCAAAGTCACTGCCAAAAAACAAAGCACAAGGAGAAGTGAACTTGCCATGTCATTGATACTAATTTCTCATTTCTCACGGCTAATGGTTTCACTTCCATAGTATGTCTTTTTTTTCGGAACCAGACACTTCCTGTGGCCTCTAGAGCTGCATCAAGGAAGTTATTGGCTTCATTGTACCGACACATTAACACGTTTTAAAAACTGTTCTTTGGCTCTTGAGTTTTTACCAACACAAACCGTCTGTTGCTTCTTGTCTCGGCACTGTCACGTGAGAGATCGGAGATTAGGTCGGCGAGGGAATAAGAAACAGTTCCTGCTCTGGGATTTGGCAGCAGGGTAGCTACGTCGTGGTCAGTTATGAATCTTAACTGGTTTCAGGGGGTCATTGTTGAGGAATGATTACCAAGACAGAAGGTGGTAAGAGAGAAATATGATTTGTGTTTGATATCCCAGTGTAGGGACCTCACGAGACAAAGAGCCTTGGCCTACATGGGAAACCAGAGACCTGATCACAGCAGGAGACCTAACGGCCCAGTTTTTAAAATGTCGCATCTACATGTGAAATTTCATTTTGAACCCAAACAAGGACCCCCATTGGATGAGGCTAACAGGAAATGTGGGGTCTTTCCGGTGAAACGCCCACTATTCTCACAGGAGATGTAGGCACGCTCACCTGAATCTCAGCCTTTTCCACTGCGACTCACGTTGCTCCAGGAGGTACCCAACGCTGCGGCGTTCACCTAAAGACCGAGCCACATTTTCTGACCTCGCTGGACGAGTTAAGATAATGTTGTGTCCATCAAACTTTGATCCACATCCCTGCAGAAGGAAGACTACAGCCCGGCTTCACCAAGGAAGCCGAGGACAACCGTTCTTCATCAAAGGAAACGAGCGCACCGCCTTTTCCTTCATTTCTGGCTGCTTTCCCCTCCGCTGCCACACGGAGGTCCAGCCCGCCGTTCATCAGACGTCCAGACCACCATACCTATAGAAGGAAGACCCGGATCCGCGTCCTTCACCAAGGAAGAGACGATCGCCCCGCCGTCTTCACATCAGCTGCTTCCATCCGCTGCCACACGGAGAGCCAGCCCTGCCGTTCTTCCCCCGCTGACGAGCATCATAACGGCCCGTTATTGTCCGAGCCAGCGCGACGCCGCCGGACCAACTAACGACGATCTACTCCACTATCGCTCCGAAGAAGCGATTCAAGTAAGAGGCTTGTGTCTGGGCAGAGACTAGTGAGATTGTATATTCCAATAAGTTAATAACTATTGTTGATTTATCCTGAACGTACGGACCGCCGAGTCCGTCTGTTGCTTTGTTTATTTAACTTGCTTTGCTTGTTTATGTTGCTTTGTTTACTGTTGCTGACTGTCTGATTACTGTGTGCTCCTTGTGTTAGCTCCTGCCAAACGTGAAGATCTGTAGCTGTAGTTTATTATTAACAGACCAGTGCACGGCTGACTAACGAGCATCTGAGTAATAATAACCCAGCTAGTACATCTCTCGCGCGGCAGTTAGGATTCCTGCTGCTGCGGTGTTTACTGTTTTGACTGTGATACTGTTTTCAGGCGCTCCCCGCCTTTCTTTCCTCCACTTCTACCACACACAAACAAACACTTTGCCGACACGCGGGATCCCCGTCCCGTTCGTACGCAGTCGGTAATTTCCGTGGCGCTTCCGCCACCAGAGCACCTCCTCCCTCGTGACGTAACCACTTCCGTGGTGACGCCGCCTCGGGGTTTCCCTTGCTCCTCCCACACACGCACACACGTAGATACGCCTCCTCACGTTCCCACCTTACTGATCACGCGGGACTTTCACATCCCGTTTGGGCGTGGTCTGTAACGTTCGAGCAACTCCTCCCTCACGTGACGTAGCCACTTACGTGGTGACGCCACCGTGAGCTTCCCCTCTTGCTCCTCCTACACTCACACACACATAGACACGCCTCCTCACATAGGCTCACGCCATTACCTTACAGGACACGTGGGGGTCACACCCCCGTTCGTGCGTGATCTGTAACGTTCGAGCAACTCCTCCCTCACGTGACGTAGCCACTTACGTGGTGACGTCCACTTAGGGCGTCCTTTGCTCCTCCCACACCACACACACACATAGACACTCTTCCTTCACACCTCAACACATACACATTTGCATTCACACACACATCTCTCTCTCTTACACACACATCTCTCTCTCTCCCGCACACACATTTTCTTTTGCTTTTGTGTTTTGTTTAATTCTAGTTTAGTGCTTAGAGCTGCATTGTAGAATATCCATTTGTTTATTAAAAGTGTTGTTAATTAGTAATTACTGCTGTGATAAATATTGATTTAGATTAATGTTGTTAGAGTGTTTATTATTGATTAAGATCACTGTATGTAAATAAATGGTCTTATTTTAAATAGCAGTTGTCTGTGTTTATTGTGCATTCATATTGTAATAACGGCTGGTTATGAGAGTTAGTGCTCGGATTCACCCTTCGCTATTCACCTCCTAAGTGTAAAGTAGTGTTAAAATACTGGCCTTTGGAGGGAATATATCCCCTTATGAGACTGGATTAACGTTTGGTTATTGGTCCCTGATTCCAGGGTGGTGCCCCGTTCATTATTAATGTTGATTAATAATTCTTATTAATAATAATAATTCTATGAATATTATTTATTAAATTAGCTAATAACCAAACCTGTTCCATTTGTAAATCCCTTACAAATGGTGCCCCGTGTGAGGCTCTCTGATACCAGTTATTGCAATATTCATGTACAATAATCCAGAATAGTCACTTTTGATTTATTAATTTTTCAAAATTTTGAATTTTTTAAAAAAAATTTGATTTTTGAAAATTAATTTTCTTTTCAGGATTTGTCAAGCATATAATCAGTGTGGACTGATTAAGTGTGTATTAGTGGTTCGTTTTGTCTTATTTGTTTTTTTTGTGGAATCCCTAAGCCATTAACATAAGCTGTTACTGACTAAAGGTGCTAAAGTGACTCATTAACATCCAAAGGATTTGAGTAACACTTGAGCCTGATAGCTTTAACAAATCTAACACAGTTTTGTAATCCACAGGTCGAATCCTCTTACCTGTGCATTTTTTCATTCAGCAACATAGTATCAACTTTATATCTCAGGGTTATAGTTTACTAGCTCAGCCAAATGAGTAGTAACGACACCCGTGAGTCAGGAGCCGAGACTCCCCATG
Source organism: Sebastes umbrosus (assembly GCF_015220745.1). Taxonomy (NCBI): domain Eukaryota; kingdom Metazoa; phylum Chordata; class Actinopteri; order Perciformes; family Sebastidae; genus Sebastes; species Sebastes umbrosus. Next base: position 23,614,832 of record NC_051289.1, read on the forward strand.
AGTCCAGCGATCCATGCCTGCAGGATGCGGTCGCTGGCCTCCTCAAGCTCTCCCTCGAGGAGAAAGATTATCTTAATAGCTACAGTGCTAGCACTGTAGAAAGTAAGATAATAGAGCTGGTTGAGTTTATCAACCAGCCGACCGGGAAGCCACAGCGCACAGTCCCGGAGGTGCTTGGTCAATTAGTCTTGTTGTATGACCGCAAAGCGCAGCTGCAAGCTGCCGAGCACCAGGCGCAGCTCCAGGCTGCAGAGCGCGGTAATTCCAACCTACAAAGGGAGGTTCGGGATTACCGTTTCGAGGTCTCCCGAACACAGGAAGATCGTGCTCGGCTGCTGGAGGAGACTGACGCCGCGTATGCGCAGCTTCAGGCTGCCACGCAGGAAGCAGAGGCCAGAGTGAAGGAGGCACAGGCCAGGCAGGTAAGTACCGCTGCTAACCTGTTCTCCTTAGAATCACCTGACTCAGATACGGAGAACGTTTCTGCTGCTAATCCATCCAGCCAAACCCTTGGCTGGACCCCATCTAACCCCATCACTCGTGATGGTCACCGTGCCCAAGTAGCGGCCCGCCCGATGGACACAGGTTCACTGCCCTCCAGAAGTGTACCCCAATCCATCCAGAGCCGTGCTACTTTGCGGTTTGACCTATCACCACCTCTATTCCGGACAGGGGTAAGTTACTCACGAGAAGCGAGTGGTTTTAGATCCTCATACGCGGACGATCGCTCAACGTCACGTAGCTCGCGACCTAACCCCAACCGGACTCCGCCCCCTGCACGAAGGAGGAGCCATCGTCCTTCCCGCTTTGGTGACCCAAGCGACTACGGGTCTTCAGATGACTCGGACCGTGGTTACCCGCCCCGAAGTCATGGCCTGCGTACCCATCAGCTTGAGTCCCTGGCAAAGGACATTGAGCGCTTTGATCCCAGTAGTCGAGAGTCCAACATCGACGACTACCTCAGGGAGATCGAGCGCTGCCTTCTTGATCTACCTCACGCTTCGTCACGTGAGGAGCTAAAGCTTGTGTGGAAGACTACGGCTAGAAGCGTTCATGTCTTCATGGAATCCTTGGCACCACAAATCAGAGACCGCTATTCAGCCCTCTGTAATGCCCTACGAGAGGAGTATTCTCCATATACGGATCCAGCTTCTGCCACTCTCGGCGCTTTCGCAGTAATGCATAAAAAGCATGAGTCCCCGAGAGACTATTACAGACGCCTGAGAGCCGCTTACTTTCAGGGACGTAGCGCCCCGGGTCTGGAGGAAGAACAAACTTTCAAGTCCCTGTTCCTGCACAACCTCCACGAAAGTGTGCGTAATGATGTCACGATGTCCAGCAGGTCAAACAACCTCAGCATGCATGAGATCAGGAGGTATGCGCAGATGGCCTGGGAGACACAGACACGCCCTGTTAAGTGGCAAGAAGACGACGCCGCCCGTGTCCTGGGGATTCAGTCCTCTGAGAGCAATGACCTGGCACTCGAAGGCAACGAAATGCCTCGTGCTTGGGAAAATGCCAGGGTGACTTACCAGGGACGCCAACCACCTCGCCAGTATGGTAGCCAACCACCTCTCCAGCATGGTAACCAACAGAACCAAGGGGGTGGTAACCAAGGTTACTTCCACAATCAGGCCAGGCCATGGCAACCTGATACCTTCCAACCGAAGAGGTTTCAGTACGACCAAAACCCCAAGCAAAGAGGTAAGTATAATGATGCAGTCCCAAACCCCCCCAGAGGGGAGGGTTGGCAAGAAATGGAAAACATGATTCGAAAGTGTTTCAAGGAAGCGATGAGACAGTTTGGGACAGCCAGTCAACAACCAGCGCTGCCGGACACTCCAAAGAAGTCCGACGACAGCCCCCCACCAGTATGACATGGCCGGATCCCATTCTCTTCTACCACCAAAGTTTACGTCGTAAGCTGGAGAAGGGAACCAAAGGAGCCCACGTTGCTCCCTGGGACCGCCACACCGAACGTACCGCAACCTCCATTCTTGACCTCCTTGGCAACCTTGTCCGCAAGGATAATGCCACACACATATACACCTCAGTATTCATAAGGAGCTGTATCAGCACCCTTGATCCGCTTGACTCCGGTTTTGAACTAAACCTTATGTGTTCCAACACTTGGGTTCCATCACTCTTCCGGGGATGACTCTCGTGCATCCCATTTGCATCTGCACTCATGATGCAGAGCCCATGCTCATCGGTCAGACGGACAAGCCGCCGTCATCCAGGAGTCCAGAGGACCCCCACCGATGCTCATGCCTTTTCCAGAACCTGATCCAGGTTCTGATCTTTCCTTCTGGATCCACACGGACCAGATAACCTTAAGCCTTTTGCACTTCCAGGAGAGAGGGCAGCCTCCACACCCGAAAGGGGGGGGGGGCAGTCCCCACTCTCAGAGGAAGAGAACACACCCATGTACACCTTAGAACACCACCAACCATTGCCTACCACGATGACGACCCGTCTCTCTACCTCATTCCCAACCTGAACATGTGTGCCAAACAAAGGGCATACACTGGGTTTGCCCGAGCAACCCCTTTGTTCAAGATGTAACAAGCTACCTCCGCGGCCGGAGAGTGACACTCCCGGACAAAAGCGCCACGGTAGTATGACCATCAGGGATGAGACCACGGAGACACGGGTGGAACGGGCTGGCAATCGCTGGCTTGTGAGTACATCGGCCACCGAAGCCCTATTGTGTCATGACCGCCATGATACAGCCACTAAACTAACACTACCTAACCAGACAGTGTTTTTAACAATTCCATTGAGAGCTACAATATACATCGATGACATTGTCCTCCATCATCTCAACCCCGACAGACATGACGTGGAGATTGAGATCATGGACGCGTTCAGAGGTCACGACCTCACAATAGGCGACACCCTTCAACAGCAGCTTCTGGCTGAAGGGACTAAATTGGTTCAGTTCAGTCTCAAACCGACTGGACTTACCACCACATTTTCATCACATATGAATGGGTTATCGTCCTATCAAGATCATCCGATGAATTGGATAGCCCTGGTGCTTTTGCTTGGTGGTTGGATCATCACGGCCATCGCTGCACACAGCATGTACAAGTACATCCAGACACTACAGGCCAAACTAGATTAACTTCTGTTTGTGTCACCAAGCGTCATACATCAGCCATCAACCACACCTCTAACTGGCTCCACCCCTCTCAAGGAGTAAGTTGGTTAACCCTAACCCTAATTCTTTCCTCCCTCTCTGAGCAGCAAAGAATGTGATAAAATTGGTGTTTCCCTCAGGTTGAATGATGTATAAATGTAAAACAATGCAACAAGCTATAGATAAGTCATCTGCCCAGATACTAGAGCCTCTGTAAAACGTCATGCGCTGAACGGCATGGACTACTCCAACCCTTTCCCACTCAGGAATATGGACTGTAACCCTCAGGTTACCATCACCTACATGGACTGTTCGGCCCATTCATGCTCTAAAGACCGGGACCTGCGTCCCACTCTTCAGAACAAAGGGGGACTGTAGGGACCTCACGAGACAAAGAGCCTTGGCCTACATGGGAAACCAGAGACCTGATCACAGCAGGAGACCTAACGGCCCAGTTTTTAAAATGTCGCATCTACATGTGAAATTTCATTTTGAACCCAAACAAGGACCCCCATTGGATGAGGCTAACAGGAAATGTGGGGTCTTTCCGGTGAAACGCCCACTATTCTCACAGGAGATGTAGGCACGCTCACCTGAATCTCAGCCCTTTCCACTGCGACTCACGTTGCTCCAGGAGGTACCCAACGCTGCGGCGTTCACCTAAAGACCGAGCCACATTTTCTGACCTCGCTGGACGAGTTAAGATAATGTTGTGTCCATCAGACTTTGATCCACATCCCTGCAGAAGGAAGACTACAGCCCGGCTTCACCAAGGAAGCCGAGGACAACCGTTCTTCATCAAAGGAAACGAGCGCACCGCCTTTTCCTTCATTTCTGGCTGCTTTCCCCTCCGCTGCCACACGGAGGTCCAGCCCGCCGTTCATCAGACGTCCAGACCACCATACCTATAGAAGGAAGACCCGGATCCGCGTCCTTCACCAAGGAAGAGACGATCGCCCCGCCGTCTTCACATCAGCTGCTTCCATCCGCTGCCACACGGAGAGCCAGCCCTGCCGTTCTTCCCCCGCTGACGAGCATCATAACGGCCCGTTATTGTCCGAGCCAGCGCGACGCCGCCGGACCAACTAACGACGATCTACTCCACTATCGCTCCGAAGAAGCGATTCAAGTAAGAGGCTTGTGTCTGGGCAGAGACTAGTGAGATTGTATATTCCAATAAGTTAATAACTATTGTTGATTTATCCTGAACGTACGGACCGCCGAGTCCGTCTGTTGCTTTGTTTATTTAACTTGCTTTGCTTGTTTATGTTGCTTTGTTTACTGTTGCTGACTGTCTGATTACTGTGTGCTCCTTGTGTTAGCTCCTGCCAAACGTGAAGATCTGTAGCTGTAGTTTATTATTAACAGACCAGTGCACGGCTGACTAACGAGCATCTGAGTAATAATAACCCAGCTAGTACATCTCTCGCGCGGCAGTTAGGATTCCTGCTGCTGCGGTGTTTACTGTTTTGACTGTGATACTGTTTTCAGGCGCTCCCCGCCTTTCTTTCCTCCACTTCTACCACACACAAACAAACACTTTGCCGACACGCGGGATCCCCGTCCCGTTCGTACGCAGTCGGTAATTTCCGTGGCGCTTCCGCCACCAGAGCACCTCCTCCCTCGTGACGTAACCACTTCCGTGGTGACGCCGCCTCGGGGTTTCCCTTGCTCCTCCCACACACGCACACACGTAGATACGCCTCCTCACGTTCCCACCTTACTGATCACGCGGGACTTTCACATCCCGTTTGGGCGTGGTCTGTAACGTTCGAGCAACTCCTCCCTCACGTGACGTAGCCACTTACGTGGTGACGCCACCGTGAGCTTCCCCTCTTGCTCCTCCTACACTCACACACACATAGACACGCCTCCTCACATAGGCTCACGCCATTACCTTACAGGACACGTGGGGGTCACACCCCCGTTCGTGCGTGATCTGTAACGTTCGAGCAACTCCTCCCTCACGTGACGTAGCCACTTACGTGGTGACGTCCACTTAGGGCGTCCTTTGCTCCTCCCACACCACACACACACATAGACACTCTTCCTTCACACCTCAACACATACACATTTGCATTCACACACACATCTCTCTCTCTTACACACACATCTCTCTCTCTCCCGCACACACATTTTCTTTTGCTTTTGTGTTTTGTTTAATTCTAGTTTAGTGCTTAGAGCTGCATTGTAGGACATCCATTTGTTTATTAAAAGTGTTGTTAATTAGTAATTACTGCTGTGATAAAATATTGATTTAGATTAATGTTGTTAGAGTGTTTATTATTGATTAAGATCACTGTATGTAAATAAATGGTCTTATTTTAAATAGCAGTTGTCTGTGTTTATTGTGCATTCATATTGTAATAACGGCTGGTTATGAGAGTTAGTGCTCGGATTCACCCTTCGCTATTCACCTCCTAAGTGTAAAGTAGTGTTAAAATACTGGCCTTTGGAGGGAATATATCCCCTTATGAGACTGGATTAACGTTTGGTTATTGGTCCCTGATTCCAGGGTGGTGCCCCGTTCATTATTAATGTTGATTAATAATTCTTATTAATAATAATAATTCTATGAATATTATTTATTAAATTAGCTAATAACCAAACCTGTTCCATTTGTAAATCCCTTACACCAGTGTAGTGCAGTTTATTGTACCATACAGTAGCAATCTGTGGTGAGCTAAGCCTGAATGGAAGCAGTGGGCTTACCGCGGAGCTGCCTGGTGAAAAATCTACTAAAAGCCACTGAACCACGAGCCACAATGTCAGTATGTCCCACAGGTGGGAGCAATAACAGACGGAAGGTAAAAGACAGACACATTTCTACTAGTGTTTCTGACACTAACAGAAAATCATAGAGTGAAATGGGATGCCATATCTCCCCCAAATTCCAATGCGCATCCAAAAGGGAAAACAAGCCGGGTACTGGACAACGTCTCTTTTATTTCTTTCAGGGATAAAAAATCACGACGCAGTGTCAGAGGCTACACATGTTACACTTTATTTTTTGTTAATCCTGTCTTGTTGACAGAGAAAAGGAGATAACGGGGGAAAACAGGGCTGAGTAAATTGCTTGACTTGCCTGAATCAGGTGTGAAGGTTTGGACAATTTCAGATGTTTGGTGAAGCGGAAAATTCAAGGTTGCACAAACCTTTGGCAGTGATATCCCAGTGATTACTATTGTGCCTTTTGTCCCTCACTAGTGTGTTTACTCCATGTAGCCTAAGGTTCCTAATCGGAATCACACTGCAAAACACATTTCTGGTTAATAACAATCTTTGTAGGTATATGATTGCTTACTGAACCCTGTAGGAATATTCATGTTTTCATATCATAGCTTAGCAACTATAACTTAGGCATGGCAGGCCTGTCAAGCTTTGGGTGTCTCAACATGCTGGTGCATGGGGCTCTAATAAAAGCAATACTCTGTATCTGAGTTTAGAGGATGGTGTCTTTTTTATTACCTTTCCAAAACCAAAAACACAAAAGTATACGTACAAGGGATTAAACTGTTTATCTGCTCTAACATTAGCTTAAAGGTCCCATATTGTAAAAAGTGACATTTTCATGTCTTTTATAACATAAAGCAGGTTTAACTTCTATATAAATACTGTGAAGTACCGTAACGCTTAATCCACAGAGAAATACTCAGAAACTGAGATTTTGAAACAAGCTGTCAGGATTTCTGTCCATTTGTGATGTCACAAATCTACAATATTTAGACCATTTCACAGCTTTAAACGTAAACATTCTAAATGGGTCCCAGTTTATTTCCTGTTACAGTGGATGTGAATGACATCAGCTGACAGGAAGTAAACATGGACCCAAGATGTTGCCTAGCAATGCAATTCTGTTGCAAATCCGTTGAAATATACTAAAACAAAGTGTTTCAGACATAGGGTAAATACAGCTATATCCAACCAGATAGTATGAGGAAAATAAAGTTTTTTTTAAACATTAAAGCATGAAAACATGTTCTAGTAGAGACCCAAAATGCAAGTATGAACCTGAAAATGAGCATGATATGTCCCCTTTAAAAAATTAGCATTTCCAGCTAACTAGTGTACTACCTACAGTAGTGCCCTTCAGTATTATCTCCAAAGGCAGGGGCCATGTCATTAGCTAACTACTGTATATTATTATGTAGTGTTACAGGTTACATTAGAGCCTCAGCCAAACATGTGCAAGATAATGTCACAGTTGCCAACCTCCTCAGTTATTCCTCTCCCTCAAATCCCCTTTCTTCTATAAAAGTGAAGCATAATGTTTGTGTAGCCCCAGGGCAATTTGTTCTGCCCCTAAGTGCCATTGTGGCTGGTTTCCTGGTCTACTACCAGTTTCCTGGTGGTTCTGCTCAGAATAAATATGTTTTGGTTAATATTTACATGTTCAGTTCAATATACACATACAGTAATAGGTTGGTTGCAGTGTACTTGGTGAGCATGTGGTTTACTTTGAGTACAACTTATGTGGTTTAATTTTATTACATGTAATTGGTTGTTTATGTGTCATGTCACTTTACCTGGTTGTGATTGGCTGTGGGGCGGGACTAGCGAGGAGCATGTGATCAAGCCAGAGAAGTGAGGGAGCAGCGCAACAGAGAGGTTGGAGAGAAGCTAGTGGAACGAAAGTTATAGTGCTGTAAAAACTAGAGCCTAGGACTGCAAGCCAGTGAAACGCCGAATGTATACGTTGTGAGTAATTAAGTGGCTATCAACGCAGTAGCTGATATCGCGCCGTTAACCTTTCCAGCTAACTAGCCAAGCTAACTACCGCCGAAGGACACTCTGGACTGCCCAGAGAGCCTCCAGGTGACCTGGATAAAAGCCCGGTAGCTCCTCTGGCAACGCGGGAGAAAGAAGGTTTCACCCATCGGACTGCCGAGGTCAGCTATCAGCCTTTCTAGCTTTTTGCACTACTCTTGGAGGTGCAACATTAGGACTCTGTGATATAAACTCTGCTACGCTAACGTGAGTACTCAGCTTTTATTTGGCTGTTAGAGCGAAATGGTCTCAACTGTTCTTGGCCACCACGTTCCCAAACATCGACCAGGCCTGCAACGGGGTTGTTTTCATTAATGGTCCTTTTCTGTTTGCCGGCTTGTGTGTGTGTGTGTGAGAGAGTGTGTGTGCCCACCAGGTTATTTTTGGTGAAAGTAAAAGAAATCATAAGAGGTCATTGCATATCCTTTGGTACTGCTTTATGTTATTTTGGGCTAGACCATGTACATTAAAGGGTGACATATATGCTAGTGACCCCAGAAGGTTAAAGGAACATAGAAGATTGACTTGGGTTAATACTGACTTGTTTATCTCTGTGAAAGGCCAAAGTACTATTTTCTTGGTATACTATTATTGAGAGTATTGTGAACCTTTTTTATTTTACATTTTTTTGTTATCATTCCCTTTTATTTAATAAATTGGGTAAATTGTTGGGGACATATTTGTTATGTGATTTCTATTAGGTATAAACATAACCACAGTGCAGTCACATATAAGAAATAGGGAGGAAATAATTATGGGTTATTAAAATAAAGCAATAACAGGAATAAGGGTTTAACTAAAGCCAACCTGGGAATTAAGTTTTACGAACACAGGGCGCTACCTTTATAAAAAGGTGCAGAAAGCGCTACATTTGAAAATACAAACATAAAATCGAACCACTTTGTTACCTTTCCAAGAATGTTTTTCTATAGTAAGCATTTAAACAATTTGGGTTATGTTAAAACAAATGGAATTTTAATTTCATCAGTTTACAGTAATTCTCTACTATATAATCAACCCGATCTCATGGGAAGGCGTAGAAATTGCACGACTTTTCCGCGTGGCATGATTATGTATTTTAGTCTATTCACGTGTTATTTTATACGCCACAGGCTTAACGTGAAATGGCTTACCGTGAAAAGCGTGTGGTCGTGTTTAGGGCAACAAAACTACAGTAACGGCTGCAGTTAGGTTTAGGAAAAACATCATGGTCGGGCTTGAAATAGGTATGTAAACTAAGTAAAACAACAGTTTGGGACACCAAACACTACTCTCCAATACTGGTCTCTTGGTTGAATGTCCTGTGTTTGTTGGATCCTGTGTTTGTTGGATCCATCCACCTCTTCTCCCGTCCACCATAAGGAGTCTTTCTCACTTTTTATTCTACGTCACTAGCTCTGAGCATAGCATATTTACGCAGATGGATTTTGCATTGCAGTCAGTACAGACTACATGGTGTACACATGACAACGCCAAAAGCAACAAAGGCATTGTTATTGCACATGAAATGACTTACAAATTACTGTCTCATTCGGACGTAATTTGGTGAGACCGGGCTGGTATAATACCAGAATTAACTATCTGTAATATAGGAACATAGCTGAACCTTTCCATGTCTTCTACGGATCATCAGCTTGTGGGGATGCTGTCATATCATACATTTAACCATCATGTACATATTTAAGATCCTTTTACAGCCTTTGGTTTAAAAAGTAACCAACTGGAAACATTACACAGTCAGGTGGATACAGGGCTTTATACCAGCTCAGAAATGTTTAATGTTAGCAGGCATAGCAATAGAAACTAATGGGGCAGGAGCCCCTGAGTGAACGTTCAATTGTGACCTGTTAGGTAGTGATTCAGTTTCTTGCTTGAGGACACTTGGAGAGTTTAAACCAGGTAGTTGAATCCAGTAATGGTCTCTCTACCAATCATGCCACCTTCCTGCCTCAGTTACAAGTTTTCGGTAATAATGAAAGTCACGCTCTTACTGTTTGCTCTCATTACCTCCTGCCATTATTACTGTGTGTCTATGCTAATCATCAACTGATTTCTTTTTACTCTGATATGATGAAAGAACGTTCAATCACAGCCAATTTGATACCCTTGAAAAGTACATATTCTACCACTTCCTTAGTGAAATTGAAGCCACACTAATCAGAGACATGCCTAACACATTCCTGATAATGCACAGAGCAATGGGGCGAAAGATAAATTAGATTACCTCTGTAGCCGCATTGTCCAGACTGATTTATAATATAGGATTGTTTGACTCACACCGTACTGGGGAGCCACTTGAGCACGGATGAGATTTATTTGGTCACATTCAGTCTGAACCTGCACCGCAGACATTGTTCAACTGATTGTGCTGCAGCGATGCTATAGGAAAACACATTAAACACTTTCAATGTCAAGTCAAAGCTAAATAATGAGCATAATACTCTATATACACAGCATTGACCTACATCGTAATCTCAGTGCAAACACAATAATGATTACATTGTGATAAGCATCCTAGTGGACACATTAGGCAGTGTTGTTATTTTAGTGGATGGGAGTTCACGGCCCATTTATCAGCATGTTTGGTGTCTCTAGGTTATCTCGGACGGAGGAAAATGGCTCAGCGGAGCCAGAAAACGATATCATTAATTGGGTTTGTTGTTCTTGGGAGTTAGATAATCAAAAGAGTGAGGGCTCAGGTTCTGCTTGCGTTTGTGAGGCCTCGCCATCGATTTTCTGTTCTCGTTTTTTTGTTGTGAATTTGCTTCAGGAGCAGATTTTTGTTTTCATTTCCTGGCTGCAGAAGGGTGGCGTCTGCTGGCTATCCTGTAATTAATCTGGCTAATCAATGGCCGATGCCTTGGGCGCGTGTAAACACTCTCTTTCAGAATCACCTGTTGTCTTATAGAGGTGGTCATTTTCTGTGTTTCTGGGAGTAGGCGCGAGTATTTTTAGCCGTGACAAAAAACCCGGAGTGCATAAAATGTGTGTGTGTCGTCAGGCGCGTCGAGATAAGAGGAGCAGCGAGGTTTGTTGAAATTCAAATATGTGAAACTCATTTTGCAAAAATCACACACTTTGATACCAATTCCTGTTTGAGGACTGAAGATGAAGGTATTTCTGAGCTCCGTGATGAAAGTTGCCATATATCAAAGCCGTTACTATGGCGACACTCCATAACTCTCTTGCTTTGCATAACTGAGTCAGGATAAATTAGAAATCCAATTTGTATTGTTTGCCATGCTCAGAATAGATTACAAATGTATCAGCCAGTTGATGCTAATTCGGCTGGCAGCCCCGCGTTGTTCTGATGAGAAAGGAGAGGAGAGAGGGGGCGGTGTTTGGTGGTATGCGCACCGTTGTTTGTCATCATCTTTATTTACCTTGCAGCCACTCCACAGGCTGCGGGCATATGGCTTATGATAATTAGAGTCCGTATCGGGTCTCCGTCTCACCCTGAGTCATTCTCGCATCATCTGTGATCTAGCGCTCCCCCCTTTATTCACTTCACTTTCAGCATGCACTTCCAAATCAGATACTAGTTAGATCATTAGAATTAGCATTTAGCCCAAAGGTGAAAAATGAGTTTCTTTTCTTTGCCTGTTCTTATTTTTTCTTCCAACTCTACAGAGAGGCTGCGTAGGGAGGAGGTGTTGTGGATGTACTTTTTGTAATGTTAATTTCATATCCCGATGGAATCTGATACAGCAGTTTGATTATTCCTCTCCACATCAAGGACTCGCAGCTAGTGTGTCCTGATGTAGAGAGAAACCTCGCCATACATTGCATGATTTTTCAGGACAAAACATGTTTACCTTTTTTTACCTAGCACCAATACTCACATGACAGAATTATACATGGACTGTCTGGTTGTTTTATAGAAGCCCATTACTAAGGGGGAAAACCTCAGCGAGCTTCGTTAACTAGGGATTCCATCTCTAATCGGTGGCTACAATTCAGGCGCATTTCTGCCAACCAAAAATCTCTCCTTTCAGTTTCCAGCTGGTAAACAGAACACTGGTCTTTTTGGGGGAGAGGGACTTCACCGCCATCTCATTAAGCCCGGTGTGGCCCGGAATTCCCACACCTTGAACAGCAAAGGATATGTAGGATTATGGGAGACCTTTTTTAGACTGCAAGTATAAGTTGCTTAGGCACTTAAAGGTAATACCACGCCTCACTAGAACTGCAAAACATTCATAATTTTTTCTGTTTTTAAGGTCATAGGTCATGAATAGTGTGTAGTTTAAAGGAACATTTCGGCTAGTGCACTCATTTAATTTTTTTTCCAAGCTGAGATGTTCTTCACCATGAATGTGGGAACTATAGTTTATCTAATTATAAAGCAAGGAATCTCTGTCTGTCTGTGTGTGTCTTTCGCATATCTCGAGAACCGTTCATCCAATCTACTTCACACTTGGCGGGTCCATTGCTGGGGAGTGCGGTGTCGAAGTTGGTGCAATTTATATACGTGACACGTTCGGTGTTAATCAATTTTGAATAAACAAGCAATAATGCTCTGTGCAGCAGTGGGGATTCAGGGCTCATGCTTTGAGTCGAGCATGTCGTCCGCAGCGGGCACGTGTTCCGAATCGCCACACACTCGAACAGGCATGCCCCCCCCCCCCCCGACAACGCTTGCAATACTGGAAGCCAAGCAATCGGCCCGAACGGGCATTGCTCTAGTTTTGAGTCAATTCCACATATTCTGGTGCTGGAAAATCTCACCAGAGCACCAAAGCTGCTGCTGAAAATAGTCCTCAACAAATGCATTATTTATCCCTGTTTGAATAATGTTTACTAAAAAGACAGTGTGCAGCCTTTTTCAGGAAATTAACTAGCTTTTTTAAAGGACCAGTGTGTAACACTCGGAAGGCATTTAGTGGTGAGGTTGTAGATTGTTGGTGCCAAGCATGTAGAAAATCTACGGTGGCCGACGTAAAAACGCAAATGGCGTTATCCAGAGCTGTTGTAAGATTAGTGTAGGTCAGAAATAAATGCTGCAGCTCCTCAAGACCAACAGATGTTTCCAATGTCTGGATTCCTTGCTGCTGGAATGACATCGGGGGTTATTAACATTATCGACGCCGGCACAAGCAGGAAAAGTTCCCTATGTAGAAATAAACGGCTCATTCTTAGGTAACAAAAACACAATTCTCACTTTCAGGTGATTTATACACTAAAGAAAACATACTTATTAATAGTATATTCCATTTCTGCCAATAGATCCTCTTAAATGCTACACACTGGTCCTTTAAAAAATTAAAATAAAGATCTTCAATAGGAAGCAAGGGGTTTGAGCTTGTTGAGTGTCGGACACAATAGGGAAGTCAGAAGTATTTCGAAATGTACAAACTCATTGCTAGCTCTTTTCTTAGGATTTCTTGACAATAACAAAAATATCGGCTACTTCAATATTTATTGATAAAGACAAGCAAAGGGATAATAGCTCTGTTCAAAGTGAAGAAATATGCCTGCTAACAGCTCTAAAGCTAACTTTTTTACACCGTTGTTTTCACAGCAAACGACACCTTGACTGAGAGTTTATGATTTTTAAAGTTAATACATGCTATTTCTTGACAAATATGTTATTGAAAATATATTTTATCAATACAACTGAATGATGACTATCCTCTTGTGTGCCAAGAAATTAGAACTCTCTCATGCTACCACTTCTACTTGCCTTTGTAGACCAGAATAGCTTCTTTGTGTTGTCAATATTTAGCCTGTGCTGGCAGGGGTTTTTATACACACAAAGTGCCACTGGGCACTGGCATTAATATTTCATAAACAATCTTTTTCACTGCAGGTAGACATCTGTACTGTACAGCAATGAAATTATTCGGGTAAATGACTTGTATGACGTTAATCAAAATATAGAAACAACCTTCTATTTGCCCAGCCAGCCATGAGCTATTGCCAGCACTTGTTTGGAGTTTTTTTTAAACTGTGACCTTTCTGTACACCATAAAAGCTGATTCCAAAAATTGCAAGGTTTCAAATCACTCTCTTAGTGCAGAGAAAAAACTCCACAGCCACCTTGTCCCGAGGCCAAAGCTCCTTCTGTGCGTCACACAACAGGTCCTCTCTCTGGAAAAACCACCAAAGAGTTGTTAGGAACCTGCTATCACAGCAACTTGTGCCCTGCGGTCTGCTGTCTGGTCACATAAAAACATCAGGGAAGCTGTGGATGAGCTTCTGGACAGGCGCCAGGCTGAGACAGGAAGCAGCGTTTTCCTTGGTTTAGACCATAAGCCATCGACCTCTGAGGTTTCCTTCCTTTTCTTCGTTAGTCTCTTGGTCTATCTCCCTGTCGTCTTCTCTGAAGCTCTGTTTGCTTCTCTCTCCTTCTTCTTTTTGTGTCTCTGTGACCTTTCTACTGCAGACATTTAAGGTTTTATCTCAACCAATGCGACCAGGCCTGACAACAACATGTTGACTCTCTCTTTTCATAGAAGTCCAGAATGGTTATTTTTAGATAAGGCACGACTCGCCACATGAATTGGTAAATGGGTTTAGCCGAGATCCAATTAGGACATGGGATTGCACGCTAATTGGAAATTACGAAACCTAGTACAAGTGCTGGCTCCAGAAGCCTGTCTGAGCATGTGCCACTCTGCTCAAGTGGGATTTCATAAGCATCGTATCTGGGTTTTTCATTTTTGATGCTATATTAGGGGGAGCAGCCAGACCCTTTTGTAATAGATTGGAATTTAAACCACATATGAAAACAATTCAGAGTGAGCCACATATACAGAAAGTCATGACAATCACATGGAATTGTAGTCTTAATGATATTTCCAGAATAAAACTGTTTCCTGTCTACTGTAGTTTTCCTTTAGTTGGGCTGCGTGGACCAGGATCTCAATACACTTTGACAAACAATTTTTATTTAATCAAAGCAACTTCACAAATGCTAAAAAATTAACTATAGTGACAAACTAGAAACAATTGTTAAAGGAGAAGATGCTAAAAAACATACTGCCAGCATGTCTAATCAAAACCAGTATTGTTTCCTCTTAGAGCAGCTCAGAAGTAGGGCTGTGTATTGGCAAGAATCTGGCGATACAATACGTATCACGATACAGGGGTAACAATTCAATTTATATATATATATATATATATATATATCTCAAACCTAATTTCAGGAAAACTGTCATCGTACGACTACACACCACCATGTGTATACAGTCTGAGTAAAAAAAGGAAATTTCTAATATGGGGACTAACATCATTACATATGAATATAATTTGGCTAATAGGATCCACAACAGTCTCAGCTTTCCAGACATACCCAATATATACAAATCTAGGACGGTTTAGGGGCAAAGGGGAGACTCGTGGGTACCCATAGAACCCATTTTCATTAGCATACCGTATATTGAGGTCCGAGGTCAAGGGACCCCTTTGAAAATGGATATGCCAGTTTTTCTGCACCAAAATTTAGCATTAATTTGGAGCGCTGTTTGGCCTCCTTCGCGACAAGCCAGCATGAGATAGTTGGTACCAATGGATTTCTTAGGTTTTTCGAGTACTTTCACTCTAGCTATAAAACCGAGCCCAATACAACCTCTGAAACACAGAACAGCGGGCCGGGATCAGATTTTTAGGGGTTAATTAACAATCAATACAGTGTTTTGGAGAATCAATCACAGTATCGCTAAACATCATATCATGATACTCATATTTTCTTACACCCCAACTCAGAAGTGACTTCAGTAATCTTAGCTGTCCTTGCTGTTTCAGGCTTCACACTCAGGTCCTGCTTGTCTCAGTGATCAGTTGTCTATGTGAAAGCCAGCATGAGCTGAGGAAAAGAAGGTAATTTTAAGGGGGATCCCCCAATCCTGGATGTCTCAGGTCAGAGTGTGAATAAGTTGCAGGGGAGGCCCAACTATATTGTGTGAGGTAGATCTGAAGGAAATGCTTCCATTTCAAAGACAATTTTAAAGTCCGTATGATTTATACGAGCACTATAGCCTCCCTGCTCCCTTTAACCACAGCACTGTGTTTTCTTCCCTCTCCCTAATGACATCTTTCTGAGGAGGAAAAAAAAATTGTCCAGCGTTAATCTCTGTGCCATATGGGTGGACTGATAGATGCTGCGATGCTAAGTGGCTCGCTCAAACCGTGCTGGCACAAAATAATTATAATTTATGAGGCCAAACCTTCCGATTCATCACAGACCGTGCCTTCTCAGGCAGCCGCGACACATCATTACGGGGTATCGCCTTTCCCTCCCATCGGCTTCCTAATCCAATAGAGGAGTGGTTTTAGCCAAACCTACCTCTACACACACGCTATTGTCTTTGGCAATGCTTTGTTGTAATGGCTTTGACCCGCCGAGCAGCCGTCAGGATGTAGACTGAGGGGCTGGTAATGAAGGTTTATGTGACATGGTGAAGACGTCAGTCAGTCGCCATTAGGACATCCTTATGGCACCACTGCTATGGCCTAGTGGGGGAGAGCTTCCTGTGCTGTTAGGACTTAAGTAGAAGTGAGTAAACAGCATATAAACATTTCATAGTTCATTACACTGTGTTTTTCAGGTGAATATTTTTCAGACTTTCAAGCCTCAGATCCCTCTAATACAGAAGTAGTTCTCATTTTTCACACAGATTCCCAGCCAATTTGCAGCTAAATCAGTTCCAATTTAAAAAGTAGTTCAAAAACCATAAAATTAGATGGACAATATTTCATCCCGCATTATCACAACAAAGTGTAACGGCGGTCTTTTTGCCTGACAACAATACGAAACATATTAACAAAGACAGGAATCTCATTTCATTTGATGAAATGTGCTTTTGTTACCAATTATTCCGCATTCTTACACCACTAAAGGTGTATTGAGTAAACTTTGATCATTTCAAACCTTCATCTTTGTCTAATAGGACAATTAGAATGAAACTGGAAAGTGACTGTCTTCATTATACAAGAATGAATCCACTAGCTGATTAGTGCTGGGTGCTAACCGAAAAGCTGCTAGAATAACAACATTGATTTGTGATTCTTTTTTTTGGCCTCAGAGTGCCATTTTTGCTCCAAAGACAGCATGGTGCCAAAACGTAAGTTTTGAAGGCCAGAAATCTCTGCAGCTGGAAAAGTATTTATATAGTCATTGGTATCGATCAATCAGACCCTAATATTGTACTCTGTTATGGTCATTTTGTGTTAAAAGACAGTAAAAATTGTATTATTGCCACTTCAATTACTGCAGACTATTAAACATATTGGGAATCGTCATTGTGCTGTCAAGACATTAGGACTGTCAGTCGATTCAAATATTTCATTGCGATTAATTGCATGATTGTCCATAGTTAATATCAAATTAATTTCAAATTAATTGCACCTTTATTTTATCTGTTCAAAATGTGCTTAAAGCGAGATTTGTCATGTATTTAATACTCTTATCAACATGGGAGTGGGCAAATATGCTTGCTTTATTCAAATGTACGTATATAATTATTATTGGAAATTAATTAACAACACAAAACAATGACAAATATTGCCCAGAAACCCTCACATGCACTGAATTTAGCATTAAAATATGCTCAAATCATAACATGGCAAACTGCAGCCCAACAGGCAACAACAGCTGTCAGTGTGTCAGTGTGCTGACTTGACTATGACTTGCCCCAAAACTGCGTGTGATTATCATAAAGCGGGCATGTCTGTAAAGGGGAGACTCGTGGGTACCCATAGAACCCATTTTCATTCACATATCTTGAGGTCAGAGGTCAAGGGACCCCTTTGAAAATGATCATGCCAGTTTTTCCTCACCAAAAGTTTGGAGCATTATTTAGCTTTATTTGCTACAAGCTATTACATGGTTTGTACCAATGGATTCCCTAGGTTTTCTAACTTTCTACCTTTAAAACAGAGCTTGCCACAACCTAAAAATCACAAATTACATTAATGCGTTAAAGAAATTAGTGGCGTTAAAACAAATTTGTGTTATTATTGTGTTTACTTTGACAGCCCTAAAAGCTGTAGTTTCAACTGAAGTGTATGGTCAGGAACTCCAACTCCAACTGAATATAGCAGGACAAGCAGAGGGCGCGTCAACACTCTTGTATTCAAAAGTCACTGTATAGCAAGCCAGCCGCTGTCACGTCGGAAGAGTGCAGGTGCTCTGAAGTGTTGGAGGACAGAGTCTGCACTTGTTTGCCACTCCGACCAGCTTCCGAGCAGGTGCCCAGACAGAAATAGCATCAGTTGGCAGGATATGTATGTCATGTACCAACCTGCTAACCTCCTAACCCAGCAGGGTGATGCCAGGGGGAGTTCTAAAAGCCTTCCTCTGACTCCACCTCTGCGTGACCTCCGTCTTCTGTCACCCGTCCAAATAAGCTAAGAGGCTTTGGTGTTTTCACAGAGAAGGAGGGAGGGTTCACATGGAAGTCTTTGATTTTTTTGCAAGTATTTCAACTTTCTTGTGGATTTACTTTTATGTCTTTATCATGCGGGCAGACAGAATAGGTTTGAGAGCAAAGCCATCGGCATGCAATCGAAAAATGTTTGTGAATTCAAAAGTTTTCATTGTGAATCCACATGTTTTGTTTGTGAATCCAAATGTTTTTTTTTGTGAATTCAAAAGTTTTGTTTGTGAATCCAAAAGTATTGTTTTTGAATCCAGAGGTTTTGTTTGCAAATCCACACGTTTTGTTTGTGAATCCAATTTTTTTTTGTGAATTCAAAAGTTTTGTTTGTGAATCCAAAAGTATTGTTTTTGAATCCAGAGGTTTTGTTTGCAAATCCACACGTTTTGTTTGTGAATCCAATTTTTTTTTTTGTGAATTCAAAAATCTTGTTTGTGAATCCAAAAGCTTTGTTTTTTAACCCAAAAGTTTGTTTGTGAATCCAAAAATTGTGTTTGTGGATCCAAAAGTTTTGTTTGTGAATCAAATTTTTTTTTTTGTCAATCCAAAAGTATTGTTTTTGAATCCAGAAGTTTTGTGTCCGAATCAAGAGGTTTTGTTTGCAAATCCACACGTTTTGTTTGTCAATCCAAATGTTTTTTTTGTGAATTCAAAAGTTTTGTTTGTGAATCCAAAAGTATTGTTTTTGAATCCAGAGGTTTTGTTTGCAAATCCACACGTTTTGTTTGTGAATCCAAATGTTTTTTTTGTGAATTCAAAAATCTTGTTTGTGAATCCAAAAGTTTTGTTTTTGAACCCAAAAGTTTTTTTTTTTTAATCCAGAAGTTTTGTTTGCTAATCCACACGTTTTGTTTGTGAATCCAAAAGTTTTGTTTGTGGATCCAAAGGTATTGTTTGTGAATTCAAAAATTTTGTTTGCGAATCCAAAAGTTTTGTTTGTGGATCCAAAAGTTTTGTTTGCTGTTGAGCTGAATTTTGTGGGCTGGGCATACGCTGTTAGATGTAAGACACGTCTCTATTGGCAGGTCTCAATCCGCGTGACTGCTTGGCAACATCCACTGTCAGTAAACGAGAGAGAGGGAGTTTTGAAGTCCATGTAGAAGACAGAGCGGGACCGGAAAAGACAGAAAATGAATGAGCTTAATTTAATTAAACAAAACTTCCATCTTAGTAATGACTATATTATGTTTGAACTGATGCATGTAGATCGCTCTTGTTTAACGATCTGTGATATTGTAATAGGTTAAAAGAAAAATACAAATGACCTTTTGTCAGCCTGTAGCTGCTAATTTAACTCAATTAGCTAGTCTTTCGCTAACGTCATGGGTATGTTACGTGCCCAGGATGCTATTTGTGTTCAATCTAATAATAATTTGTTATATTTACGATGTGCTGTGCGTTTACTATCAGCGGATGTCACCAAGCTGTCACTCTGATCGAGACCGGCCAATAGAGACGTGTCTTTCAGCGTAGTTCCCGCCCACGAGATTCAACTCAACGGCAAACTTTTAGATTGGCAAACAAAAGTTGTGGATTTGCAAACGAGACTTTTGGATTTGCGTTAATACATTTTTAATCACAATTTTATTTTGCTTGCAATAAAACAAATTTGATTACAGTGTGGAACGTTTTGTATTCTGTTTGATTGGATAATAAAGACACAAAAGGAACTCAATACTTTCTCCCTTTCCCTTGTTGCACATTTGAACCGCTGCAGTCCCTAAATACAAAACTCCAGAGTGAGACATTGTCTTACAGGATAGCGGCTGACGACAAAAAATCAAACAGCATTACAATGTGTTCAAACCCAGTAGGCTTCAGATAGCTCAGACATGGTGCCGGTATTACATTTCATATCAAATCGTGTTAATCTTCTCTGAATATCTGAAACCTGTTGTCCTTTTGTAGGGTGCTGGATTCACATTAGTTATAGCATGTATGTTTCTGCCCAGCTGACACTGCATCGAAACCTTATTATCTCAATTCCCATCGTGCACTATATGGAAAACAGGCAGCCGAGGCAAGAAAAAAAAAGTGAAGGAGCTTGAAAAAAACCCCCACTGCATCTCAACCGCTCGTGTGTGTCCAATCCTGAGTCCCCTCTCCGCTTGATTATGTGCAAAAGCTCACTTTCATATTGAAATCAGACTTCATTTTAAGCAAGGGTGGTGGTTGGGGTGGGGGGGCATGGGGTCGGGGGCCCGTCACAAACTGTGTTTGTAAAAAGGGCAATTGCATCAATTTGATTGAAGACCTGTTGAGAATGCTGAAGGCTTCAAGCATTCAGTGTGCGGGCCGGTTTTACGCATCAGTACTTCTTGTATTGCTTCCCTCCGCTGTGTTTTTAGCGTTGATTACATGTCAACTCGCCCCCCCCCCCCCCCCCCCCCCCCCTAACTAAACGTCAGAAAAAGGGATGAACCCAGACATCCGCCCTCCATTTTGGCTCCAAGTTGATGTGCTCTGGCTAATCTTCCTGAAGGACAGAAGGGGTCAGCGGAGATGAACCGTGAACCGCCTCCGCCCCGTCCCACAGCGCCGCATGAAATGGGGGCCTCTCCCTTTTTGGCATGGCGGCTGTATTTCCATGTTAGGGAGCACCTGTCTCCATGGTGCGTTTATGAGGCACTGCACAGCTGTTTGAGAGGTTCCAACACACACACACACACACACACACACACACACACACGTTTTCTATATGATTCATGCCTCTCCCCTCACGTCCCCTCCTCCTCCCCCCTTTAACAGGGATCCCACTTTACCTTCCATCACCAGCATCGCTGCTACGGCCTTTTAAATGGAATCAAACACTCACTAACCTTCTCTTTCACCAATAAACCCAGATATAGACCTCATTTTCTGTGCTCGCTCTTTCCCCTCCTGTTCTGCCGGATAACTTTGGGTGACATTTTCAACCTGCAGTTAACTGAGTGAGCAGAGTCATGTTCACATGTAGGACAAGACCGGGTTAGAGGTGGAACTTTGGTTAGCTGAGTCTGACCTGGGGAAGACGAGGATAATTGTCTCCTCAGGTTGGTGACATTATGGTCCTTTCAACATGAGCTCTTCCATACTCTTATCTAGGGGAGGAGAGGGGATGTATTGAATATTAAAACTAGGGCTGTCAATCGATTCAAATATTTAATCGCAATTAATTGCATGATTGTCCATAATTAATCACCATTAATCACATATTTTGTTATCTGTTCAAAATGTACCTTAAAGTGAGATTTGTCAAATATTTAATACTCTTATGAATATGGGAGTGGGCAAATATGCTGCTTTATGCAAATGTATGTATATATTAATTATTGGCAATCAATTAACAACACAAAACAATGACAAATATTGCCCAGAAACCCTCACAGGTACTATATTTAGCATAAAAAATATGCTCAAATCATAACATGGCAAACTGCAGCCCAACAGGCAACAACAGCTGTCAATGTGTCAGTGTGCTGACTTGACTATGACTTGCCCCAAACTGCATGTGATTATCATAAAGTGGGCATGTCTGTAAAGGGGAGACTCGTGGGTACCCATAGAACCCATTTTCATTCACATATCTGGAGGTCAGAGGTCAAGGGAACCATTTGAAAATGACCATGCCAGTTTTTCTTCGCCAAAATTTAGCGCAAGTTTGGAGCGTTATTTAACCTCCTTCACGACAAGCTACTATGGACTATGGTTGGTACCGATGGATTCCTTAGGTGTTCTAGTTTCATATAATGCCAGTATCTTCACTCTAGCTTCACTGAGCCCGCTGCAGCCAGAAATTGTAAGTTGAGTTAATGTGTTAAATAAATGAGTTGCTTTAAAATGAATTTGCGTTATTGCGTTAACTTTGACAGCCCTAATTAAAACTATTAAAGTAAAGCACTTTCTAAAGTGGTGACACCACAAAACCCCACAAATTGACTGCTAAGAGGACATGAGAAAAGTGCTTAAAAAGGTTAAATTGTTAGAACTTTTAATTTCTTCCCCGACTCTGTTATCCAACCTATTGTCCAGTCCACATGTACCTTTTTTAGAAAAATAGCCATTAAAGCAAAATTGTCCAAAGCTCTCAAGCATTCAGGCTGGGGCATATTCACAGTTATTATTCCATGAATTTCACATGTCAGTTTTTGAATGATGACTAAAAACCTACATGTAACTGGTCATGGTCATGTACGCTATCAAACCTTAGAAAGGATTTTTATAATTGTTGAAAACAAAATAGCCATTTCCACCGTCTTACCGTTGTCATTAGATTGCATTATGAATAATGGAAACACAGGACGTAACCAAAAGAACAAAAGGCACTTTGTTTTTACCTTTGAGAAATGTATGCCTGGCCCAATTACAGAAGCTGTCCAAGCCTTGGCTGTACTATTGTGATCAACAATTACTTACCTCCACCCCCTCCATCTCACCCCCCTCTTGGTGCGTCCTCTCTCAGCTGTTTGAAGCTAATAGAAATTAGTTACCTTGGCAATATGGGGCCCACCCTGCTTCGGTCCGAGCCCTAGACAAATGAAGACTGATTGCATTTAGAAGTAACATTGGTTATGATTTAAACTCCTTCATTTAATGGTTCTTTCCATTTTTAGCCATTGGTCCCTGTTTACTTCCTCCATCTTTTTCCATCTACTTGTACTGTAGGTACCTTCTCAGGGTTATATATTGATGGGGCTGCGTTGTTATGGCTGCATGGTTTACTCCGTCTCATCTTGGAAATAGGCCTCATCAGAGATTTGATGAGAGCATACTAATAGGACAGATGTTTGAAGGGAAAATCAATAGAGCTTAGCTATTAGGAGGTAGAGGGATAAAAGGACATAATGGCTGAAATAGCTTGAGTGCATGGAATCAGGCAACTCTTGTGTATGATTGGATGCACACTTTTCTCAAAAACAGTTTTTCTTCCAAAAAAGATTTTTACATTTTTTACTCTGCATCATTTTTGACTCTGCATCAATTCATTCATTCCAGCTGATGTATTGCAGCAGTGCTTTATTCTTTAACTTTTATCCTAGAAACTGTAGAGACCAGAGTCCCTTTAGAAAACCTCTCATTTTACTGCAGCAGGGTCTGACAGTCTGCCCTGCTCAGTCCTGGTTCTGGTTCTCCCGTGCCTCCCTTCCCTCCAGTGGGCCTAGTAATACGGCCTCCAGCAGCATAGTGTCGGTGTTGGCACCCTGGCCGGGGGAGGAGCCACTGCTGCCGGACGCGGAGCTCTCCACCTCCTGCCGGAGCTCTCCTCCTCCCGCCAGTGCGCCAACTGCCGGTAGAGCGCGGCAGCAAAGCTGGATCTTGGTCTGTCCGTGGTTTGAGCTGAAGGAATTTCTGGTGAACCTGGATGATTTCGTCTGATTTCGCCAGAATTGGACGCGGTGGCACAGATGACAAGCATTAAGAATAACTATATAGAAATAACCAGTCTTCTCGCTAATGGTCTCTTATGTGGATCATATAGAGGCATTAGCATCACATTGAGACTGTTTCATAACCTGTTAAAAGTTCTTCACAGTAACTTTAAATTGAAATAAGTTTCTGTGAAAAAAACCCAATTCAGTACAATCTTATTTTCAGATTTGGCATCGGTGTCTGCAGACGCCCGATGTGCAGCTGAGCCAAAAAGGCCAAATCAGGCGGTGTGCGAATCAACAGGTGCCTTTGCCTGATTCATAACCAGATAACAGCATAGAACATGTGAAAGGATACTGCTCAAGATTTACTGTTTGGGATTAGCAAGCGGTAATCTTTTGGAACCAGATTCAGACACAAAAAAAGAAAAGTCACAAAAGTAACAGAGACGAGAGAGAAAGAGAGATCACAACAGATGATTACTTTACCTCCTCATGAGCAGTACAGCATTCACCTTTCTCTACCAATCCTTTCCAAATATTACAGTCATACGATTGTACCCAACATAGACATAACATTTCTGAACAAACGGGCTTTTTGATAAGCAGGCTTTTTTAATTTTAGCTCATTTGTTCAATTCCAATTCATGTAATTGAATCAACCCAGGGTGCCATCGAGGAAGACGGGATGTGCCCGGGGAGCACGAATTGACTGGCTGAGTGAGCTGGGATATCAAAATTTTGTCCTAATTTGAACCATAATATTAGTCTGTTTCAAGTATAGAAGCTAGCTTTAGAACATGGAGGAGTGAATCCTTTGCTTAAGTGCCTGAAATTACAATATAAATATAATTTATATAATTATAGAGTTTGGGTTACACCAAAAGCCCCACGAACAAAATCTAGTATTGCTATTCACTGTGTAGACTTGCGTAAAAGCATATATTCCGATTTTAAGATGTTAGCTTCTAGTATTGGTAGGCTATCGAAGGTGGAGGGGGTGGGGTGGGGATTCCTTTACCTTATTCTTAAATTGATTTGGATACTGCAAATGAAAATGGTCCACATGGAGCAACACCTGGTCTGGTTGCCTTCAGTGCCTTTACAAAATCACTTTTATGACCGACAAAACAAAAAAAAATCCTCAAAACTAAACAACAAACAACAAATGCTGAGTTATGTTTGTGATGGCATTCCAAAAAAACACATAAACGTGGTTTATGATCTTATGTCCCTATAAGCCGGACATGTTGTCAGTGCTTCCAAAACTGTTAAGACTGCATATGATTGTTATAAAACTGATGCCACCAGATCTAAGTGATCTAAGGTTGGTTTAGTTCAGGAAAAGATCACGGTTGGGGTTAATGAAGCTACTTGCTTATATGGTTGGGCGATATGTTAAAATTTTCCAACTGGCGCATCCCCCTTCCCCGCGGCATAGTTTCAACTGGGAGATCATCTATTCTAGTGGTGGAACATCGCAAAACACACCTTCACATTCAAATTCGACAGAAACAAAATAAAACTCACCAAACTAGTCTTTCAATCAATCACCAACTCCGGTTTGGTTGAAATAAACCCTCATTTCACTGAATTAGATGTGAAAATATGCTGGCTTTTCAAGGTATTTCTCCCCGCTGTATCTCTCTCTGGCCTCTGAGCAGTTGATGAGCGGCTCTCGTTAAATTAGCAAAAATAAAATGACAAACATCACCTAAAAAATTACCCACAAAAAATAGTGATGTGCTCAGCCAATTGAAGATAGCTGATATATTGGTCCAATCGCCCAACCCTACATGCTTAAGGCCTTTACACACAGCCAGCAGTTTTTTTCAGTGCGATTAATTCACAATATATTTTTTCTAACTGTTATTTTTGTTATGAGTACTTTAACACAGAACACGATTATAACACAGCGGAAAAGCATTGAACTTTTTTTTCCATAACAAGGGCGAATTTTCTGAGCTTTCACTCTGATATCAACCGATTGTCACGTTGTTCGGAACGGGTTGAGTTGTTCCATAAATGTATTTTTGAAACAACACAAAGGCTCCGTAGTCCGAACCAAGACTGCAAATTGTCCTACTCCTCTGAGCCTTGACAAAGGCATCGCAGACCAGATCCACTCCTTTCGTTCTTACCTTTCACAATAAAAGCCCTAGACATATAATATTCGTAGGTGAGTATTTTGCATTTTTGTGTCGTTTATTCGTCACGCCCCTGGTGTGTAAAGGCCTTCAATGTTAGGGAAAAATTGTGGTCATGGTTAAAAAACAAAAAAACAATGTTAGTAGGACACAAGACAGTAACAGCAGTCTCCATCCTGTTGGACTGTTGGTAGTGAACATAAACTGCAGTTTTGGTACCCCAACCATCTCTGTAAGTCTTTTTGGTGCAGTATAGCAATGTAAATCTATACATGCTGCTGAACTTACTGTAAATGTCATCTCACTGCTTTTGATTCAAACATTCTTTCTTTGCAACAGAGTGGACTCCTCACTGCGTCCACATCGGAACAAAATAATAACTCTTTCTCCTTACTTGCTCGGCGGGAAGCTGCCTTTTATATTTTAATGGCCCTGAATGTACTGAATATGGAGGCTAATTCTGTTGCAGTGATTGGAGTTAGCTCTTTTAAGGTCACTTGTGGGCTGGAGAGAGCAGTGCCTGTGCTGCTTTCAAGTGTCCCTTCTGATTAGAAGCCCAAGAGCAAGTGCAATTTCAGAGTCCTCACTGCGAATTTGAACAAAATTCCATTTTACCGAAATGATGCCGCAAATGAATAAGACACTCGAGCCATTTCCTCCCTTTCTTCTTGCATAGAGGTAATTTTGTCATTTTTGGAAATTCTTGAAATTATGCACAGGACTAAATGAAGTGGGAGGTGGGAAGCAAGGATAAATCCCAAAGTAAATCAGCTTATTCTATTCTCATAAAACCAGGGGGAAATGCTTGTTGGTATTTGGTCTCACTGCCACTCTCTTTCAAAGAGTCATCTCATTTTGTGATTACTTTTTTTTGGTTTCATTAAGGTAGCGCTTTTAACATTCTGATTTCAAGGTTGAATGTTGTCACGTAGCGAAGTCAGATTAAATGGCCAAATAGATCAGCAGTTTCATGATGAATGGCGTAAAACTGTTAAAAAAATGCAGCTAAAAAAATTCTTTCTACCACCCAAAATAACAAAACTTACAAAAAATTGTTAGTCTTGTTTCCAAAGTCAGCCCGTTTTTGCTGAATGGAATATGTACTGATTACTGCTACACATTAAAATCCATAAAAAATGAACTAAACGCACCAATTGAAAGCCCATAATTGCATATTATTATGCCTGCAGCAAATACACACACATTTTCTCCTTTCTTCTCTCACATCGTATTGTGTTTCCCTTTGTTCACCTCCATCTCTCACATCCTGAGCGATCGTGGACCTTGGGATATCCAGTCCCCCTTCTAGAATCCCACCCAGCCCCCCCCAAACCCTTTGATAATATCAGCTAGCGCTAGTAACATCTCGCTAACATACTCGGTCATTAACATTTTCCATTCAGAGAGCCTGTCAGAGCCCATTAGACTTGTGTCAGAAGACCTGAGAGCATCGGGGGAAGGTACCTGGTGTCTGGTGTCAGACCCGTCAACTCAAACCGACCCCCCCCAATCCGCTTCCCGTCTTAATAAATGCAGACAACCTGAGCTCCGAGTACCCAAATCAATGGAGCATGGCAAGGTCAACATTCAGACAGCTACTTCCAGTTACAAACTGGAGGAAGGGGTTTATGAGCGATTGGGTGACGGGTGGAGGAGGAGAGGCTGCTAACAGCCTCCACTTCACCTATCACCACCTTGATGTACAGGGTCATAGTGCAGCGATATGATGAGGTCGGTCAAGTAGTGCATTATTCAAACAATGGAGTTCCAAGGTTGCTTTCAATTGGCCCAATCCCGTGTCTACATGGTAGGCTTTGATATTGATTTTGCTCATTCTTTAGAAATTGTGTTAATTTTGTTAGACTCAAAGAGAAATTCTGGTTTCATGAGACCTGTGTCTTATTTTTGTTGTAGTCATCAAGATTATTGCTGAGACTCGGGAATGGCGTGACCACTAGAAAGTCAGGAAAGATGCATGAGAAGCCATACAATCATACATGTTTTTAACAATTCTTCAGGATAGCCAAACATATTAGGAATAGAATACAAAGGCAAGTGGTAATAGTGCTACCTAATAGGGCTGTGTATCATTCAAAAATGACGATGCAGGTTGATTACATCTATCTTTTTTCAATAACTGTTGACTTTTGGGCTTTAGGATGCTCTGGAGTTATGGGAAATGTTTGGATGACATGAGTCTGAAACAATCCTACGCAGCCGCCAGACGCAATACACAGATACATTATGGTCGGGCTGAGCAAAATTGGAGCGGGATGGAGCGGGAGATAACTTTTTTTAAATATCCACTCTGCGCGCCATCCAAAATCCTTCTGCTCATGCTCCCCCCTCGCTCGTGCTCCAAATAGTAATTTTTTTTTCTAGATCTGGTCATAAAAATGATCCATGGCAGGTATTGTTTGACTGGAGAAGTTTCGATACTAAGCGGTACCAGGTTATTTCAGTCGATACCTCGAGTACCGATACCCAGCCCTGCTCACATATTTCTGCCCCATATTCAGATGGCCCCCCAGATGATATGATGGCAGTCTCCTCATCTCATAATAGGATGCAGGCATAATGTTGTGCTTATAAATATGGTTTAGACATTGAATATGAAAATGTTGTATTTGAAAGGCTAAACGGCAACAAATATGGATGGAAGCAGGATATTTTGTTGTGTGAAAACATTGATTTAGTGAATTTTAGAAATGATTACATCTAACTTTTTTCAATAACTTATGATTTTTGGTCCTTACAACGCTCTGGAATTATTAGAAATGTTTGTTGTAAAGTGGTGTAACTTGGATTTACCCAATTGCCTTAGCTGTGCGTGTACAGTTTTTCTGTGCAATGAAGGATTATCACAAGCACTTTGGTGCGCTCTCTTTCATTTGTTTTCCCTAATGTTCCCTAATCTCAGCAATTACTTTTGTTCATACAATGTCATCATAACGGGGAGAAATGCCAAAGTAACAATATATAACAAATATGTTATATATTATTATTTTCCTTTTAAATATGTCAATTCAACATTTTATTTTAAACAAAAATCAACTAATTTGTGGCTCACACATGTTCTAGTAAATTTTCCATATGTTCCTCAGTGTCGAGAAATTCAAGCTGCGGTATGCAACTTTAGTTTGCATGTATGCATATTAGGGCTGCCAATTGAAAATGAAATAAAAATATTTAATAGCACAATATAATAATAATTGATTGCATGATTGTCGATAGTTAATCGCGATTAATCGCCAATTAATTACAAATTAATAGCACATTTTGTATTTGTTCAAAATGTACCTTAAAGAAAGATTTCTCAAGTATTTAATACTCTTATCGACATGGAAGTATTAGTAGAACATATCTTGAGTTGAAAGTTTGGAGCGTTATTTAGCCTCCTTCCCGACAAGCTAGTATGACATGGTTGGTACCACTGGATTCTTTAGATTTTGTAGTCTCACATGCTGTTGCGTTTATGCGTTAAAGACATTAGTGGCATTATATAACACGTTATTATTGCGTTATCTTTTACAGCCATAATGCTTGTGCAAGAAAAGAGAAATCAAAACCAAGTGTAGATGAATGGGCAGTGTGAGTGTGGCACACCTGAGACCCCATCCTCTGCCTCTATATTCTCTGTCTACCTGCATTTTCCATGGGCAAGGTCTCAACTGTCATTTACTGGGAGGTGGTGAAAGGCAGTTGGACGCTCCTTTCTTTGGCTGCGACCTCTTTTTGTTTCCCCCAGTTGAAGCAGCTGAATACTCTGGGATGTGCTCCATGATACTACAGAGCACACTGCCCCGAGGAAAGAGCATTATCATTCATTCTTGCATCATTCAGCGTGCATTTCCCGAATATGTAAAAAAGGGAAATTGCGGCGCCCAGAGAACGGCCTCTTGCAGCGGTGAAGGCCTGTGTAGTCATTTGTCTGCTATATATGGAAACGTGATGGAAAAACATACAATGGCACATTGGAACATCTCATCATTTCAGCTTTCCTGCTTGCAAAAAAAAAAAATATCCACCACAATACAAGCAGCATTGTGCGCCCTGACAAAAGATGAAAGGCGTTTCTTTGCGCTCAGAGGAGGCAACACAAGGCAGGGGTATCAATAGCACGCTATAATAGGCAGCGCTCTATTTCCTCACTGTTTAGACACCTCAAGTCACTCATGCAAATTGGCAATCGCCACAGTCAATGCTCTCGCACAGAGGGGGACGGGTGCACCTTTTTTTACCCATGTGGGTTTATTTGTCAAACACGATGATATATTTTTCAAAGGGAGTCAAATGGAAGGGTTTGTAAAAATGTTTGTGTGCAGGCTGATTTGAAGTGAAATGCGTTTCCTTGGATAGCCAGTGGGATTGCTTTGATGCCTGACATGTTATTGTGCTGCATGTAGGTTACAAAAAAAGCTGTTCCAGAGGCTCAATCTGAAAAGTGTGAAGATATAACCCATATGGATTCCGGGATGTTGCATATGGAGGTGGCCTTATTGCATGCACTGACAGCTTACACACACATCATGGGACGCGTGACTGGGACTTTATTTATAAATTAACAGTACAGCATTGAAAGTTGGGAGGCAAATTATTTATCAGTACGGAGACACGCTGCAAAAACTAGGACTTTGCGTCCCACGACTGTGGCTGTCAACACGGCATTTTAATATGCATGGCATCTCATGAACTCATCCGGTGTCGCAACTGTTGTTTGAATTCTCTGCTTTTGTTTATTTGGGACTTTCAATCAAATGAAGATGGAGGGAGGAGGTGGGGGGGGGAGGAAAAATAACAAATGAGAACAAGCGAGACGGCGAGAGATAAAGACTGAGGGACGGAGAGATGATAAACATGCAGAGAGTCTACGCGGCGACTGCGAGATGACCGTGGGAATGGCAGCTGTGGCAGCGGAATAAATTTGAATGCTGATCTCGGTTAATAGATAACTTTGTGAACCGGAGCACCTGGCCCCAGTGCAATCCGGTGTCATGGCGAGCCTGTTGCTGATTATTCACTAACCTTCCCGTCAAATGAATAGGTCTCCTACTTCTGCAATGCAACACGCTGCAACTGGTGGTGGGAATAGATGGAAGCATTAATATTCTGTAGACAAACACAGGCCAGGGCTAATTGAAAGATCCCACTCTAACTGAATTTACAACACCGTGTCCTATGGGATACGGAATGGTCTCGGACTAAAATCAAATATGGTGGATAACAAGAGTACAGAGCTAAATTAAAGAATGAAAGAATGTATGCAGAAAGAGAAATGATATTTGCTTCAGAGCAGGACTCTGAAAGCGTATGTTAGTGGCAGGAAGTTCATAAAGCATTGAGCTACATAATGTGGCTGGGTATCGTTTAAAAAATTATGATGGAAGTACCAATACCAGTACCCATAAAGTGATACTTCATTCGATACTCATCATGTGAATGTAAGGTGCATGTCCCCCCCACTGGCTAGCCCACGGAGCTGTTCGTTCCCAAGCTCAGAGCCCACTCCAGACCGCTCGCTCCAAAAAAGAAACAAGCTGCGTTGTTGTGTTTTGTTTTTATTTTGTTGTATTTTCATTAGGACTGTACCAAATGTCTTTTTTTTTTCATTTTACATTCAAAGCTTCTATCGAGGTTTTTGGATGAAGCTTTGAATGTCTGTCATTTGTGATGAGATCATCCTAAAGAAAATGTCCTCAAACAAAATTCTTAAGTGATTTCAAGTGAGTCTTTTTTATGAAGTCAACTCTCTTGAATGAAGGGATTCATCAGATTAAGTGAGTTTTTCTTTTTTATGATTCTCTTTAATAAATATAACTCATCAGTTTTGTTTGATTCCTGCTAGACCGCTACGTTAATACAGGGGCGCTCTTTGTGTGCGGTGAGTGGGACAACAAACCATTTTATTACCGCAGTGAAAGTGTTGTTATTGAACTGTTGACATTTTGACGCTCTGTAGTTATTGGAAATATTTGGATCACACGAGTCTGACACAATCCTACGCAGCCGCCATATGCAATAAACAGATACATTATGGTCCGGCTTACTCAGACATGCTTCGAACTCATGGTGTGAGCGGTACCGGAGCAAAATTCGAGCGAGATGGAAATGAGGCGACGCACCAACTTTTATTAAAAATCCGATCTGCGCTCCATCCAAAATCCTTCTGCTCATGCTCCCCGTCAATGCAAGTGTGTCCTTTATGTTTGGCGAGTGGGAAAACAAACCGCATTGAAAATGTTGCTTTTGAAAGGCTAAACGCCAACAAATATGGACAGAAGCACAATATTTCGTCAGATTAAAAACAGGTTGTAAATTTTGTAAATGATTACATCTATCTTTTTTTTCCATAACTGTTGACTTTTGGAATTCACAACGCTATGGAGTTATTGGAAATGCTTGGATCACACAAGTCTGAAACACATTGTCGGGCTTGCTTGGGCATTCTTCGAACCGAGGAGAAATTGGAGCTTGAGATAACTTTAAAAAAAAAAAAAAATCATTCTGCACATGCTCCCTGCTCGCTCACGCTCCAAATAGTCTTTTTTTTTCTAGATCTGGGCATAATAAGGATTGATTGCAGGTGTTGTTGGACTGGAGAGTTTCGATACTACTTGGTACTGGGTTATTTCGGTATCGAGTACCGATACCTAGTCGTAGCTACATTGTTCTGCCCCTGATTCAGATGATGACATAATAGGGTGTAGTAATGTCATGCTTACAATTCTGGGTTAGGCATTAACTATGTAAACACGCCCCTAGCTCACACTTAAACGTGCCACTCCCCAGTCGTTGCGTCTCCCTTTTGCCCGATCCTATATTGACTCCACCTAATCTCTGTTTGATTTTCCCCTTTCTTCTTCCTCTTGATCATATTCCCAGTGAGCTCTGTCGCTTTCCCCGGGCCGTGACTCTTGCTCTCGGGGCAAACTGTGCCCCCCGCTAGGGAGGATGACGACCAGAGGCCTTCCTATCATTAAACTCATTTCCCCTAAAAAACAACAGGGTGCACTAACGAGAAATTCTAATTAATATTCTAATTATTTTTATAATTGCCTGTGCCAAGTGATTATGTGCGGGGCCAATCCTTAATTCTGCCTCAGCTACACAGATTGGCGATACGAGCTAAAGTTCATATTCTCGGTGTTCTCTTCGACATGTTGAACTATCAAGTGTAATTAGAAAGCCCCTTTGATGATAAATAATGCCCTCAATACTCATTTAGCTTAAGTCTACACAACGTTCTACCTCATCATGCCTGAGGTCATGGAAAAGTAAATGGGGGAAGTGTTAAAGGGATTGAGTTGTTTTTGTATTCATTTAAGGTAATGATCAGGGATGTTTAAAGGGTTGGTTCACCCAAATTAAAAGAGAACATCTCATTTACCTCTAATGTTATCCAGCCTTGCAGATAGCTTTATTAGAATGACTTTATGTGGGCAGATTATGTCTCTTAGATATCTGCCACCACCCTGATACAATAGAAAAAAATTCAACAGCCACTGTTATTTCTTTCATTAAAATTAATATATAAGTATGTATAATTGTTCATAATGAGGTCTCTGGATTGTCCAAAGTAACTTGGACATTGTTTCTGGAAAGACACGTTGCACACTTTTAAGTCATTTCCATTCTCATAAAAGATTTGCCAAGCCGATTTTTTTTAATCATGCTTTTTTTATTATTTCCTTATAAAAAAGACCACAACAAATAAATATTTACATATAACAGATAGTAATTATCAATTGAAAAACAAACTATTCAAAAACAAAGAGAAAAAAAACTAATAATAATATTAATAAACATAAATGAATAAATAAATATTATAAAATAAAAATACAATACATATTTTTAATTTATGAATCAAAATAAATAGTAGAAATTTAATGATACCTGATGTGAATGTAAAAAATTTATGTAATAGTAATGATAATGATAATAATAAATAAATAAATAAAATAAATTGACACACCAGATTTCCAGCCCCCGTGGTCCCGCCATCCGCACAGGATAGATACAGTGTACATACTGTGTGTTTAAGGCACATTTACAAAAGAGTAAATAAAACAGAATATAAAATGCCAAGCAGATTCTTTTTTTTAATATTTTGAATCATGCACTGTTTACCTCAATGTTTGCTAGCTGACAGTGTCCTTCTTCATTTCCTTTGTTTGTGCATTATTACATTTCTTTGCATGTTTTATGTGCCGCCGACTGCTGATCCGCAGCAGGAATGTGCACCGCATCTCTACGTCACAACTCCTAAAAACATTACTCCGTAGCGCTATTAGTGGCCAATTAAGATTAGTTCTAGTCAGATCCAAAGCATTTAAACTAAAGACGGAAACATACTTCTCCATGCTGCACCTCTAGGCATAATGTGCATGGGGTTTGTTCAAAGATGTTTGCATAGCTGTTTCTTGTATATTTGTACAGTCTTTCAGTTTCACTTTTACATGTTATTTTTTTCATTTTGGACCTGCCCCTGGACAGGAGCTGGATCATGTAATGTTGAGATTTGGGAGGTCATCTACATGTATCTTCAAACAACCTTTATTTCAGCCTAATGCGACAGGCTTGCATCAGTAACATGGTATTAACTTTGAAAAATATTCTGATATAAACTATCAAATCAAAACAATATCTTAAAGCACACTACTCCATATGTAAAGTATCAACATAATGCTGTTGCACCTAAGGAAGTGGGTGCAAATACATCAATAAATTACCAATGTGCCAACGCGGCATGTTGCACTAATGATCTGTGTTTCTGCTTATGTGCATGTGTTTTACTGTGTGAGTGTGTGTATGTGTGTATGTGTGCGGTGCCATATAGAAGATGCTTTATCTGTTGCCATGCATGTGTGACTGCTGATAAGACCCACACTTATGTAGCCTTGGGGGACTTTGTAGAAACACTTAAATGTGTTATAACCAGCCTTAACTAAATATGATGAATTTTGCCTAAAGAGAAATGCTGCATGACCACATTATCCACATGTACAGCAATATGTCGTCTGTGGGTAGGCCCGTCTTGTTTGGAACAAATGGTAGTGTTTAGTTGCCAGCCAGGCTGCGGGTGAATCACTGACAGCCAGAGCAGGGGTCCTGCCTTTTCTCTCTCGGAGTCATGTAAGGCTTCCTACCAGGCAGCGCGACCATAAATGTCTTCTGGGCGTGGGCTGCTGGGAGATCAGCGGCAGATGAGGCCTTTGACCAATTCATCTGGGCATGGAAGGCGCACAGAGGAGACATCCTCGATGCTCCCCTCTGGGAGAACATCATGGCTAGGCGTGGATATGGCGAGAGCTGCGGCGATCAGACACACGGCTCCCTCTGAGGAAATCAGATGAGATCAAAGTGATGGAGAATATTTTGATGGACCGTTTCCTCGAGGAGTTGTAGCATCACCCTCATAGTGACTGCTAGATTAGTTTATGCTCTCAATCCTGAGATGTAAAGATTAACCACTAGCGATTCTGGGCCGATACCGATACCGATGTTTTTGTTTATTTTGGTTTTGCTGTTATTTATTCCCCTTTTGTGCGAGGGAAACAAAGAGCAGGGGTCTCACTTATAACCGTTGCGTACGCACAAAACAGGGCCTGAAATGTGCGTACGCCACTTCCCACGCAACAGTTGTGATTTATTAAAACAAACTTGACAGGAGAATGTGCGCACCGGTACGGAAACTTTGACTCATGCGTACGCAACGTTATGGAGGCGGGAGATTGGCGACACAGATGGTGAGGTGGTGAATTGAAGCCAGACTGTAGACATTAAATGTGAGAGTCATCATTATACGTATATAATGATGTCTCTCACACATTTAACTTCACTTCATACTTATATCCACTTTATCATAAACATTTAAACCAGCAGTGTTATTTGTTCTAGTGAGCCATAGCTATTCCATCAGCACCTTACAAATGTAAAAGATATAAACCAACTCAAATCTCAAATCAAATTCCGCTCATATCTCATCAGCACTGTCTCACCATCATTGAATGTGGGCGAAATATGAGGCGGATCCATGTGCGCACATTTCCAGGTGGACTGTGGCCTGCAGGTGTGCGTACGCACAGTTTTATAAGTCAGATTTTTTTTTTGTCGCACGCCATTTTCGGCTTTTGTGCGCACGTACATTTTTAGTGTGGATCCTACGCACTGTTTTATAAATGAGACCCCTGTTCATTATAAAAAAAAATAACTGAGCTGTTTGAACGTCATTCAGCCTTTGAATGAGCACACATTCAATCATACAAATTTGTGAAACAACTTTTAATATAACCGTCTTGCACATGGAAAATATTATAATAACTGCTTCAAAAACCTTTTCAGCTGCTATACAACTACCTACTCAAAGAGAAGTATGTTTCAGTACTCACACAGCCCTGGAAATTATTAGTTCTGTGAAACATAAATTAAATGTATATGTAAAACATGAGCAGTGATTCCAACGCATAGATTTTAATTGCTCTGCTGGCTCTTACTTACTTGCTCATATATTAACATGTTTTACTGCTTAATTTTTTCGCTGATCTTTCTCCGAGACGGTGTAATACTCCCACACGGCCAAATTTTTCTTTTACTTTTATTTGTAAAGTTGAGTCGAGCCAGCCGGTGCCTTCTTCTCCGAATCAGCAGCTGGTTACTGTTGTCTGAGACCACAAATAACCAACACCAACCTTTAGCCGGCGCAAAAATGATTCAACCCAACAGGTAAACATCGGCTTTGTTGACTGCTGTCAGCAAATCAGATGACATTCGCCGATGGCAGTCAACAAGGCAAATATCGGCCGGTACCGATGTTCGGCCGATAAATCGGTGCATCCCTATCAATCACCCTTTGTGGAAATTTAAGTTGCATTTCCACTTGTTTTTACATGCAGACAGACAAATCTGGTCATGTGATATAAACTGTATATGTGTGCATAATTTTGCGCTTGCTTAATGTGATTTTACACTACTGCAATTTGACTAAGCTCCGGCCAGACCCGTGCGCTCCATTTGTCAACAAGCAGTGGTAAAAAATGGAACAGTGGAGATGAACACATTTAACTTTCCGGCCATGGTAATTCCACCCAGGGTCGACTCCGGCTATCTGCTTTTTCCCGTGAGCCACAAACATTCCTCGCAGAATTTCCCTCTTAATACTCTTATTTTCCCCATTTCTGTTTTTTTCTTCTTCTCTCTCCAAACATTCCTGCGCATTTATCTGGGGACCGTGTGTCTTGTTTGTTGGAGGCACAAACTGTTTTGCATTCGCTAACATACACAGAGCATAAATATTGGATTAAGTAAACAAATCCGAGGGGCTCACTTCTGAATGATATCGGCGAGTCGGCCTTTGGAGCCGGCAGGAATGCCACGGTCGCAGTCTTTAAGAGACTCCACACATGAAAAGAGTAGGGAGAGGGGGGAGAAAGGGAGAGGGGAGAAAAGGAAAGGGAGAGAGGGAGAGAGAGAGAGTCAAATGGCAGTTTAATCCTCCCCGAGTGTTATCTCGCAGGTGTTTTGCAGACTGTGCTCTCTTTGGAAACTTTGAAATCGGGCCAGGCTTTCATGTGCAGGATAAGGTAGAGAGTCTGTGCCTGGCTGTTTGTGGCCAATAAACATCAACTCAACAGTGCAGGACTCTAGCTCACAACTCCACTTAACATGTTATTCCCCCAAGCTCCTTGTTAGGCAGTGGGCCATGTTGTTAACTTAAAAACAATCCCAGCAGTTTCCTTCGCTTTGTTCCTCTTGGAGTAAAACTGAAAGGGGGGAAAAAAAAAAATTAAAATGACATCCTCCAATAGAGCTTCCTCAAAACAGGTAATCACAATTAACGCTGAAAGCTGCAAAGAGTTCTCTAACATCATTTGAATCGATGTCATTTTTACCTTCAACAATTAGCGTCCCACAACACTCATAAGGATATGGAGTTATATTTCTCCGGCTTATTCACGCAAATGTTCCTGACTTCATTAGAATTGAACCCTGCACATGGATTTCCTCCCTAGAAAATTAGCCGGATTGTAAAAGCATGAGATGAGAGCAGACCCGCTTGCCCCCCCCTACAGGCATCCAGTATCAGGTGTCGCTGGGCTTTAATGGCCCAGTACATCACCAGGGCTCCGGTGGCGGCGGATGGCCTGCTAGCGTTGGCTTCCCCAAGAGAATGTGCTGTTTTATTGGCCTCCTCAGCGCTGAGCTGTCCCCTGTGCCCGTGTAATACAGCAGCCAGCGTCAACGAGGGGAAAGGCCCCCCCTCCCTGATTAATCGGCAGTGTATGTTTCTCAACGCTAGCTTAGCGCTCGTGTTCCATATTTTTCTAATGGTTATGGGCACAGTCATTTAGAGTGCTGCTGAGGGAGCCATCATTCAGGATGTTGCGTGGCTGAAGTGGACCCAGGCAGAGAGCTCCACAGAGCAGAAGCGTGCGGGTATGAGAGCATGTCTGGCAAGAAGAGGAAGATGGATGAGGACAGGAAAAACAGATGCATGTATGAAGTGCGTGTCCTCGTTTGTTTCACATCCAAAAATAGTAAGTTGTCTTTCAACGGCGTGACGTGGCGTACCCTGGGAGGCAGCCACCCCACCCACCTTCTGTTGCGAGAGAGCCTAAGTGACGTTTAGCACCTCTCACCAGGTAACGGCTAAGTCATTCTGACAACAGCGTGGGGGCACACATTAGATCCGAGGGAGAGGACCATTCAGAGCACTCGACTCCCTGTAGCTCGGCATTATGGGAAACGGACACGGGGGCCAAATGAGACAGGCCATGGTGAGCAGCGTTTTTTTTTTTTTTTTTTTCATTACGTTAGAAATCCCACAGAGCCTGGCAAACTCCAGTGTCTCAACATAATGCCCAAATTCAATGTGGCATTTCATAACCGCGCTCTCTTCACGGTACTGTAACTGTGCCGGTTCTGGTGGAGGGAGCAGCTCTCCGTCTGGGAGGCTGGGGGAGTTCTACATATTAATCAGCGCTTTGAAGATGATGTTTTCTGGATAATATGCAGGCGATGCACCAGTGACATTGCGAGCAACAATTTGTGGGAATGTCAACGTTAATGTCGTCATATTAAAAACCAAAGGCCCAGTCGCACCAGCAGTTAAAAACTAAAGTTTGCAGCTAAATCGATTCCAAGGATTGCAAGGGCGAAGCAAATCCATGCAAACCTTTGTGCTTTCGTGTTCAACTTTGACAGGTGAAACTCATGCTGTTGACCAATAGCAAACCTCCTTGACAGTGCTGACGTTTCAGGCAATGGACAGCCAGAGATTCCAAAACAGGAAGAGCTAACGTAGCTTATAAACTGTGTTGTACAATCCACTTTTATTTAACTTTTTCTGGGAAAGTATGATTGCTCCACGAAAAAAAAACATGTATTACTTCTCTATACATACTATATTCCTGTTTACACCTCTGTGTACATATACTGTATACATATGTGTTGCTTCTCTATACATACTATATTCCTGTTTACACCTCTGTGTACATATACTGTATACATATGTGTTGCTTCTCTATACATACTATATTCCTGTTTACACCTCTGTGTACATATACTGTATACATATGTGTTGCTTCTCTATACATACTGCATTCCTGTTTACACCTCTGTGTACATATATTACTTCTCATGCATATACATACTACTACATACTACAGTCATCAACTAAATTCCAAATTTACATTTACATTACTATTTTGTATTTACTTGTGTTTATATTCAAGCCCTATACTTTTATCATTTTGCTTTTACTTTTTTACTTTTACTTACTTTTACTACCCTTTTATATATATATACACATTTTATGAGCATTGCTGAAGGAACCTGAAGCCAGAGATTTCCATGGCCAATGACTGCTTTGCTGGAATTGACAAGTGACAAATAAATAACTTTGTCCTTGAAGCCCACAGGAACAGTGATGGACTGTGAGGCAAATTTTTGTGTATTGACACACACACACAGTATTGCAACTTCAGCGATGCACACTTCAGAAGTTGTAGCTCTTCGTATGGTCAGAATTTGGTCCATTTGGTAAAAAATATAATTTAATATGATATAATATAAAATATATAGTAATTTAATTATTTTATCCCAGTCATGTGTGTGAGGAGTAACTTTGAGAGGAATAAATGGGGTGCCATCTTGGAAAGCAATCTTGATACATCAATGATTGTTTCCGAGTACCAGTAGCACGTTCCCAGCTGCCTAGTGTTTTGGTGGTTAGCCCACCAGCTACAGTAGCTATTTCTTTCTTTGTTTACTTTATGAACAGGATATGTGCAGTACATACAAAGTGTGTGCAAACAATACACCTGTATGGTATGACCCAGGCTTGCCTCGGTAGTCGGTGTTACCGGTGTTAAACGGTGGCCGAGCACACACCGATACATTACGTACCCATCGTCGTTTTGCTTTTTTTTTTTAGTTCATTTTGACGTATAAGCGCCGTGTTATCAATACAAAGTCGGACGACAGATACTTCAAACTGACCGTGAATGCATCTGCTCCATAAGAGTTTCAGCTCAGAGTAGCAGGTGTCGTATTTCACACACACGGGATAAGACGAGACGAGAGAGAGTTAACAGACAAGACGATGGGAAACGAAAAGCAAAAGCGCTTATTTGGTAATATTTCAGATTTAAACCCAATGCTATAACGGAACCATAACGTTAATGAGGCCATGGCCGTGCGGAGGATGGAGTGGTCACAGCCGGTGTGGGGTGGAAACCGGTGGCCACGCGGCGAAAGCTGGACCGGAGAGGCCAGACACACAGCCTCCCGACGTTAAGGATCAGAGTCAGCGCGCTACACATATTGAGCATCGTCTTTTCTTGTAAAATATCCGGTGTAATCGGTAATACCGGTGTTGTCACGAATTTATTAACCGGTGGGAAAATTTCCTCACCATCACATCCCTAGTATGACCATGCCTTAAGGACTGAGCATTTTGCACCTAAACAATGCGAATGGATTAATAAAGTCATGTTTATTAGAGTAAATTATACCAGAACTTAATTATCAATCAGCATACAGAGACAAAGAAAAAAAGACATGCAGTATATAGACAGACATTAAAAGATATCATAATTGGATATCGTTGAAGCCAGGAGCAAGATAAGAAAAAGTCTGAATGAATAAGATTGAGGGAGGTGAGTGACAGACAGCCGAGCGGGGCTTGTACCGTACTGTATGTGATAAAAAATAATAACATTTGAACTGAGCAAAAAGGGCAGATTTGACATTTCAGCGGTGTAAGGGGCAATGGTTGTACACCCTGGAGCCCAAACCCACCCGCTTCACCAGTCCTCACAATCTCACCTTCCATCACTGAAAGCAGGTTTATACATCTCCCCACTGCCACCTTATTCCATTTCTTTACTCCTTACTCACATCAGCAGCAGAGTCAATAGAATCGCAAAAACATTGGATCCATCCAAGCAGAAAATGTGCTCCGAACACGGCCCCGCTTTGGCCAGCGGTGACGCCGGGGCGCTGCTTTGTGAGAGGTTATCAGCCGGAGCAGAGATGGCCACGGTTTGAGGCCTGTTGGTCATCCTGGAGAGCTCAGAGGGCCGG
The DNA here is from genome assembly GCF_015220745.1 of Sebastes umbrosus. NCBI lineage: Eukaryota > Metazoa > Chordata > Actinopteri > Perciformes > Sebastidae > Sebastes > Sebastes umbrosus. Next base: position 23,656,197 of record NC_051289.1, read on the forward strand.
GTAGAGAAAACGTGGCTGATGGATATCTTTAAATTATATCTGGGAGATGGCACCTTTGGCTGCCTCAATGAATGTTAAAAACCTTACTGCTGCTGTCCAGTAACAATGAACACTTTTCAATACTCATTTCTCTTCACAGTTTTTTTTAACAGTTAACAGGTGTCTGTTTTTATTTATCAGTGGCATTGTCTATTGGTTGGTCAGTCCACCACTGTGGACTAGACTGAAATATCTTGAATTATTATTAAATGGACTGCCATGAAATTTTGTACAGACATTGGTTTTCCCCAGAGGATGAATCAACTTTGGCGATCCCCTGATGTTTTTTCTGTCGCCATCATCAAATACCTGCAAAACTAATGACGGTCAGCCTCAGCTGTACTTTGTGTTTCGTGATAATTAGTAAATGGTTGAATGCTAGCTCAAAGAATCTCTGTGCTTAAAGAGATAGTTTGGGTGTTTTGAAGTGGGGTCAGACAGCTACACAGTCTATGCCTCCTACGGGGAACTGAAACTGAAGCAACCAGACTCTACTGAAAAAAATCCCAGTAATTTTACCTTAGTTTGTTTGTGTTATTGTGCTACTTTGGTTATTTTGGATTTACCAAAGTCACACAATAACACAAATAAACTAACTGATCGAGGCAGCGGTAGACCAACAACTCCTGTGTTCTGCGTGTTCTCTCGTTGGATAGGGCTATCTGACAGCAAGGTAAAGCAGTGAAAATATTCTAAATTTAGCGTATACTTAAACTGATATTGATTTTTTTAGGAGTCTAAAATACGTTTTGCAGCTGCCCCCGTCCACAGCAGTACATTGCTTTGCTTCCGTGCTGGTACTCCTGTCTGCTTCTCCAAACTGGGGGCGTGCCGACCGTCATCTACTGTAGGTAACACACTGACTATGACTACGTACCTCATACTACCCCACTTCAAAACACCCAAACTCTCCCTTTAAGTGCAGCTCTCAGAGCTGCTACCGTGTCTTGTTGATTGTTGGTCTTGTTTCAGCTACAACTAATTCAATGTGAATAAGTTGTTTAAATTAATTAGAATAATTTAGAAAGCAGAACCACTACACAACACGGCGTGTTCCAGCTTCTCAAACATAATTATATGCTGCCTTTTACATCATTGTCAATTTAATATCTTTGGTTGGACAAAACAAGCAATTAGAAAACATCACCTTGGGCTTTGGGAAATTGTGATGGCAAGTTAATTATTTTTTACCAATAATGAAAATGATTGCTAAGACAAATTAATACTTTTCACTTCTGCATAGCCTCAAGAGTCCACATCAGAAGTTTTCCGGCCAACTGCTTATGTCCACATTTGCCTGTGTACTGTGTCTGTCCTGCTTCCCATGGCTGCCTGCGTCTGTTTGGGGACACATAAGGGCTTCCTAGTTGCAGGCCTAACCCATGTATGTTTCAAATGTTTCATTTGTATTGTCAAATAGAACAAACCAGCATTCGCTTTGCTTCTACCTGAGTAAAATGTCAGGAAAGTTCTTCATAAGCTCATCTTTCCATCCTGCACCTTCTTTATTTTGAGACCCCCCTTCACTCCGCCAACCCGCCGCCCTCCAGTGCTGTCTCTCTCGTGGTGATTGCCTTGCCGGCTATCTCTAGCCAGCAGTTGTATTTGTGCAGTGCCTCTGTATGTCAAAAAAAAAAAAAGGAGCAGCCTGTTAATTTTATGATCTGTCACACGTCTGCCTTTCTGACGACGGGCAGTTGGCGGCTGGGTCTGGACTTCCTTATCTCGCCGTTCATTCCTGTCCGCCCCTGCCAGACTGGAGTCGCGTCACATATCTGGGAAGCAGGACTGAATTGGTTTCCACATGCAATTGAGAATAGGTCAGCTCACAGTGGAGGCGATTATTTCGATACTTTGACTTTGAATACAGTTCAAAGCAGGTTTGGGGGCAGTGAACTCCATCACAACTAGGGGTGGGGAAAAAAATGGATTCACCTATGTATATTTTTTTACGATTTTTAAATTTAATTTTTTAATGCCAGAATCGATATATTTGCTTCATTTGAGTCTATGTGGAGGTAGAAGGAAGTTACCAGACTATTATTTATTATAGTCTGAGTAACGTGAGGTTATATCTGTTCCGTATCCGTCAACCAAAACAAACTGCAGTCGGCCACAGCGAGCTGAAACAAAGTAGAAAACGGAGGGTCCACGTGGATACGACCTGCACCCTCACATTTTAAATCCAAAGTGGTAAACACTACACATCCAGTAAGGTATGGAAACACTTTGGGTTTCATACATTGACAGGAAAAGCAGAGCTAGACATGATGGCTAAAGCTGCATGCTAACTCTGTCATTGACAGGAAACGGTAACGTGCGGTCAGCCAGCCGTCACTCGCGTCTCCATGGTCAAATCAGCCGACGCTACAACTGTAGAGCACCCATATTCTGACATTTATGTTAAATGCATTCAAACGGCCCCGATGGAGCTGACCATGGATGTATAAAGAGAGCTAGCGACGGACTTGGAGAAGTTAGAGGAAGTATACACGTGTGACTGCGTCCGGTTTTCAAAATAAGGTGTTAACAAAAGGAACTCTATATACAAAATACATATATAGAAATAAGATTGATTGGATTATATTCAACAGAAGTATAAAACATTACATGTTCCTTGTAAATTAAAAAGAACATACCACTAATTCGTGGGGGAGATTTTTGGGTTGTAAAGTAAAAGTCCCTAGAAGTGTACGATTCAACTTTTTCCCATGGTCTAGTGTTAAAAAAGTGAATTGCAATAAATCCTTATATCAAATTGCTATACTTGTCGAGTCGGCACCTAAGTATTGTGATAGTATCGAATCGGGAGATAGGTGTATCATCCCAGCCCTAATAACTGTAGCCATTTATGTTCAAACTTTAACAGCGAGAAATAGTTTGGTTATTAAATCCCTGCATAATAATAAATACGCATTTGTATGCAGATGATGTTGATCCTTCAGTTGCAGGGTAATTCAATTTAACAATGGTCGAAGAAACAATTCAGGGAATGTAATATCGCCTTGACAGCTATGATATCCTGTTGAGCATCTTCATTCACTGCAGTCACTTTAGTTTGTGCGTTCGAAGAGGGTGGGGGGGGGATTGAGGGGTTCTCAAAACAAGCTTTCATCAAAAGGAGAAATGAGAAAATGATCTACGTGACACGTCCTCAGTCACTAAGCCTCCTGGGAAACGTTTCATAAAGCTTTTCACGTGCATGCAAGTGTGTGTTGGTGTGTCTTCTCAGCAGGAAATTCTAACAGAAATTACAATAAAAAACAATGAATAAAGATCTCACATTTGGAGTAATAACAGGTCTCTCAAAGCCGGGGAGCCATACGCTGGAGAGGCAAATTGTGCATTCCAGAGTTAATGGAGACCTTTCCATAACTTAAAGCATGTTTATTGGAAACTTATTACAATGTTTGTCTTGTGCTTCCTCGAATCATTATCCGGAGAAACCTACTGTAGCTTTTACAGATAGCTTTATTTACACAAGGCTATCCACTTACATCAGCACAGGAATAGAAATTGAAGATCTTGTATAAAGCCAAAAACATGAAGCACTCTAGTAACCCAAGCTTTGTAAGGATGAATTAGTAATCTTCTAATCAGATCTACAATCTTAAACAAAGGCACTGTATCCGTCTCCCTCTCTGCTTGACAAACACAGAGCAGGTGGGCCACTTCGCTATGTAAATCTGACGGCTGTCCGAAATTAGAAGGAGGCTTTGTCTTGCTAGCGGGGAAAACACAGACATATTTAAAGCGCGCAGAACAGGCACTTCAAAGCCTGACATAGAAAAACGATCTTCACTTAAATATCTGCAGATGAATGGGGACATATACGCTCAGCAGCACAGGAACATTTCTGGTGAGTGTTAAGATGCTGGGTGATTGCCAGAAAGAGCAGATTTTCTGGGGTAAACGGTGACTGTGGTTTCGATGTTGTCTGGGTTGTGTTTGTGGAACAGGATGACGCCCGATAGAGAATCAGATCCGAGCCTCGCGACGACTGCCTGGGGAGCCGGGGTGATGATGTATTAGGGCCCTGAGTTTTTTTTTCTGAGATGGCTGAGCAGCAGTCGCCAAGACAACAAAAGGACCCCCGTGCCAGAAAGCATTCCTTCTTTCCTCCCACTCTCATGCACTGCTAATAAGAGACAGAGTGAAAAAAGCCGTGGAAGGAGAGCTGGGAGGAAAGACGAGAGCTCTCCCACCCGTTCAGAATAGTTCCCATGTACTGGGTCGTTACAGTAGGTTGCCAAGTGTTTTGTTTGGATCCATTATTGCATCTCAGTTCTCCCCAAAGCTGTTTAATTGTTGGAGTGCAATGAGACGTGATTACGGCGAGTTCAGTGCAGACACAATTGGAAAATTATTTTCAGGTACCATAGAAAGCTTCTGTTCAACGTGAATGATACACCGCATTGTTCAGTTCTTAATGAAGAGCTCCAGACTGCAGCATGGACCCAATGCCTTCAATGGTTTCCAACCATGCAAGACTGAATACCAGGGCTGTCAAAGTAAACGCGATAATAACGCGTTAGCGCAAATTTTTTTAATGCCACTAATTTCTTATCGCATTAATGCAACTTGTGATTTTTAGGTTGTAACGGGCTCATTTTTAAAGCCAGTGAAGATACTGGCACAACATGAAACTAGAAAACCTTAGGAACCCATTGGTACCAACCATGCCATACTAGCTTGTTGAGTAGACAGCCCTACTCAATACTGATGTTTTTGAAATGGATTGGATTGGATTGGATAAGATGTCAAAACAAGAAGCATCTATTTTGAAAAGCCCTGGTCCTGCAGACATCCATGGCAACCATGACAAAAGGGGGGTTCTCACCTTTGGTTAGCCTTATCCTATTGTTGCATGAGAATGGTAGAAATGTGAAAACATGGCGGCGGTGTTCTCCCAACACATCCTCAGACAGAGAGTACGACATGTTTGTAACGGTGGCGAAAATACCAGTTTGTCTGCGGGGCACTTCTTTAGACACCAGACTGAGGGTGGCATACTTCAGAGGCCAGATGGAAAAAAATATGCCAAGCAAATAGAGCAGAAATTCTATTGTTGCGGGTAATGACTTTCTCCAGGATTCATGCTGAGAATATGAAAGGCAACGCCGCCCTACCCTCCTCCAGACCCTCTCTCTTCAGTCTCCCCTCCTCTTTAGACAAAGCCCACAAACTGCAATGCACACAAACAAATAGCCTGAACAGAATGTCACTGGAGCATGGATGATGCAAAACACGTGTGTGCATATATCGTTAATTCACATTAGTACCTACAGTGACTAAATATAGCTTTCAGTGTGTAATAAGCAGGTGCTCTCCCATTGGGGGTGGCATTAGAGCTTCTTATTATATCATTATGCCCATGATGCACTTTTCCTGGGTCGAAGCAAACAATTAGCATCATTATGATGCTGGCTAACGATATTTCCTCCCTGGCTTAATTAGGACTCCAGCCACAGTGGCTAACCATCAGTGGTTTGAGCACAGACTCCCACAACAGGTGACCATCTGCAGAGAGATACTAAATGCAGAATAGAATTAAATAGCACAGGGGTTTAGTTCATGTCATGTGGCCCTCCTTTAATGGTATGCATTTCTGCATTAAAATGTCTAAAAATAACTAGACCTATGTTATATATTTTGTTGAGTTGTGCACGTATTATCCCAAATGTTTGAAACAATTTTCCAACCAGAGATCTGCAATTCTAATCATGATAGTGGTACGTTTCAGGTTTCTTGTCGATGGCGTCATATCCCCTCTGTGCTTGAAGCTGTCATAAGTTGACTTTTTATCCAGTTTTAAGCCACATTATTACGATACACTTTTTAGATCTCGGTCTTTTTTCACTCTTATTTTATCCAGATGAAGGATTTTAGTCATCAGACGTCTGGATGTGAAGTTATCAGAGAAACAAGCCGGCTCGCACCCTGTGTCCTCCAAACAGCGTCGGAGAAACACAGATTTTTTAATGTCAAACTGCTTTATTCAGTGTTTTAATCACCGGGTTTGTGTTTTTGCGGCCCCTCTGGAACATCCGTTGTCCGCCGAACTATGTTGGAGAAACCTTTTCTTTTTTTTTTTTACGTGAAACTGCTTTATTCAGTGTTTTTACCAGTTTTAATCACCGGATTCTTTTTTTTTTTGGAGGAGACATCTGCGGATAATTTGGGTCCCGGTAAAAACCTCCTGAACTATGAACACTGAAGGAATCCTAAGTAGGAGAGGCTGACGGCAATGATGGCAATGGTGGTGAAGACAACAACTCCCCTGATCCCAAGATACATCACAACAACACCAAAATCTGTTGTTATGTTTTCGATCAGAGACCACTAGAGGCAGAAAATTACATATTGTGCGTTTAAGATATTACTTGAATAAAATATAGTCATCCATTTTTCACATTCTGTGGATACATATCTCTTTTGTTGACCTATGTATTCATACCAAGAAAAATACATTAAAAGTCTTAAAAATGAACTGCTCAATGTGGACAAACAAATCATGTGGAATTAGCAAGAGAGCTCAAAATAACCCCTGAAGGCCTTCTGAGTGGCCCTCCCAATGTCAGGCAGAAGACACATTAAGCTAAAGAATCATATATAAAAGCAAACAGACGTACCTAAATACATATAAAATAACAGAAAGCATTTATATTTACTATTCTACTGTATATATGCTACCGTCTAACAATAGCAATAAAACAAAATATAATGGTCTTAAAATCTATGGTGGCCATTTGACCAGCTGGATTGCACAAAGTGAGTACTTTGACAGGAAACATCACCACACACATGCCCATTGACTCTTCACCATACTCTACTGTACACCCCAACCTTCATGACCTCCTTTCCAGTGATGAGTAAAAGAAAAACACCAGAGGCAAGGAGGGAGGACGTTGTCATTACATTGGGTGGGGTGTTTCTTTTGATTTGCAAGAAATAGGTTCTGCATTAATGGAGTCATTCTCCGGCTCGTCTCCTGCTTTAAAAGAGGAGAAAAACAAAGGCTTGGGAATGATAGCCGCGAGCGCCGTCTTCACATGGGCAACGTGTGATAGCTATACATTATTGTGCAGACCCGTGTATATGTGATATGGAGGTACGTATTTTGCTATTCAAATGATATTCCTGTGCATATTCCAAATTCGAAACACGAGTCGGTTGATAACAATGTCATTAATGGGAAACACAACCTTGCAATGAATATGTGTAGAACAACATATACAAATGAAATATTTACAATGTTGCACCCCTTGGGATTCTAGATATCACCTTGACACATTACATGGACTAGAACTGTTTTAGAGGATCGCGTTAATTATCACTTATCGTGCATATTTCTTACTGCACTAAGTTCATCACAAAACTCTGTGATTGCAGTTCAGACTTTTACCAAATACTAAATTTGTAAAAGGTTCCCCACACTCGAGTAATTGTCCCCGCTGTGTACAGTACACTGCTGTACACTTTGATTTAACAGCACCCAAAGTCTTCTAATTGGAGAGTTTTTTGGAATGCAGGGAAACAGATGAGCTCTGATGATAATCAAGCTGAAATTAGCGCGGGGCTGCAGTCAGACATGTGCCGAGCTCTCCGATGCAGAAACGAGGGGCTAGCGATGCTAACCGTATTGATTAGCTGCTAGCACTTTGGGCCACACAATCAGCATCCCATGCACCATTGGAATTAGCCACATCTGCATCCACTCCTCGGCTCAGCAACATGGTCAACTAATCATCATCACAAACCATTCAGAACTTCTGGGAGAGGACTTTGATTGCCATGGAGAGAGCGCGCCACCGAGTTTGAAGAACATCTTTGAGGATTAACTTGTCTGAGATTTACCATTTTGTGTTTTGTGTTTTTTTCTGTCGCATAGAGCACTTTGGTGTCTTATAAATCTAGCTTTTATTCTCCCATTTAGAAGCCTGTGGATCATTGATTTAAAGTGGCACTTTAATGCTCATCTTTTTTCGGTTAACATCTCAAGCGCTCACTGCTGTGGAGTATGTTCACCACACGCCACTTATAAATCAATAAGTGGCAATTCTTTGTCTTTTTCAGCGATGTCACAATACCAGAAATTTTGTAGTCAAAACCGATACCAGTGAAATTCCGCGTTTCTCAATACCAATTTGGTACCACAGTAACAAACAACAATAAAACAATGAATCCCTTGTACTTCAACATCCACTCCTCTGTTACCGTTTGCATACTAGTTTTTGTTAGGAAGTTAAACAGGTCATAATTCCACCTCTATTATCTATTTTATATTGTTCAGAAAACTTCTCCTTCAAACAACTGGATTTATTCAAGTTTCTCACCAAAAACTACATTTTACAAGACTGCATTTGAACGCATCATGATAATGTCAGAATTGACCTTCGCCTAATACTCATTTTTAGTTAACAGAGCCTGAACGCATCATAATGTAAATCAACTGTTGAAACAGGCAGGACGAGAGCTAGTTAATGTTGGCTGTAAGCAGCCGGTAAACAGCACAGTTTTGCTCGAAGCTAGAAGCCAACATTACTAAGCTCCTGTCCTGCCGATTTCAACACATACTTGTTGTTCACAATGTAGCACTATCGGGAAAAAATAGGGTGCATCTCCTGGACGTGTCGACAGTCCCAAACACATTTTGTATCGTCCCCGGACCTACGTTTACGGAATTTTGGTATGAAATTGGTACCGAAGTATGGTGACATCCCTCGTCTTTTTACCTGGAGGTTCTATGGGAGCCATCCCTTTCTTTGTCTCTTAAGTTATTTTGGCTACAACTTGAGATTTCTTCTATTCCTTCCAGACAAATCGCTCTTGCCACTGCTGCTGCTGCTACCACAGACGGCCAAATGTCATTACAAGCCAGCTGTGCTAAATTTGCTACAATGCTATAGGTAACAAGTCAAAATCCTGGTATCATACTAGAAGTTTGACCTTTTTAAATTCATACAAGCTGCCTCATCTCTTTATAGGATGGGCTCTCTGTGAAAAATGGGAGACGGTAAAAAAAGAATGGTGGGAGGAGGGGTGAGGGAGGCAGACAAGGACCACCTGAGACAGAGGATCTCTTATGTGGGTCTGGGAAAAGGACAACAGAGGTGTAATGAGGATCGTGATAGACATCAGGCTGGAGTCATGTTGCATCAGTAGAGAGGCTGAGAGAGAGAGAGAGGAAGAGGCCTGAGAAAAAGAATGGGACATGAAATAAGCAGGGAAAAAGCCGATCCTACGCCTGACTCTGCTGGTCTGATTTATTCCCCCTCTTCCTCTTGTTTATAGTAGCACAAACCTCCACATGAAAGATGCAAAGCAGTCCAACTGCACAGTGCATGCTGTTCTTAACAACTGGGTATGCAGGGATGACAGCAGCAGACGGTGTAGCGGTGAGGCTACGCGACAAGAGCTGGTGAAACATGAGATCTCGCCACCTCCCCGGTGTACAAACAAGACATGGCTGCAAGGGGAAGAGTGTGTACTGCAAAAAAAACTCCCTCGCTCTCTTAGCTCCTTCTTGTGTTTCGGAGCGTCTGGTCGATGCTTATCTCCTACTGTCGAGGTAGCTTTCCCCATGTAGGGAGAACAAAAGGGAGGAGCGCAGAGGTCGGCGGGGAATGCAGGAGGAGCTGAAAGGTAAACATGTAGGCCTCTGGATGTCCTGAAGAGGTGGTTGTGCAGCAAATAAAAAGTGGTCACTCGTATTGATGAACTCACAGAGATTTATCACCCAGCTCTTAGGATTTCAGTATAATACCAAGATGCCCAGGCAGACAGGAAAAATTAAGCAATTTAGCTGGTAAGCATTGTGGAGCATTTAGCAGCTAAAGAGCCAGATGTTTCCCCTGAGGGGCTGGTGGAAACCAAAGCAGAGCTAAAATGAGAGGGAATATTGGACTTATATCTGTCAAGTGGACACAAACATGACTACAAATGAACACTGACGTTGCTCTGTGCGCAACATAATAGGCAACTTTTTTGCTAACGCATTCGTACATTCACACATATCAACTTTATGAGGTGTTAACATGTCTGCGTTGTACTTACAGCTCGTTGCGCTGCCTGCAAGTGGCCAAAAGAAAAGCTCACACACAGTTTAAGACAGAGTCTTGGTTAGTTTGAACTTGGGATCTATCTTTGAGTTACTATCAGTTATGATATGAACTATGTACTGACAATAGACTGTATATAAGAAGTGGACTTAGTCACCGTGACGTCACCCATTGGTTTATGGACTGCCGTTTTGAATCCTCGAGTTCAGCATTTTGGCCGTCGCCATCTTAGTTTTTTGCAACCAGAAGTGACACGAGAGGGTGGAGCTCAGTACAACTGAACGCTGAATAAGACATTTTTAGGAGACCAAAATGTTACTTTCCTGAACTGAAAACACACTGTGAAAGGGTTAAAGTTGTAAGACTAAAACGCGGACAACTCCCAGACCAGACAACTCCGTGGTAGTGACCTGTCAATCACAAGGAAGCCCCGCCCCTAAAGCATCCCCTGCTTTATGGTCTATTTGACGATAAATGGGACCATAATTTAGTAAATGAACATCATGCTGTATTGAAGAAGACTTGAAACTAGCGATTGAGACCATAAACTCATGTTTACAATGTTCACTGAGGTAATAAATCAAGAGAGAAGTAGGCTCATTTTCTCATAGACTTCTATACAATCAGACTTCTTTTTGCAACCAGAGGAGTCGCCCCCTGCTGGCTATTAGAAAGAATGCAGGTTTAAGGCACTTACGCATTGGCTTCACTTTTCAGATCCGAAGGTTGCCGCATGGTGCCGACCAAAATAACTGCTGACATCTGGGAAAACATTGCCGTTAAGGTAAGCACTGATTATAATTAGTTCTCGCGCAGAAAACATACACAACTATGGCAAGTACTGTAGATCAACTTTTAACCTAGAATGTGGTCTAGAGGTTTCTGACTTTTTTATAGCAAAAGTTTCCACTTCCCCGATCTCTGTAATTAAGTTGATGAGCTTAGTTTACTTTAACAGTAGAGGGCTGGCTGCATATAACGAAATAATACCATTATATCTGTCTTCTAGACTCCTTTTTTGTCACTTTGTAAACTCTCTGATGTTCAAGGATCTTAAAAAAACTTTCATCTCCGTGTTTTAATAGTACTATTTTAGGTCATGTTTGTAATGATGAATATGTAAATGCTCGGGTGTTTACTCCGATAACGCTTATGTGGTCTCATAGATGGTGTAGGAAAATCCACAGAGGAGTGGGAGTAACCCCATTAGCACGCCGCTGGATAACCATGCAGGGGCCCAGGGGAGGTCATTATGAAGGAGCTGTTTGCTATCTTCATATCTGTAATTAACATATGCAACGCTGATTACTTCTTTCAGCATTTAACCTAGATCTATATTTGAACCAGGCTATAACATGAAAAAAACAAAACAGAAACAAACAAAAGAATTCCTAATGGTGTTAAAAACATCACCCCACATCCCGTAGACGCTGGTTTCAATCAACAGGTTAAAAGCTGTAAAAAACAAATCACAATAGATCCTGTTCCTGTTTAGGACTGTTTAGTCGTGGTGCGTTTGGGTCTGAATGGCAGGAAAATGTGACAGGAACGAGTGTGGGATTGTGCGGTATCCCAGTGGGTATCCCACGCCGCCATGCGAGCTCTCTGTGACGACCAGCTGCGGAATTCAGTTTACACTTGACGGCTCCATATTTACACAGGAAGATGGCGTGAATAAAGAACAATTCAATCACCGGGTTCCACCTCTGTTTTCATTTCCCCCCGGCATGCAGAAAGATGGAATGAAAGGAAAAGGGGGAAGGAAAATAAAAAGAAAGAGAGAGAGAGAGAGGGGAGAGAAAATCATGTGAAAGAAATTACAGCATAGCGGAGGAGTGTTTGATATACACTTTGACTGTGAAGGTAGAGTGCGAAGCCAAATGTGTGTGTGTTTGTGATAAAACAGGTACGAGTCTTTCATCTGAAGGGAAAATACAGGGGAAAAGGGCTGATCTTCCAGCGCAATCATTCGCTTTTTCCTCGATGTTTTTTCATGCTGAAGAACCACAAACAACAATTTTCACCCAGTTCCTTTCAGCTACCGCATTGTCTGCATCCTTTGATAATATCATTTTGTTTGGGAGACAGTCACTTTGATTTGCATTCTTTTGAAAAATCAAAAAAAAAGAATGCATGAATTCATCGGAGGGAACAGGTGGAGAGCTGGTCTCTTGTTTGTGGATCGCCTCGAGTCCATTCCCGGCCAGCGTTTAATTCAGCTATCGGGAGGCAATGGGCGAATGTTCAAACAAATGCCAGCTCCGCTTATCAGGGCACTGCCTCATCCTTCGATATGTCAATCTCTTGCCAAGTGGTTCCCAGACTTGGTGAGTATGCGGAAGTTTGATTTCATGGGCTGCCAGCCGAACTTCTAAATAGACAGGCGGCAGCGTTCTGTGCCCTAGTTTGTTCAATCATATCATTAGGGAGACAGTACGAGTCCCAGCGGATGTTTCCTATTGCATATTTAATGCAGTGATGAACACAGTCAGATTTGCAGATTCAGCTTTTAAGTGCTGGCGGCTACCAGTTAGATGGTGCTTTGTAAAGAGAGGATGAGTTCTTGAGGGGGGCGTAGATTTATTGTATTGATCATCCATTAGAAATGATGGCTGTTTGCTAATAAATTTCCTCACAGACCTGCCAATAAATGTCAGACTAATGTTTTTCTATGGACAAGGTATAGCCCACTTTGATAATAATTAGGGTCAGGGAAGGGTAATGCTAGGAAAAGACGTGTTGTCCGTCCATGTGGGGAGACTCGTGGGTACTAATAGAACCCATTTTAATTCACATATGTTGAAGTCGCCATTTACATTTTTCCTCACCAAAATGTAGTATTATTATTCCCAACATGATAGCATGACATGGTTGGTACCAATGGATTCTTTAGGTTTAGTTTCGTATGATACCAGGACCTCTACAGCCTCTGAAAAATAGTAAAGTCAGCCAAAGGACGCTGGCACGTTCAAGGAGTGGAAAAGGTTAGATGTGGGGATAACGGTGCACATTTCCAGGCTGTCTCTCCCGGAAGACTTTAATAGTGTTGAAGTTCGCCATATCCTCATACAGCAGTTCATATGATATCTTACGCAAAGTTATTCCTCATTTTTAGACGGACAGATAGACAGATAGACGGAAGTACTTTATTGATCCCAAATTGGGAAATTCTTTTTCATGGTTTTTCCTACGAATGTCCAGCAACACATGTCAATTTCCGGTTGTTACGTGCATACAGTTTTATTCAAAATAATCTTCAGTTTTCACAGGAAACACGTTGGTTAAGCTTAGGGTAACAAAACTACTTAGGTTTAGGAAAAGATTGTGGAAGTAGATACTTTAAAGTTACATGACAAATAAGTCAATGTTTGAGTTAAAATACGGAAGTGGCGTAACTTAAGTGCGGAATTTACGTGACTTATACGGGGTAAAAACAGCGGTCTCTCCTGGGTGAAAGTCCGGTGTTTTTTGACCCACCCATCTACCCTGACCTCCTCCCTACGATGTGTTTGTTGCTCTTTATACTTCCTGGTTCATGATTACGTGGATTAAATAACATTTTTGTGGGATATACGCAAATTACAGTGCGATACTTTTAGTAGGTATAGCTACAAACGGTGTATGAGAACAGCCTGTGCAGTTCGAACCCTGGCTACTTTCTTTTCCCCCAGTTGGCCAATCACAGCGTGAATTGGGTGTGAATGTCGGATGGTCTGTTTTGGAAAGTTAGACTCTCCCCATGTTCAGCTCTCATCAATGCAGCTTATAAGTGAATCTCTGAGGTTTGGAGTTTAGTTTCACACCGATCTTCCTGTTCGTACTTTCAGCTATCGGCCCTATTACTCTTCACAAATTGCTCTCACAGCTGTAATCGTAGCTGGATTTGAGCCGGGGTTAGTTTTTGCTAATGCAGAATATTGCCTGCTGCTGCATATTGGAAGTTTTCCACCAGTGTATAGGCTGTAATTGTGAAGCACCTGTAGAAAACAGTGTTTGTCAGCTGAACTTTTAGCTGTGTTATTCTTCCATAAAAAAAATTGGTTTCTACAAAAATATTTGGCTCTATTTTGTCAGCACATCAAGCATCGCAGGGAGAATAAGTCATTGCGTTGCTTTGTTGTTGTTGTACATGACAAAAGCATAGGTCAGTGGAACAGCTTATGATGACCTTTAGCGAGGAAAAGGTCGTCTAACCTGCTGTGCACAGACTAATAAAGTCACCACTGTGCTGTTCTGCAAGTGGAGATCTTCATAAACAAATCTGGCTGCTCTAGTCGTCCTTGTTCGTCCATTCACACACCGCTCCCAATCTCAATGGCAACCAGAATGCGCAGCAGAATTAAAAATATGCACCATCACACCTCCTTTTTGGAATCGCATCCTCGTGTGCGTGCGCTTGTTGCAGTGTGTAAATAACTGGTGCGAAATACTGAGAAGAATTTTGGCTCCCCGTTGTTGTTTGGTAATGTAAAACAGCAAACACTTGCCAGGGTTTCCTGCTGTTCGTCTTGTAACGAGCCAAGGCCACGACAAACATAAGGTACCAGCTGGTCAGCACCCATTTCCACAGAAGTAATTTGCAAATGGAAAATGCTTTCATGCTACACACACTGATAGACACACACACACACACACACACACACACACACACACACACACACACACACACACACACACACACACACACACAACAGAAGAATGGGAGAGCCTGAGGCTGTTTCGATACATCCACAGCAGGGAGAACAGTTTTGAAGTTGTGCAAGTTTTGAGTTGTTAATGTTTTCCAGGTGGAATGTGGGTGGAACAGGGCTAGCCTGAAGTGCACTGCATGCTCCGGATGATTCTGTACCTGATCCAAAGGATTCTGGTTCTCCAACCGGGGCCCGGAGGATCAAGGGGAAGCAGAAAAATGTATGACGGGAGGAAAGCTGAAGATGAATGAGTTCAGTGGGAGTTACAGACATCCTCGTTTTCTGATATATTTGATTTCCCATATCTCTTCCACGCTGTAAAACTAGTTTGATAGAGGTGAATAAATAACTTTCCTGTACGCTGTAAGTAGGGCTGCACAAATATAGCCAAAATGATAATCATGATTATTTTGATCAATATTGAGATCACTATTATTTATCACAATTGTTAATAGATTTTTGGGGACAAAATATATTTATTATATATTTTTAATTTTTTTATATTGTTATGCTATATTTTTATTTTTATATATATATTTAAAAAAAAAATCGAAATGTTATTCTTTTACATTGTTATTGTCATCTATAGTGGTTATTTGCATAAAAAAACACAATTCAAATGATTAGGAAACAAATGACTTTATGTTTATTTAAATATTTGCTTTGATTTAAACAAATCTTGTCATTAGTAGGTCTAATTATATTATAAACTGCTTAGAGCTAGTGTTAGGAAGTTAAACAGGTCATAATTCCTTCTCAAATATCTATTTTATATTGCTGTGAAAACCTTCAAACAACTTGATTTATTCAAGTTTCTCACCAAAACTACATTTTACAAGACTGCATTTGAACACATCATGATAATGCTATAATTTACCTTCGTCCAATACTCATTTACTGAATAGAGCCTCGTAATGTAACTGAATGGAGCCCTGTTGGCAGACGAGTCGGTCACTGTGATTACTCTGAGCAGCATCATGGTATAATATAATAAGTGTCTGATTTAAGTTTGTTGTTTCCAAATGTTTTAAAGTTGTTCGTCCACGGCTTATTTTGGATTTACAGTTGTGACAGATTGCTGCATTGTCTTCTTCACTCACGCTGAAGAATCTCCACACCAACAGCACGTTATATGTGTGTGTATTCCCTTTTTTTACCTGTGGTTCCCTATTCCCTGTTTGTCTAGTGTGGGCGTGTCTGGCTGTGTGTGTGTGTGTGTGTGTGTGAGAGAGGATCTCCTCCCCTGCAGGCTCTCCTTCTCCTGCACTCTGATACAGTCAACCCACCTGATCAAACCAACTCCAGTACAAATACCCCGCTTCTCCAGTCACTCATCGCCAGATCGTTGACTCAACCCAAGTGGTAGTTTTGCCTCGGCCGCTCTGAATTCTCCTTCACATCTTTCCTTTCATGACGTTTTCCATCGAGATCAAGGGAAAGTGGTTAGTGAGACGTAAAACCATCGTGTGGCAGCTGCACGTGCGTGACCAGCAAAAAATATATATACGGATACATGAGACTACTGGAAACCGTCCGGCTTCGATTGGCTGCTGACTGACTGGTGCGTCTCTAGTTGTTAGTTTAGGAAGTGCTTCATTTATGCAGCAGAGTTTTCTTTGATCAGAGCTTTTTAAACGTCAATATCGCAGTCAATCATGTTCATTTAAAGGGACTGTTTGTAACTTCTTACAGGTATTAATCATT
Organism: Sebastes umbrosus; assembly: GCF_015220745.1. Classification (NCBI taxonomy): domain Eukaryota; kingdom Metazoa; phylum Chordata; class Actinopteri; order Perciformes; family Sebastidae; genus Sebastes; species Sebastes umbrosus. The sequence continues at coordinate 23,672,692 of NC_051289.1, forward strand.
GTGGGTTGGTGTCCCATGCGCGCTCACATGTGGCTACGCTGTTCAGACTCAGACTGCAACACAAACTACACGAAGCACCAAAACCACAAAGTTGTATCTAGTGAAGCCCGTCTGTTAAACAGTGTTGGCCGCGGTCAGAGGACGCGGGGGAGACTGTAGCTTTGGTCTCCAGGGCCGGAGTCTCTGCTGTACTCTGCTCCTCTGCCTGATTGCCTTCACTCACACACCGCGCTCGTTCTCGCTCCACTCTCACGTGCATGCGCGCACACTCCACACTGCAGAAGAGTTAGTTTAGCTCTGAGAATATCTAGTGAATGTACAGTGGACGTTTGTGCAGAAATAACTGCTGCAGCTCCTCCAGACCAACAGAGGTTTCCCGTGTCTTGTGAAGTGACGGGGCTCCGCAGAGAGAAACGTTATCGTCTCCGACCAAAACTCCGGTGTCTCCCCTGTTCCCTCCGGCCGCGGTCGGGAGACTGAGGCAGGAGAAGCCAACACTAGGATCAGCATTGATTCATGGAGAGATCTTCGTCTGGTCAGCTAACATTACTGCCAAGCAGCTGAAATATAGAGTGATATTGTGGTTTTAGTTGACGTGTGTCGCCTCACTGTTTTTAGCGATGCTCGTTCATGTCTATGTAGAGCGAGCACAAGCAACAGGACGCTGAGTTTCGTTGACCTAACGGCCACAGGTGTCGCTGTTAACAAGCAATTTCTGATTCTTACAAACAGTCCCCTTAATGTGGGAAGCCAAAATTGTGATAATATTCGATTAATATTCGATTAATTGTGCAGCCTCTAGTTGTGAGGATGGTGATGTATTTCTTATCCCGCGAGTTTCTCTACAGGTGCACGGCAGAAGTTGCATATTAACAAAAGAGACAATTGCTGACTGTTTCTTGAGGGATTCAAACGGAGCTTTGGGGGCATCGCGGTCTTTCATCGGAAACGCTGACGCAGTCAAAATGCGAGCCTGGAAAACACAAACTTGGTGAAGAAGGGGGAGGCTTGCCTTGTCAGGGAATTTACATTGATACACCAAAGAAGAGGGCAGCCTCTCCTCTTTCTCCTTCTCCCTCCTTTTTCTGCCTCCAATTGTTCTGCTCCGCGCCTTCATCAGCAGTTTCCCCTCCATTTGAAAGCGTGGGATTATGCAAGAGAGGCAGCATCAAATGATAGGTAGCGCAGCCGCTCCTCCTCTCAACACCACCCCCCTCTTCTCTCTCTCTTGTCTTTAAGTCTCCCGGCTGCTGAGCATGTAAATCTGCGAAGCCTGTAAAAACACAACTCAACAGTCAAGTCACTCACTGACAGGCAGCACTGTCAGCACACACATACAAGATGTTTTTTTGAAGTCAAGGTCAATTGTATGAAAACATACAGTAGTCCCTGCAAAGTCTGCGTGTGAAATATTGTACGTGGGTGAGCCGAGACACATAATGGAGTGTCTCTAAGCCGCAGAAGAAGCCTTCGGGATACAATTGTCATTTTCACTGTAAAGCAGCGACATTGGAGCGATTGTGTGCCGAGGTTGCTGCGTATGAGAGCCGGGATGAAGTCAGCCGGGTGTTTGGTTATGATGCCCTGCGCTGCTTTTCAGACAATAAAAATGCTTTTTTATTTCCTCTCCCACTTCTGTATTCGTCGTCAGAAAAATAGAAAGCTTCCAAAGAATCTTTATCCGTTCACAATGAGTTCCATTTATACTGACAAGTTGTGTTAATGCATCATTGGCTCTCTGCGCTCTCCTCACTAACTCCTCCTAGAACAAGATTAGAAAACGTCCACAAAATATGAAGAGGGACCAATTGCAACGGAAATATCCATTTTGTGCAAAGATGGAACAAATAAAAAGCAACTTGACAACTTGATTACAAATGTATTTTTTATCAGGAACAGGCTATTTATTTTGCATTAGAGTGAAATCTTGCAATAAAAGCAGCACGCATGCTGCACTCCGGAGACGTAGCATTTCTGTAAATGATTGCTAACGCAGGATGTACTCTCACAAGATTATCTGAAAATCAAAACCAAACCTTTGGACGCACTGTTCTTTATTGACCTACGACGGAGCTCGCGTGGACCGAGTAAAGTTGTTTTTATTGATGGAGTGTAGGCCTTGTGTGCAGTGCCCCAGAAACTCATCTGACACTGTCAAGCTAAAGCACATTGATTATTGGGTGTCAGTGAGTGAACTGTCTCTGAACCTTTGTGTCTCATCTGAGGCGTCGAGTCGTCCTGTGAGTCATCGTGCTGTTTCTATTTTCTACAGGAACTCACACTGTCCTTTTTAGTTGATGAAATCTCTCCATCTATGGCCTTTTAAAGGATTCGGTTCAATATCTTTTTCCAGACTGCAGAAGTTTCTGATCCTTGGGATTAAAGCTAGTGGGCCTCCCAGCCCATAGATCCAACAAAACCAGTATTTTGATTTCCTTAAAGGGGACATATCTTGGAAAAACTCACCTTTTCAGTGCTTGTGCACATAACATTTGGGTATCTGGAGGGCCTACCGACCCACAAACTGTGAAATAAGACAACCCAGCGGCAGTTGCTCGGTCCGTGGGGACTTGGCTTGTACGGACCACGTATGGAGGCTGGACTGGTAGCTTGAGCTGGGGGCACCGAATCCCCCCACAAAGCACCATACCTTAAACCGTTATTACATTTGTCATATACATACAAGTACATGAAATTTGACCTTTGCTTGGTTTAATGTCTCGCTCAAGGACAGACTGTAGGAGCCGGGGATCGAACCTTTAGCCTTGTGGTTACTGAGTTACAGCCGCCAATGTACCTATACTATGGCTGACCCTGCGGTGTGACCCAGGAAAAACACGTGATTCAACAAGCCATTCAGATTTGGCTCCCCTTCCTATGTCACCGTGCGTTTTCCTATGAATGTCCAGCAATACGAGACGCACTTGTCTCGGCCTTTTTAAATAAACTTCTTCTTCATAGGAAACAACTTGGTTAGGTTTTTGGCAACAAAACTACTTTTTTAGATTTAGGACAATATCGTGGTTTGGGTTAAAACAAACACCGGAAGGGACGTTACTTAAGTACGGAAGTTACGTGACAAATAAATCAACGCTAACTTCTGATTTCACACGGTGAAACATGAATGCCGATCTCCTGGACGAAGTTCCGGCGTTTTCTGAGCCAACCATGACCTCGTCTCTACCCGGCGTTTGTCACTCTTATAGCTACGAATTGTGTATGAGAACAGCCTGCTTTATAATGTTTCACCTACAGCTTGAGAATGACCCTTTGCAAAATTGCGCCATATTTTTCTCGTAAACCAATCGGAGCAGACTGGGCTTTTTCAGGAGGGGTTCTTAAAGAGACAGGCACTAAAACGGAGCGTTTCAGACAGAGGGTGAATACAGGTATATTCAGAGTGACAGTATGAGGAAAATAATGTTATTTTTTAACCTTAAAGCATGTTATTCAAGTAGAAACCCAAAACGCAAGTATGAACCTGGGAATCCCTTTTAATGTTTCATAGATGATTAAATTATTAATTTGAATAACACTGAGTTGCTTTTCCATTGATCTTTTCCTGATATGGCAATAAGCCTGTCTAGAGTTCCCATTACACAATTAGTATCTGTTCCCCTGACAGTATTTCCTGGCGTCTGTGTGTTCTTATTAGTGATTGCTAGCATTGAACCTATTAGTGATACAATGCAGGACCTCTTGTTTCATTGACAGACCTGTTGATTATCCCCACGGCATGCCAATAATCCATTAAAACCCATTGTTTACTTTGCCCAATGCAAATAGATCCGCTCTTACATCACATGCCTTTGCGTTGATATATTTCGCCCCATTTAATAATGCTATTAAACTTTACTGTGCAATGAAAAGACTGTACTCACAGCCATTAGTGGCAGTGCAGGAAACCAAGTGTGCTGTAATTTGCACCACATTATCGCCTCCGCTGCATTTTACTGTTAATATAATGACCCGACGTGGTGGACAGCTTACCACTGTGGGTTTACATTAGGTATTACACATTGGTGTCTGTACATATGGGGTGCACAATTTGTTCCTTTGTGAATGAGGGATTTTTTGCTCTTGCCATGAAATATGAAAAACTGTATCCTGCCACGACATGCTCAAAGAAAGATACACTACAACAAGCAGTGCTTAATGAAATCCTTCAGTTGATTCCCGCACGGAGACGGGTGATAAAACATCACATCCTCCTCCCATGCGTGAGTGTCACCCTGCATTACACCTCGGTGGCTGCACAGCAAACCAAGTCATGCCTTGCAGCTCACCAACCAATCTGCCCAGCAACATCTTATCCAAGGCATGACAGATAAACAGGGTGGGGAGGGGGGGAGTGAATGGGTGGGTGGTCTTCAAGGCATGGGACGTCAGGGAAAAAGGGGTCATGTGGGGCGTGTGGGTCTGTAGCGCATGATGGTACTATCTGGAGAACGCGAGGTGGAAATGTAGCCTGGACATAGAAACTGATAGCAATGAAGCTGCCAACCTAATCTTGCATGTGCAGGAGCCTCTGGAATGTGGCTGGGCATTTTTTTGAGTTTAGGCTACATTAATGTATCTGTATCAGGGTGTTGTGGTGGCTGCATTTTGTGGCTCTGACAGAGCTGATTTGCACCTTATCAAAAATGTAAAAAAAATAACCAATAAGCTGGCCCAAACTCAGCAATCCAGAACAAATAAATCGGTCGCCCCCGGTTTGCGACATAACTTACTTACATACTGGCCGAATTCCGGCTGTCGTCATTGCCATCATTGGGATGCCGGGGCTTAATAAATAATGATCGCAAGGCTCACTACTCATCTTCTTTTAAGTCGGTAAAGTGAAATTAATTCGTAAAATAGGCGTTGCTAGAAGCTCGGTGGTGTAGTGACTACCCGCGTGTCATGAGACACATAAGGAATGGTTTTACAGCAAGCCGGTCATGGTTGTGAAATAAACCCCTTCAGGGCGAGGGGTTTATTTCACAACCATGACCCGCTAGCTGTACATTATCCCGCTTATTACACGGCTACGTACTTAAGAAAATCAATAATTTGACATTAAAATGATCTGCCAGAGTCCGACATCAGAACTGTGTCCATAGCAACAGTCTGCTGTAAAGAAATAACAGACCGTAGAATGCCGTGATTGACCAATCAAAATCGAGTATTCAACAAAGCCGTGTAATAAAGCAAATTAGATAACATTTCCCCATTTTGGACTTTGCGGTTCCCTCCATTGTGTCGAAGGTCAGCACTGTAAAGGCAGGCTGCAGTTTGTCAATGGTGGGAATTTGTATGTCAAAATTGACCAAATTTGAGCTCTACCCACAAACACCATGTAAACCACTTCACTTCCATAACTGAATCCACCGATCTTGGCCATCCGATTAACACTTATCTAATTTGGCCCAACGTTTTCACTGTTGTAAATGCTGATGTGACTGACTCATAAGGCACATGAAACACATGCATCTAGATTTATAATGATTCCAAACCATCTTACGCAGAACCATTGGATATACTGTAGGTAAGATGTTCAAACTCTTGACAATGGAAGCCAAAGGAGTGGGGGAAGGGAGGTGCAGTCAGGGTGGGAAAGGGGTAGGGCATGTGGGGGCAAGCAGTTGGTTCAACCACGATAAGGAAAGCCAATACTGTAGGAGGGAGACAGAGAGTACAAGAGAGATAAAGAGCTGTGATGACTTATTCCATAAAGGACAGGCTGGGAGGAGGGAGAATCCATGAACACACACACACACACAGATTGATTTGGGCGAGTGGTTGAAAGAGAGAGAGGATAGGGTGTTGGGGTGATGGACACTCATGGTGGATGTCCACATTATTGTTCTGGCAGAGCAATCTTCTCCAATCTTGGCAGTGCGTAATGGAGGCACGAGAGATACCAGGTGCTGTTACCTTCTCCATTCGGAGAGGCAGGGCCACATGCCAGACTGAATTGGATGAACCTTTTATTGTTTGGCCTGCACTCGGCTGGGGTACCGCCGTCGGCCCCCACTGTTTTCAGAAAAACCCCAAGGACAAAGGGGAGGAAAAAACAAAGAGGGGTATAGAAAATAAATAAGAGGAAAGAAAAGACATGGACACCATTGACTATCATTTCTATGGGGAGTAGGGCTGTAACAGTTACACGGTACGGGGATCATGGTCCGCTGCACGCAGAATACACAGTATGTAGATTGATACATGTAATGCGGAACACATGCTAACGCCCATTTGACGGCATCATCCAGATGTGCCAATCACCAGGACGAGGACAATACAAACCGGATCCCACTGGACGAAATGGAATAAATACACGTTTGGTTGCTTTGAATGTTTTTTAATTGAAACACTACTACTCCCAATACACAAGTTTTATTTTGTATTATTCTATTTATTTTGTTATTTTTAATTCCATAGCATACGAGATGCATTTCAGTTTTATAGCCTACTGTGACCTGTTGCCTTTTAGGAAAGTGTTTGTTCAGTGTTTGGACAGTTTAACACATACATAAAAATGTTCCTCATTTTTATAATGAAAATAGTTTACTAAAGTTTCCAGTAGGCAAAATGCTACCTCAGTCCCAAGCAAGAGGATTGTGTCTTTCTCTGACACTTGCATTACTGTCTGTTCAAAATAAATTATTTTTTTGAAGTTTTAACGCCACTAATTTCTTTAACGCATTAACGCAACTTGCAATTTTTAGGTTGCACTGGGCTCAGTTTTAAAGCTAGAGTGAAGATACTGGTATTATATGAAACTAGAACATGTAAGGAATCCATTGGTACCAACCATATCCTACTAAGGAGGCTAAATAACGCTCCAAACTTTCACAAAATATTAGAGAGGAAAAACTGGAATGGACATTTTCAAAGGGGTCCCTTGACCTGAAAATTCGTTCTATGGGTACCCATGAGTCTCCTCTTTACAGACATGCCCACTTTATGATAATCACATTCAGTTTGGGGCAAGTCATAGTCAAGTCAGCACACTGACACACTGACAGCTGTTGTTGCCTGTTGGGCTGCAGTTTGCCATGTTATGATTTGAGCATATATTGTTTTATGCTAAATGCAGTACCTGTGAGGGGTTCTGGACAATATCTGTCATTGTTTTGTGTTGTTAATTATTTTCCAATAATAACTATATACATACATTTGCATAAAGCAGCATATTTGTCCACTCCCATGTTGATAAGAGTATTAAATACTTGACAAATCTCCCTTTAAGGTACATTTTGGACAATTACAAAATGTGCGATTATTGTGCTATTAATTGCGATTAACTATGGACAATCACGTGATTAATTGTGATTAAATGTTTTAATCGATTGACAGCACTAGTTATAACTGATAGAAACGATGGCTACCGAATCGACAAAGATTGAAAGAAAGAAGTTGTAATAACCTTGAATTGTCCTTTAAATAATATATTTTGTCCTCGTCTCAATCAAACATGTAGATGGCTCACAATTTGGCGATGTACTGTTAATAACACAGTGATTACGCACTCATCATCACTCAGCCTGATTGCAAGCATGTCTCGGCCAACTCATAACACACACACACACGCACACACACACATACATACACATCCATGCGGAAACAAAAAGAGAGTGAGACAAATAAAGAGTGGGTGTGGGGGGTTTATATGGCACACAGGGACTGGAGATCATCAGATTAATAACCTCCTCTTTTATTAAGAAAACAGTGTTATTGTGTTCGGTCATCTGAGCATGACAAAACAAGCCAATACACTGACTGCTGCAGAGCTGATTATTGTCCATTATGTTTGTTTGGAGGACTTTGGTCGGACCCAAAAGGATTAGAGCTGATTTAGAGACTGAAAAGGGGGATTTAGAGGAGTGTGTGTGTGTGTGTGTGTGTGTGCATGCGTACAGAAACTGTTGCTGTTGGAAGTGTGAAGCAAAGACTTTGACTCTTTAGAAACAAGACCCAGAACAGGGAGCGTGGTGCCTTGTTGCCTGGTGACTCCGTTGCTAGCCGCACTGGCGATACAATAGGATAATGAAATCTCTTGCTGTTCCAACTCTCCAGGCTACGGCGCAAACAGAGGAGAGGGAAAAAAAAAAATTAACACTTCAGTTCATTGTAGCTTGTTGGATTAGGGCTCACTTAATAACGCCTTTTTTTCCTTTGTGAGGAAATAATAGCGCGGGACATTATACGTGAAGAACGAGGGAATTGTTCCCACTGGCACCTCTGCAATTACCATAAAAGTTGTCGCCGCTTTAGCGTGTCGTCAGTTGATTTTTGATTGATGGATTCAAAACCCAAACACAGGCGAAGACGAGCGGGCGTGTTACTGAAAGATTTATTGGCGTCATAGCTCGGCCGTGAGATGGTTCGCAGCATATGATAAGCCTCTGAAGGCCTCGTGCTCTGCGTTCTCACCTGCCGTTAGTGAAGACGCCTTCTCCCACGGGCAGGTCACCTCAAAGGAAGGTGTGAGGAGAATCTATTAAAGCCACTGTCATGTTCATTCCCAGGGACAATCATAGACTCTGACCCCCAGCCTCCATCCTCCTCCTCTCAGGCCGTCCGGCTATGAACCATCTTTTTTTTTCTCTCACCTTTTCTGCTCTTAAAGCAGCAGTGGGTAGAATTGGAGCAAATATGATTTAAGAAAAGTTATTTATACAAAATGTTCACTATATCCTGACAGTAGAGCATGAGACAGGTAATCTGAAAAAAAAAAATCATGTTCCTCTGTGTCCTCCGGTGCTCCTAATGGCATCTGCAAGATTTCACAGACCGGACAAAAACAACCAATCAGAGCTGAGCTGGAGTCTGCCATCCAGCTGCCGTCTCTGTGCAGCTGTCAATCACTCGCGAACTCCTATCAAACGGTCAAAACTAGGCTGCGCTGATCAAATATTAATTCATATTTTGTTACTAAAATGCCTTTTTTTTTCTCATAAAATGTTTCCAGAATCATCTTGTAGTGTACTGTTTAGCTGGATAATGAGAAAGTTTGTTACCCGACAGCCATGTGGAGATCAGGTTGAAGAAATACCAAGCACTGCCTTCAGGACAATATACTGTACCTATCTCCTGATTTTATGCTATCACGATACCTGGGTGCCGAGTCGATTTTTAAATATTGCGATTCCACATTATGATTTATTACGATTTTAAACTTTTTTTAACACTAGACCATGGGGAAAAAGTTGAATCATACACTTCTAGGGACTTTTAATTTGAAAAATATCTAAATTAATACGATAAAATATGTGATTTTCAGCAGTCAGAGATGTCCTGAAGTCAAATATATCCGTTATTGTCAGGCATTATTTATAAAACATTTTTCCAGCAACCCAAAAATCAAAGAATATACATTTCCCTCACAAATTAGTGGTATTTTCTTTTTCTTCAAGTATCGTGATAGTATCAAATCGGGAAATAGGTGTATCATCCCAGCCCTGGTGGGCGGTGCTTGGTATTTCCTCAGATGATCTCAACATGGCTGCTGGATCACAAACTTTCTCATTTCACAGCTAAACAGTACACTACAAGATGTTTCTGAGAATATTTTACGCGTAAAATAGGCAATACGGTAACATAATATCGATTCATATTTCATCAGCGCTTCCTAGTTTGACCGTTTGATCGGAGTTCGCGAGTGATTGACAGCTGCCTCTGTTGAATGAACAGCCAATAGGAACGCTCTCTCTCTCTTTGAAATGACCTGTGATTGGCCAAAGTCTCCCGTCACATGCAGGCTAGATTTTTTAAAACCTCAAAACAGAGCCAGGTGCAGAAGTCTCTCTGAACACTTGAATTTAAATATGCTGAAAGGTTATTATGGGATGTTTGCCCAATGATGCCAAAAACATTCAGCCTACTGCAGCTTTAACTCTGCTCACCTTTTTGTATTTTTGTCTCTTTTTCTCCTTCTTGCCTACACTTTCGTTCCCTCGCCTCCTACTCTCTTCTTCGCTCCCTCTTGTCTCCCTCCTCCTCACTTTTCTCTCACCTTTCCTCTTGCTTGTGTGAGGTGTCTGAGAAAAAATCTGGAATTGCCTTTTTAAAGACATGGGATTCAATCCCTCGCAGTTTGGGCACCGGGAAAGCCCGATTAACTCTACCAACCTGCCATGTTGACACGGCAATGACAATTACTGTGAGCGAGGAGGACAGCAGCAAAAAGAGAAAGTACATGATTACCTATACGCAGGTCTGCAGGCTCTACAACCAAAGGGAGAGGAGAAACAAAGACGGATAGCTGGTCGTGTTTGGGTTAGGATTGAGGGGGGAAAGTGTGTGTGTAAAAGCACACTCCCTGTGTTTCTAATTAGCTGATGTGTTCATTAGCTCCATCAAGAGATTAGACGTCCAGTCAATGAGGGCGGCAGACTGAGACGAGGCTGTTTTCTTTCTCTTGTGATTACAAATTCTGTTAAAAGAAATAAAAAAAAAATCAAGGTTTAAAAATCACTGTTTTCCTCTTTTAACTTCGCCAACATCACCTTGGCGCTTTCTCTTCTTTTTTTTCTCCGTTAAAGCCCACGCAGCATTGTTGCCTTCCCACACATCATTCATAACCTTGAGGAACCAGGGAGAAATAAGAGACACCTACCACTTAAATTCAAAAGAGGGATGTTTCAATAGCATTGGCAGGGAAGGAAAAAAAAAAAAAAAAACAGAGATGTGGCCCTCATGTAGCCATGGTTACCTTGGCTTTATTGCTGTTTGTCTTGCACAGCAGATGCAATAAAAGTGCTAGGAGAAAAATGACTAGGCAAGGGGTATAATTGCAGAAAAAGGCACCACACACAGGTGTCAGGGAGGCTATCAGGGGGCGGGAATTGACCCGAAACCCCTCTCCGCTCTCGAGCTACCTGGTTTACAAGCGTCTCATTAGCCGTGATTGGACGGCTCTTGAATGTGCACGTACATCATATTTTAGTTTTCCAATTAAGATGCCGAGCTCCGGGACTCTCAGGTACGCCATTAAAAAAAAAAAAAAGGCCAAATGTAAAATTAAGTGTCTTTCGCAGCAGGCTTGATCGGACTTGGCCTCATTCGAGGAATAATGAAATATGGAGGTGGGAAGTCATGCGTGCATTGAGGCAGAGAGGGAAAATGTGGAGGAAAAGGGGGGAAGGACGACGAGAAATAAGTGTTGAGATGTGAGCGTTTGTAGGTGCGTTGGAAATCCCCTCGTGTTGTCAGGTGTTAGCCATTTTCCCGCGCGCTCCCCCTTTTTTTGGCGGCGGACGCAGAGAGGAAGTATCGTTCCCACCTTCTGTCACCTTCTTTATCTTTTCCTCGGCATCTCTTTTTCATAATCGTGCCTCCGCTGAGGACCCGAGGAGTGTTAAATGAACGGGAATTCATTCACACCTCTGTGGTCCTGGCGGGGACAGCTGGGATGGAAAGGGAGGCGCATTATCTCCCGTGGTGTGGCCGACTCAGATAGATGGCCCACTGGGGCTCTGGATAGTAGCTGATACACACACACACACACACACACACTTGGCTTGGGCATGGCAGGATTGAACATTTCAGGTGTTGTTTGCCACTGAAATGACACTGTTTGGAAGAGACATTTGGAGAAAATAGAGCTGAGAGGAAGGGTTGCCGGGGTCGCGGGAGGGAGAGATCAAAGGGGTCCAACCAATCCCCCCATACTTTTACTTTCTGCAAGGCTATAATAAATCATGGAGAAACCGCCAGAGCCCCAGATATCCACATAATATGTGTTCCTAGCAGGGTTGTCAAAGTTAACGTGATAATAATGCCACTAATTTCTTTAACGCATTAATGCAACTTGCGATTTTTAGGTTGTAGCGGGCTCAGTTTTAAAGCTAGATACTGACTGATGAGTGAAGATACTAGCATCATACTAAACTAGAAAACCTAAGGAATCCATTGGTACCAACCACCTCATACTAGCTTGTAGCAAAGGAGGCTAAATAACACTCCAAAGTTACGTTAAGTTTTGGCGAGGAAAAACTGGCATGGTCATTTTCAAAGGGGTCCGTTGACCTCTGACTTCAAAATATGTGAATGAAAATGGGTTATAAGGGTACCCACGAGTCTCCCCTTTAAAGACCACTTTATAATAATTACATGCAGTTAGTCAAGTCAGCACACTGACACACTGACAGCTGTTGTTGCCTGTTGGGTTTGAGTTTGCCATGTTATGATTTGAGCATATTTTTTATGCTAAGTGCAGTACTTGTGAGGGTTTCTGGACAATATGTCATTGTTTTGTGTTAATTAATTTCCAATAATAAATATATACATACATTTGCATAAAGCAGCATGTTTGTCCACTCCCAAGAGTATTAAATACTTCACAAATCTCCCTTTAAGGTTAATTTTGAACAGATAAAAAAATGTGTGATTAATTGCTATTAAATATGTCAATCGATTCACAGCCCTAGTTCCTAGCCCAGACAGAGTAGCTGTGAGGTTAAATTTGCGATGCGTCCCACGATGTGCCACTTTTGAGCTGTATAATGCTCCAGCCTTCACTCCAGCTGCTGCATGTCATTGACATTTCCAGCATTCTGAAATGACAGATGAATAGTGATAGCCTACACAACGGGGAATATGAGAAAAAAATCAGCAGAAAAAAGTAGACCGTGAAAAGTCAACACTGACTGAACGACAGGCAGGCTCACACAATTAACACATAAAAAGCTTCTACTGTCACAACCGGCTGGTAGCTGGTTATTGTTCTGGTGCCGACTCATCGGGGAGAGTGTGTTGCCTTTGGGGAAGGACACCCATGGGAGCCTTGAGAGAAAGCATGATGATGACACACACGGTGCTCATCATTCAGGCCCCCCTGGGGCCCATAACTTCCTGATGACACACCAACAATTTTGCCACTAACAAGCCATCTAGGCCAAGAAGTGTTGTGTAGTACTGAACTGTGATTTGTTTAATTAAAAGGAGTTAAATTTAAGTGTAACTGTTAAAATAATCCACACAGAACAATGTTCAGACCTGACACCAATGTTTTAGAAATTCATCAAACGAGATTCACAAGCTTATCATTATATAATAGATACTTAATCATTTACTCTATGGGACACAGTCACTAGAGATTTCCAACTGATGAATCATCATCATTTTGTGTCATCACTGACGGCAGTGTCACATAACCGTCACTTTTGCATCTAATTAATTGGGAAATATCGGATTGTGAGATTGTTGGCAAAAATGTGGCATTCCATTAAAGGTCCCATATCATGCTTATTTTCAGGTTCTTGCTTGTATTTTGGGTTTCTGCTAGAACATGTTTACATACTTTAATGTTTAAAAAAACCTTTATGTTCCTCATGCTGTCTGCTTGAATATACCTGTATTTACCCTCTGTCTGAAACGCTCCGTTTTAGTACATTTCCATGGAATTGCAACAGAATTACGTTGCTAAGGAACAGCTTGGGTCCATGTTTACGTCCTGTCAGCTGATGTCATTTACATACACTGCAACAGGAAATAAACTGGGACACATTTAGAATGTTTACGTTTAAAACTTCGAAATGGTCTAAATATTGTAGATTTGTGACATCACAAATGGACAGAAATCCCGACGGCTTGTTTCAAAAGCTCAGTTTTCCATCATTTTGACATGGTGCATAGTTTAGCCCTAGGCGCCACTGAAATGGAAAAGAAGCAAGTCTGAAAATCATATCTGTAGCAAATTCAGAACTGTGATACTGCACCATGGTTTCTGAATTCATCAAAAATTGACCCTGAAGCTCAACATGAAGTTATTTTAACTACTGAATCTTTTATCAGATTTGTACAAAGTATAATCTTTGGCTTCAGCTCACTGTTAGCAGTGCATGCTACAGAATTTTAGACTAGTTGTTGAATGTTTCTTGTAGTGTTTGGGATTTCTCGTTTACATTTTTGTACCTTTGACAGACATTGTTAAGTGTAGTGGAGAACTTGAGGTAGTGATGTGGCTGGTTCTGATATGTAAAGTATGACATTATCTGCATACAAGGAGATTTTTTTGCTCCAGTCCCCTCCTGGTAGTACCCCAAAATCCTTGTTGTCTGCGTGGATAGCTATGATCAGGGGTTCAATAATGAGGGCAAAAGGAGTGGAGATAAAGGTCACCCTTGTCTGGTCCATCGTTGCAGTTCAAAATAAGGAGAAGAGACATCATTAGTGTGAACGGGAGCTAGGGGAGAAGTATACAGAAGCTTGACCCAAGCAATAAAGCTTTCTCCAAGACCAAATCTATGCAAAGTGGCTAGGAGATAAATCCCATTCAACGCGGTCAAATGCCTTTTCCGTATCAAGAACAGCTAGAATCTCCTGTGACCCTGGGGTGGAAGGTGAATGAATAACATTAAATACTATACTAGTTGTATACCGATAGTGCCCAAAATTCGGCATCGGCAAAGCAGGTTTGCCCGTCTATGCATGGATCTGATACCATAATTTATTAACCCAGAAAAAATTCAACTTGTTTAACCGGAAATCAATTCTTCTTTGCTGCTCCGAAACAGTAGCCCTTCACTGTGCTGCCACCCTGGATGTACAGTATCATGGATGCCACTGGCAACAACAGTGCGGTGCTAGCGGAGAGTGTAACGGTAGTCAGAGCAAGGAAAATGTCGGCCATTTGGCAATATTTTACAGTGGAAAATCCAACATGTAAAATGGCAATATGTACAGTATGTCAGGCTTCCGTTTCAAGGGGTGGCAGTACCCTAGTAGGGTATGTGAATATTTATATTTTTTTATCACGCTGGTATCGGATCGGTACTTGGTATCGGCCAATACCGCAAGTTCAGGTATCGGAATCGATAAAAAAAAAAAAAATGGTATTGGAACATCTCTATTAGATACTCATCTAATATTGAAGAAAGACATTCTATTTTTAATAAAACCCATCTTGTCATTGTGGACTATCTTTGGTATGATGGACTCCAGACTCTGAGCCAGAACCTTAGCCAGGACTTTGGCCAGCTGCTCATTTTTGTACTTATGCTATCACATACCATTGTCTATGCAGAAAATTAACAGGAACTCTGGACACCCCAGAACAGTTCCTGCTTATCAACTGTCTTGAGAGGAGCAGGAGGAACTTCAGTGCTGAAACATTAGGACTGCTGATGGCCGCAGTACTCTGCATCATTCATGTGGACATCTGACAGCGCGACATTAAGGCTAACGCCTGTCATCTCTCAGTCTGAAGGAGTGCTCTACAAATTGGAGAGGAGAAGATGTGTTGGTCCAATTATTTAGCCGAGTCTGAGCAGGTGCCATTACCAGCGACTGCATTGATCGCTTCAGTTCTCTTTGCAGATTTCAAATCAGACAAACATCGGTGTAGCGGGCATACAAATGAGATGATGAAATGTGTCGGCGCGTCAACACGTTTCGAATCTGAAACAGTCGCGCAGAAATCGCTCGGGTCAATCCAGATAAGCTTTTGTCATTGATTGACCCAGGGAAAAAAATGGAGATTTTACTTTCAAATGAAATTGAGGAGGGAGAGTGAAAGACACAAGATGCTTTAAAAACCTCTCTTGATTCATTAAAAAGTCTCTGCCACCAGAGACGAGGGGGGAATAGGATTAATCTCTGCTCTCAGTGTGTATGTGTGTGAGAGACACAGCTGAGTGATTCTCTTCATGTCTCTGAGGGATAATTAGCTCTGGCATGGCCTGTCGTTGCTCTGCAGGCCCCTCTTCGGTCCCGGGACTCGGCTGGCTGTGTCATCAGAGCCGCGGAGCTCCGTCTGTGGGGAGAACAACATGCAGTGGACCTCGTTCTGTGGAGCCTGGAGGGGTCACTCTCAAATCATCAGTATGTCAGAACACACTCTTTATGTTTCATGCTCCCCAGCGATGTTTTCAAGTGCCCTTGTTACATATTCTATT
Organism: Sebastes umbrosus; assembly: GCF_015220745.1. Classification (NCBI taxonomy): domain Eukaryota; kingdom Metazoa; phylum Chordata; class Actinopteri; order Perciformes; family Sebastidae; genus Sebastes; species Sebastes umbrosus. The sequence continues at coordinate 23,688,573 of NC_051289.1, forward strand.
CCTTCCTTTTCTTTTCTCTCCTCTATTTCTCTTAGTTCCCTTTCTTATTCTCTTTCCTTTCCTCATTTCTTTTCTCCTTCCTCTTTTCTCTTCCTCACTTGCCTTCCTCTCCTTTCCCTGACCCTCTTATCTCTTCCCTTTTCTATTTTCTTCCCCTTTGCTTCCTCCCACTTCTCTCTCCTCCTTCCTTGTCTTTTTCTTTCTTTCATTTCTGGGTTTCATCTTCTCTTATCCTCTCCTTACTTGTCTTTCCTTTCTATCCTTTTCTTTTCTTTCAATTCCTCTCCTCTCCTCTCCCTTCCCTTTCTTTTCTCTCCTCTATTTCTCTTAGTTCCTTTCTTTTTTCTCTTTCCTTTCCTATCATTTATTCTCTTCTCTCATCTCCTTTTATTTATCTTCTTCACTTGCCTTCCTTTCATTTTCTTGACTCTTTCTTACCTACCCCCCTCCATCTTCCCTTTCTATTTTCTTCTCTTTTTCTCCTTTGCTTCCTCCAATTTACACTCTCTTCCTTCCCTGTCCTCGTCCTTTACTTTCTTTTATTTCCTTTCCTTTCTTCTCTAATCCTTTCCTAACTTGTCCTTCCTAGCCATTCTTTCCATTTTCTTTCTTCATCTCCTTTTATTTTGTCTGCTTTTCTTTCATTTGATCTTTTCTCCCTTTCTCTCCTTTGTTTCCTTTCCTCTCCTCTTCTTTCCTTTCTTTCCACTCCTCTCCGTCTCCTTTCCTTTGTATTTAGCCATTGTGTGAGGAAACCACACCATCTCTCCTGCTCCAGCTTTCTAACCTTGAATCATATTATCATCCAGTTGTAACACCAGTTGTTCGTCTTTATATAACAACCCCTTTCTTTTTCCAACCTTCTCTCCATCTCGTTCTCTCTTTCCATCTCTCCTTATTCATGACTCCTGTCATTGATTTTCCACAACAAGGAGCGTGAAGCCTATCAATATTTCTAGCTGGAGAAATGAAATCAATCAACAACGCCCCTCCATGAGTGGTTAAAAAATGAGAGCCCACTGGTTTATTATTAAAAAGCCAGTAGCCAGCGCTCACCCACCCATCTCCTCATGTTCTGCTTGAGCCCGTGTTCACTAATGGCTGGCCCGTGACCGACTTCAATATACGTGATTGATGTGCTGCCTTATGTGCTTAAAGAGACAATCTAGTGGAGAAAGTGCTGCAGCCATCGACGTGCCATCAAAACAGAACGTGTGTTTTTGCATGAGGTATGAAACTTGGTTCTCTGTGGGTTAAGCCAAACATGTAAAATATGTCGGTGGCCACCACAGCATTTGTTTCAGAGAATAGAACATCTCTCTATGTTAAAATACCTCTTGAAACTGATTGCTGGCCTTAGAGCGAAGGATGGCGCCGCTTTGCCCTCCCTGTCTCCAACTGGTCCATCCTCCACGCCTCCAGATGTTTACAAAATTGGTTTAAGTTTTTGTTGACACAGTGGTTTCTGTGAAGTTGGCATTTTCTTCTACTTCTGGCTGCATGGTGCCAGCATTTTCTTCTGCTTCAGGCTGTCTGCTCAACAATTGCTTTCACATCATCAGAAGTTCCCACCAATCACAATCACCAGTCACAGTACGGAGGCATTATTGTGACAATAAAATAACTGCATCAAGTGTTTTTAATCATCAAACATCCCTCCTTGTACGTCAATCCACCAAATCCATCAGTCTCTCTCTTACCAGCCCGTGGTAGAGTTCTGGCGTGGTTTTCACACAGGTGCCATTTTGTATTTTCTGCCTGTTAATAACTTCGTGTGTGGATCTAATGGTGATGAACGCCCGGGTCGAGCCAACCGGCAGCTGTAATTATTTTCTGCAGTTGGAGTTCTGACATGCACAGCCAGCGGTATACGGGGTCAGCTGCCCTGCAGCCTGGACAGCAGCTGCCTGGTAATTTTGGTTGTGCCACGGCAGTTTACGGCGCCGGCACCGAGCACTTCCTCTCCAAATCGCTGGCAGTGGTGGTAGTTGTGTGTGTGTGCATATGTTCTGATGAACCTGCTGCTTATAGTACATCACAGAAAACAGGATCAGGAGGGTGTCGTTTTTTAGGAGGTCCCCTGGTACTATTACTCTGGTGATGGGATGTATTTCGTTTTGAAACGGAGCGTTGGGGGCAGGACATCACAGAATCTAAGCTAATTAGGTTTAAATCATGAAGACAAGGAAAGTAAGATTTGGTAAAAGAGGCAGAAAAGTTGGATTGTTGAAAAGTTTGTGATGATTTTTATTGGTTGGATTTTTAGCCGTGCTACAGATGGTAATGTCGGTCTGTATATCTGTCTGATGGTCCACCACATTGGTGCAGAAATATTTCAATAACTACTGGATAGATTGCCTTGAAATTCCGTACTGACACTCATGTCACCCCTCAAGAAGTTTTCTAATAACTTTGGTGACTTTACATCTAGCACCATCATCAGGTCAAATTTTCAATTTGTCCAATATTTTGGTTTACGACCGAATCCTTGCAAAACAACTGACCTTCCCATCAGCCTCAGTTGTACAGTACTTGGTGTTCAGTGCTAATTAGCAAACGTTAGCATGCTAACATGCTAAACTAAGATGGTGAACGTGGTAACCATCACCAAGTTGGCATTTAGTTATTGTTAGAATGTTTGACATTAGCATTTAGCTCAAAGCACCACTAATCCTAAGTACAGCTGTAGACTCTTAGTCTTGTATTAATGAACTATTAGTGATGTGCTAATAGGTGCTAATAGGTGGGTGGGTTCGGGCTGAGCTTACTAGAAAATATCACAGGTTTGGGCGGGTCAAAAAGTGACAAAGTAGAGTTTCCCAGTAAGTTATTAATAACTTACAGAAACATTGTGTGCAGTAGTCCATCTTCTCTTCGCGGTGCTCAAGTCCGCTTGTCTCTGTTCTCGTCTCAGACCTCCAGCCATGCTACTTTAATGCATATAAGACTGGCGGTTTGCGGGTTGGATCTGGTTAGGGTGGTTGATTAACTCATGTTTTTAAGGGTCGGGCGGTGCGGATTGGCTCTCATGATGGGTCGAAAAAAAACGCTGAACATGCATCACGCATGAGGTCACCACTAAAGATACACCACAGATGCAGTGTGCATCATATGTGGGTATGAATTTGTGTTTATTTATCATTGTAGAGATGAATTTTCATTTGTCTTAAATCAAATTAAAGGGTTACTCCAGTGATTTATTATCACAATAGACTAAAAGGTAATGGTCAAAATTGAAGCAGCAGAGACTTTTCACCTTAGTGTGGCTCAAAACCCCAAAAATGATGGATCCTACAGTTCCCATAATTCCGCCAATAGTTTAATTAGATCCTGTAAATGCCCATATAATACACATGAATTCCAAACTCTACGTGCCTTTTTTATAACGCAGGGTTTTTGTAATCAATTTGATGTCTCCAGCCCCAAGCTGAGATAACCTTTATTACTGTTATTATCTCCTACTTGACATTATACATCTGTTTACACAGGCTGTGCAGTACTCCCAGTGACAAGTAAACTGACCTTTATGTGTGAAAACAGTGGGTCGAATGCCCCTTTAAACTTATTATATGCAGGTAGGTCTACAAGTGTTTGTGTATGTGCTGAGGAAAAGCGAGGTATGGGAAAGGACAAAAGTTCATAATAAGAAATTAGCAGACCGATTTATACATTTCTTTTGCTAAAATGCAAGTGTTTGAGTCACGCTGTGCCGTCCTATTATTGCTCTGTGTGAATATTAAGCCTCATTAAAAAATGTGTGAGACCTTCTCTGTGCCCCACCCCCTTTTGGACAGATGGCGTGGTCCACCATTAGAATGCTATTTAGCTAATTATCAGGGCAGCACCCACATTTACACCACCGCCCCCCTGGTTGGTTATTGCCGCACGCACGCACGCACGCACGCACGCACACACACACACACACACACACACACACACTTCCTACTTTACACCACAGCAGGCCTGGAGGGGAAAAGGTTAAAGCTGCAGCTTTGCCAGTCAGAATCAACATGACACCGCAGGGAGCTCGGTCCTCACTGGAGAGAGCTTAGAGGACCCTGGGATGGATGATGATGGGAACAGGAAGTAGGAAGGTATCGGCCATCTGGTTGACCTTCTATGTACTGCGATTAATACTCAAAAAGTTCACAGTATTGAACCAAGCCAAACCTGAGTTTTGCTGTTAACCATGAGCACAGAGAGAGAGGCCAGTGTGGTGATAGCTCGAGTAGTTAATTCAGCTGACATAAAGTGGACAGATCTAGTGATGGACAAGTAGAATTATCCCCTCCGCTGTGCAAAGGGCATTTGAAAACTATAAATATGCATACGCGCAATCCATCATTACAATGGAAAACAGCAATAATTGGGCCAAACGCCGTGTGTGTCGGCAGCACAGCGGGAGAAAAAGGGAATGATCTATGAGTTTTCTTAATGGTTCCTGCTGAGGAGAGCTTCCGCGTTGAGAACATATAAACACCGTCCCCTAAAAAACAAGCTGAGATGAACGGATGTGAAGTGATGGTGATGGAGGGAAAACACGCTCCTGTCAAAAATGACATGTCACATCTAGACAAACAGACAGCTGACATTTCACACCGCAGTCAACAATCAAGTCTTTGTTCATTATAGCGGCACAAGGGCTGAGGAAAAACTGTCTGCATAATGGATTTGAAGCCAGCGCACACACACATTTGTGCATCTCTGCATGGACACACAGAAGGTCTCTGAGGACGAGCCCAGATTGGGGATCCCCGTCCCCCCCAACTAACCCCCACCCTGACCTCCAGGTATTAGCATGTTCACTCATCTAGGTCCACTGCAAAGAAGGGCTGTCCCGCATCCAGACGGCTCTGCATCCCCCTAATGAATGTGACATTTAGCTGATATTTACATGCCATGCATGGGGCTGAATTAGCATGCCAAACACTAAGCTTCAGATTAAGCAAAGTTTAGAAATTACACACAAAATCTATCACGCACAGGTTTACTACAGGTGACCCGCTTAGCCGAGACATACGCTTAGTCCTGGTTTCCCCTCCATTCCTCATCCTTCATTAAAATGTTACACACACAAGTTATTTACATAGCAGCGAAGCAAAACACAGTAGCTCTGCAGGGGGAACTTTCAATCCTGTCCGTCTGCTCGGGTTGAAATTGCTCTGCTGACAAGAGGCAAAATATCAATCAGAAGTAATTTCTTCCCACTGCCTCGGCTGTCAGCGCCGCAGTCGAATGTTGACCCTCTGTCATAACACATTTGTTTACCGTTTACATCACTCAGTACACTGACTCCAAAATACCGAACGATGTTATGGCACCGGCAGCAACAGAATATAAAGCAGTGAGGGGCGTTTCGTACGGCGGACACCTCTCCGCGCCGCGCTCTTTCAGAAAAACGTCCCCCAGTAAACAAGGCTGCATGCTGAAATTATAAATACCGGCTGAAAAGGCAGGCAGACATGTGAGGCGATAGTGAGTGCTTTTTACATTAATCACATGACGGTGACGGTAAGGTCTGCCATCAACACCTCTAATGGAAATGCTACCTGACTGACTGACAGGAAGTGCTTATATCAGCAGGTTAGCTCCCAGACAGCCTTGTGAGGCCTGCTGGAGTGCTTGTCAAGGCCTTAGCTGATGGGTATTACTGGTTCCAAGAAGAATGAATGTCATTCCAGTCAACACCGTCTATGTATAGGCAACCCTGTCTCCTACAGAATTATGGAGCCGTACAACTACTCTGCATTCTCAGTTACGTTTTGAGAGAAACAGATTTTCCCGCAGATTATGGCCACATTTTTAAATACATGGTCAACGTAAATAAAAAAAAATAAAAAAAAAAAATGCACAAAATGACTTAGTTAGGTTTAGGCAACAAAACTACTTGGTAAGGTTTAGTAAAAAATAAACATCATGGTTTGGCTTAAAATGACTACAGTTGTTACGTTATTAAAGGAGCAGTGTGTAGGATCTGGCAGTGAGGTGAGGAGATTAGAACCAACTGAAACCTCTCCCGTGTGCCAGGCGTGGTGGAGAACTCTGGTGGCTGACGCAAAAGCATGAATGGCCCTCTCTAGAGCCATTTAGAGCAAAACCAGTGTGCAGAGTGTGTGTTTGTGGGAAGTGAGTGGTGAAGCAAGAGAATGAGAGAGACGGCGGCAACGGGAGTGAGTAGAGTTATCAACTCCGGCACGAGCAGGACAAGTTAACAGAGTTCGGCTACTGATGGAACATGGCGGAATCTGTGGAGAGAGGAGCCTCTCCCTATGTAGATAGAAACGGCTCATTCTGAGGTAACGAAAACACAACGATTCTTATTAACAGGTGATTTATACACCAAAGGAAAACATACTTATTAATATTATTAAATTCCATTTCTGCCAATAGATCCCCCTAATTGTTACACACTGGTCCAGGACACAAACAGCGGCGCCTGGGTGAAAGTCCTGTGTTAGTTTGACCCATAGGCTGCACACAAATGGGCGGCGCATCACCACTTCCTCCCACTGTGCAAAGGTGAAGCCAAAATATCCCAGATACGAGAGCTACTGTACTCAGAGCAGTTGTCAATCACAGCTGTCAATCATGACGTCTCACCCCCTTTTTATAGCATCAAATAACTAATTAAAACCAAACTTATCAGAAAAATTAACACTTGAACATCCGTCACCTTGATAAGAACGACTTAAAATGACAGAAACCTTTGGGAAAAATGTATTTTACTTTTTGGTTTGGTCCATATCCCATCCACTAAACTGGTGGGGGGCGGGATTTATGACCTATACTGCAGCCAACCACCAGGGGGGGGAGATGTTTCGGCTTCACTTTTGGGGAGCTGTCATGTCATCCACCTATAAACAGTCTATGGTTGAACCCATCTACCATCCCGACCTCCTCCCTATGCAGAGTTCCACGGACTATCATTGCAAACATATTTATGATGTCGAAAACAAACATAATGGTCACAATGGAGTTTTGCTGTATGGGAACATAGTCTTCAGGAGACAGGGCTGGTATATGTGTCATACTGCTTCCAACTCTTGTTCCGCCTGCAGACAACAGCATTGCAGCCCCCTCTAAAACGATCTCCCTCACCTCACCGTCGAAACACTCCGGCAGTGGATTTGCATGGAGCCCGGATAGAAATGTCAGCCCGTTAATTGCCAGGATCACGGCTGTTTCGCATTTTCTATACCTGAGGCCCGGCAAGTCACGGTTACTTTAATTGATTTTTCACCGGGTCAACGAGAAAGGAAAGCTTAAGGGCGGGATGCGGACCCGGGTGACATAATTGACATTTGGAGTTAAAAGTCAAGCACTGGTGGCAACGCATTCCACGGCGGGAAAAAAGTTAATTCAGCCGGCACAACCGTGTGACATTATAGGGATCATGTGTTGTGAATAAGAAAACTGGCTGCCAGAATGCGATAGCAATTTCGTCAACAGCATCCCCCTTGGCAAAAAATGCTGAAATAGCTGTCATTAGATCCATTCAGCAATTACAGAAAACAGACAAATCATTTCTTTAATTTTTCCTTTTTTCTTCCAAATACACCTGTGTCCACTGTCACTTGTTTGTCTGCTTCCACTACGGCATCCCTCAGGTGTTTGTGAGCGTGTGCATGTGTGTGTGCATCACCCTTTCCAAGGTGTCTGGGAGCTGAGGGCCCATCTGTGGGCTTCCTCCTGAGCCTCTTGAGAGGGCCACAAAGGCTTCTAATTATCCCTGACCTTCTGGCTCTCCCTCTCCCTGCCTCCCACTCCGGGCCCCCGTGGCTCGCTCGGGTCTCCTCTCTCTCTCCCATTCACTCCCTCCTCGCTCTGTTTGCCCCCTCGCACGTTCAAAATAACCCCTCCGCTTGGCTCCAGCCGCTAATTGCTGCCATTTCAGAGGCAGACGGCGTTTGGTGCGAGGCAATCCGGAAGGTCAGTCAAGGAGAAGCGTTCCAATAACACCTGCGTGTCTGTCGAGGCTTGGTGGTTGTTTGGAATCACATTGCTTTGACAGGCACAACTCTTTGTTTCAAGGTGTTCCATTTGTGGAGGTAAAGTGCTGCTTCAAAACCGGTCATTAACAGCTAGCAAGGTAGAGAACAGGCAGGGGACGATGTGGGGTTGACAGGTTGCTTTTATTGCTAAAAACTGATCATTTTCAAGCTCAATTGAGTCTGTGTTTATTTCATATGTATTGTATGAAAATAACATTGTATATATATGTAAATATGTGTGTGCCACATTCACTATAGTAAAATGCAATTTTATTCATTATGTAAATATCACCCTGGCAGATTTAGCATGATATAACTACTGTTTGTGTCCTTTGTGAACGTTCACTTATTTTAATTTGCGTCCGTAGCTTAATAACGTAACAAACATAGTCATTTTAAGACAAACCATGATGTTTTTTACTAAACCTAACCAAATAGTGTTGTTGCTTAAACCTTACCAAATAGTTTTGTTGCCTAAACCTAACCAAATAGTTTTGTTGCCTTAACCTAACCAAGTAGTTTTGTTGCCTAAACCTAACCAAGTAGTTTGTTGCCTAAACCTAACCAAGTAGTTTGTTGCCTAAACCTAACCAAATAGGTTTGTTGCCTGAACCTAACAAAATATTTTTTTTGCCTAAAACTAAGTGATGTAGTTTCATTGTTGTTTTGTTTCAATTTAGTAGTCATTTTAAGCAAAATCATGATGTTTTTTACTAACCCTAACCAAGTAGGTTTCTTGCCTAAACTTAACAAATTAGTTTTTTTTTGTGTTTTTTTGTTTTGTTTGTGGGGGCAGACAGGCAGCCATGGTGCCTTTAGAGGACTGGTTCAGAGCAGCTATGGCTCTGGGGATGGAGCTGTTCCTCAACCTGGAGGTGCAGGCGTAGAAAGCCCTATGGCACCTGCCGGGTGGTAGAGGCTCAAACAGATGATGGTGTGGGTGTGTGACTTCCTTGCAGATGTTGAGTTGTAGACATCCTCCAGGGCTGGGAGCTGTGTCCCGATGAGCTTCTGTGCTCTGGAGATGATGGCTGCTGTGCAGCTGATGTACCAAACAGAGATACAGGTTGTGAGGATGCTCTCCATGGTGCAACGACAGAAAGTCACTAGCTCGACACTCATTCCACTCTGTCTCTGTTGATGTAGATTGTTTCAATTTACAACGTTAACCAAATGTTTAAAAATGTTTAAAACGGTTTATAACTGTGACTGTGATCTGGCAGTTTGGTTATATGGGAACATAGTTTTGTAGGAGACAGGGTTGAATATACATAGACAGTGTTGACTGGAATGACATTCATTCATGCTAAATAATCAGATTTTATCTTTTATTATGAAGATAAGATAAGATCAGATCTCGTTGACAAACCGTTGGTACTAATTTGCTGTTATTATTACAACTCACAGTCTTTCACCAGATTCTGAAGGGATTTGCTCAACTCAGCCACACACTTATTCCCACAATCTAATTTGTTTACAGTTGTCTTTCAGTATCTAATTGTTAACCAAAGTTAATAAAGTGTTTAGTAATGAAAGTGAGCTAACATTGCCCCTGGCCTTGACAGCTGATGATGTATGGGTTTGGGACAAGGTGAACTCCATTTGTTTCTCCATGCATGCTGCAGCCACTCAGAGCAACTCTTGTTCAGTTTATGATCACGGATGAACGGAGAAAGTGAACATGGGCGGTAATTAAGACCCCGGCTTATTGAATTTCACACTTTTCAAATTTAGATTTATCACCCAGTAAAAGGCCTTGCCGCCTGCCTAGCCTCATTGTGAGGACGTTGAACCAACAAACAGTGATTAGCACGTAGAATAACTCTTCTAATTAGCCTTGAAGCACATGAACCTCAACTAGCTCGCCGCAGTTTCGGAGCAACTTTTACATGTTAACACGCATTTTTCCACCTACCGCAAACAATAAGGGAATTCTCTTTTTTTCATAATAGATAATAGCTGTATTTCAAAATGTCCAGTCAGTAACCCGACCAACAGCATCACCATGGAGACTGTAATTATGTACGTCCTGATGAGGGGTGGAAATAGACATGGGAGGAAAGGGGGGTGACGCTGTAAAGCATGTCAGTGAATATCAGAGCTTGAGCCCTGCAGTAAATAATGACTCCGCTGCCGCACTCTGCCTCCCGCCGAAAACCTTGCTGGTCTCTCGGAGAGAGTTGCCAAGGAAACAGTGAATGAAATAAATCTACAGTTTCATGTCAGAAGGTTGAGGGAGAAGCAAGACAGGGAGACCAGGAGTTTACAGAGGAGAGATCCAAAATCTGTAATCATTTCTGTCCTGCATGCATACGTGTGCACATACAGAATAGTTATAGATAGGTGGGGAAGGAACTGTGAGGCATTCTGCAAAAAAAAAATCTGTATGGGTAGTACAACTTGTTTCTGCCATAGCATTGAGGAACTGAATACAAAACTGATCAAAAGCAAATTTTTGAGTCTACCTTAAGGGAGCTTCTTCTTCTTCTTCCCTGAAAACACAAAATAAAACGGGAGGTGTGAGAATCTTTACGTGAATCGCGACAGCAAAACATGAAAACTAAAAAAAAAAAAGCCCACTTTCAACGCGACTGGAAACCAAACCGCAGAGAGCCTTGTTTGCATCTCGTTTGTGTTCAGCCGGTGTATCCGTCTTATCTGGCTCGTGTTGTTTTACGTCCGTGTTTCTAATTGACAAGTTGAAAGCTGTTGCCCCCCTGTCCTTAATCCTCCCCACCAGCATTAATTAAACAGCCCTCCCCTCTCCTAATTAACAGAGCATTACGAGAGCAACAAAATAAATCAGCGCTCCGCATACATCCAACTGATAATGTATTCCAAAGTGCTTATCAGGCAACACAATTCTCCCCCCTCTCTCTCTCTCTCTCTCTCTCTCTCTCATGTAATTAGACACTGATCAAAGTATAGCTTGATTTGATAGGATGCAAACAGACTTACTGTATAAATTATCAGCGAAATGAATGCAAGTCTGGGCTATAGTTAGTCAATAAGAAGAATGTGAAAGAATTCCAAAGTCTAAATGTAGGTTATAGAAGACTTCAAATGAAGGATGAACCCTCCAGGACTTCTTTTTCATGTGTTTTTCGTGGCCTCTGGCGTCGCGTCAAAGTATTTGGAACCTGTCACAAACTGTTTTCTACTGGTGGACTTCTGCTTTTGAAGAATAGCTATTTGTGGCGACCGGCTCAGCAGTGATCAAAGGCAGAAGCTCCTTCCATCCTTCACTGCAATGATAGTTCTGCTGGATCACATTTGTAATTTTGAGCGTTTTCTTTTTGTGCGTAGGTGGGGTTTGCTCTCAAACACCACGAGCATGCAGACACACGTTTCTGCTTCAACAGCTGTAGATTTCTAGCCTTAAAACAGTGCATGATGAAAGAAGTGTCACTCTCTGTCATCCGCCCACCTCTTCATGCGGTGTTGTTCAGACCTCCGTAATGATGTACTAAGATAGGATTTGTGTGCTTGGCACATGTTCAGCTTGTATACGTGTTTATTCTTTATGCAGCTTTTTTTTCCTTCAATCGCACAAACTTGCCAGCAAATTCCCCCAGTTCATCTATAATGGATCAAGGGATGTTCTCGCTGCTAGTACTGGATCACCTCAGTAAGCGGGCCTCAAACAGCCCGGCATGTCCTGGCACTTGTCCCAGCGAGAGGGAATGGGGGACCCCGATGACACGGGCGAGAAGCTGAAGCAGCGCCGAGCTGCTCAAATATTGATCAGCGGGGCTGTCTTTGAGCTGGTTAGACTCAGCCAGCACATTCGCCCACGGGACTCGGTGGCGGGTCGAAAAAGGCCACACAACAAAGCGAGAAAGAACTCGCAGGCGTTGTCTGCGACTCGATGCACATTCCGCTGGTAGATGCCGCTTGCTTCTGTCGCAGCTCGGAGAGAGCGTCACCTCGGTATCGACGTTCTGCTCAGGCTCTGCTAGATGACGCGTCCCTGAGGATGGACCCGGGGTGGATGGTTGATCAGTAGGGGTCAGTAGGCCATACAAGACCCCTTTTGTCTGTGTTGTCATACAGAATACCACATGTCCATAGACATAGTTATACTAAAAGGAATGAATTCACAAAACTAAAACAATTCGAGCTACATGGAAGATGTGGGCTATCCTCAAGAGCAGAGGTTCTCAACATTTTTGGGGCCAGGGACCCCTTTAAAGGGGAGAAAATGTTCCAATAACCCCTGTCATAATCGGAACACCGATTAAGCATAATGCTTACTACCAATTATACTCTTAGATGTCATTGGATGCCATTGCCATTGTGATAAACAGAAACACATTTCAATTTGAATCATCATTTTGTTTTGCCCTGATATTGTGGCTTTAGCTCGGCTGGCTTGATGGCTTCGTTCGCTAGCATCTGAAGGCGCATGACGCATTTTGGTCTCCCGTCGCTGTCGCTCGATGTCATATTTTCTCAATTTAGCTAGTATGGTCTTGATGATGTAGACTGACTAAGCTAAGCTAAGCAGCAGCAGGAACGGTTCGTTGCTCCCTGAGTGAAGTGACTGATTCATGACACACTGACATGATGATGTCACAATCATACCAGAGTTTCTATTGGCCCAAAGCTAACGTGGGTGGTAGTAATGGACACAATATGCTTGTTTTATTGGCGCGATTGGTCAGCATCTGGAGGTATGTATTTTTTAATGATAGTACAATTTTATAATTTATAGCAAATTATTTTGTGGACCCCCCTGACAGAGTGCGACGGACCCCAGGGGGCCCCTAGACCCCACTTTGAGAATCACCGCTCAAGATTGTCACTAAACTTTTTTTAAACTGCGTGCCAATTTGCATACTATCCCAAAATTCTCAATTGAACTCTTGGAAGGTGAAATGTGAGATTTGGATTGACCGACCTTATGGGTGCAGATCAAACCACTTCTTGGGGATTACGGAGGACTCCGACATGGAAGTTGAGCCGTGCTACCTGGTGCTGAATGTTCAAACTTCTTTGGCACCGCAACTCACCTGGCTGAGTCTATAATTAAACTGAACTTTTTGATGAGCTCTAACTTTTTACTTCACCCAGGTAAAGCTGTCCAGATGCCAAAGCCAATCTCTCGCTCGTCCTCTTATCCATACTCTCAGATCCTATTTGGACGACTGCCACTGATTCCCCTGCACGTCAACACAGCATCAGGTGCGTGGCTGCATTTCGAGTCATCCCTTGCCCAACTTGAATTTCCATCCTCGCGACTGCGGGGCTGCCGAGTGGCGACGGCTGGCCGAACATCCCGGCCCTGCCAGAATCCTGACACGGGCTGCAGATGCACAGAGTGACACAGGGTCCCCTCACCCCGCTGGCACGGGCCCCCGCCCGGCCATCTGGCTCCTCTAGAGCAGGTGCCAGTCACTCATCACGCCCGCCCGCCTGCCTGCAAGACTCAGCCCTCCGCCGAGGCCTTCGAACCAGCTTCACTAGCTCCAGCTCCCCACCTCCTCGCCACCCTCTCGCCAACAGCGAGTTATCTGCTGCCCAGGACGGAGCCCGCGGGACATCAAAAGAGCCAACACGCTGTAGTTGCTCAGAATCCGCTCACATATACACGACGGGGAGCTAGTCACTTGGCTTGGAAAAAAAAAACAAGGATGTTCAGAATAAGTGATGTGCGCTTAGACAGATTGTCACTTTGCATGTTCCAGACAAAGAGGAATGTCGGGGGAGCAGCGCAACCTGGCAACCAGTCACTTTGTCTTGTCTGTTCAGAGCAAACTGTTGAAGAGGAATAGATGTGTCGCCAGGGCAGACAAGCTCATGCAGAAACCCTCATCAATCCTTCCTCTGTCAATCAATGTTGGGCTGAAAGAAATCTCCCGGTCGAAGCAGCTGGGAGCAGAAGATGAAGGCGCTGATTTGACTGATGACATTTCAGCGGGCATTAGCACTTTAGCCGCCTTTCAGTGAAGCCCATCAATATGACCGCCTCCTTCTTATAGACGGGCAGCACTTTGCTCCGGCCCCTAATTTTTTCTGTCTTTCATTTCATTAACTCAGATGTCGGCTGAAATGAGCAGCTGTTATTTGTTTGTTTTGCTTGCTGACATTTCCTTTGACATGGACAATGCATCAGAGCCGACATAATCTGTGCCCCATCTTTTTTGAAAAGGAGGCGCCGCTCAAGATTTTTGACATGCTACTAAATCCATTACCCCAGCAGCTTGACGTTGAACATCAGAAAGCTCTTCTAGATGTGGATGGACGACCTGCATGGAAAGCCTGGAATAATTCAGTTTGTGGTTTTTAAACAAGACGCTCATATTTCAATCCCTGAAGGTTCCTTTGAAAGCTGATCACACGCCGTACCACTGGTGTTATTCATTGCCACGCTTTAGTTTTGCTTAGAAGTCTCGCGGCCACATTAAAACTTCTAAACAAACTAATTTCAGGCCGGATTGTAAAACCCGGTCTGTCTGTTACACTCGGCGGTGTGTTTTTGGGGTTGCGGGGAAGAGGCTGACGTGAAGACAGATGTTGTTTTTTGGAAATGTAAATGCTGGAGTTGTTTAAGGGGTGAGCAGGAAGACACAATGATGAATGTGTGTCAGCGAGGCACAGCATCCCTCACACAGAAGTTTGCCTTTTTTCAAAGGGCCGAGCCGTGCCAGAATGCACGTTTTGCAAACCACAACTGCTCTTATCTGGGGTGTCCTAAGCACTTCCAGAGGTCCTATCTGTGTTGGTGTCAGGGGTTTAATCATAAACTGGTGAATGTCCTTGTGGTTGACGGTGATCTAAGCTCTAGATGAGTCACCACTGTAGAACTGTACTCTTGTGCTGCTGCATTATTACATTATTACTAGGCGGCATCACGATTCTACGATTAGATTTAACTTTTGGTTTTAAGGTCAGGATTCGATTTGATTATCGACTTAAACGTGGCATTGTTAAGACTATGGAGTCTTGATTCGTAAAGATCAACAGACCATTGGTTTTATGCCCTGACAACTGTCATTTACACTTTCCAATTCTTCTTTAAAAAGAACTCCCTTTTCATTTAGATAGCGTTTCAAAAATGAGACTACAACAGCCTACAATATAAAAAGCTGCATCTTTTCAACATCATTACAAATTCAAAACAGAAATCCTTCTGCAGTGCATCACAAGTGTGCTGTAATCTACAAAAATATGGTTTTGTTGTCAAATTTTACTGTTGCGCTTGTTTCTCTCCTCTCTCTCCTCTGATCGCTGAGCTTTGGACACAGTCTGTGTGCGCTGAGAGACGACACTCGGTAAACCGCTGGCATGTTTGCTCTCGCTACCAATATCAGCTGCTCTGATTCAACAATGTTGAGCTGAAAAAAAAAAAAATCGTGCATGTAGGCTGAAATTCAACAGTGGTGTTGTTCTGTCGGGAGATGCAGCGACTTAATGTTAAACCAAGAAAAGAGTAAAGGAGCTCATCGGCGCAGTTTGAACTTTAAGGTCGGGGTCCACAAAAGAAAAAAATCTAGAGGGAATGTAATGTGTACAACGCAGAGAGGTCTAATGTATTGGGAGCCTAAATATTACACCCTCCAAACAGAACGCAACGCAAGTAAGCGTCAGTTACAAAATCAGTTTGATTGAATTTTTTCTATTTGGAATGAACTAACTGGCCACCAGTGACGCAGCGCTGCACAGTGCGCCGTTTTAAGCGGAACTTTTGTCAAACACCCTGTTCCTATTTATTCTTGTCACTCACTTTGAAAGCGGCACAACGGACGGGGAACGGCTGATTTGTGAAGATGAAATGAGGAGTTATCTGTACGATACCTACTCATTTCAATACTATTAAATAAGGAGGCAGAAGGCTGGAGGGAGATCACCAGGAGATCGCCTGAAAGTTGACTTTACTACTGTTGGCCGTATTGTATGTTCTGTCAATAAGAATACACAACAAGGTCGATATCATTGATTATTACAATAAATTATTAGTTCAGCGTTATTATGAAAAATATAAGATCTATTTCTAGGGGGTTTAGTGAGCCCCCCTGATCCAACGCAAACTTCGCCTGTGGAAGAGCTGTGAGTAAGGAAATGTAACTGTCTGCTAGCCGCAAGGCTAATTCATGCAGTGTGATGTGCCACAGGCATACAGGGATGGCCAACATTTCCCATCATGCCTGCCTAGTCCTGAGTGCTGGACTGAGTAGTTTAAGTTTGCTTTTTTTTTATGTTCCAAAATGCAAATGTTCATTTTGTTAGTGTTTGTAATGTAATGTGTCTGTTCAGAACATGCTGGCCTTTGCTGGTAATTGGGATTGTTGTGCTGGTTTATAGTTCAAGTCATGAGTGGGATGGCCGTTATATTTCTTGAGTCCAGCTGTATCTTCCTTCGGACACACATCATTAGGTGTGGGTGGAGAACAAAATAATCGACCTGCTTTTGATATTGATGGTTGAGATCTGAAGTTAAAGGTCCCATATGGTGCTCATTTTCAGGTTCATACTTGTATTTTGTGTTTCTACTAGAACATGTTTACATGCTATAATGTTAAAAAAGAAACTTTATTTTCCTCATACTGTCTGCCTGAATATACCTGTATTCACCCTCTTTCTGAAAAGCTCCATTTTAGTGCATTTCAATGGAATTGCGTTGCTAGGCAACAGCTTGGGTCCATGTTTACTTCCTGTTGGCTGATGTTATTAACATACACTGCAACAGGAAATAAACTGGGACACATTTAGAATGATTTTGTTTAAGAAACGTGTAATGGTCTACATATTGTATATTTGTGACATCACAAATGGACAGAAGTCGTAACGGCTTGTTTGGCGCGCAATTTTTGAATACGGGCTGTGTGTATTTCTCCGTATATTGAGCGTTTTGATAGTTTAACAGGATGTATAAGGCACTTTAACCTGCTTTATAATATAGAAAATAGGAAAATTTCATTTTTTACAATAAAGGACCTTTAATTTCGATCAATTTCCGATTAAGAATCCACATCGTGACACCCTTAATTATTACAGACTTATTCTTTTCAGTCTCAAACTGGACTTAGCAGATGAAGATCACACACTCACAAACAGATGCAGAAGCCTCCCCCCTGGTGCTGAGCAGTAAACCCAGTGAGATACCAGCATCCCAGCGCACATTACTATCTTCATCTTTTTTGCTGCTCTAACACCCCGTGTATCTAACCCGCTCTTCAGAGATAAAGAGAAAGGGACCGCATGCACGCTCGCATGCCGACACGGCGATAAATGTCACGGCACTCCCCTTCCTCCCCCCTCTTAGATAAAGGCAGGCACAGATGAAAGCCCCCTAAGAAAATATAACAGGGCAACGCATTTGTTGTGTTTGATAGCATCTGCATGGAGAGGACAATAGAGACGCAAGAGGAGGGCTCAAGAGGAGCGTTCACGGGCGCGTGAGTGAGCACAGAACACGGTACTTGATTCATCACGCCGGCGGCGTCCGTGCTTCCGAGCTCTCGAATCGGAGGAAAAATGTAATCTCGGTACAGTTTGGAGGGTGTTTGCATCGTTGAGAAAAACACTCAAGTCAACTGGCTAATGTGGAACAGTCAGGGCGATTTTGCAGATTCCGCAGCCGAAGGAGCATTCAAAGTCAGATCAGGTTGAGCCGGCTGAGTGGGAGGTGTTTGAAAAGTTGATATCAGTTTGCCATCAACTTGAAGAAAATGTTCATCTGACTGTGATAAAGTGGTTGATTCGCCGTCACGGTTCAAAACCACAGAGGTTAAAGCTATTTTTCCCGGCTTCCTTCATTTTTGGAAATATCTGAGAGAAACTTCAGGTGTCGGTGGTAGGGGCCATCCTGTGTTGGTGATTTATTACTCTCTTAATAAAGGCTCTTAACACAAATCCAAAGCAAACAACAAAGTAGAGTTTTGTGTAGTTGAAAGACTTCATGAATCACACTGACGCGGAGCATATCTCCCACCGCCGCGGGTAGTTTATTGGGTGTCAGGCAATCATATCGTGGACGCAGTGAAGGGCAACGCCTCTGCAAGTCGGCCAAGTTGCTATCTTATCAGATGTGATTTGTGTGTTCGCGTCTGGTTGAATTTATTAAATGTTATGAAGTCTGATGAGTCATGTTTTCAACCCTTAATCTGCCAATTACTTGAGAAAATACAGACACATAGTTTACCCTTATTCAAAGAAAGACACCTTACCTGTTTATGGGTAAAGTTTGTTTTGTTATGAGGCTTTTATGGATAACTCACTAAGTATGTTGATGAAGACAGGTAATCTGAAAAAAATCATGTGCCTCCGATGTCCTCCAGTGCTCCTAATGGCATCTGCAAGATTTGACAGACCGGAGGAAAACAACCAATCAGAGGCGTGCTGGAGCCTTGCCATCTCTGAGCAGCTGTCAATCACTCACCAACTCTGATCAAACCAGACAGCGCTGATCAAATATGAATCAATATTCTGTTACTGTAATGCCTATTTCTCGCATAAAATGTTTTCAGAAACATCTTGTCGTGTACGGTTTAGCTGTAAAATGAGAAAGTTTGTGACACGGCAGCCATGTTGAGATCTGTTGAGGAAATACCAAGCACCGCCCACCAGCCGGAGCACAGCCAATAGGAACGCTCTCTGAAATGACCTGTGATTGGCCAAAGTCTCCCGTCACGGGCTAGATTTTTTTAAAGCCTGAAAACAGAGCCATGAGGAGGTACAGAAGTCGCAATGATGCCAAAAACTTTCTACCTACTGAAGCTTTAAAAGAAAACCATTTTTAAAGGAACTGTTTGACATTTTGGGAAATATGTTTATTAGTTGTTTTTTTTGCCGGGAAATGGATAAGAAGAATAATACTACCCTAACAGGGAAACAAGGGGAAACAGCTAACCTGGCTCTGTCCAGAGGTCACAAAATTCACCTAACAGCACCACTAAAGCTCAATAATTAACCCATTATAACACCGAAGTGTAAACAAGTTACGGTTGTTTTATGGGGGGGTTATGTGCCAGGCTACTTCTTGGCCAGATGTAATGACTTGCTGGGGTCTCTCCTGGTTTCCTGGAAACTTCACAGTGACGACAAGATTCCACAACAAGACTGTGTATCAAGACTCGGGGAAGTTACTTAGCTTGGCTTGGTAAACTAACTGGCGGCCGGCAATAGCTTCATATTCACTGCATAGATTTGTGAAGGTATCATCTCATCTAAAGGGGCATTTCTTTTCATCAGTATATTTTTTTGAACTTTTTGTTTTTGTCATGAGTACTTTCACAGAAATCACGAATATTACATGGCGAAAAAAGCAACATTTTTTCGGAGCGTGGGCAATTTTTCTGAGCTGTAGCACAATAAATAATGCATCAACCTATCAAGTTGTGCAGGAAGGGTTGAGTGTTTATGAAACAAAAACACCGATTATCAGTAGTCCGAACCAAGATGGCAAACTTTATTTTAACAAAGGCAGCGCAGCGCAGACCAGACCCACTCCTTCTGTTCTTACCTTTCACAATAAAAGCCCTAGACCTATAACATTCACAGGAGAGTATTTTGCATTTTCGTATCGTTTTATTCATCACGCCACGTGTAAAGGCCTTAACTCAACGAGAAAGTGAATAAGCGCTTTTCCCAAAATGCTGAATGTATTACGAAACAATAAGGCCAAACATGTGTTGGTTCCAGCTTCTCAAATGTGAGGACTTCCTGCTTTTCTTTTCTTTTTCTTTTTTGATTTTGAATTTGAAGATAGCCCCTTGACTTCTAAGAACTTGGGCTGAACAGTCCTTACTTATTTCCTGACATAATACAGACTAAAAGATTAATCATATATGGCCATCATCCCCAAGATTTTTTGTGTTGCGTGAAAATAGGCATACGTTTGTAGGAGTTAAGACTTTACAGCCCTTTTCCCCACAAGTTCTCTCTCTCTCTCTCTGTATGAATGAAAACTTTACTTTATTATATCTGCGCTACCTCCCTTTAATCCCTGTCTGTAATTGATGGAGAGGATTATAGTCTTACATTCTCAGTATATTTGTTTTGAAAGCAGGTATCTGAGCTTGCGATCTTGACACTTTTAGTCATTCGTAGTGTGAGTTTGAGACAGAAAAGTAGAACTAGATCTCTGGCTGGCAAGACAGGAGGTATTTTCTATAGCCGTTATACCTAAAACAACCGTGTTGTCGGCTGGATTTCAAATAATTTACAACAAATCGTTATGCTGGACTTTGGAAGCTGATTTGTGTCCATGTGAAATGCCTGTTATCACAGCTGTGAGGGAGTAATATATTCTTTCCTTCTACCTTTAACTCCTTTATTGTTTGGCTTCACACTGTCTCTACAGATACATGAGATACTGTGAGACGCTGACCACTGACCAGATAACCACATGCATACACTCATTCATATTCCCCCTGTGTACTCCCCCGTACGCCCAGACATAGCTTACATTTTTTAGGAGGTCAACACGTGTACTGCGGGAAATTCCACAGCAAGCCTACATTTTGGTATAGAATAAGAAACAAAGCATAGTCAATAAGTCTAATAAAGGATTACAAGGGTTTAAACCATATACATTGTCTTATTTTGTGTCCTGTAGTGTTTATACAGAACATGAACAACAACAGTATTTACCCTCTGTCTGAAACGCTCCGTTTCAGCACATTTCAACGGAATTGCGACGAAATTGCAACAGAATTACGTTGCTAGGCAACAGATTGGGTCCATGTGTACTTCCTGTCAGCTGATGACATTCACATACACTCTGCAACCAGAAATAAACTGGGACACATTTAGAATGTGTATGTTTAAATCTATGTAAAGAGTCTAAATATTGTATATTTGTGACATCACAAATGGACAGAAATCCTGACAGCTGGTTTCAAATGCAGAATTTTTTAATACGGGCTGTGTGTATTTCCCTTTGGATTGAGTGTTTCAATATTTTCAGTGTTTATATAGCACTTAAACCTGTTTATAATAAAAAACATGAAAATCTCACTTTTCTTATAATATGGGACCTTTAAAGTTTAGATAACTAAAACCACCATTTGGAAAGTGCTGTTGTTTTTCTTGCTAGGACACACTTGTCCTGCATGTTTTGAATGAAATATTCAGTTTAAAAAAAAAAAAAAAGTTATAAATAAAATTATGTTTGCGCATAGGTCTCTGCCAATGGGCGACTGTGGGCGTAACAGCAATCAGCAGAGAGTCTCCTGAGTGTTGTGTTCTTCAAAATCAGCTAGCCTATCACTTATAATCCCTTTTCATCCCTTTGTGCGACAAACAACATCTGCAGAAAACACACTCGGCAATCAGCTTTTTATAGCTCGATCTCTTAAATAGCCAATTAGCTCTTTGTTTTGCCTCGGCTGTGTATCAACTGAGACAGGAGTCAATTTGGTTTTTCCATTTTGATCATCAGCAGCCAGTCAAGAACAATTGATTGAGCGCGGTGAATGAGTCACTTTGAATCATGATATTACACTCGTAGATCCCCATGAATAAACATCAGTAGTAAACACAAAGAGGGTGGTCTCTCCTCTCGCTGGGTTTCTGCCTCGTATTATTTTAATTCTCACCTATTAAAATGCATAATCTCCTTTACCTCTTCACAATTGCAGAGAACAATTGCAGCCTGAGAGCCGTCTATTGTATCAACAGTATGATAGCGCGTAACAAAGGCCTAATTACTACCTGCTGGATATGATGAGGAATAATTAGCTCGATCGTGGAGAGCCACTGACGACAAGCTCGTGGAGGAGTGTGCGCCAAGGCCCATTAATGGAGTGAAATAAATGTATTACTTCACAGTCAGTTGGATGTAATAAAAGCAAATCATATCAGTATAGTTTTGTTTATTTCTCACTATTCTAATGACTTGGAAAAACAGTTTGATTCTTTCCTAAATTGTTACTGGAAATAATTGTGTTATGAAGCAAGCCAAAACATTAAAAAATAATGATGTTGGAGCTAAAGAAACACTTCAGTTCATTGCCAGAGTTCCCCCGCTAAGAGTCATGTTTAACAAGGTGCCATCCTCACTGCCTCATGGTAGACTACCGAGTCCAGCTGAGAGCTGACACTTGCTCCCCCCCCCCCCCCCCATCTCCACTGTAGCCTTTACACTGAGACATTAAACAACTATGCACACCTCCTCAATCTGCAGCTGAGAGTCTGGAGCTTTTAGAGCGTCATTCTCTGGGTCAAAGTTTAATCCAGTGAGGTGCTGTGTAAAAAGCCCCAGGCTGCGGTGGAAAAGTCAAATATTTACTTTCCTAATGTCTTTTCCTAACCACTATTCCTTGACCTCGATGGAAAACGACATGAGGTCAAGGAAAGATGAGAGGGATAATTCGTAAGGGCTGTATTCGAAACCGCATACTGTATAAGTTGTACGTACTGATTTGGCCAAAATGTAGCATGTAGTATGCAACCAAAAGCAAAATTTACAGTATGCCAAAAATACCCGAATGTCATACTGATTTGGAAAAAATCTCGAGTATGCATTGGACCAGTCTACTGTATCCCACAAATGTTTCAGCAGGCATCTCTCTGACGGGGCAGAAAGATACCTGCTGAAACAACATGACCCTTTTTAACATTACTCTAATATTTGTAGGGATATCATTCCAATGTTTAGTTCCTGTAACTGAAAAACCCTGTTTATCTTACTTCATCATGAGCTGTTAGAATAACTTGTTTGAGGGGCGATGGATCTAAACCTGCAGTATTGCATAAATTAAACAAGCCTTGGTCACAAACAAAAAAAATCAAAGTTGTATTTTTCAATAGTATTGCAATAGTGGTAAAAGTCCCATATTGTAAAAAGTGATATTTTCATGTTTTCTATATTATAAAGCAGGTTTAAGTAATATATAAATACTCTTAAACTATCAAAACGCTCAATATACGGAGAAACACACACAGCCCGTATTCAGAAATTGCGCGGTTGAAACAAGCCGTTAGTCTTTCTGTCCATTTGTGATGTCACGAATATACAATATTTAGACCATTACACAGTTTTAAGCATAAACATTCTAAATGTGTCCCAGTTTATTTCCTGTTGCAGTGTATGTAAATAACATCAGCTGACAGGAAGTAAACATGGACCCAAACTGTTGCCTAGCAACACAACTCCATTGCAATTCCATTGAAATGCACATAAACGGAGCGTTTCAGACAGAGGGTGAATACAGGTATATTCAGGCAGACAGTATGAGGCGAATAATGTGTTTTTTGAACATTAAAGCATGTAAACATGTTCTAGTAGAAACACAAAATACAAGTATTAACCTGAAAATGAGCACGATATGGGACCTTTAAGGGCTAAAGCCTGGCCTAGAATACTGCAAAATGAAGCTTTAATTGTTTCATATTGCATAATATTGAGGAACGCAGTATGTACTGTATACCGCATACTGCGTTGGTCAGTAGTATGTAGTGGGTGGTTTCGAATACACCCTGGGTCAAAGTTTAATCCAGTGCGGTGCTGTGTGAAAAGCTCTGGTTCCTCGGCCACTACGGCCCCTCCTTGCTGCTGGGGTTAAATCTCCCCCTCCCTGTTGCTCCGCGCAACATTCCTGCTTCTCAGGATGACCGAAGATTGCCGCGGACCATTAGCATTGAACAAAGGAAGCAGACAAAAAGAGTGCGACAGGGGGGCCAGAGAGGCAGGTGCATTTTAATGACTGTGTGTGAGCATGTTTTTTGTGCACCCGTGTATGTACACCTCCTGAAATCCACTGTTAACAACTCTGAGACACTCTTCTCTCTCTCTCTCTGCCTCCATAGTTTCTCTTCCCAGTTTCTGTCACCGCCGTGTTTGAGATATGGCGTGCTTATATGTCAGTGTGTGGCCAACTATTTGTTTTCCCTCTATGTACGTGTGTGGCCACCTCTGTCTCTCCTTTGTTACCCAACACATTTACAGATAGCTCCAGAATTCAGCAAGGGACTTTTTCCCCTTCCCCTCCCCTCCACGGTGTAATTACATGCTAAAACGCTTGCCTCCGAAACAGTGATTATTTCACTCGAATCACCAAAATAAGTTATCGTAACTTATAGCTCGCACATTACGGCGAGAAAAAAAAAAGAAGAAGCGCAATTGAATTGTGAAAGGGGAGAGAGTAGCGCGCAGATGAAATATGTTAATAAGCTGCCAAGTCGCGAGCGCAACTTCTGGTTAATGGTACGATGCTGCAATCTGGCCCTCCAGGGGAGAGAGGAATGAGCATCTTCATCACCGAGACTCCCCCCCTCCGTCTGAGAGAGTGGGAAGAGTTGAAAAAGACAGACGGCATTAAAGAGCCAAGGAGGAAGACAGAGAGAGGCATGTCCCTGCCTCCCATGCACATTATCCCTTCAACCAGAGGAGAGGGAATCAGTAAAGAGAGGATCATTTTCCTTGACATATCAGAATAAAGAGCACATGAGAGGATAAAAAAAACTTACAATACAAGAGAGAGAAAGGATGTGAGGCATGGAGCAGCAGTAGGGATGCAGAATGGTGGATAGTAGCAGCAGGAGGTCGGCGTGAAAGAGGCGCATCAACACATATGGAGGACCCCGGCCCGACAGATCCCATCCCCCCTCAGCGTTGCATTACACACACAAACGTTATGCCGTTTGAAACCCATCAGCTAGCACCTCAAAAGATTCACGGTCGCCTCTTTTCCCCCTCGCGTCTCCGCAAGGCTCCAAACCGAGAACATATTTTTGTTTTTTTCCCCCATCAAAGGCATTCTGGAGCCGTGCGAGTGGGCGTGACAGGCCATCAACGTCTCCGACGCCGTACTGGAATGATATCACACAAGTGGGTGGGCTGATTGGGCCTGCCAAAGGGGTGAATCCCGGAGACGGGCCACGGCGAGGTCACGATGACAGCTCCGGGCTTGATGCAAATAGAGGAGGCGAAGTTTCGATGGGGGGAATTTGCAATCAACCAGCCAGTGTTGATTAAAACGAAGCATTTGTTTTTGCAACGGGGTTCCAGCAAATGAAATGGCCTCATTAAACTGTGGTCTAGTGAGAGCTATCAGGGGAGAGGGAGTGATGGGGAAAAAAGAGAGAGAGAGAGAGACAATTTGACTTCCGTGTTCTTTAATGAAACATCTCGCCACAACACAGAAATGGTTTGAGTGGCAGGCTGTTTGTCAATTCAAATATTCTGTCAATTCTAGTTCGGTGGAATTAATGAGAAACAATTTCCCTTAAAAAATATTGCAAGATATTATGTGTTTTTCTTATTGTCAACAAATCCAATGAAAAACTATCCAACAAGTATTGCGTGTATCTTCTTCCTCTGTGCCATAGAGCTCCATTGTTCATCATCCAAAAACTATTAAAAACACATCAGTGAGCCACATTGTTGCACTGGGTGACATGTTCCCTTCATTACCATGAAAACACACACTAGTTTATTTTGACTCAATCCCACACACATCATCCTGCTGCCCCAAATACTCACTAGAGCACCGAATGTGGATTAATCAACGGCTGAAAATAGTCCCCGATAAATGCACCGTTTACTAGGGATGTCACGGTGTGAACATTTTTCCACCAGTTAATAAACTTGTGACAACAACAGTGTTACCGATTACACCGGTCATTTTACAAGAAAAGATGACGCTACTTTATGGCCTTTCCATTGCGGAGCTGCAGGTTTCCACCTGGCGTCGCTCTGTACGGCGTATTGCCTCATTAAGATAACGGTCCCCTTATTGCATTAGGTGTAAATCTGAAATACTGCCAAATAGACTAAGCTTTTGCTTTTTGTTTCGACACCAAATCCTCCGCCATCGTCTTGTCTGTCAACTCGCTCTTTCGTCCCGTGTGTGAAACCTGACTCCTGCCGCTCTGAGCTGAGACATCCGTACACTTTCACTTTCAGTTTGTAGTGTCAGTCGTTGGATTATGTGTCAATAACACAGCGCTGGTACGCGGAAAATGAACTAAATGGGTTTTTATCTCTAAAAAAAAAAGTAAAACAATGGTGAGGGCAGTGGGTACGTAATGTAATCGGTGTAGGCCCGAAAACCATGTAACACCGGTTACAATGTAAGTAAAGAGCTCAGCCATTTTAGGAAATTTCTGAGCCTTTTTTAAAAGAGTACTCCACCTGTTTAGCATTACACTCCTATAACACTGTAACAACCGTTTGATAAAAAAAACAAAAAACAAAAAACGGATCAGAAATTGGTGCAACAGAACTAAAGACTTCTTTTTTTCCTCCACGCATTATTCTTCCTTGTCTAAACCTAGTGCCTACATTACCTAAAAGGCAACTTGGGCGTGTTACGCTAGCCTCCAGAAGAGATGAGGGGGGTTGAGCACGCCACAGAGGTCTTGTAACTTCACTTCTTTCTAACTCCACACCCCCCAGATTGTTTTCTTTTTCAAACTTGTAGTCTTCACCCCCAAATGGACGCTGACTCGACTCGAATGACATCACTTGAGGCAATTATCGGACTTCACGCGGCTCCCTCTGCAAACATAAAAGGCTTAACACAACTTTTTGCAGATATGCAGTAGTAGTCCCCAACACCTGTAAACACACTTTCATGTGTAAAATCGCTGGAGTTCCCTTTAAAAGAGATATATCATGAAAAACTCACTTTTTGAGTACATACATCTGTGTATCTGGAGTACAAACCCACAAACTGTGAAATAAGACAACCCAGTCAGTTTTTTGTGGGCTGCCTAGATCAGAAAAACATGTGATTTAACAAGCCATTCAGATTTGGCTCCCCTTCCTATGTCACACGCAGTATTTTTTGAACATTAAAGCATGTGAAAATGTTCTAGAAGAAACCCATAATACAAATCTGAAGCTGGAAATGAGCACAATATGTCCCCTTTAAAAATCTGCAGAATACCACAGACAGGGCGGGGGAGTCAGAAATTATTAAGTGATGACTAACGCAGGGATCAGACAACACAGACTGATAATGGTCCAACCCAACAGATGTGGTTCATCTGAAACTAAAAAGAGCTTTGGGTGCAATAATTGCTCATCTTCAGCCTGTGTAGTGTGTCACAGTGGAAGACAACCAATGCAGAAGCAGGATGACCCAACAAAAAGGCTAATGTGTCATGTTTTTTGTCTTGTGTTGACTAGTTTTACAAACCTCTACAACACGTTCTGTGAAGTTTGTCCACAGGAGCACAGAGAACTCTTTAGTGCACAACTGGAAACATGGCGAAGCATAAGTGGAATAATGTTTTTGGTGCCGTCTGGAGCAGAGAAATCGGTCCCTGGAACCTCCCCGGATCACCTATATGTGCATCATGCAAGTCGTAAAAAAAGACAGCGAGCTACGATTGGTCGGGGACCAACATATAGTCTCTCGGCCACGACACGGCAAGAATTTATGACTCTGATCCTGGCATAAAGTATTGTTGGTTTTGCTCTTTTTTATGGGATTTGTTGACAATAAGAAAAACATAAAATAATGTCCTTTAAGGTGCCCTTCGCCAGGCAAAACCCCAACTTTCTGCACTTGTTTTGTTGAAAGCGTTTGCTCCATTTTTCAAGCTGAAATAAAGGCTAAAGCAAAGAAAGATTACCATCTCCACTTTAAAACTCACCAAACTGCCACAAGTGAAAAAACAACAACAAAGAGAAATCAGTGCCTACATGATCTCACCCTTTAATTTGGGCTGTTTCCTTCCTCCTTCTATTTACAGCCTGTTCGCACTCTTACTCATTTAGGCGCTTTGTTTATTTCACCCCGCGGCAGCCCTCAGGTTGTGTGTGACTGCGCGTTTGCTCATGTGCATATGTGATGGGACGTCTGACATGATGAAATGGCTTCCTGTCTGTCTCTTTTTCTAATAGAGGTGGGTGATCATTTAGTCTTTTCCTTCCTCCTCCACAAGATATTAGAGTTGTACAGAATAATGATACACAGTAAAGATTACGATCGCCCTGTGGATGCCTCTTTTATTCTTCCCCTGCTTGATTGATAAGGGATGTCACCTGTGTGTGTGTGTGTGTGTGTGTGTGTGTGTGTGTGCGTGTGTGTGTGTGTAAGAGAGAGCGAATGAGAGCCAAGACAATAACATTTTCAGGGCAAAAAATGGCACGGCTATTTAGCAGCTAGTTGTGCATAATTATGCTGCAAATGTGTTTTGCGCACTTAAGAGTTGGCATCATAGACAATCACTTAGCTTTCTATTGCACACAGAGGATAACACACACACACACACACACACACACACACACACTAATCATGATAATAGCGTTTGTTAGCAGGCCCCGCTTGAAAGCTCTAGTGTTGACAAGAAAATGTTTCGGCAAGATGTTTTGGAAATCAGCCTCTCTTCACTTAACGTTATTAGAACATTTTACAAGGAAATATGAATGCTATATGCACTGCCCATGTCCTTTCCCCCTAATAACATTCCGTGTACATGTTTTGCTACAAGGCACACGGTTACAGAGAGAGAGAGATGAATGGAGTGCTCCACCACAAGCCCCGGCTGGCTAATCAAAAGATTACCCCGGAGTTGGAGACTCACCACCATGTTGCGCTAGTTGAAGTAGGGGAAGTCTAATTATGTCCTGAGGGCTGAGAGGGTCTTCCCCTTCTCTACCTCTCTCCCACATACTTCCCCTCACAAACACACTAGTTCTGCTAACTATCACACACAGACAGGGGGTTTTAGCCGATCTCCGGCCCCGGCTTGTTTATCCAGATCCTCTGACAGCTCCACTCTTGCCTCTTCACACAGGAGCCTGGTTTGGCCGTCGAAGGCCAGGTGACAGATAAGCTGGTGGACACTCCGCGTCCAGGCCTATAACGACGCTGACCTTTGTAAAAACACAGATAATCGGTGACTCATTTGGCCCTGAGTCTCAGGACCTCTGTTTTTTCAGGAAGGTTATCTCCATTTAAAAGTGGAGTCTGGACCCTGGAAGGCATGTGGACGGGACGGTTAAGCCTGTGTGACCTTGTTAGCCTTTGTGTATGTAGAAATCTCAAAGCTGCCCCTGGTTAAAGGTTAACACTCGACATTATAAAGCGGCTTTTGTAGTCGTTGACCTCTGAAAGCATGGATCTCATCACCCGTGTGAATGTACGAGTATGTAAAGCATACATTTTACTCTCAAGCGAGCCACAGGGTGAAACAAAATGCTTGTTAGGTGCTGTTTTTAGTGGAGGCTGGGCAGTGTGTCTTTGACCCCCGTACCGCTTCACAAAAAACCCAGATTTGAATCAGATGAAAATGTATCCAAAGCACATTCACTGCTTTTAAATGCAAAAAAAGAAACCAGGATACACAGGGAAATCACACATTCACTTCCCTACCCCCTGACCTAATTTTGGAACCATGTCTTACTTATTTTAAAGAATGATTTTGCGTAATACAATACTCACATGCCCTCATGTACATTGAGACAGTTATAGGTCACTGTAATCATTCCTCCTGTCCATACTGACTGGAAAGCGAGCCCTTCTCCTAGTTTGTCGAGCGAGCCCTTGTGCTAGTTAGTCAAATCAAGTGGGTATCTTCTAAAGTTATAGTCTTTTTATTGATAAATTGTCTCTTCCTCCCAAATCCATACTACATACAAATTTTAGGCGTCTTTTGAGTAAACTAGTGTGTTCATTTTGAAAAAATGACTAAATTAAGTATACTCAAACCAGATGATATGCTAAATACTACATTGGCTGTTTTTTGAGGGTGCTGTGGACACTACTCTCACAAGGCTTTACACAAAGGAGCTACTCACAGCTGAAAAAAAAAAATCTCGATGGTGGTAAGAGAGCTCCAGAAAGATCTTCGAAAACAAATAAATAGTATTAGATCTCACAAAAGACATTTTGCTTCAACCTAGTTGCCTGAAATTTTTTTGCCATTGTATGTTTCTGCAAACCACGGGATACGTTGAATGTGAACGTTTTTGAACCAAAAGTATGTTTCATAAACACATTTCATATCAGCCTTGTATCACGCTTGCAGAAATGCACAATGCCACGTGGTTAATGTTGTGAAACGACGGTTAGATTTAGGCAACAAAACTGCTTGGTTAAGGTTAGAAAAAACATCATGGTTTGTGATAAAATAACGCAGCAACGTAGAGCGGCAACGCAGCAACGTAGAGTGGCAATGTAGCGCGGCAACGTGGCAACGCAGCAACGTAGCGCAGCAACGTAGCACAGCAACGTAGCGCGACAACGTAGCGCGACAACGCAGCGACAATGTAGCGCAACGTGCGTAAATAGCAACCGCCCTTAGCCGCCCTTTTCTTATGTAACGCTACCCAACAAGCGTAACAATATTACTTAATGAGCGTAAAGTCAATGTTTACTTTTGGTTTCACACAGGAACCGAACAACGGTCTCCTGGGTGAAAGTCCTGTGTTTGTTACACCACCCCTTTCACCCGCCCTTAGTGGACTATCTCGCTTATTATACCCGTTATTATACCACGTAATTTTGAATAATATTATTTTCTCAATATACTTTGTCACTTTCTCCGCGTGAAATATCCTTGGTGTGCAGAAACGTACAATAGTGGTTAAAGTTGTAAAACTATTTAGGCAACGAAATTACTTAAGGTTAGAAAAAGTTAATGGTTTGTGTTAAAATAATGTTGCGTAATGCAACAACGTAACGCAATAATGCAATAACGTAACAACGTAGCGTGCGTATATAAATAGCAACCACCCTTAGCGGACTTTCTTACATAACGCTACCCAACAAACAACGTTACATAGCAAGCGTAAAGTCAACGTTTGCTTTTGGTTTCACATGGGACACGAACAGCGGTCTCCTGGGTGAAAGTCCTGTTTGTTTGACCCATCTACCACCCCCATCGCCCACCCGCCTATTGTGGACTTTTTTGCTTATTATACTCATTATTCCACGTAACTTTCAGCAACGGTCTCTCCAGGTACTACTAACACTTACTCTACACATCGCTCATTGTACTACGTCACTTGCTCTGAGCGAATGCAAAAAACGACACCATTCAACGTATCCGTGGTTGGCAGAAACGTACAATGACAACATTTTTTCCTGCCAACTGGGCTGTTTGCTTTCTTTTTGTGAAGTTGAATTGGCAGCGCCAATCCACACTCACAGTTTGAGTGACATCCAATGTCGCTCATTTACTGTTAGTATAAAGGTAAAGCATGTGTTTTTTTTGTAAACTAACTGTTATACAACAGTATACTATGACAATCAGTATGTAGTATATACTGTATAGGATTAGTATGTAGTATGGATTTGGGACATTCCGTGAACATTTAGTATTATAGACTTGATTTGACTAACTCTGAATGTATTTTTGCACAGACTGAGGGCTGAGTTGCCCATCTCTGTCAGTATAATCATGCTAGGAAGAGATCACTTAATGGCCTGTATGGAGAGGAGGATTGATAGCAGCGATCAATGTATATACAGGAATGTGAGTCATACTGCTGTTCCCTGTCTGAAGTCTTAGTCATGGTCATGTACTGATGTTGAAACCCTGTCAGAAACCTGGTTACATGAATACATGGTGTTACAGCAATGATGTTATGCAGAAAGCCCATAGTAACCAGGTTCATTGAGTGAATGTAAACGCACTGACTCAAGATTGACCAAACTCAGTCAATGAAGCCAAATATGTGGCCTCGGGCAGGTAAGCAGCTTTTTGCACGTGCGTCTGTGACCTGCTGACATTTCTTTATGTTGCTCAACTCCCCTGACTTAGTTTGAGTGCGATGTTTCAATATTTGCCCTGCCCCACAAGGCAGCCATGGCTCTCTTTTCAGAGCTCCGAGTGAAATCGAGCATTCCAGATCCTATCTATTTGATTTCTCACAGTCCTAATATAACCTCTTCCACGCAAGGCTTTTTATTACCGCTCAGGGAGACAAGCTTTATTTGCAAGCTGTTTGCTGTAGCAAATCGTTATTGCTCCATGGCATTTCAATTGAATAAGATATCAAGTTATTGTGTCATTCAACTGGGCCCCCAGACGTGACTCCAATAGGAAACTAAGATATTGAAATAGGGATTTTAATAAAGGGAGCTGAAGATATGATTCTACCTGAAGAGGGTAAGAAATATCCAACAATAGTGTGAGAAGAATAGTATTCCCAAAACTGATAGCTGATAATCTTAAGCACTCAAAACATCCACATGCAGAGATAGATATTTGGCTGAAAGCTCACACACAAGCACTTTCACAACTCCACTGTTCCGATCGCTCTGTCACGCTGTGATTTGTAAATGTTTCCACGTACCACGGTGAAACTCTAAGGTATTTGTGCATTACTCAAAGTTTAAGTTCATCCAATTCACGCACACAAATATGCACATAGATTCCTACGTACATATTTTGATATATAAAATAGCTTTGCAGTTAGTTTTGACTTCTGACACCACTCCAACACAATAGAGGTGAATGGATTGACATTTGACAAATCAAACGGACACATGTCTTTCCAGCTGCATTGGGTCTTGTGTACCTCATTTATCACTCCTACAGACAGATTTATTCTTCAGTGTAATTGAAGGATTTAAAGGGAAACTTTGCAGATTTTCAACCGGCTTTGTATCATTACAATGTAGGTGGTATGTGCCAATGAACGATGTTCGGCTTCCCACTGTGTTACCGGGACCCGGTAAGCTCCTTGCTCATTTTCTGGCAAAGGTCTTTCTGCCAGAAACGCATAATTTTGCACCTTTCTACAGACTTATACCCGGTCTACATTAATCAGACTGTTGTCTTACACCGTTCGTAGCTATACTTACGAAAAGTGAGGCACTGTAATACCTATATATCCCACAAAATCAATTTGTTTGTAATCCATGTCATTGTGAACCAGGTAGTATAAAGAGCGGCAAACACAATGTGGGAGGAGGTCAAGGGCGGATGGGTGGGTCAAAAAACAATAGACTTTATCCCAGGGGATCGGTGTTTGTCTGCACTTCCGGAATTATTTTAACCGAAACCACGATCTTTTCCCAAACCTAACTAAGTAGTTTTGTTGCCTAAACCTAATCAAACCACGATCTTTTCCTAATCTTAACTAAGTAGCTTTGTTGCCTAAACCTAATCAAACCACGATCTTTTCTTAATCTTAACTAAGTAGCTTTGTTGCCTAAACCTAATCAAACCACGATCTTTTCCTAATCTTAACTAAGTAGCTTTGTTGCCTAAACCTAATCAAACCACGATCTTTTCCTAATCTTAACTAAGTAGCTTTGTTGCCTAAACCTAATCAAACCACGATCTTTTCCTAATCTTAACTAAGTAGCTTTGTTGCCTAAACCTAATCAAACCACAATCTTTTCTTAATCTTAACTAAGTAGCTTTTTTGCGTAAACCCAACCAAGTTGTTTCCTTTGAAGACGGTATTTTATTTTGAAAAGACTGTGTGCATATAACATGCGGAGATTGTCACGTGTTGCTGGATATTCATCACGTTTCTTGACATTTGTAGGAAAACGCACAAAAAAATAGAAAATTATTTTAATTTCTTTTTTACAAATCTTTTTGTAAGATATACGAACTGCAAGGCACTGCAGTGGCAAATCAAATATGTGCAAGCACACAGTCCTGGTATTTTTAGAATATGAATGCTGTATTTTTACTGTTTACCTTTGACGTGAGAATAAATCATTATCTCTACTTCCTAGAGTCGTATGTCCTCTCTCATTGTTTTATAACCTGTTGTGCAGTCTGATAAGCCTTCAAACTCATGGATCTGTTACTCACACTGGACTTCATGGACTATCTTGTATCATCTAAGGGGTACCTGAAACGAGCTATCCCCACCAATTCAGCCCAATGCATTTTTTAAAGGTTCAAAACGCTCAATATATGGAGAAATACACACAGCCCGTATTCAGAAATTGCGCGTTTGAAACAAGCCGTTATGATTTTTGTCCATTTGTGATGTCACAAATATACAATATTTAGACCATTACACGGTTTTAAAAGTAAACATTCTAAATGTGTCCCAGTTTATTTCCTGTTGCAGTGTATGTAAATAACATCAGCTGACAGGAGGTAAACATGGACCCAAACTGTTTCCTAGCAATGCAATTCCGTTGCAATTCTATTGAAATGCACTAAAACGGAGAATTTCAGACAGAGGGTGAATACAGGTATATTCAGGCAGACAGTACGAGGAAAATAAAGTTTTTTTTGAACATTACAGCATGTAAACATGTTCTAGCAGAAACACAAAATATAAGTATGAACCTGAAAATGAGCACGATATGGGACCTTTAAATGCAGGGCTCGTTTCAGTCTCAATGCCCAGTTAAATTGCTGACTTTGCGGCGAAAGCCTTTTTGAGCAGTGATAGTAGTATAGTGGTGAGCATAGCTGCCTTCTAAGCAGTTGACCCAGGTTCCTCTCTGGCTATCGCAGTCCTTTTCTTCCAGTGATAGTATACTGTTGCTTGGTTTTGTTGTCAGAAAGTAAGCAGAAAGGCAGCAAATGTCCTACTTTTCCACTGTGATCGGTGGTATAGTGGTGCAAACACTTTAATTCCCGGCCATTGCAGTTGCATTTTACAGGTGTTAAAGCCACGTACATTACATAATGCATGCCAATGTTCTTTTACATTTATTTATCTATATATTTATGTTGAATTATACTTCCTCATTGATTCTATTTAAATTCAACTATGCCCATGTTAAAGAGGTATTGATACTAAGTTGCAAAAAGTCTGCATTTAACAGCCATTTACAATTCTACATAGTAGTTTTCATTGTTCATCAACAAGGTAACCATCTCCTTTAACTGCGCCCTGCTGTGGTGGGGTGCGGGGTGGTTGGGGGGGGCACAGCACGAATCAGATCGTGGTTGCTCATGGCCAATTATTGACTGACCTCTTTGTTAAACCATGGCTTTTTTTGCGGTCGGTTCTGTAAACACAATCCATCTGGGTTTTCCCCCTCGCAGGTTTGAATCCTGCCAACAACGTTGGACTGTTTTGAACTGTGGAAGTCAAAAGCAATTTTCTCTGTGAATGTACGCTAGTAATATCAGTTTCTTTATCGCAAATGCATGACAAACAAAGTAGGGCTTTGACTCAAGATGTCATTGGGATTTACTGAGGTGATAAGGACTAAACACAACCCTGAATAGGATAAGCGGTTACAGATAATGGATGGATGGATGGATGGATAAGGACTAAATCCATGCAGGTTTTTAACTGTTCGTTCTCATTTTCTCAAAAATATTATATCTGTATGCTTTCTCTGTACATTCAGTTGTTTGATAACAGCGTAGTTAAACCACATCCTTCTCTCCCAGTTCCAAATTTGGATGTGAACTTTTGAGTTTGCGTTAAAAAAAATTTTGCACAACGATGGTGGTACAGTGGTGAGCATTGCTGCCTTCCAAGCAGTTGACCCGGGTTTGATTTCCAGCCATCGCAGATGCTGCCTTCCAGTGACAGAATATAGTTACTTTATATTGTTGTAGACAATGTGATGTTGTATCAGTCTGAAAATGTCATCACAGCCTTTTTCTACACTCTTAAGTGGTATAGTATAGTGGCAAGCAGTTGACCAGTGTTCCATTCCCAGCCGTCACAGTTACGTTTTGTCAGTCTTGGTTTTGAATTCAATGTCAAAGATGTGTTTGTGTCAATCAGTCTGAAAAACAGTTTCACTATGACTCTTTGTCTCTCAACTTTGTCAGTGTTTAACAATAAAATGACTTCCCCTGCGTAAAACTGAATGAATAGATTTGCCTCGATGACAATAGGAGATGTGAATTGACCAATCACCAATTTCTGATACTGCTGCATTGATTTTGATCTCTTTTTTTACTGATCATCGTTCAGGCCGACAATGCTGTTCAGGAAAACATCCTCCAGTGCACAGTGCAACATCACTTCCAAGTCACGGACTGACGTTTCATGGCATCTAACCGTGAGTCAATATTCCTTCTTTATTTCTGCACAGACAGTGTTAACAGATGTAGATAACAGATGTAATATTTAAATATGTTTTCAAGTTCCCTCACACCACTATTGGCACGGCTAAATATGGTATGTGTAAGTCTGCTCATTTCTGACAGCGGGACTTGAAGCTCTGCAGGTGGTAGTGCTTCCTTGTACTCTAAAGCCTGGGACACACCAGGAACGGCAGGAGCGCATGGCGGCTGCGTGGCGTGGTGGCTGCGTGATTCACGCGTCGGGTGTTCACACCAGCTGCGCTTCAGCTGCGTTTCAGCTGCATGTCTTCCGCGTTTCTGCTGCTGCAACTGCTGCTGTCAGCCCTTACTTTCTACATAGAGTTTGCCCTTTAATGGCCATTTCATTTAATTATAAATATCATTTATATTTATTTTAGACAGAGCAAGGTTAAGAAACGTGTGGTAATTTGTAAATAATAGTAATAATCCACAATTAAAACTCCGTACTATATTCATTCATGGAGCTCTCCAAGTCACTGCATGTTCTAGAACACTGTCCGGCACATATTTCAGAATAAAAGCCTTGTGTTAACAAATCTAGGAATTCTGTCCACAGAAAAAAAATGCTTGAGGGCTTTTATTTCTAAATGAAAGCAGGAAGTGTTGATTTAAACTCCACACTTTATCAATTCATGGAGCTCTCTAAGTCACTGCATGTTCCACAGCACTGACTGCTCATATTTCAGAATAAAAGCCTTGTGTTAATAAATGAAGGAATTCTGTCCATAGAAAAAAATGCTTGAAGGCTTTTATTTTTAAATGAAAGCAGGAAGTGTTGATTTAAAAATAAGTCTTTACTTTTTTTTCATCTTCGTTACATATTCTACAGATAGACATTGAAACTAGTAATGTTGCTGGTATGATGTTAATATACAGTCAACAGATCACCTTCACTGTCTGTGACATATTCTACAGATGTCTAGACATTGAAACTGTAGTAATGTAGCTGATAGGATGTTAATATACTGTCAATATATCACTTTCACTGTCTGCTGTTGCTGTGAAATGTGCGCAGCACTCGTCAAAAATAGGCATGACCTCTATTCTCTAGAAGAAACGCAGCCACCACACGCTCCTGACGTTCCTGGTGTGCCCCAGGCTTTAGGTGTCATTTTTGGTGGTTTCTGATGGTTAGGTTGTATTCATCAAGTGGAAATTACCAATTTAGAACCAATTTGTGCAGTTAAGAGCGTTTGGTAAATCCGACCGGTTGACGTGGTTTGAAAGTTGTAAGAGTTGGTCTGAACCTCAGCAAAGTAAAGTCACACTGTACGTACAAAGCCTGAGAGCCTGAAGGCCTTTCAGTATATTTGCAAGCCTGCCGCCGCTGCTGCCGTGGAAATATTTCACCAAACCTGGCCGAAACATGTCCACACTGGTCTGTTTGCTGCTAAAATGTTTGGACACACACACAGACACTTTTCCTTTATCTGCTCTTTGTCAAAATTGTTGTGGGACACCCAGCACGACAACACACACAAGCTCACATCACACGAGACAAACAGACAGACTCTTTTGCCATCCAACTGACAAACATGCACACACCTGTACACACACATAAACACACACACACATCTTATCACAGCAGTGGGAGGTGCTTTTGAAGCTGTGACAAACTGTCCAGCCAGCTGAGGCTATCCATGGAGAGCTTTTCTGTTCTGTTGTTTGATGCTGTTTTAGTAATTAACTCAGACAAAAGCTCCAACAGCTCTATTCTGATGTGCACTCAAACACACACATGGACACACATCCCGCATCTATCCTCAGTGATAAACAGGGAGTCTGGGGACAGCGTGAACAGCTTCATTCAGAAATAGTTTCAAAGCGAACATGTGGGAATCTCTGTTTGTGGATGTGTTGAAGAACATGAGCTTTTTGACTGTGCTTATGGTATCAAATACTGAACATCTGCCTCACGTCTTTCTACAGATCCGGAAACATGAGACTCGCACGGCAATAAGTGGAGTTCTCTGCGATGTAAATATGTCAGCACATGATAATTCAGTGTAAACTGTTAAAAGCAGCGCTGGTAAAGTGAGAAACTGCAAAAAAAAAAGAGATGTGAAAAAGAAAATCTCTAGAACTCTTTAACAGTTGGAGCTCAGACAGGAGTTATCGGGTACATTTGCATTCTTTCTGTGTTAAGAATAATTCATCTTACATGATTTACAATTAATGCAGCAGACGCCGAGATATCCTGACTTTAAGTCCATAGTATATATGGGCTAAATTACAGAAATGCTTAATCCTACATTTCCCATAAGGCAACTGGATAGATTATTTCATTAGACCTTCATAGCCTCCTGAATGGCCTCTTCTTTCAAACCCCCACACCTCCACTTTGTAATACAGGCTTTCAGTTTAAGCTTTGAGGTTCCCCAGATGACATCATCAGGGTTACTTTTCAAACTTAAAGGTCCCATAGGGTGCTCATTTTCAGGTTCATACTTGTATTTTGTGTTTCTACTAGAACATGTTTACATGCTTTAATGTTCAAAAAAAGATTTATTTTCCTCATAATGTCGGCCTGAATATACCTGTATTTACCCTCTGTCTGAAATGCTCCGTTTTAGTGCATTTCAACGGAATGGCAAAGGAATTGCGTTGCCTGGCAACAGTTTGGGTCCATGTTTACTTCCTGTCAACTGATGTCATTCACATACACTGCAACAGGAAATAAACTGGGACACATTTCGAATGTTTACATTTAAAACCGCGTAATGGTCTAAATATTGTATATTTGTGACATCACAAATGGACAGAAATCCTAATAGCTTGTTTCAAACGTACAATTTCTAAATACGGGTTGTGTGTATTTCTCCGTATATTGAGCGTTTTGATAGTCTAACAGTATTTATAAAGCACTTAAACCTGCTTTATAAAATAAAAGACATAAAAATCTCACTTTTAACAATATGGGACCTTTAAAGGGAAACTACGCCCATTTTCAAAATTAATACATGTTATTCCTATGGTCTAAGACAGTCAAAAAAAAATATTAGTAAACATGAACAACTCTCTAAGTGCTAAAACTCAAACCTGTGATGTCATAGGGTATACAGTGTGGAGCTGCCCCATGGACAATGTATTGGGAGAGATGTTATAGATGCCACTGAGAGTACCCAGGGGAATTTTCTGAGTATATGGGCACATTTTCTGTTTCACAACTGAGAACACTACAATAGAATAAAAATTATTTAGTTATAAAAAAGAAAACAAACATCTCCCATTCATCGTCTA
This sequence comes from Sebastes umbrosus, assembly GCF_015220745.1. Taxonomy (NCBI): domain Eukaryota; kingdom Metazoa; phylum Chordata; class Actinopteri; order Perciformes; family Sebastidae; genus Sebastes; species Sebastes umbrosus. The sequence continues at coordinate 23,727,701 of NC_051289.1, forward strand.
TGGAGCAGCTACAGACTTTATACCTGATGACATCACAAGTTTGAGACTTACTTCTCTGGTTTCTGGCTTTGGGAGACAGTAGCCCGTGATCACAAATATTGATTGAACATTCCTCGGCCATGGACATAACATTTTGGAATGTGGTGTTCCCCTTTAAAAGAGCTTCCTCCGTACCCACAGATATACAAGTGTTTTCACAAGAGTAGAACTACTCTCGAAACTGAATCTCATATCGGTGGAGTCTAAAAGAAATGCATTCAAAGAATATTTAATGCCCACTAAATATGTGGACATGGCGTCTAGTTTAAATGTAGATGTTCTTCAGGTTCCAAAGTTCACATCGAACCTTCGGAAACAGTAGTTGAGAAAACAATCCCACCGTGTAGAACCTGTTCGGAGGCTTTCGATCACATCACATGATCTCTATCAGCTGATGTACTTCGCCCAGTTTACAAAGTGTAGAATTCCCTATTTTTTTGGAGCACTTTAAGGACTTTGAACTTGGGCTGTCCTTGACCAAAGAAATTCTGAGTCGACTACCAATCACATACGATGTTGTCGACTGATTGATTAGTTGATTTAATCAACAGATCTTTAAAACTGAGTTTCTCCACAAAGAATCCCACAAAACCACAAATTTAAAATCTTGCGTTTACCAGAAATGTGCTCCTGAGTTTCTTAGAAAATAATTCATTCAGCATGAAAAAAGCATAAAAAACAACTAATCGACTAAGAGGGGGCAGCCCTACTTTCAACCTCAGCTTTTTAAGTTGTATAATTCAGTTCTGGTTGATTTGGCAACACCCGTGATTACTGGTTGTATCAGCAAATTTGGTTTATTACAAAAGGTCCCAGAATTTCGGGGGCAACAAACTCCTTGAGTAGCTACCTTGTCAGAAAAGCAACTTTACAGCGCAGCCAAACAATTGGTCACATTGGTTTGGTAAAGACTTTGGTAATTCTGATTTCATGCACGTAGTTTTCCACACAACAGCAGGACTGAAACTGATCTGCTGACGAAAAATACAGATAATGACTTGTTTGTTTTCGTCAGCAAATGCGATGAGTGATTGCAGCCGACGCTAAACTCGGTGACAAAGACATTGCGTGTTCTGTGACTGCTTCACAATAGAAGCCACCCTGTGTTTCGCCATGTTGAACATGTTTAATGTGAAGCAGAAGCAGTAGGGAAATTGCATTAGCAGTAACTGAATACAGCTGATTTGGCTGAACAGTGAGGCCGATATCAATGAGACAAAATTACAAAAACACAAACAGTAACCCTGGATTGCATTCATGCATCTTTTTGAATTCCCTATGCGTGAGAAGGCAGGAACGGCAGACTCCGTCACCAACAATAACAACTACAAAATAGAGAGGTAACAACAAAATGTAAATACATTAGATGGCTATGATGGACCATGACCGTATTTACAGTTTCGGCAGCGACACGCAAACTTGTACTTTTCAAACTTCAAACCGCAGTGCTGCGCTATATTTATTTAAGCCTGTTTCTCGTCTCGAGTTTTTGAAACAGGAGAGTTGTGTTTTCATGTTTGGACAGGGGGTTTCCTTGGCAAATCACGAAATACGCCTCTCATGTGGTGGTACTGCGTTTGAGGAAGGTGAACCTCGTTCCATGCTCAACATTTATTGTCCTCTGGTTTGACATCATAACCCTGTATATTTATATGCAGACTCAAATATGTATATTCAAAGGTCAAAGGAAAAATTAACCATTTCTCCTTCACAATAAACATTACCTTTTGTGGGTAGATCAACCGTGAAATCGTGTAACCGGTCTGACCGTGGGTAGCAGGAATGAAGCCCCTTTGAGTCCTGGATTAAACGAGCAATAAAAGATCCAAGCAAATGCAAGTTTCCACAAACGTCTTATTCAATCATCCAATATCCGAGATAAACCCCGCAAAACCCACCTGGCGCTCTCAGCTGAACGTCAAACTGCCCTCTCCCAAAGAAAACCCTTCACCCCGCATTGAAAACCTAAATAGATTCCAAGCATTGCATCGTGCAGCCGAGCCAAGTAAAACATTCCACATGTATTGGTATCAGAGGAGCTTTTGGGAGAGTTGTGGGTTCAGCGTGGCAGACTGTCAAAGCCATTTCCAAAGCAGCATCATATCTAAGTGAGGTCATTTTGTTGAATCACCCCCCGAAGCGAATCGCCTAAAAGGCCCCTAATAACTTTATTACCATATATATCAAGGCCAGGCTCTGGTCTCGCTCGGATTTGTGGAAGACTTGGAAGCCATCTGTGAGCCGCTGTGCTGCTCTTCCACTCTCTCCCCATTCGTTTGACCCACAGTCAGCGCCGGCTTCTGTTTCCTTTTTTTCTCTCCTCTTTGTTTCCCTGCCTGTCTTCATTAAACTTGTCAAGTTCCCGCTGCAGCTCTGCCAGCCCTGTATTATGCTCTGCTGTTCTCATCGCCGTGCCCTTCAGTTGCCTGGAAACTGAGTATGACGAAGACGTGTGAAGAGGCAGAGAACACCTTCTGACACAAAGTAAACATCAAACCTTGTTATATAAAGTATGTGGAAAGTTTTTGAATGGAAGTGAGGTGCAATTAGGGTGAACTGTTGGGTAGATCAACATTCCCCTTCTCTCCGTATGCAGCAGTGGCATGTCTGTGTTAGGTTTGCAGCTGATTCCAGAGCATAAAGGATTGGACAGTTAATGTCCTTGATGTCTGAGGCAACCAAGGACACTTGGATTGTGACTTTTTAAGTGAAAATGAGGACACTGTAGATAATGATCTACACTTCATGGCCAAAGCAACAAGTCCATTTTATAAAGTGACAATGCTATAGTTAAGGTTTTGTTGTTTTAGGCACATTAGGTTTATAGAAATATCATAATTTGGGTTAAAATAACGACTTAGTCATGTTTATAATAATACCCGTGTGGTAAGGGAGCATTCGTGATCATGCTTAACAAAGTTGACTTGCAGCTGGAAACAGGAAACGTCTCCCGCGTTAAAGACAATTTGTTGACCCCTCCATCCCCCTCTATGCAGACGATGTTGCTCTGTAATGACCAGTGGACAACCTCCGGTTCTGAAAAGTGAAGTCAATGCGGAAGTGCCTTAAACTTGCTTTCTTTCTAATTGCCAGCAGGGGGCGACTCCTCTGGTTGCAAAAAGAAGACGGATTGTATGGAAGTCTATGAGAAAATGAGCCTACTTCTCACTCAATTTATTACCTCAGTAAACATTGTAAACATGACTTCATGGTCTCAATCGCTAGTTTCAAGTCTTCTTCAATACAGCATGATGTTCATTTAGTAAATGATGGTTCCATTTAGAGTCAAATAGACCATAAAGCAGGGGATGCTTTAGGGTGTGGCTACCTTGTGTTTGACAGGTTGCTACCACGGCCTTGTCTGGTCTGGGTTTGTGGAGACGTGGATAAAGCTATAAGCGACAATTTTGTATTCTCACAGTCATTATAAAGTGATTTCATGGTCCTGGCAAGTGCATTTTGCAGGAGATCACAAAATGGTAGCAGACGCAGATAATTGTGTCTGGTGGAGCTGGGGGAGAGCTGTAGTTTTGCCTTAAACAAATTCAAACAAAAATATAACAACAACAACAATAATGCAAAAAATGGTGGTATTGTGAGGGCCCACACCCCAATCCAACATTAAAGCATATGCATGTGTGCGCTCCAATGAGCTGAAGACTGATTATGTATTACGCCTCAACTTTCAGTCTGTATCAAAAGCCATACATCACCGAACCCAGTTAGACAACGCTATGCAACTATGCACACAGTTATGAACAGCAAACCGCTTTCATTCGCTCAGTCAGAAGCTCCACAAAAACATTTACAAACACGCTGTCAAACATAATGCAATGTGTTACGCTCACAACATTAACACAGTTTGTCTTTTAGATAAATGGCCCCCGACACAAACAAACACATTCATCCATCCTGTGTGCTGTACAATGTTCCAACCAACACTGACAAGGCTGGACAGCTGAAGTCGCTGCAATGGCACAAACTGCACTGACTAACTGCCTAATTGGCTTATTATGGCCACTGGTCAAAAAGCAAGCAATCTGGGAAAGAGAGAATGATGAATGAAATGCTTCATTTCAGCTACTGGCGGCTAACGGTCACTTCCAACCAATTTTTTTAAAAGTTCTCACCAGTCACAGAAGAAAGATCCACCATCTTTTGGTTCACAACAAAGCAGTCAGTCACTGTGTCACAGTCCAGTCCAGTGGAACGACAAATCCAGAACACATCTGCTGACAGTTATCCAAAGTTCAACTCTCCAACATAAGAGTTTTGAGCAACCAAATTCAAAAATTATTTATCTTTGGAGGTCATTTTTGTTTTACACTGGGGTGGCACGGTGGTTCAGTGCAGCCTCACAGCAAGAGGGTTCCACTGGCTGGCTTGGGCCCTTCCTCTTCCAGTCTAAAGACATGCATGTCAGGTTAATTGTTGACTCTAAATTGTCCATAGGTGTGAATGGTTGACTGCAGGCAAAAGTGGTCCAAATCTGATTTTTTCTTTTGCGTTTTTTTTCATAATGGATGATGGGCCGCTGTGGCTTGGAGATAGAGTGGGTCGTCCACCAATCAATTGAGTCCACCTGTCAAAGTGTCCTCGAGCAAGACGCTTAACCCCAAATTGCTCCCGAAGGCTGATTCATCGGTGTGTGAATGAGTATTTAGATCATATCTTGATGGGCAGGTTGGCACCTTGCATGCCAGCTTCTTCCATCAGAGTATGAATGTGTATGTGAACGGGTGAATGCTGACATGTCGTGTAAAGTGCTTTGAGTGGTCGCAAGACTAAGACGCTATAGAAATGCAAGTTCATTTACCATTCCTTTTACCATAACAGTGTGAACAGCAGAAGTCACATGGAATCTGATCTTTTCAATTCTGATTCGGGCCACTTTAATATCCTGAATCAGATATAGGTCAAATTTTTTGCTATGCGACCTCCATCAGAATTCATGCGACTTTTTTTACGTCACTCTGGATAGACATCCTTTAATTTTGGATGTTTCAGTGAAGCCATTCACGTCACGATCCCGCCACTCCTGGCTCCGACTCCACATCAACACACACACACAACTACGTATAGAAGTAACAGCCATTGCTCCACCAAAAGCCATAATTAAAAATGTGTCTCTCTCTCCCCTCATCCTTGTCCTCGTTATCATCTGCTCACAAATTCACTTGCTTCCACTGTGCATCGACTTGTAAATGAAACCATAAACACTGACTTCAGTGGCCTCTTTACTTCTGTTAGACAGCGTGCTGCGTGTGACGTCTTGAGCATCTGATTGAGCAATAAGGCATGCAGTGTGAACGTAGGAAGTGTCTGGTGACCTGTCCAGTGTGTACCCCACCTATCGCACAATGTCAGCTGGAATCAGTTCCAGCTACCCTGTAAAGGAAAAGCTTAGTTCCAGTTACAGAAACTGGATGGATGGAGTGGATGGTCTTTTTACACTAAATATACAAATTGTTATATCCACTTTTTTTTTTTTTTTTTACAAAAGTTCTCTTACTTTAGAATTACTTTTTGGCAATAAAAGTTTTTAGGGGGAGCTTGGCCCATTTTAGAGGAAGCCCGAGCATCCCTATTGCTTCCTTCCCGCAATGCATTACACAAAATGATCACTTCCTGTTTTATTCAACTTATTTTCTTGCTTTCTTTTCTTAAATAAAGTATTCCTCCATTTAAAATAGATGAGCTGCCCAAATTGTTTTCTTGTGATCTTGGTGGAGCTGTCAAATCGATTAAAATATTTAATCGTGATTAATCAAATAATTGTTTATAGTTTATCACAATTAAATGCAAATTAATCGCACATTTTTTATCTGTTCAAAATGTACCTCAAAGGGAGATTTGTCTCAATTTGTCTCTTATCAACATGGCAGTGGGCAAATATTCTTTCTTTATGCAAATGTATGTATATATGAATTATTGGAAATCAATTAACAACACAAAAAAATGACAAATATTGTCCAGAAACCCTCACAGGTACTGCATTTAGCATAAAAAATGTGCGAAAAAATCATATCATGGCACACCCAACAGATGTCATTGTGCTGACTTGACTATGACTTGCCCCAAACTGCATGTGATTATCATAAAGTGGGCATGTCTGTAAAGGGGAGACTCGTGGGTACCCATAGAACCCATTTACATTCACATATCTTGAGGTCAGAGGTCAAGGGACCCCTTTGAAAATGGCCATGCCAGTTTTTCCCAAAATGTAGCATACATTTGGAGCACTATTTAGCCTCCTCTTCCGATAAGCTAATATGACATGGTTGCGTTAATAAGTTAAAGAAATTAGTGGCTTTAAAATTCGCAATAACGTCTTATTATCACGTTAACTAAGAAAGCCCTAGATCTTGGAATAATTATTTTTGCGATAAAGACATAAAGACATTTTGCACAAACAATCCTTCACAAGCAGTGTGTCACCTGATCAAAATACTAATGTAGCTCGTGGCGACATTGTCTCGTTACTTTTAAACAGAGTAACAATCACCAGCTGATATTCAAGAAATTTAGGTTTAACTGTAAAGAAATGTATCAGATGAGAGGTCCAAGCGGAGGACAGAGAGCGTTCCCAGCCCTCCATCAGTTCATCGTCGCAGACAGCCAGCCTGCCGTATGTGTTGACTTTTCCAAGCAGTGAAGGAACACCATATCAAATGCCATCAGTCTTACTCGTCACCCCCGCTGTCCATTGTATCTTGTCAATGCCATATCCCGTCAGTTATTTTTTTTAAAACCAAAACAAGGGGACGGCCGATCCGTGCATCACTGCCATGCGGCGGCTGACATTAAATCGATACAGGGGCGGGGTGGGGAAAGGGGGGAAGACGGGGGGGGTCGTGTATTTGCGGGTCGCTCCGTGGCCACAGAGCTAATGACAAAACAAGACAAATTAAGTGTCTGCTTAGGCGCACTTCCTTTCGGTTTGACAGCATGATGGGGGCTTCGTAATGGGAAGAGAGGGGGGAAGAGCAGAAACCATATAGCTGAGATGGCCTCATTTGGAGAGTTGTTGGATGTGCTGCACACGGCGTGATGTGACACTGATTACCACCAGCGTGTCAAGGCAAGATAACCTCTGGTACGTATGTGTCATGCTGGGCGTATATGTGCATTTGCTTTTGCCTCAAAGGCCCGTTGTGAGGCTGCGAAGGTGGCAGAGGCACAGACCGGGCCTGATAAAACAGACCGAGGCGTATCGCTACATCAGACGCTGGCAGTGAAACAAATGGGGTCACGGAAGGTCAACGACATCACAATGTCAGTCTCAGTCTGCTGCCGGTATGACTGTTCGTCTCGCAGAAAAAACAGGAGAGCTGATAAAGCAACAGCTGAGCTCTGACACACTATTGCAAAAACAAACACAGAATAGTAGCTCACAGTCTGGCGTTCGATTCATATCAGTGAATTTACTGTGTCCGAAATAAAAGCAACACTTAACACGACTGCAATGTGTTGGTGTGTTGTTTGTGTTGTTCCCACGCCAGTCCACTGTTTTTTTTTTTTTTTAAGCGTTTGCTGAAACCGTGTGGCGATTACACCCAGCCATATGTCTAGTTGTGTGAGCGCTGTAGCTTCGCAGCCATCCCAATCCTTTTGGCCTTTTTAAAAACAGCCACTCTCATCAAACGCTTTATAATTAACCATAAAATATGACTGGAGGAAGTGTGGCGAGCTGTCGCTTTTGTCCGCTGTCCAAAAAACGGGCCTGGCTTCCTCTTAGCAGGATGATTTCATGGGTCTTTATAGTGAATTAAAAGAGTGTAGTGTGACTGCTCTGTTTATTTTCTCCCAATATCGTGTAATAAATAATTGAAACTAGTAAAATATATTATAATTTAAAACCCCCATAGTCTACCACCAGACTATAGCTTCTACGTGTGTTTGTGTTTTTAACCCAGTCCTCTTGCTATCTTGAGAATCATGTCAGAAAAAGTGAAATAGCGGAGCTATAGTAACCGGTATGACACGTGTTGTACCAATAAACATGTACTTCTGCTGGGCTCAGTGCTCAGAGAGCTGATGATCACCAGGGACCAGGTTGGTTTTCTTTTTGATAACAGTCTTCTCTGTTTGAAAAGCCACTAGATCTCCGGAGCTGGAAGTTTCTGTATTCACAAGTTTCTCAGTGTCTACGTCTCTCTCTGTGTTTGTCTCTCTGTCTCCCTTTCTCTCCCTCTCTCTGTCCAACGTCATCCTTCTCTCTCTATATATTTATTAGGGCTGTCAAAGTTAATGTGATAATAACACGTTGACGCAATTTTGTTTTAACGCCACTCATTTCTTTAACGCATTAACACAACTTGAGATTTTTAGATGCAGGCTCAGTTGTAAAGCTATAGTGAAGATACTGGCATCATATGAAACTAGAAAAACTTAAGGAGCCCATTAGTACCAACCATGTCATACTAGCTTGTTGCAAAGGAGGCTAAATAACGCTCCAAACTTACGCTATATTTTGGCGAGGAAAAACTGGCATGGCCATTTTTCAAAGGGGTCCCTTGACCTCTGACCTCAAGATATGTGAATGAAAACGGGTTCTATGGGTACCCACGAGTCTCCCCTTTACAGACATGCCCACTTTATGATAATCACATGCAACACACACCGATAGCTGTTGTTGCCTGTTGGGCTTGAGTTTGCCATGTTATGATTTGAGCATATTTGCTATGCTTAATGCAGTACCTGTGAGGGTTTCTGGACAATATCTGTCATTATTTTTTGTTATTAATTGATTTCCAGTCATAAATATATACACATATTTGCATAAAGCAGCATATTTGCCCACTCCCATGTTGATAAGAGTATTAAATACTTGACAAATCCCTTTAAAATACATTTTGAACAGATACAAAATTAGCGATTCATTTGTTTTTAAATATTTTAATCGATTGACAGCCCTAATATACACAGTATACTGGGTTGTAAGAAAATAGTGAGTATTATGATATTATGTTTTGTGATACTGTATCGATTTTTAATTAATAGTTTATATGTAAAGGGGTACTTCCAGTTTGCAGAGGATGGAGTAGGCACGTAGTGTTTTAGCTCCCACTGAAAACTTTTCACTCTCCTTTTAAAATCCTATTTTTCCTTCTACGAAGTCGACTATCTGCGTCTTTACTGCCAACAACACCAACACTGCGAGGGAGAATATGTCCAGATCTGGGAAACAAGCCAAAAAAAGACTTGGCAGCAGAGAGCTCAAGGTTAGTGCTAGCAGCGTCGCTAGTATAACGGCGACAGACTTGTCGGATCTGGTTGAACGGCACAGAGCTGCGCTAGCCGGCGACTTCAAGTCATCGTTTGCAACGCTGGACATAAGATCCAAGCCGTATAGTCTCAGGCCAGGGACGGTGTATAACTGACCTCGGGGCTAATGCCAACGTTTGGAGGAAATTGAAGCTACGTGCTCCTCGCTGCGGGAAGACAACAAGTGGCTGAAATCTAAACTCTCAGATTTAGAGGGGCGAAGTAGGAGACGGAAGATTTGCATCGTTGGCTTACCGTAGTCGGTTGAGGGTGCACGTCCCACGGCCTTCTTCCCCCAGCTTCTCATTGATGTTTTTGGCAATCAAGTTCTCCCTTTCCCCGCCAGAGCTCACCGCAGTCTTGCACCCAAACCCGGCCCTCGGGACAGGCCGCGTACCGTTACCCTCCGTTTCCATCGATATCAGACCAAAGACTTGGTAATGAGGGAGTAAATGAGGAGATCTGGAATACCGTGGCCAAAAGCTCCGTGGTTACCATTCATTTCTGAAGCTACCAACTTCATCCAGAACTTAGGAGAGAGCCTGTCTACTTATTCTATGCGGTTTGCTTAACAGCCGTAGCCCGGGGAGATCATTGAAGTTAAAGGTTCACTGCGACAGGGGAAAATTCCACTTAACCTGCATATTACTGTTACTGCTCTTGTGCTTTCTGGGTATATTTAGTTTAACTCCCCGTTTTCTTGGATTAATTCATTCATTTGTCAATCCAGCCTGTTGGGCCTGCTGGAGTTCTTCTTTATTATTATTATCATCATTTTTTTTCCTCTCTCTCTAATTTGTGAGCAGCCTCAACCCGGGGAGATCATTTAATTTAAAAGGTGCAATGTTGATGGGGAGAACTTAAGTTAACCTGCGATTCACTGTTACTGCCCATGGCCTCTCACTGGATGCATTTAGTTGTTGTAATTATGTCATCCGGTGCTTTTAGGGTGAACTGTTAAATACTTATGTGGGAGTTATTTCAGGTCGGAAGTAAATGGACCAGGAGAGGTCTTTTTGGGTTTGCTGCCTAGAGTAGTATGTGGCACTGGGGTTTGGGTAGGGATTAGTCGGGGGGACAACTGACATATCACTATTGTGATGTTACATTTTCATCCCTTATTTCTTTTATCTGAGTTACTCATTTCATTTTCTCATTATGTATCAGCTCTAGACGAAGGGTAATCTCAATTTCATTAGCTGGAATGTTAACGGGCTAAATCACCAAGTGAAAAGGAGCAAAGTCTTTGTACACTTAAAGAAGCTCAGGGCTGGGGTAGTCTTCCTTCAAGAAACCCACTTACACGACTCTGACCAATGGCGATTAGGTAAATGCTGGGCAGGACAGTTTTTTCATTCTAACTTTAAGCCCCTCCTTCCCACTCACATTGGATCAGAGACATTATGTCCTGTATGAATTTAGAGAAAATCCATTATACTACGCGGGGAACAGAGAGTCAATTTCACAAAGTATGGGGCCCCTTTTTGTCATTTTTTGAGAAACCCACTACAGTAATCTCTGAGGAGCCAATAGAATCTTCTTTTTCCTTTTTTTTATTAGTATTTTATTTATTTATTCATTATTATTATTATTATTATTATTATTATTATTATTATATTTTGTATTGCTATTTCTTTCTAATTATGTTTTAAAAGAAAACATAATTGCTTCCTGTAATAATGTTCACGGGCGATGTGTTTTTTTTCAGTCAAGGATGTGCAACGTTCTTGTCCCAGAGTAAAGGCATAGAGAGATGGTCAGGGTGGACGTACAAAACAAAGCACTGTAAACTTGCATGTGGTTAGGTTTAGGCAACAAAAGACTGTGGTTTCAGTTAAATACTCCAAACAAGTCTTGTGTTGTGCTTCAAGTCACAGTGATGTCTTTTTACATTTTTTTTAACAAAGAGCACATTTTATCTCTAAACATAACCAAATACTCTGAGAGCCTAACATAACCATGCAAACATAATTCATGCTCCAGTTGCTTTGAGAGGATAGATAGTGTTGGGAATGTTGTTAATCAACCATTTGCAGATACTGAACATTTTGCCACATGTTTCTCTATAATGTTGATACAAACCATAATTCAGGTACTGTTATGTTTATTTCACCATGTATTTGCTGTTGCAAATTAGTAGTATATAAACCTAATTTCTCGGAAACAGGGTTGCCCTGAGGCACTTAGCCCCAAGCCCATTCGTTGCTACAGAAGATATAAATCTTTAAAAAACGCTCATGGCTAATATACTGTAGAGGCATTCATTAAAAAATCTCAGTAATTTCCATAAACAGCTGGACACTGTATAGGTTTTTGCAAACGTTACTGAAACAGGAGAAAGTAGTGCATAGTAGTGTCGGGGACTATTTTCAGCTGCGGATTAACACACATTTGATACTAACAGTGGTACTTGGTATTTACAGGATGTCGTTTGTGGGATTGAATCAAAATAAACGCAGACGGTTAGAACTGTTATCAGGTCATTAAATGGGCAAGCCTCATAGATGTCAGTCAGTAGGGGCCTGCTACTCCAACCAGTAGGTTTTTATCATCGATTCACATCATTGAAATAAGGAGTAAAAGAAGAGGACAGCAACCTCTAGCGAACCTAAAGAAGTTGCAGTTTTGTTTCCTAAACCTGAACAAACTGTTTTGTTTATGTTAAAAACGTAAGGTTTTAGAATGTGTTTTTTAGTGCTTTTAAAGGTCCCATATCGTGCTCATTTTCAGGTTCATACTTGTATTTTGTGTTTCTACTAGAACATGTTTACATGCTGTAATGTTCAAAAACCCTTTATTTTCTTCATACTGTCTGCTTGAATATACCTGTATTTACCCTCTGTCTGAAATGCTCCGTTTTAGTGCATTTCAACGGAATTACAACAGAATTGCCTGGCAACAGTTTTGGGTCCATGTTTACTTCCTGTCAGCTTATGTTATTTACATACACTGCAACCAGGAATAAACTGGGACACATTTAGAATGTTTACATTTAAAACCATTTAATGGTCTAAATATTGTATATTTGTGACATCACAAATGGACAGAAATCCTAACGGCTTGTTTCAAACGCACAATTTCTGAATACGGGCTTTGTGTATTTCTCTGTATATTGAGCGCTTCGATACTTTCACAGTATTTATAAAGCACTTAAACCTGCTTTAAAATATAAAAGACATGACAATCATACTTTTTACAATATGGGACCTTTTAAGTTTTGCATAGTAGGTGTAGCAGGCCCCTACTGACCCACATCCATGAGGCTTATAGCGACTGATAACGCACATTTAATGAGCTGATTAAACAGTTGAATCAGATGCAAAACTAGAGTGTGTGCTCATTGTAATGAAAGAACATATAAGTGTGCAACAGTGTGGCTTACTGATGTGTTTTTAATAGGGCTGTCAAAGTTAACGTGATAATATAATAAATAATGCTCCAAACTTATGTTAAATTTTGGCAAGGAAAAACTGGCATGGCCATTTTAACAAATCTCCCTTTAAGGTACATTTTGAACAGATAAAAAATGTACGATATTTTTGATGAATCGCAATTAACTATGGACAATCATTTTAATCGATTGACAGCTCTAGTTTTTAATAGATTTTTGGTCAACAATGGAGCTCTGTGGCACAGAGGAATAGGCTTTATATACACACACAATACTTTTTAGTGGATATATTCCTTGTTTTGTGTTTTCATTGAATTTGCTGACAATAAGGAACATATAGAATATCACCAGCCTCATCCTTTAATATATTTTACAGGCAAGATTTGAGTACATTTAACATTCTGCATCTACAGAATAATTGAGTTTAATTGATATGCATCTTTTATAGCAAACAAAGATGTGATTACAGCACATTCCTCTGATTCACTTTCTCATTCTCTCTACTCGACTCCCCTGCTCCGTTTCTCTGTCTGCAGCCAATTACATTTTTCTCTCTCCCTGTCAACCTCCATTTCTCTCTCCCTCTCTTTCTGTCTGCATCTAACTCCAAATCTCTCTATTTCTCTTTCCCTCCACCACTCTCCATTTCTCTGTCTGTGCTGAGCACAATTTCTCCCTCCATCTCTCTCTCTCTCTCTCTCTCTCTCTCTCTACATCCAATTCCATTTCTCACTCTTGATGTATATACATTTCTCACTCACTGTCCCTGACTCCAAATATTTCTATCCCTTTCTCTCCCCCGTCCGTCCTGCATCTATTTGTCTACGCCTCCGTCTCTTCCTCCTCTCCGTCTCTGTCTGGCTGCATCACTTTCTCTCGCTGTCCGTCTCTATTTGTCTTGGTGGACAGGTCTGTTTCTCTGAGGGCTGCACTCTGACATGGTGAAATGGAGTTAGTTTGTTCCTGCAGCGACGGCGGCACTTTGCAGTCAGGATAACAACTCCAGATATTGACGGAGAGGAGGGAGTGGACTTCTGGGGTCACCGTGAGCAGGCAGGAAGGAGAGGCTACGCTTCAAAAGTGCTGCGCACATCGGCTGTAGGTTTCCTAAAAGGATAGTTATGGTTTGTTACAACTTGGGTCTTATTTTCATAGTTTATATCGGGGTTTATTTTGGGGAATGTTGACATGTTCGCAGATCGCAACTATTGCGTAACATGATGAGCGGTTAATACTGTACCTACGCCAGCTACGTGCATAGGCTCTAAAAATGTAACTACACGTTGTCAAAGAGTATAGAAGCAAAGAGGCGAAACTCTGGTGCTTTTTTGACAACAGCCGCAAGATGGCACTGCAGTAGCGCTGCCGCCATTTTGGACTGAAAACGGCAACGAGTCTGTGGTCATGGATGTATAAAGAGACGTCTGTAAATCAGAGGATAGTTTTTTTTTTTTCAAGGTAAATCAACTTCCCAGTATGAACACTGAAATAGCCCTCATTTAAATCACTATGGCCGCAAAGTTGTAAAATGAACTAGCATCAGACCCACGGGACTGCACGGCACTGCACGCTCATATGACGCATACGGTTCTGCCAGCTTCCTGCTAGCTGTATGCGGCTGTAATAATGTATATATTGGCTGTAATTCATCACTTTTATTGTCTTATAATACACCCATGGGCTGTATGCTGTAAAGCCTGTACCGTGGTGGATGTATTAACGTCTCTGTTCCCAAACAACCGGCTATCGGCCAGTAGCTAGTAGTGCTAGTAGCATGACATCAACAGAATTTAAAGGTCCCATATTGTGCTCATTTTCAGGTTCATACTTGTATTTTGTGTTTCTACTAGAGCATGTTTACATGCTGTAATGTTCAAAAAACACATTGTTTTACTCATACTGTCTGCCTAAATATACCTGTATTCACTCTCTGTCTGAAATGCACTGTTTTAGCACATTTCAACGGAATTGCAACGGAATTGCGTTGCTAGGCAACAGTTTGGGTCCATGAAATTAACTGGGACACATTTAGAATGTTTACGTTTAAAACCGTGTAATGTCTAAATATTGTATATTTGTGACATCACAAATGGACAGAAATCCTAACGGCTTGTTTCAAACGCACAGTTTCTGAATACGGGCTGTGTGTGTATTTCTCTGTATTTTGAGTGTTTTTTAATACTTTCACAGTATTTAAAAAGCACTTAAACTTGCTTTATAATGTAAAAGACATGAAAATCTCACTTTTTACAATATGGGACCTTTAAGATAGTTGTAGGCTATTTACTAACACGCAGGGCAAAAGCACAGGACACAACCTCTTCTACATCTATGGTCTGTGCTCTGCTGTACATCGATTTTTGAGGTCCTTGACATGAACATTTTTTCGATTGACACTCTCGAACACTTCTTTTTAAATAAGTTTAATATATAAATGAGTAAGTAAGTAAATAGTTATAATAGTATGCATAATTAGAATAATTTTATTGTTCAACACAGGCCATTTTGGTAGAGACATTAAAATTATGACAACAGAATAGAAATATTTAGTTTTACTTTTGTACGGCACTTTGGACGTTTTACGTGCGTCCAGTAGTCACTTTCAGTCCAACTGCTGGGCTGCTGACGTTGCAACTGAATGAACTTTCACTTTTTCTGACGTCGTGGGCTTACAGCAAGTACAGAGACACAAGAGCTGTGATTAGTCAGCGTAGGCTGCTTGTGTGTGTTCTCCTGCAAGTTTCTGATGCCAGTAGAGATTGTTGAGAGTGAATACAACATGAAAGCAAATCTAAAAATAGCTCAGTTCATGCATCTTTTCAGGAAGAATCCAAGGCTGAAGTATAAATCACACCTCCGCCGTTAGTATCAATGGAAGGATTGTTGTTAAGCACTTGCGTCAAGTATAAATCCAGCTTTGTACTCAGACTGTCTGTTCTGGGTTTTTTTTTCACTATATAATTCAACACTTAGTCTCTTATTGCCTTGCAATTACAGCTCCGCAGAGCCTAATAGGTATACGGCCATTAACTCGGTGCTAACTCAGATACACTGCCTACATTTACATTTGTGTCACTGAAGTTGTAACTTGAAACATCCTCCAATAACTGTCCTGTCAGATAATTAGGAAATTGGATAGGACAGAAATACGCTTGTAGGAAAACTGTGAAGAAATACCAAACTGGATATTCTCCCTCCGCTAGTAGTGGAAAGTAATTAAGTACATTTACTCAAGTACTACACTTTTGATGTACTTGTACTTTACTTGAGTATCTTGATTTTATTTATACTTCACTACAATTCAGATGGGGAATATTGTACTTTTTTCTCCACTGCATTTATTAAGATTTTACATAAAGAAAATGTATTTCTATGATTACACACTCATGCATCAGTATTAAAGGTGCTCTATATGATATCCAGAGCATTAATATAGCAACAAAACATTGATTTTCTGAAGATATAGAGGAGTAATAAACTACCTCAGCAGAGAATGGAAACGCTCTCCCTCCGTGTGTGTTAGAATCCAAGCTTCTCTGTGCTTTGTTTATATAGCCGGGCTGGCCGCGCATGCCATTTTAGTGCATGTTAGTGTATGTGAGCGTGCCCCACTTTTATAAGACAATAAAAGTGATGAATTACAGCCAATATATCCATTATTACAGCCGCATACAGCTAGCAGGAAGCTGGCAGGCAGAACCTGGATATGTCACATGAGCGCGCAGGGCGGCGCAATCGCGTGGGTCTGATGCGCGTTCATTATGCTGAGGAAAATAACTCTGAATTCAGCTATTAGTTAATTTTACAACTTTAAAAACTTCATTTTTTAAATAAGGGCTATTCAGGTGTTCGTACTGGGAAGTTGATTCATCTAAAATCCGCTAAAATGATCTGCTGAGTTACAGACGTCTCTTTCTCAATGTAAGTCTATAGGAAAAAGTATTTTTGGGCTCAGTGCATCACGTGACTGACACGGAAGTTGCAGTATCACCGTTTGACCACTATGGAAGTCGGGATCAACGACCGGCCCACTTCCTGAACTGAAAGTGAAACTTATCTATGCTCTCTCCAAAGCCAGCTGGCTCAGATGACAAAAACAGTACGAATACGTTTCATTTTCAGTTCAGTTCGCCATCTGAAAATATTCTAAATATAGCATTCATTTAAATGCATATACATTTTTTTTAGGTGAGCTTTTCTTTTCAGTGGCTAAAATATGTTTCTCTGCTGTTCCCATCCAGCACTGTATCGCTTTGCTCCGGTATCGGTGCTCTTGTTTTGTTTCTCCAAACTGGGGGCACTCTGACCGTCATCTACTGTAAGTAATACACCCACTATGGATAAGTACCTCATACAACCCCCACTTCAAAACACCCGAACTATCCCTTTAAATGTAACAGAGAGGAAGTAACATTATCCTTAACTGAACAATATATTCCTCACTGTTGCTACAACTTAAAAATCCCCATATAGCTGTACTGAGGAGTCTGGAGAGCCTGTTAGCTTTTGAGGGTGGAAGCCAGATTAATTTAGAAAACTTTATTTCAAGAAGCCTTGCCCATGCACAGCCTGAGGACGATGATGCATCCCGCGCAGCTTGTGATCTGAAATGTTGTGCAACAGTTTGCTGCGGGAGGAATTTCAGTCTTATTGACGAATGAATACTATACTCTGATTATTGCGTTTTTGTGGCATTTAAAGGTCCCATATTATAAAAAAGTGAGGTTTTCATGTTTTTTTTATTATAAAGCAGGCTTAAGTCCTATATAAATATTGTGAAAGTATCGAAAAGCTCAATCCACAGGGAAATACACACAGCCAGTATTCAGAAATTCTGCATTTGAAACAAGCCATTTGTGATGTCACAAATATACAATATGTAGACCCTTTACACAGATTTAAATGGAAACATTCTAAATGTGTCCCAGTTTATTCCTGGTTGCAGTGTATGTGAATGTCGTCAGCTGACAGGAAGTACACATGGACCCAAGCTGTCGCCTAGCAACGAAATTCTGTTGCAATTTCGACGTAATTCCCTCGAAATGCGCTAAAACGGAGCGTTTCAGACAGAGAGAGGGTAAACACAGGCATATTCAGGCCGACAGGATGAGGAAAATAATTTTTTTTTTGAACATTACAGCATGTAAACATGTTCTAGTAGAAACACAAAATACAAGTATGAACCTGAAAATGAGCACGATATGGGACCTTTAAGTGTCGTACATTCGTGCTATGGATACAACACTAGATAGAGTGCATTTAACACGGGCGTCAGTATGTTTGTGTCACACGGTCTTCTGGTAGAACTCTGCAACACAAACACATTTGATGGGAAAAGTCCCCTCAGTCAACCCCGCTCTCTAATGAAAAACTCCTTTTCACTGATTGGGACCATGTATGATCTCGTTGGGTAGGGCGGTCTTGTGTGCGTGCATTTGTGTGAATGAGATATCTTCGCCTCAACTACGACTTCCCGTCCAAGTTGGGTCTGAATCAAACATGAGCTTTTTTGTCTGTGATCTCAGCGGCTCAGCCTCGTAAGCCACATCCTGTCAGTCTTCTGTAAATAATCCAAGACTAAATCACCAGTCCTGTCACATGATAGTGTTTTGTCAGCAGCAGCAGCAGCAGCAGCAGCTTCATGACAACAGTCCGACCTCGTGACAAAGACAGAAATACAAAAGACGCACATCGAGATGTTAAAATAGCCACGTGAAAAAATAGAATGCATCAGCATGACAGCACATTATACTGTCTCCACACAAGCTCACACTGTAAGACTGATGAGGTACCTACCACCCCTCCAGCAACACACACACACTCATGTACAAAGGCCAGCGTCTCATCTTCCTCAGTAGCCCGTCTCAATGTTTCAGCTAATCTTTACCATCACAGGCCAGGCCGCCATTGTTGGGATTTCCTCTTCTTAATTACTAGGACACTGGGCTTTGTGCTTTCTGCGCGCCTGTTTCAGGCTCCATTTCTAACCCTGTTGTGTGCGTCTTTAACCCCCCTGTGAGGCCGGAGGGCCCAGAGGGGGCAGCTAGGTTTACCACCTGTTGTGGCAATTACTAACTCAACAAAGCACGGAAGCACAAGGAGGAGTTTTTATTTCACCTGTCAGCACTTTTTATTTTACCAAGGAAATAGTCACCATAATCAGAAGGCAAACTACCACACCACTGGTATCCGATGCAAGCATTAAAGCTGCTAAAGACGTTTATGTAATGAAATACAGACCACGTAACCTTTGAGTGGTCTAGAAAGAGGAACTATTATGGAATACAGTACATTCCACCGCCTCCACCCTGATACGGCACAAAGAGGAAGAGTTCTGAGGTTAAGAATGTGCAGTTTTAATGGTGTCATGTTGCATGATTTTGGGATTATGTGGGTGACATTTGGGCGGATAATTATTTTTATTCATTGTTTCTCATGTATTGTTTTCTGTCGCTCTCGGGCTAAGTGCTTGTTGAATGATACTCATCAGCCTCCTCCTGTTATCCTGTCCCCAATTATCCAGTTCTCCCCTTAAATGAATGTATAAAAAAAGTCTGATGTGGTTTCTCTTTCTTTTGAACCTTGAAGAAGATCTACCAAAACGTCATGTTAATGGTATGGCCCCATTAAAGCTGAAGTTGGAGCAAATATGATTCAAAAAAAGTTATTTTTTATAAAACGATCACTATATCCTGACAGTGGTGCATGAGACAGGTAATCTGAAATAAATCATGTGCCTCTGTGTCCTCCGGTGCTCCTAATGGCAGCATTTGCAAGATTTCACAGACTGGAGGAAAACAACCAATCAGAGCCAAGCTAGAGCCTTGCCGTCTCTGAACAGCTGTCAATCACTCGCGAACTCCGATCAAACGGTTAAACTAGGCAGCGCTGATCAAATATGAATCAATATTCTGTTATTGTAATGCCTATTTCTCTCCTCAGATGTTTTCAGAAACATCTTGTAGTGTACTGTTTAGCTGTAAAATGAGAAAGTTTGTGACCCAGCAGCCATGTTGAGCAGTTAGCCCATTTTGCCCTGTCTAAAGCAGTATAATGGTAGTGATAACCACTGATAACAGCCATTTAAAGGGCTGATAACATTCGAAACGGGTGTCATGTCTCACTCCAACGTAGACCCCTTGAACTCAACATTGCTCTGCCAGACAAACATTGGAAAAGAGTTTTGATTCCACACAATTCAATTCAATTGACCTCTTACTAGCACAGTATCTTTAGGAATAACGTTCATATGGGAGGACTATTGCACACCTCATGATTTACAGGAAGTAGCAGGTCCTTTATGCAGAGAATTGTCAAGAAACGATGTAGGGTGGGGCTGGTGGTGGTTTTTGGGGCATGTAGGCTATAGTGCGTCAAAACATTCGTGTGAAAGACCCATGTGTCCCATGATAGACATGCTTTTTTTTAAATCCATAATCACAATCTTTTCCTAACCAACCAACCCTATAACCATATATTAGCTGCCTTGCGCAGATATTGTAGAATTATAAAATGTTGGCATTGAACATTAAAAACTTTTGTCACTGAATATATTTTTAGGTAGGGATGCACCGATACTGTGCTCATGTGCTCATGTACTCGTACTCGCAAAACAGCTCCGATACAACGGCACCGATACCACTTTACACCAGTGCAACGTTAACCTCTCGTCACCATCTTTCGGTTCCTCACGCTCCACCTCCCCGACGGGGTGGGCGAGACGGCCAGGGGTACGTGGGCCGTGGCACGACGTGGTTGGGGCGCACTGAGGACAGTCAGCCCCGGTCGACAGTCGCACTGGGAGCAGGGGGCCCCGTCACGGTGCGGCGAGGTCTGGGCGGGTAGCGCTGTAAAGCTGCGGCTGCGAGCCACCTTCGCCCCGAGCCTTTCCAAGCCGACCTAGAGCCCGTCATGGCGCACCGCCTCGTATGCTGGACTCCCCAGCCTGTTGTGTGTCGCTCACACCCTCCAGCTGGCTGTTAACGAGGGTCTTTTTGCACAGAGAAGTACTCGTATTGGTACTCGGTATCGGCGGGTACCCAAATGTAAGTACTTGTACTCATAATCGGTCTGAAAAAAAGTGGTATCGGTGCATCCCTAGTTTTAGGTTTTGGAGAATCGTCCCCAATATCAACGTTCGTGTCTGGCTGCTTTTATTTGCTATTTAATATATACACAGTAGGAACTTATGTCATATCAGCCACAAAAGTATGGATAAACAGAGTGAAGGATGGTTCCCTCATACATGCAGGCTTATATCTGAAGGAAACACCTTCACAATAGAGAATAAATAAGGTTTCTTTGAAGAACTTTAAGTATATATATTAGCCAATATACTGTATAGATCTCAGTGTATAGATCCCCCTGAGAGCAGAGGGTTTCCACAGCAGTCACCGAGGTGATTTTAGCGAGGGTAATCTCTCATAATTCAAGTCGGATGGATTCACCGGAAATCAAATCAGCTTCCCAGACTGTGAGCTGAGGAGGCAATATCCCAGTGCAATTCTTCATTGACCTACATAGCATTTCTCCCTGACAGTTCCTCCCCGCTCCACACCTCCCTCCCTCCCCCTCCACTGCCCTGATCTCTGGGGCTTCTCCCTGTGCGTTTGATGATGAGCAGCACAATATTCATCATCTCAGCCTCCGAAAGTGGAGAAAAAAAAAAACAAGTGGGGAATAGAACATTAACCCGTCTATACCAAAAATTGGAATTTGCAGGGCGGTCTGCTACCTGGCTTTCCAGAAATGTAATTGAGCATCAGAGACAATCGGTGTGTCTCCCAAAAAAAAAAAAATGGTCGCTTGATTAGGTATCGAGGATGGGGTAATTTCCATCAGTGATGATGTGAAATTGGGGTGCTGCAAGAGTGAGTCGTGTGTGTGAGCCCCAAGTTCACACACAAACACACACCACATTTGCAGTTAAATGCTGTCACATGTGCAGACACTCATACACACCCCGAGACAGACAGTAGGCTCCCTCATCATTAATTCAGGAGCCATCACTCTCACCCTCCTTCTGCCCCTGAGAAGCTCTCGATGTTTCCCGGCAACATTATGCATATTTATTCATACATCCTCCCCGCTTCACTAAATGTCACTGTAAATGTTTCTACTTCTAATGAAGCCATTTCTTTATGTTTTTTGTTCTATTCCCTCTACCCAGCCCACCTCCTCCTCCTCCTCCTCCTCTTCCTCTGTGTTTCCCCACCGCCGCTGTTTGAATGAGGAATATCCCTGAAAAACGTTTCAGGTTTCGTTGTTCTTTTTCTCCATTACCATAATGTCTCTAAACTTCAGAAGCGCTTTTATTCAGCCCTCTGCTAATTCCGTTCACACTTAGTTTCACCTCGCCCAAACGCCTCGGAGGAGAAACGCCGCCTTTGTAGCAATTACTCCAGACCTTGATCTGACTGAACCACCACCGCTGCCGCCGCTGCCACCCGCTCCTCAAGAGTCAGCGGTGCGGGGATTTTTCAGGCTCTCCTCTGTTTCTTCACACCAGAGCCTCAGAATATAAGACAGCCAGCACACTTCGGCTTCTGTTTGTCTCTCTCCGCTTTGTTTTCGATTCCCCTCACCTCTCTTTCCCCCCCACCCCTCGCTCTTCCACCTCCTGTTTCTCACAAACATGTGCATTCCACATTCCTGCGAACAAAAAAAGCCCCGATTACAACATATTGACGGAGTTCGGAAGGTGTGTCGTTTTGTGCCAGCAAGCCTGTTCAAGAGAGCGCGGAACATTCTCCGGCTAGTAATTATCAACAGCTGCAGGAATTGTTTAACAGGTACAGCAGCTTCTATAGTGTGAGAGCCCCCCTAGCCACATGCACAGTAACCTTTCAGCCTGTAGCTGTCTTGTACTGCGGTTGTCATGGAGGAGAAACTGGAACACAGCATGATTAGTAGGTAACAAGGTCTTTTTAAAAAGTTCATGGTCTGCACCTCTAATCCACTTTGTAATGCAGTGGAACAGGAACATGCATTTAAATATTCCTGCTGGTGGACCGAACCATCAGTCATCGCATACTGAACTTAAAAGTACCAGAGAGCGCACCGCATTGATGTCCCCGATGCACTCCGTGACAGTCGGAGTACTTGTTGTTTTCACAAAGGAAACGCTGCCAAGATGGATATGGCGTAGCTCATATCAAAAGGTTGGGGTTTTGAGTGCATAAATCCAAGAGATTAAATGGTCCATGTGACAGCAGCGAGCAAGATTCGGTGTCTGACTTGAGATCAGTGCAACGTACGTTTGGATGATATGACATCAGGACTGGCATCCTGCACCCAGTCATTTAGGGCAGCAGGGATGAAAATATCAGGCCCGGGCTGTGCAGCTGCAAGCGGAAAATGGACAAAATCTCTGAATGGGTGGCCCGGCTTATTCTCCTGAGGCTGCTAGCTGGTACTGTTATGAACTATAACACAGTAAGGGTAACAAGGATAGTGATCATTTAGGGGTGTTTTCATACCTATAGTTTGTTTGCTCTGGTCCTTCACCGCTTGTCCAGGTCAGACCACAGCTCGTGACAATGGGAGCCGCTTGGCTCAGACTTGCGTAGCAGTTTTATTACTTGTTGATGGATCTTATCAAGTTCGGATCGCATTCCCACCACGAATGAACCGGTCCAGAATTTGTTCCAAACTGATCGAACCAATGGGGGGAAAAAAAGCAGAGTCCGTGTCAACCGGACTAAACAGCACAGGTTTGAAAAAAACCTTAGAGTTTGTTTAAGGCATTCCAAAATGTCTCATTAAATCATACTGATAGATCAAATTTTGTGATGAGAACAACTCATTCACAATCCCCCTCTTAAAATCCCTACTGGGGTTTCCCCAAAGATTCTAATAGTACTTTCTACATACCGGTGGGGGACACAACCAAAATAAAGGGTCTCAATAGAGCCAAGTATCCCAAAAAATTACGTCCATGTTGGATGAGTCTGCACCTCACGATTTATGTCCAGTACCAACGTCCAGTGCTGATGTTCATTGCCAATGCAGGACGGAATATGGCCTTTATGTAGCAAGGTGAAAATGAGGGACGGGAATGGTTGGGATGTAGCATATTTGACTTTCAAGCAAGACACCGGAGATTATGTCTTGTCACAGATCTGTAATTAACATTGTTGTTTGTATAACCACAATGTTTCCCTAACCATAGCCAAGGGTTTTAACTGCAATACCCTCAACCAAATTTTTTTTTGCCATAGCCATGACCTTTCCCTGACCTTAACCATACCATGGCTGCTATAAGATTTTTACAAATGTTGGAATTGGATGAAAAGAAACTGAACGGAAGGCCTGGGCTTAGCAGCATTTTTCCCAATATTGATGTTCTTTGTAAAGTCCTGGGCCACCGCAAGCCTCCAGAGCAGCTTCAGTGCTCCTTGGTATAGATTCTACAAGTCTTTGAACTGCAACTGGAGGGATGGACACCACTCTCCTGAAAGATATTCCCTCATCTTAATGCTTTGTTGTGGACAGCACTGTCTTACATGTTGGTGCACAGTCCCCCCGTAGATCTTCAGTTGGGTTGAGATTCAGCTGGTTAGACTGTTATCGGGTCATTAAATGGGCATTATCAGTGGTTATAAGCTTCATAGATGTGGGTCAGAAGGGGCCTGCTACACCCACTAGTAGGTTTTATTATCGATTCACGTGGCCGATCACCAAAAGAAAGATTAAAGAAGACAACAGCAACTTCCAGCGTCCAGTTTCACAACCTTAAGTTTCACTATCACTTTTCAAACAAAGTTATTATAAGCAAAAACACAATCTTTCTCCCAAAACTTTACTAAGTAGTTTTGTTGCCTAAATCTAAAGAAGCTGTTTTGTTTGCGTTCAAAACGTAATATTTCATTAATTTAACGTTTAAGAAGAAGTTTTGCTTTCACTTTTACAACATAGTAGGTGTAGCAGGCCCCCACTGACTCATATCTATGAGGCTTTTAACCACTGAGAACATGCTTTTAATTAGCTGATAACAGTCAAATCGTGTGTGAGATTTGACTGTCAAGGCCATAACATATAATTTACTCATCCACCATTCAGGGAGCCTTTATGTACGGCACGGAATCATATATTCGGGTTTTTCATTCAATTTGTCACCTCTAACCCCAGAAAGTGTTAAATTACTGTATGTCCAAATTCTTGGCTCCAAAAACCGACTTTTCAATCAGAAACCGAGGTGAAACGCTCACACTGACTTTGTGCCAAATGGTTTGAACCTGTACATTTCACTCTGACTCACTCACTTCGGTGAATAAAAGGGACCCGGCTAATGAAATCAAGTCCAGTGCTCACAGGAGCCATAAAATGTCTGCTTTTGTACCGGAGCTAATTATTCATCAGGGCCGTACTAAAGATTAGTGCGGATATACAGTATGTGAAGAAGCAAATCCTTTAAATGGCTCTTTTATTGTTCCCCTACAATCCCCCCCACCCCTCCACCCCTTCATTTTAGATACGACACAGGCAGGCACCCTTGTGAAATGACTCTAAGCCATTGTTCCTGTGTTATCCTGAAGACACGAAGGGCTAGTTAGGGGCTGCCTTTGATAGAGATGCCCGGCACCATTTTAACATTTGTGTTATCAGCAAGACAGAGAATTACTAAGGCTGGGATGGGAATAAAGCCACTCGATCCGCTGTCTCCCTCTCTCTCTCTCTCTCTCTCTCTCTCTCTCTCTCTCTCTCTCTCTCTCTCTCTCTAGGAATAGAAAATAATAATGTGCAGGGATTGTAGGCTTACTATATCTTGCTCTATTGTGTCACAAAAACTTTTCAAAAGGAGGAACATCTCAATAATGTGCATAAAGCAAACCTCCTGAACTGACAGCTGCTTACATTTCTATAGGGCAATAACACAATGATTTATTTCTTAAAACAAGCAGATTATAATACGCAGCGCATGACAAAGACTGTTAATGCTGGTAATGCTGATGCATGGGGAAGCCTGACTCAAAATTATGCTGAATATAGTGATTAAGTCTGCAAAAAACCTTTTAATCAGCGCACTTGTTTTCTAAACCCAGCTGTGCCATCTCAGAAGCCTTACAGTAAGGTGAGCTGGAGGAGCAAAGGGTGTCTCTCTCTCTCTCTCTCTCTCTCTCTGTGAGCCGCTCGCCAGCTCTGACGCCCCCTACAGGACCAGAAGACTCCTCTAACAACCACAGAGACCTGCAGCTGGAAACCTCCAGTTATTGCAGTCAATTGAGCTAAAACAGCAGAGAAGTAGAGCAGCAGTGTGTTGCCAGGCTTAACCCTTAAAGCCCGGCAGTGACAGCGGTTAGAGAAGCAGAGTTCAGGGGAACTCTGAAAAAGTCCTTTAGTTTCAGTTCCTCTATACTGGAGAGTTTCACAATGAGAGAAATATGTGAATGGATGTTTTGACCAGAAGTGTTGCTATAGTTCACTAGTCATTTCCTGGAATAAGTGCTTTCAAATTTGGGTTTGTGGATGCATTCGTAGTCCAAACTTTGGGGAAAGTCCCAAAAGTGGATTGTTTCCATTGTTTTTTTTCTTTTGTTTGTTGTTATCCAGAAACCTTCCCCCTCACACCTCTGGTGCTCATTCAACAGTTCCCACATGCCGAAACCAACACCTGTTTTCATTTGATTGCTATCAATCCTGTTTTGATCATTAATAATACCAAATATAGCAACTATTATTTTTTGTTTTTCATGACTTCACACCCCTGCCCGGTTGGTGTCACGTCTCGCAAGTACAGAATAACGTCACCGGGGCTTCAACTAACGATTATTTTCATTGTCGATTAATCCGTAGATTATTTTCTCGATTAATCGATTAGTTGTTTGGTCTATACAATATCAGAAAAGGGTAAAAAAAAAAGCCCAAGATGACGTCCCACCAACATCTTGTTTTGTCCACAACTCAAGGATATTCAGTTATCCACCATAGATGAGTGAAGAAACCAGAAAATATTCACATTTAAGAAGCTGATAAAAAAATACTTAAGCTGATGATATGTTATCAAAATAGTTGCCGATTAATTTAACAGTTGACAACTAATCGTTAATCGTAGCAGCTCTAAATGTCGCTCACAACGACATCTTGGTTAAAATGACATATGAGAGTGTCTTTTTGGTACAGGCTTGAAGTGTGAGACAGACAGACAGACAGATTGTCCGTGTACACCAACGGAGAACAGATTCTTTGTTCGTGGAACACAACAGTGTGCACTCAGTGTGCGTCCCCATGGGCCCCTATAGGCTCCCAGAAAACGGCCCCAGCCAGCCCATATAGTACCTCTATGATATTCCTATAGGAACCTGCATAGTGGGTATGAGGCTGCCTGTGATCTCACTTCAATAATCCCACAATGCTCACAGGGAGTTACACATCCACTGCCTGTTGCGCCCTTATAATAATAATAATAATAATACAGTATATGGGCACATAAGACAGATTTTCTGTGAGTGATCTACAATAAATAGATCTCATTCAAGATGGCTCACAGACACGCTTCTATCAGGCTAGTGGTGCGTTCAATGTCTAATGTGACTTTCTGATGCGTCCAATACAGGCTGAGAGAGAGAGAGAGAGAGAGAGAGAGAGAGAGAGAAAGAGAGAGAGAGAGAGAGAGAGAGAGAGAGAGAGGGAGAGAGGGAGAGAGAGAGAGAGAGAGAGGGAGAGAAAGAGAGAGAGAGAGAGAGAGAAAGAGAGAGAGAGAGAGAGAGAGAGAGAGAGAGAGAGAGGGAGAGAGAGGGAGAGAGAGAGAGAGAGGGAGAGAGTGAGAGGCAGCTGGGTGAAATCTGCATCTCGATTGCAGACACCTCCTCCACATACACACACACACACACGCGCACGCCAACAATCATGCGCGCACGCACTCATCCCTCGTAAAGGGGCGTGTGGAGCTGGCAGCGACTCAAACAGGGACTCAAACCTCTCTGCGTTCATCAGAGAGCGGTCGGTCGGTCGGTCGGTGGCGCACGGAGACACGGACGGAACGGAACGGAACGAAACGAAACTTGTATCAGATCAACCGGGACTTTTTATTCTTTCCATTCCTTTGATATTTTTTGGGACTGCTTCTTTTTTTTTCCCCCTCTCACACACACTGGCCGGATTTCACTCGTGACAGCGCTGAATGAGAGGAGAGAGAGACCCAGAGAGAGAGAGAGAGAGAGAGAGCAGCGCCGGAGAGGAGGCTTTATACGCGGAGAACAGAGCGAGTCTCCGGGCAGCGGCTGCGCGTCTTTTCGCGGTGCGGGACCCAAGACCCCGAAGCTGTGGCTCTCCACCCGGCGTACACACTAAAAGGTTGTTTTTTTTTTTGGAGGGGAGGAAATAATTTGACTTGCTTTCTCTGGAGAAGTTCTGGTGTCATTTGAAACCGGATCGGAGTGAAGCCTAATCGGATCGTACACACTGCTCCTCCACGCATGTTGGAGGTGGAGAGAGGAGGGCTGCTGGATGCCTGCGGGTCTGCGGGTCCTCAACACGCAGGTGAATGCACAAGCTTTTTTATTATGCGTGAAATAAACAACGTTATAGAGCGCGCAGAAATATCGATTTTTCATCATTTTGTATGATTCCATGTACAATTCTACAAATATGGCTCTTATGATCCCGCTGTTGTTTCCTTTAATTCATTTTTTGGGGGGGTTATAAAATATTCAGATTACAACATGCATATTCAAACTTTTTCTGTATGCATTGTGTTTATGCAGGATTTTGCTACACAGGACTGTATTGAGGTTGTTTTGCTGCTCCGCTCCTTTCTGTGTGTAGAGTGACCCACTAAAGATCAGCCTTCAGTAAATGACTCGAGGCTACTTTAATTTACGCTTTAATTGATTTCCCCTAAATTTCAGAGAGAGAGCTGATTTAATGGTGTCACTGTTGTGGGGCAGACAATCTGCGCATCTGGATAGAGCTTATAACTGGTGGATACAAGACATCCACAAGGTCTAAAGAGAGGGGAGAAGAAAAACACTTTCTATTATTTAGCTGCTGTGCAAAAAAAAACAAAAACAAATGGGGCCTATTAATAAGCACTGCGGTATACAGATATGTGCTTTCATTTTGGAGCTGGAGGATCTTGTGTTTTTTGAGGGATTGGAAGGGAACTTCTTAGTTCAGTGTGTCACATTAAATGATCAGTCCCAGATAGAAGCGGAGGAGGACATCCCGAGGAAACACCCCATGTTCCTATAATCCAGATTTAGATTTGTAAAAAATGCATGATTCGTGATGTTCCATATTTTGTGCCAAATATCATATTTGGTACATGGTGATAACCCAAATAATGTCTCCTGGATGGAGTCCTGTTCAGTTACTACATCTCCCATTAATGTCTAGCTCCTTTTTGTGAGAGAAGACGGAGAGAGGGAGGGGAAGAGAGAGAGATAGAGAGAGAGAGAGAGAGAGAGAGAGAGAGAGTCATGTCACTTAACGGACTGCTGCTACTCTGTGACTCAGTGTGGAGCTCCTCTTACATATAAAGACGCACATAGGTTGGCTATTTGTAATCAAGCCAATCATCAACCTCTCCGACATCCCACTCCGAGCCTATAGAAGCAAAGTGCTCACATTTTTTCAGAAGGAAGGTGTGTGTGTGTATCCGTTGCCTTTATAGCCTTGTTTGTATCAGCGACAGGCAGCGCGTTATATAGACAGATCTGGGTATATATATGTCCAGAGCGCGCGGTGGCCGCATGCAGCAGCACGAGCACACCTTCTTCTTCTTCTTCTTCTTCCTATAACACCTCTCTCCGTCTGTCTCTCCTCTCACTCCGCAGCCAAGGATTACCTCCCGCCCAGGCATCACAATTTGACGGAGTAAAAAAAAAGAACCGGAGTGTTGGCTCATTTTCTTCTTCTTCAACACATCTTGGTGTTCTTCTTCTTCTTCTTCTTCTTCTTCTCCTGGTAGAGGAGATGGCACGGTGTGCGCCGGAGAGGAGAGGAGCGCGGCCGGTACCGGCGACAGGAACCCGGAGCTGAACGACCAGGGACCAGGACCAGGACCAGGACCAGGAGGATGACCAGGAGACCTGAACCAGCACACTAACAACTGCGTTCAATAACGGACACCTTCTGCTTTTATTTCGTCGAGATAAGAGGAGAGAAGAAGAAGAATACTTGCCCCCAAAAAGAACGAATCTTCTGGAGGAGTTTCATTTCGGAGTTGTTTTTTTTTGTATGCGTAATTTTATTTTTTGGGAGAGAAAACAAGGATGCATTGTGGATTAGTCTTTCTCCTGTTCATGGGAATCCTTTTGGTGGTCAAGGCTTTCAAAAACGGTAAGTGTGACATCTGATATATATATCTGTATAAATAAATAAAGCTTTTTTTTTGATGTACTCAGCAAAGCTACTATAATCCCAATATGTTTCTAAAAGATTAGCCTGCTGATCTCTGCTGATCTTTTGGCAAACTCACCTTGCCCGTTCACCCAACACCTCGGGAAAAACCCCTCTTATTATATTTCATCACACACTTAAACATTATTGCTTAATAGTGACTTTATAGAGATTATCCTTCTTTATTTTATAACTTTTATTCATGCTATTCATCTAATATTCCTTTTGTTATGCGTTTTTATCTCTTATGACACAATAAAAAAAAAAACGTAAATATCTTTTTTACAGTCTCTTGTGGGGCTTGTAAACTATAATAAGCTCTTTTGAGAGTTTTTTAATCCCTTTTTATGAGGCCGGCTATCGGTTACACTAAGAACTCCTGTGTGTTTTTGGTGAAGTTCAAAAAGTCAGTTTACACAACTTCCCCATCATGTAAACTTTCCTTTCTACTTTGCGCTTTTTATTCCCATTTAATTGATTTCCAAGAAGTGTGTTTGTGTTTGTGTATGTGTGTGTGTTTATGTGTGTGTACAGTAGGTTAAAGCAACAGATGTTGGAAGCTTTTTTTTATGTTAAAAGGATGAAAACGCGCTAAATGAAGATAAATGTTGAGTAGCGGGCCTGTGGAAAAACAACAGGATAATCCCCTTTAATGGTGAAACTCATACCGTAGTTTAAAGGAACTGAAAGGCTGTAGATCTTTGGGACTTTTTGGCTTCTGGGGAAAAATATGAACTTTTTTTTTTCGGAAGCTTCTCCATTCATACTTAGTTGTTATTTGGATCACTTCTACATCCAACCAGAGCTTCTCCTTTTCTTTTAATTTTAATGTTTTTCATTATTTTTCTGTTATAAGAGCTCACTATAAACTGTATTATAATCTATTAGAACCAATGTTAATATTATTAATGATAATACTAAAGACCAAAATACATTCTTTGTTAAACAATAATTCATTGTTACACAATTAATTATAAAGACCCTTTAACATTTGTTTGTCTTGACCAGTTAAACTCTGTAAAAGGTAGATAAACATATAGATAGAGGGAGAGAGAGAGATAGATAGATGGATAGATAGATAGATAGATAGTGTGTATTTTGGACCCTCACTTCAGGAACAAAAGTTTGAGTTTCTACCGTCTTATGTAGTCCAACTCTTCTATCTCTGTATGCTGCTGTAATGTGGTTGTAATAAGTATGTATGTAGTAGGGAGCATCAGATGTATGAAATAGCCTATAAGTTTCCTTTGTTTTTCTATCTATCTTTAAAGAACTCTCTCCGCTCCCCTCTGCAGACAAATGTGGAGGCAACATCAGAATCTCAACCGCCAACTACCTCACGTCGCCCGGATACCCCGTGTCTTATCTCCCTTCTCAGAGATGTGTGTGGGTGATATCGGCGCCCGGTCCCCACCAGCGGATCCTCATCAACTTCAATCCGCACTTCGATCTGGAGGACCGGGAGTGCAAGTGAGTACACCGAGCTGTCTTTACCTATGAAAAACAGATGTGCTTTTGGTCCCCCCCCCAACAAAAAAAACAACCCAATTCATTCAATGTGATTTTGATCTAAAGATAGTCAGGAATAAAGATGGAAATATGCTTTAATTCTGCTCACATATGTGAATGAAATAACAGTTATTAGTGAAATTAAACTGTCTGGGAAGCTTTTCAAAGTAGCCCCCAGACCTCACTTTGGGAGCACCATTAGAGGCTGTGTAGAAGCTGTTCACACAACATTTATATTTTATAGCATGCATACATGTGTGTTCCCCTTCCCCTCATGCATATTGCACATGAAACTGCGCCATCTAGTGTCCGCAGGCTCACTGTCAGTGCACTCCTGCTCTGGCTGCCACACAACACATGCAGGGCAGCAGGAATGTCTCACCCCTCCTGCCATTTGGGTTTCGGAATGTCCCCGCTTTCTCGTGGAGTGAAGTCGGCGGCGTGTAATATTGATTTGAACTGTCGTATACTTTTGCAAGAAGGCATTGAGAGGGAGAGAGCTGCGGGTCCGCCAGAGGCCATTAACTGTGGTTACTAAAGGGAAAAACTGTCCATCTTTATGAGCCATTTACTTCCATATTTCCTCTTAAAATCCCATTACTCTCCAAACAAAGTGAGACGTTCCAAGAATGGGTTTCATAGAAGAAGAAAAAAAAGCCTCAGATTATTTTATTAATTAGTCACTCGCACTTAAAGCAGCAGTGGGTAGAAATGGAGCAAATATGATTAAAATAACGATTTTTTTATAAAACGGTCGTTACATTACAGAAGAGCATGAGACAGGTCATCTGACAAAAATCATGTCAAATCAGAAGTCTCTCTCGGAACACTTGAATTACAATATGCTGGAAGGTTATTATGGAATTTTTCACCCAATGATGCCAAAACATTCTGCCTACTGCAGCTTTAATATCAGAGTGGACTGTTTTTTCCCCACTTAGATTTCAACTCAGAACTTTGTGAAATTACCTTCTTTTTTTTTAAGTGAATCTCTCAGTAACGGTTAGATCCCTATTTGACTCGTGAGCCGCGAGCTGTCGCATCCAACAAAAGGGGGCTAAGCGGCCGACCTGTTGTCAGATAGATAGTTTAAACCGATGAAACGGGAGACAGACAGTAATGTGATGAGCCTGTGTCGGTGTGGGTGCCCTAAGGTGAGCCTCGCCTGGGCAGACTGCCTCCTTCTGATTGCCTGTCTCTCTGTGTGTGTGTGTGTGTGTGTGTGGGGGTGTGTGGGTGGTTTGGGTGCGTGTGTCGGTGCCTCAGCCCTGCCTCTGTCTCAGCTGTTTGTTTACGCTGCAGGGCTCCGGAGAGTACAGGGCTTTGCCGGCTCATGTTACTGTATCCCCGCTCCACCCAAAAAACCTGGACCCTACGCTTCTTTTGTGCTCCCTCAATCCCACCCCTCCCCTCTACCCTCTGTATATATGTCTGCAGGGTTTGATCTTTTAATCCCGGATTTCAATCCTGCCACTTTAACCTGCTGTCAGAGATTTATGGCATTGCGAACGCTGCCGTCCGTCTTCTAAAAAAACTGGATGCTCCCCTGACACTTCTTTTTGGGTCCGGTTTCAGCACCAGAGGGACTGTTAAACTGTCTGAGATCCTCAGTTAGAAAGAGAGAGCGAGGAAGGGACAGGAGGAGGAGGAGGAGGAGGAGGAGGAAGGGGGGGTAAGCAGAAACAATGCTCGTGCTAATCAAATTAGTCAGGAATGAATTTCCTGTTTCTAAACACACGCAGTAAAAAGAATTTTAGTCGCTGCAGGCTCGAGGAAGGCTGCTTTTTTTTCTCCAAGTTTGAGAGGAGAGGAGAGGAGAGGAGGGCGGGAAGGGCTTTGAGTTTAGTGATCCAAGCATGTATCATTTACAAATTAGCTCTGCGCTTTCATTTAAGCAGCCACTGAATGTGCTGATTGCCAGTTAAGCTGCTCATAAAATGTGTTAGATGAAGTTTTGCTATCTGTGAGCGTCTCTCTCTCCTCCTCGCTTGTCTATTTGCAGACGAGCTGCGTGACACCAAATAGTGTGGTCAGAAGGTTATAAAACCGCTTGTCTGGAGGAAACGCGAACAAATGACACCAGGCAGACGGCTGTGAAACTTAAGTTAAGTCTCTGATTCTTGTGGGCCACATCAGAGATTTGCATTCTGACCTCCAGCTTTTTTCCTATTTTTAACCCGGTGTACCGTTTCATTTTTTAAACTTTCTAATGGAGTGGTTTTCATGGGACTTTAGTTCCACTTCACAA
Source organism: Sebastes umbrosus (assembly GCF_015220745.1). Taxonomy (NCBI): domain Eukaryota; kingdom Metazoa; phylum Chordata; class Actinopteri; order Perciformes; family Sebastidae; genus Sebastes; species Sebastes umbrosus. Next base: position 23,761,495 of record NC_051289.1, read on the forward strand.
TGTAGCCACCATCCATTTCCCCCTTTTCCTCCTTAATTTCAAATTATGGCACTATGTAACACGAGACTGGGTTATTGTGCTAATCGCTGACAAGGCATGTCATAGGTAACTCGATTATGGGAGGGGGGAATAGTTACTTCTGCTATCTGTAGACAGTAGTTGGGTGTGATTTGTGTCGGACCCGTCAGACTCCCTGTCGCAGCTCCACTCACCAAATCAGCCCTTACATAATGGAAACTGATGAGAGCCAGAATGGCTTCCTTATCTGATGGACAGGGTAGAGTGGGGCGGAGGCGGCGGCGGCGGGGGCCCCACAATGCACGCTTCAGTGCACTGCCTTGCAATCTAATTAGCGGGCAAATGGAACACATATGCACCGCATGTTCCCCCCAACATGGCTGTTATCAGCAAACCAAACAAGAAGCACTCAAAGTGGTGCTCGTAAAAAAGAAAAACAGAGTGGAGTCTGGGCCCGGGCGATGTTGTTGCACGTGTGCGCTACCCCTTGACAGGTTTGTTTGGGGAAGTGCTGCAGAGGCCTGTATCCTGAGAGCTGGAGGAGGAAAACACTTCATCACGGAGATAAGGAGACTTAAGTGAGCCCTGCCATTCTGAATGCAGGGCGTGTTTACCTTTCACGCACCGTTGTAGACTTTCACAGAGTGCAGTTTTCGGGAGGGGCCGCTCTCTTGCAGCTAATGAAGTTTTGAGGCGCAGCCCGCGTCGGGGCAAATATTTGAAGTCGGTTCGCTCTGAAAAATCAGTGGAATGAGCGAGCTTAGCTCAAGTGAAAAAGCGGAGTAAATAGATATGCTTTTTGCTCCGCTCCCTTTCCCGGCGCACGATGCACTCTCTGTTTCCCTGCGATCTGATAAGGGGCTGTCAGGCTCGTCTCTGCCATCTGACGGAAAAAATGGAGCGGATTTGAATCTAAACAAGTGACAGGCAGGTTTCATGTAAAGCAGATTGAAAAGGGCGATTCATCTAAATTGTAAGACAGCTCTATAGTTCTCACCGTTCAAGTGAGATTTTAGAAAACCTGATAAAATTCCCAGTTTTGAATCTTTCATACTGAGCTGCAGGCTGTTCTCTCTCCATCTCCTGCTGACTTCGAGTAGGAGAACCAACTTTCATACCGATACGATGCACTCCTGACAACATTATGAATCATTGATGGCATCGGATTTGCTGACCGGGTCGAAAAAAAACTTCTCCGGCGCTCTGAAATCCCCTCGCAGCGAGCAAGCCAGTCAGTCAAAAAGCTGCTCTGTTTGTTTTTGGAGGAGCAGAAGAGAGAGGGGTTAAAAACCGAGAGACTGTCTCCTCTTTCTCAGCACTTCTTCGTTTCTTTTGCTTTTCCTCTCTGTCTTGCTTGGTATTTTTGTGGACCTCACAGAAATTCCAGTGTGACAGTCAGTAGACGGAGGGAGTAGTGGGGGGTTGAGATGAGATGTATGGCAGGGTGGTACAAGGCAGCAGAGATATTTGAGGAATGCCTCCTTCAAGCAGCCCTTTGTTGGGGGGGGGAGATCGCGGGGAAAAGTCGGCGAAAGCCTCCCACCTCTCCACGCTTCAAAAAGTCTGCGAGAGCCCCCCCCGCCTTCAGGTGCCTGTAACCCAAAGCTTTTTAAATTGTAGTCCCACTACCCCTTCCACTGCGACCTCCTGCTGAGCTGCCCCCGTGGAGCTGCTCGGCCTGCTGGGAAGGCAAACATTCTCTGCTGTGTATCCTCCACAATAGATATGGAAAGTCCCTCCTGGTATTCCTGACCATGCCTGGACTCCAGAGATGACTAACTGTAGCTTGGGAAGGGGGGAGGGAGCCTATTCGCTGGATCTATAGTTGTCTCTCTTTGTCATGTGGAATCTTCACTCATATCGTCGTAGCGCCCCAACAAAGAGTGCCACCTGTTTCCAGGAAGTGAGAGTAGGAGGACAGAAGGGGCAAAAAGATCCACTCGGGCCACTTTCCCTATTTCCCCTGTTGCCCTGCCACCTGAAAAGCATTCACAGCTGGGGAGTAAGGACTCCTCACCAGATCTGAAAACAGCTCCTTCCCCCCCTCCTCCTTACTCCTCTCTCACGCTCCTATGCAAGGGCAACCATGGGCAAACAAGGAGAGGTGGGCCGTGTGACCGCTTATCAGCCGTTGTCATGGAGGAAAAATAAATAAAGCAGGAACGCAACAGGAGCCTTTTCTTAACTGTGGCGGTGGAGGCTTTTAAAAAAGGGGCAGCACTGTGACCTCCGGGGCTTTGGAGTGACACGGATTGTTGGAGATACTTACGGGCCTGTTAGCGGACATTTATTTCTGTCGCTTCTTTTCATAGAGCATGTCAGGGAAGAATCCGGAGTTCAAAGCGGCGCCGTAAAAGCAGGCACAGCGAAATAAGGAGCGCGCGGGGGCAACGCCGCTTCTTTTAACTACCGGGTTTGACAAAAAGCAGCCCGAAATGATGCACCTGGTATTTTTCCACAGCAATAGACTCCCACGGTTCATAACAATGGAAATCAAATTACACCTGAAATTACATTGAAAGACTAGCTTGTCAGCAGCGTATCAAAGAGCAATCCACTTTGAATATGTCTTGTTTGCGCTTCACTGCAATTATACCAAACCTTATTTTGTCAGCGTGGTGAAACTTCCAGAGACGAGCACTCCGCATCTTAAATGTTCTGTTTACAACACATCTTCCCATTTGCTACCTGTAAAAAGGTAACCGTATGATGAGGTGAGGTGAGCCGTTCAGAGCCGAATGAAATAACCTTGTTAATTAGCCAGAGGGCAGAAGAGACGGGACAGCAGACGGGAGACGCCGTTGACCTTCACTCTCTTTCCTCTTCTTCATCTCTTTTAAACATAAAGGGGTTACTCCCTGGCTAATGAGCAGGATTAAAGTAGGTCTGTGTGCATGCAATATGTGTGTGTGTGACCGTGGGGTTGAGGGTTCTTTTTTTTTTTTTTTTCCATCCGCCGGTGAAGTGTTTCACCTTGGCCGCGGCTTGGAAGGGCAGCCTGATTGAAAAGCTTTCTGGCCGTGGCATCTGCCATCCTCCCCGTTGCTCTGTCACCACTTTGATTCATGCACAACCTGACCACAACCGGGAGGCGAGCCACTCTACCTCGCAGTGGGAGGGGAGGTCCACTTCACAGCCGAGGAGTAAGAAAAGGAGGGAGAGAGAGAAAGAGAGGAGACAAGGCCGGCGCTCATAAATAACTCGTTGGATTTCAAGCCTTCGGTCACATATCTGCGGCGGCACAAAAGCATCACACGGTCTCACGTGTCTTGCCTGTTTTGTTTTTCATCTCAATGTGGGAGTTAGCGGCTCGTGTTTTGCCAGAGATTGAGTGTCACTAAGCGGTTTCTGGCAAACGGCTGCTGAATTCTTCTTTTTTTTCTCTTTTTATTTCCAGCCCCTCGACCAATACAAGCTTCCCTATATGGAAGTTTCTTGTGGAATGGAGCCGCGGCCCACACAGCTTAGAGATGTCAGCCGTATGCTCTTTTACTTTTTTTTTTTAATCCTAAACAGATTGTTTTATAAAGGAGCCGCACGGAGAGTCTCATGATTAGAGGACAGCATTTGGTAATCTCAGCTCTCTATCTGGACACGCATCTATTGACTGTTAGAAAAATTCATACGCGTTTTCCTTCCAAGCGCCGATGAATAAGCATTAAACGCCGAGGCTATGATTCAATTATGCATTTCTGTTTCCAAAGGACAGTTGGCAATAAGCTGCGTCTCCCCCTCTCTCCGCCTCATATAATATAATTAGCAACAGGTTTTCGTCTCTCGCCTCTTTTTTTTCCTTTCCATTAAATGCTGATTTCTCAGTTTACGAGGCTGCGTCGGAAAACAACAAGAAGGGAATGAGGAGGGTGAATGAACTGAGTTCATGATACGTGGGTGGCAGCGCAGTAGTCGAAGGGTGGATTACTTAGAAATAGTACCTCCCAATGTCTTACTTAGCCACCCGTCCCAGAGGAGAAAGGAAAAGAGAAGAGGCTGTTCAGCGGAATTGATGAGGGAGGTCTGGACACTTTAATACAGCGTGTCCAAGCTTGTCAGACATGTTGCGTTGAGTGGTCTAACCTTGAATGGGGCTCATGAGTTTGATTGATGTGGCCGCGGTGGTACGCCGCCTGTTTGTTGCCCTAACGCCACAGTGCTTACAGATCCACAAGGGGGGTTGGCAGGTGGGAGGGGGCGGGGGCTCAGGGACCGCAAGGGTCCTTTATTCAAACAATCAAGCAAGTCCCCAGAGGGGCTCTCGGCGAAGCAAAGTTTGTTTGCAGTGGGGTAGGTAGGAAGGAAGTAAAGCCAATGACCCTCCCGTCTCAGCCCCCCAGATCCCCGGGGTCATTTTCGGTCGCTGTGTTTTGCGCACAGCGGGCCGTCGGCTCGCCGGTGTTTCTCTGCCACTCAACTTGGGCGTGATTCGGGGGCCGTGGCGGCAAGCAGACAGTGATTGATGGGGCGGTACCCCACTGCTCTCTGATTGAGTTAGAGCCACTCACAAACCCTCGCTTTGTCTGCTCTTTGCTTGATCTCTCCTCACTAAATTGGCGACATTAGTTGTGGTCTTTCTTTTTCGTAGCAGCTACCACTTTACTTTTTTTTTCTCACGGCTTTATTTCTTTTGTTAGATGTGCAGTAAAAAGGCTGTAAATTCAGCCTCACAGCAACCTTCTTAGGCATTATCACAGTAGGGTAGAGATGCAAGTGTTATTAGTAGCCTGTACCCCAAGCCGTTCCAGGATGACCCCTGCCTACACAAGTGACAAGAAGGCCCCCTCTCTTCCATGCATACTTAACACAATCTCCCAGAGGATTTCACAACCGGACAGACAGCCTCCCAAGTTGGCAAGAGAGTTTGATTGTAGGGGCCAGTTAATGCAAGAGTCACCTTGCCCTCCAAATTGCTGGCAAGGGCTGGCCGGCCATCAGCACTTAGACTGCCTCTGTAAATGCCAAGCATTCAGCCTCTCTGCCCGGCACCACGGAAGAGATACACCGCTTGGCGCGTGGCCCTCGCAGCACGGCCTATTTTGGCTTTGGAAGTGCTGCATCATTGGAAAAATGTAAGTTCTTCGCACGCAGCGAGAACAATGCAGCCATCAGAATGAAGTGAAGGATGTGGTTTTAAGCGGTATAGATGTTGTGTCCGAGGACTGATCCACATTCAAAGGAAATCTGGCAACAACTGGCCATACTCGCAAATATGTGCCTATTGTTAAAAACACTTGCTTTATTTATTTTTATCACCATCCTTTTTCCTTTTCCTGTTAAGAACTAGAAATAGCTTGTCTTGTCTCAAGGTTATTGTGTGGTTGAAGGTTTGTCCGTAGTGTATACAACGAAATGGACAATCCCAATCCTCCAAGACACTCTCTCTCAGGGCCTGTTCACACTCTCCCCCTGCTCCCAGCCAAGAGGCTTGCGTGTCCAGCCAGATGACCGGGTCACGGAGCACCCAGCCCAGACTGATCCCTGACCCCCTCGATCCCCCACCGCCTCCGCAGACCGCAGGGATGACAGGGGAAAAAAAGAGAACGCTACGGGGGACGGATGGGGTGTTTAATTGAATAATTCCCAGTGCAGTTATTACTACCATTGCCCTCGAGCTTCCTGGCTGTTGCTGAGCCATGTAAAAGAATCTCAGAGAGAGAGTGAGAGAGTATGCCTCATGCCTCTGAACCTTTTTTGCTGGATTCATGTTGGCACCTGTTTGCCAACTACCTCTATCAGCCATTTGCGCCACTTCTCTCTTTTGTTTCTTTTCTGGCGCTCCATCAACCGCTCAACTTACTCGCACTCTTTCTCTATCCCCCCTCGCCACTCGGTTTCCTTTTAACCCAGCAAAACATCGCCATCCCACCCACGCCAGACGCCACGCCACCCTTTCTCCCTTCCTGCCCATTGTGGAGATGAGACGGAGTTCTGAACAGCACCCAAAAGGCTTTACCTCTGGTTGACCTCAGCCTCAACTCCCCTCCCTCCGTTCACTCCCCTCCTCTCTGCTCAGCTCCTCTTTGCCGTCTTTGAATGCGGCGTGCTCCTCGCACAAACAGCTCATTACCCAGCGGGGAGCGCCGCTACCTTCTCACAGCATCAGAAACAGATAGATGATTGCCTTTCTAGACATACCGCTCCATTTTGGGGAGCACATGTCGTCAGCCAGTAAGTTATGTAGCGTTCACTCGGCTAATTTTAGTCCATTGTTTGAGTTCAGTGGGTCACTAGCTCAAGGTTTTTGACAATTATCTCTGTTTCTTCTTGTCATGTGGTTCCAGTATCCCGGGGCCTCTATCATGTGCATCCTTACACATGTAGTCATGAACAGGATATCCAGTAATAGTCTGTCTTCTAACAAGCAACCCCTTTTTTGGGACATACTCAAAATAACCCTTTTGATTAGGGTTAAGATCCTGGTCTATTCTGAGAGTTAACTCTTTGGAGTTTGGGGTCAAAAAGTCACAAAAAGTTCCAAGTAATATTGAGGCAACTTAACAGAGTCATAAGCTTGGTTTTTCACCAATCTTTTGTTATTGTTTTTTTAATGGAAATATATGCCTGTTTTCTGGTCAGCTACAGAAAGAAATTCAACATTATTTTCTTGAAGTGGTGGTCTTTGGTTTGCACAGATTCAATCGTGAGGCTCTCAAATGTTGAGAGATGATTGAAGTAGCCCAAATAATGTAACACCCCCCCCAATCCTGGCCCATTTCGGGCCCCTGCTTATGGACTTTTTTTCTTCCCGATATCGATTCCAATACCTGAACTTGCGGTATTGGATGATACCAATTACCGATCCGATACCAGCATACTCGGTGATACCCAATCCCGAATTCTGGGTAGTATCGGACACATTTCTGATACTGGTATGTCAGAACAATTCAACCTGCAATGCATCGAGATATTTTACAAATCCATACATTGTGAACTCATCGGAGGATTCTGGGTCTTTGAGTCGTCATTATACAGTCGGTTAAGATGCGTGTGCATGTATCTGTGCCGCTGAGTCCCATAGGTGCCCCAAGAGGTGAGTGGGCGACTAGAGCAGGGCAGTGACAGTGTGTTTAAAGCTGTATACGCGTCGGAGCCCGCTGTGCCACATCGCCACCTTTTCTCCCCGCGCCCTGTTATTTTTACCCTTGACTTCTCATCGTCGTAACGCCGGCGTATCATCCGAGCCGTGCCACAGACCCCTGTGGAGGACTCTCTCTCTCCGCTCACCTCTGCCTGCCCCTCTCTCCTGTGTAATCAGAGATCCTCTCAAATGTCAAGGTGGGACAAATGGGAGCCATTCCCTTCTGTAATGGCCCCAGAAATGGGCTGGAGTGCTTCTCTTCCACCCCCCCACTACCTCCTCTCCCTTTCTCTCTTCCCCCCTTTGAGGAAACACACAAGACTTTTCATCCTTTCTATCTTATTGGCTTTCTTTCCTTGTATTTTTCAGACTTTTATATGCCAGATTCCTGCTTTTCTTTTTTTGGCCTCTTTGTAAATCATATCACAGAGTCTCTGGCTTTGTTAAACCTTTTTTATGATAGGGGTGTATAACTGACATATTGCATAATAGCTCTCAGTCAAAAGGACTATATAATAAGACCATTACTATGCTGCTTTACTTCTATGAAGTGTTCCTTAGAAACATACCAAAAGGGATTCATTTGCAAAAGCAAATGTGAATGTGTCTTGTATATTCTTGAATATTCATATCTCCACACTAAGATGCATTCAGAGAGCTTCTGTATGCTAAGCAATTTCACTTCCGAAGCTCACTTAGCGGGGGAAAAAGTGCTAAATGTGTACTTCCATTTTGCCGTGGGCAGTTTTCTAATTAATTGTACTTACTCGTTCTCGCTGTATTCATGATAACAAGATGTGTGCTGGGGAAGTAATGTGATTAGATGGATATTCTCACATCTGCAGCTATTACATACAGCTTTCATATAGACAAAGGAATATTTATCACTTATTTGATATTGAATTAATCACTTTTTATTTGGAATACTTTAAAAACATACAGTTGAAATTTGATAGAAGTATTCAATAATGCAAAAATCTAGCTGAATATCATATGTTTTACCATTTACTGTATTATTATCAAATTTTTGGGATAATCAGCTGCTCATTGTATTTTATTCACATTTTTCTCTTCAATTTCTATTAGCGGAAGGTGAACATTCTCCTCTTGGAGCAGGAATCACATCATTTTTGGATGCACCACAAACAAAAATTCAGTTTTAAATAATCAGTTTTGATTTTTGATTCATAATAAGTTTGATTATTAACCTTTGATTATTTTATTCTTAAAGGGCCCATATTGTAAAAAGTGAGGTTTTCATGTCTTTTATATTATAAAGCAGGTTTAAGTGCTTTATAAATACTGTTAAACTATCACAACGCTCAATATATGGAGAAATACACACAGCCCGTATTCAGAAATTGTGCGTTTGAAACAAGCCGTTAGGATTTCTGTCCATTTGTGATGTCACAAATATACAATATTTAGACCATTACACGGTTCTAAACGTAAACATTCTAAATGTGTCCCAGTTTATTTCCTGTTGCAGTGTATGTAGATAACATCAGCTGACAGGAAGTAAACATGGACCCAAGCTGTTGCCTAGCAACGCAATACCGTTGAAATGTACTAAAACGGAGTGTTTCAGACAGAGGGTAAATACAGGTATATTCAGGCAAGACAGTATGAGGAAAATAAAGGTTTTTTTTAACATTACAGCATGTTAACATGTTCTAGTAGAAACACAAAATACAAGTATGAACCTGAAAATAAGCATGATATGGGACCTTTAAGTCAGCGGCGTTATAGGCAAAGACAAATGACAAATGATTAAGTAACGGCGAGCAAATTGACTGCGTCTTTTGTTTAAACCTCGTCGCGTTTCTATAATCACGTTATTGTGACCTATTTGTCAGGCTTTGCAATTTTAATGAGGGGGAAAGAGGTCAAAGTGTGCTTAACAGGATGAACTGGAAAATGTGCACGGCTCCGCTTCGGCCCTGTAGGCATGTCACAGCCGCCCCGTGGGAATAGAAAGCAAGTCAGCTGAACATACTTCGGCACCGCCGGGGTTCAAAGTGCAGTAGGCCTTACATGTGAGGTGAGCACGGGGGGGATTTAGTCAGCTTGCTAACAGTGGGAGCTTCTGTGGTCAGCTTTATGTACCCTGCTTATTTTTACCCCCCCACCCTCTTCGATCAGTGAGCCTGCTCTGTGCTAAGCAGAAAGGATCCCTCCTCAGAATTCCCCCTCTGTCAGTCTGCGCTCATATCTCTGAATAAAGGATTATTGTGCATGTTGCAAAGGGCGGGGGGCGGGTTGGGGGGGGGGATGCAATAATTGAGTCTAAATAGCCAAATTCATTAATTTGATTGTTGGCGACAGCAGATCTCTCGACAGTGTAATTAGGACAGCTAATGGATGGAGGCATGCTAAATCCATCAATGCTAATGATAATTGCTGTTCGGCGAAAAGCGAATATGCTTTACAGACGTGTGGCCGAGGCCGCCACAAAATCAAGAACAGCCACTCATCGTCTAAAAATATGAGCGAGCCGACCGTATCCGTGCGGGGGTGACACCCAAAGAGGCCAGTTGGAAGGGGTGCAGCTGGGCTGGAATATCTATCTTTTTTATATTTCCCATCCATCCGTGTGGCAGTGTGGTGGCAAGCGGAGCAATCATGCCCTTCTCCCCCCTCTTCGCCGGCGAGGAACCACTCCTGGACCCATCAGCTCTGATTGGTTGGTGGTTTGCCCCGCTGGGTGGGTTGCCACGTTCTGAGGCCGTCCACTCCTGCGATAATTTTCCATGGATTCAGAAGTGGAGATACAGCAGTGGAGAGGGGTGATGGCCGAACATTTTTTCCAGCTTCACGGTCAAGCTTCTGTTTTAACGATGAGGTCTTGACCTTCAATAAAAATCGTAATGTTAGCAAGTCAATTAATGTTTTCAGCTGAGAGCATTAAGATAGTTTTTTCCGTACTTCCTTGTCTGTCGGCGAGCTGACGCGGGAGGGTCATTACAGGAAAGAGGGGACCTGTTATTCTAGTGCGGGTTAATGAATGTCACCCACAAGGGGGGAAAAGTAAAGAAAGAGAGACCATTTTATTTCATCGAGGTATGTCCCCTCCAGGCTTGGAAAAAGTCGGGGGGATCAGCTCGTCTCGCGCCCCCTTGTACAAACGTTAATGATGTTTTCCCAGAAGCCCCGAGTGACAGTTTGTTAGCCGAGACTCGTTAAACACGTGAGGTCTCCGGAGTTTTCTGACAGCTGACAACAAAGTTCTCTTTCCTGCCGAGTCCCCCTGGGCCTCGCAGAGCTGTCCCGAGCCCCGTTGTTTAGGCCTCTCCACTTGTGTTACCCGGAGATGTTTTGACATGTTGTAGGTGACATGTTTTCCGTGCAACAGCGAGTTACACCGTGACAGCCGCAGAAAGAGAAATGCCAGAGAAAAAAGGCGTTTGTTCTAATACGCAGGCTGAACCGAAGGGAGTGATAGTGAAGAAAGAGCTCTTGTTGTGGGGGGGTTTCCACGGCATGCTTGAGCTTATAAATGGTCTGATTAAGAAATGAAACCAATTGTGTGACGGCTTTATACAGTCTGTCATAGCGTTATTCCGTTGCCTCAGATTGCATTGCTTTTATAGGACCATATCAAGCAGACATTTATAGAGGGGGGGACAGATTGTTTCCATGGGAAAGCTTCAGGCAATATAACTGTTATATTGTTAGGCCGTCGGTTTGTCGCCTTCTCTTTGGCTTCGCGAGGAGGGCTAATGTTCTCGTTTGACACTAGCGGATTGCTTTCTCTCTGTGCCTGAAGAAAGAAGGCAAGCTAATACATTTGAGTCGGTGAAGCGAAGGTCGTTGAGAATTACATTCACCCCCCCGCCTACCCCTCTTTTTTCCCTTTAATTTCCCCACTGGATTGGCAAACCGCTTTCACTATTAGCACTGTGGTAGGCAGCTCGCTGTGTGTGTGTGTAATCGTCTGTGTGTGTGTGTTGTGGCAGGCCCACCCAGACCCGAAGCAGACTAGACCGATTAATAGGTGCATGGCTCAACTGGATTGTAGTGTCATGAGGAATAAGAACAACAGGAGTGATACAACATAAAAAAAAATCACCACGCCAGGCCCCTTTAAAGCAGCAGTAGACAGAATGTTTCTGGTATCATTGGGAAAAAATTCCATAATAACCTCATGTGTTATTACAACCTAAAAAAATCATATGACTTTTTCAGATTACCTGTCTCATGCACTACTGTCAAGATATAGTAACTTTTTAAAATCATATTTGCTCCAATTCTACCTACTGCTGCTTTAAAGGTCCCATATTGTAAAAGTTAGATTTTCATGTCTTTTATATTATAAAGCAGGTTTAAATGCTATATAAATGCTGTTAAACTATCAAAACGCTCAATATACGGAGAAATACATACAGCCCCGTATTCAGAAATTGTGCGTTTGAAACAAGCCGTTAGGATTTCTGTCCATTTGTGATGTCACAAATATGCAAATATATATATATACATCATCACACGGTTTTAAATGTAAACATTCTAAATGTGTCCCTTTCCTGTTGCAGTGTATGTGAACTACATCAGCTGACAGGAAGTAAACATGGACCCAAACTGTTGCCTAGCAACGCAATTCTGTTGCAATTCAGTTGCAATTCAGTTGAAATGAGCTAAAACAGAGCGATTCAGACAGAGGGTGAATACAGGTATATTCAGGGCGACAGTATATGAGGAAAATAAAGTTTTTTTTTAACATTACAGCATGTAAACATGTTCTAGTAGAAACACAAAATACAAGTATGAACCTGAGAATGAGCACGATATGGGACCTTTAAGAAGAGGAATCTAAGTATAAATCGGAAGGTCAGGAGGACCCCCAATGTGTGGGACCATCCGGGGCTTAAAAGTAGGCCACGTTCTTCTTTTATGATTCTAAATAGAGGTTGTCAACTGTCCCGTCTTCCCTCAGGACTCTAGAAGCGAGTCCCCGCAGGTGTTTAGAGCTACATTTAACACCGCTGGCAACGGGGGAGCCTTTCTGTCGCCGTCGAACTGCTCCGCCGCCAAACATTCGCTGTAATGTCTTCCAGATGATATGGATGGCCTGGATGGGCCTGTGTTAGCGGAGCAAAGCGTGTGGGGCCCATTGGCGCAGAACCGCTGGAGTTCTGGCTGACACACCAGTCATTTAGGCACAAATAGAGACGTTTTGGAAGAAGGAGGTCTCTTTCTTTCTTTCTTTTCTTTCCTCGCACATAGAGCACAGCGAGGACCCCCAGGGCGTTTCCCATCTGCATCCTCTCTCCCGCTGTGCCGCCTTTACAAGGGCCATCCGAGCTGATGATAATGCGCCGGGGTAATAATGCAATAAACAGCTTTTCTGGAGGTGTGAGGAGTCGAAATGGAAACGAAAATAATTCGTAATAATTGTGTTTGGATGGTGAGTAAGAAGGGGTTTGTGAGGACGGGTGAAATGAAAACATTGGTTGACCTGGCAGCTGTTCATGTGCTCACACAATATGCGCGATGCTCTGCATGTACACACAAACAGCAAAAACCGCACAAGCACTTGCTCAGCTCCGTCAGCTGTACTGCATGCAGCTTTGCTCCTCTCTTCCTTCTTCATCTCAATGATGCATCTCAGCATCAATTTTTTAGGCATCTGGCAATGCTCAGCTTTTGGCAGTTGCTGGGTGGAGCAGGAGGGGGGTGGGGGGGCGGCGGGTGCAGATCGTTGCAGAAACAGAGGCTCTGAGGTGAATTATAAGTCTGCTGATAGAACAGAGCGGGGCCATGGCAAGATTGATGCTCTCCTGTTTTGAACTGGAAACCGAAAGATGGAGAGGAGAGGAGAGGAGTCAGGAGAGAAGAGGAGACGAGACGAGAGGAGAGGAGACGAGAGGAGTCAGGAGAAGAGAGGACAGGAGAAGAGAGTAGAGGAATCAGGAGAGGTGTCAGGAGAGGAGAGAAGTGGAGAGGAGAGGAGAGGAGAGGAGCCAGGACAAGAGAAGAGAGGACAGGAATCAGGAGAGGAGTCAGGACAGAATGACAGAGGAGAGGTGAAAGCCTCCAAGCAGAGAAATTGATATTAAAAATGTATATAAAAAATATTTTAAAAAAAAGCAAAAATAATATATATTTTTTTACTGCAATAAATTACGAGTTTTGTAACTTTCAATTATTCCATCATCAATATTTGCTCCGGTGACTAAACTAGACGATGACAACGTTAGAACAGAGAGAAACCCGATCGCTGCTCCAGGGGAGCCCTTTAAACTCCATAATGAGTAACGCCCCGGCCATTTAGCTGCGCATGGGGTGGAGAATAACATTGTAAACACCACGTGAAACTTTTTTACTGTGCTGCAGTTGATAAAGTAGCTAAAACAAAGTGGTACTTGTGTAAACCGAGCCGGGCTGTTGCCACATCTGGCGGCGCGGCGAGGAAGAAGAAATCACAACTCAGAGAAATGAAGAGAGGCCAAAGAGCTCGAGCGGGGTTATTTAACACAGAAAAGAGAGGACTGAGCTACCTAAAGGATTTAAAGATATATACGAAACCCAAGTGGAATTAACCAGATCTTTCTAGACCAGGGCTCAGCAACCTTTACTATCATTTTAGGCAAAAAAAAAAAAAAGAAATCTGTCTGGAGCGGCAAAACATTTGAGCTTTGTGATGAAGGTAACACAGTTTATAGTCTAAGTATATAGTATATAAGTCTAATAGAATAAAGTCATAATATTACGAGTATAAAGTTGTAATGTTACGAGAAAAAAGTCGTAATATAACGAGAATAAAGTCATAACTTTACGAGATAAAGTCGTAATATTACGAGAATAAAGTCATAACTTTACGAGAAAAAAGTCATAATATAACGAGAATAAAGTCGTAATGTAACGAGAATAAAGTCATAACTTTATGTAAAAAAAGTCGTAATGTTACGAGAATAAAGTCATAACTTTATGTAAAAAAAGTCGTAATGTTACGAGAATAAAGTCATAACTTTGCGAGAAAAAAGAAAATAATGTAAAATTGCTTCTTTATAATATTATGACTTTATTATCATAATATTATGACTTTATTCTTGAAATCTCAGATTTATTTTTTTTCCTTAATGTGGCCATAATACTTCGTCGTACCGTTGTACATTAGACCTACAACAATGATAAATAAAAAATGAAAATGTAAAAAAAAAACAGTTATTCATATCGACACATTTTTTAAAGATCCACAGGGAGCCACTGGAGAGAGGCTAAAGAGCCGCATGTGGCTCCGGAGCCGCAGATTGCTGACCCCTGGTCTAGACAGTTCTTTATGCACGGGGTGGATCCTGAAAAGAGGTTTCAAGATCAACGGGCCTATACTGACAGTCACTGGTTTTATAGACAGGCATCTGCTTTCTTGCCAGGTACCAAGCCTTTAACCCAACACTAAAAATTTAACAGAGAGAAGATGAAGACGAGGCACTTGATGCATGTTGACAGCTCCGTATCACCTCAGATCACTCCATCTGAGCAGAAAGACAAAGCCATCCATCCACCCACTGCACCTCCTCGGGGGACCCCATTTCAAGGAGTGCCACTTCTGTCCAACTCTACGTTTAGTTCTACTCTTTCCTCTCTCAATAGCTGAGTCCTACTACTTGCTTTTATATATGAAATCCCAGTAGACACCCCCCCTTCCCCCCACCTCACCTCTGGTAACTTTTACAAATACGTATTTTTAAATGTGAAGCAGGTGAAGGAAACCATTTTTGTAGAAAAAGACGGCAAAAGAAGGGTGCATGTGGATACAAGTCGGGCCCCGCCTGAGGGATTTAGCCCACCCCTGAGCCGTCATTCAAAGTGTAAATCGGCTTTTTTTGTGTGAAACAAAAAAACAAATTAACTGCAGAATCGCTAAGGAGACGTGATGTTTTGACAGTAATTTGGGAATCGAGCAAAACTATGAAAACAGGCCCCTTTGCCCAGAAGGCACATATTTTCTAAAGGAAGGGAGGAGGAGGAGACAGAAAGAGCATGTGTTCGCCGAATGTGCCCTCACACCTGCTGCACATTACATCCATCAGAAATATTTACTGTTTGTGAATCATTTTTTCTGTTTTCTGATGAAGATGGAGTCTCGTCGCAGCAGGTCATCTGGGTTTAGGCGGGGATATGCCGGCCTGAAGAGCTGAAAACTTGGCGGGAAAGCGGGCGTTATGGGCAATTAGGAAACCGTGGAAACCCGAACCGAAATCTGCTTTTTGGAACTGCGCACGCTCCGTCACTCACAGTCAAAACACGGCACGGAAAAGTCATCTGAACCATCATGCAAACTTACACACATAGAGGCACTAGAGTCAAAAAACCACCACCACTCAAGTGCATTTAAACACACATGCACTGATAACCAGAGGCTGTTTAGACCACCCTCGTCGGCCAGTCACTCTAATTCCTCCTCCACCAGCTTGAGTTTCGCATGCCAGAATCCGTGTGCGTGTGTGTGTGTGTGTGTGTGTGTCACGGCTCCTGTTCCCAGTCCTATTTCAAAGCTGTTTTCTTCTTCTGCTCCGACTCAATTAGGCGGCTGCTCCCTTTCAATAGCCGTAGGTCTGAAATTCCATTTGGATGTGATGTTTGTGTGGGGTGGGTGTTTAACAGCTTTAACACCTGCTCTTCAATGCACCAGCCTAAGCCAAAGGCCAACATATAATCACTTTCAACTCCCATTTTCTCTCATACAAGAGACTGTCAGTGTTACCTAGTGGTTAAACAGGAGATAGACAGCTGAAGTTCAGTAGTCAAAGCAGTTACGTAAACCTGACCTCAGTGCTGCTGGGAGCACAAACCTCTGCAGTGTGTATGTGTGTGTGTGTGTGTGTGTGTGTGTGTGTGTGTGTGTTTGTGCCAGGGCGATATAATGAAAGCATAACCTGCCCACCTGTTCTCTGAGTTTTAACCTGAGACCTCATTAGTACACAGTGTTTTATTTCCACTACATTACCCGCACAATATGCTGTGTTGCTCTGCGTGCATGCGGTCCTCTGAGTATGAATCTACAGTACAGTAGTGTGCACAACATGAGCGTAATAACAGTGATGCAGTAATTTCCAACGAGTCCAATCTACAGGAACGGAAAGAAATGAAAACCAAACCTGAAGGTGGTTTTCTAAAAAGCACGTTGTGTCTAACTAACGCTGCTTCTCTTGTCTTGTGTTCAGGTATGACTATGTGGAGGTGCGAGACGGCGTGGACGAGAGCGGTCAGCTGGTGGGGAAATACTGCGGGAAGATCGCTCCCTCTCCGGTCGTCTCCTCCGGAAACCAGCTCTTCATCAAGTTCGTGTCGGACTACGAGACGCACGGGGCGGGTTTCTCCATCCGATATGAGATCTTCAAGACAGGTGGGTGGCCTTTAACACAGCTGCAGCTTCACTTTGAAATATTACCTCACATATATCAAATATATAGACTTACAAACACAGTTATGTTTCATGTTATAGAATTTTTCAGCATGAATGCGAAATTGGGAGCATTTCTGTTGCCTCCGCAGGGCTCTCAACGTAGCGACTGCTGAGCCGGCGGCTTATGGCTAACGATGCTAACGGTGCTAACAGCGCTTACAGTGGAAGTTATCGTACTGTAGCAAAGGCGTGCCCTGCCTTACCCTGCCTCTGACTAGCCCTTACTCTACCTCTGATTTGCTTACCATGGTATTCTTACCCTAACCCTAACCAATCTGATTCCTCATGCCTAGACCTAACTAATCCAATCAATGAAGGCAGCGAGTACTAGCCAATCAGAGGCCTAGTAGGGTGGGTCATGCCTACGCTGTAGCAGGATTCGTAATTTAGCTCCCAGAACGGACAAACCAAACTCAGGTTCTAGAGAAAGCCTTTAGCATTTTTTTACGTTACCTGAAGGCCACCGTAGTTCTCCGACACGCTTGTGAAACTGCGGTAACCTGAGCCGAAGAGTGCAAAAGCGTGGTACCGCCAGCCGCCGTCTGACTTCCGTTGCTTTTAAAGTACTGAAGTGTTATTATGGTAAGGATGGCCTCTGAGCAAGGTGTTACCATGGTTTTTAACTCATGTTACCGCAGGGGAGGAGTGAGCAGGGGGGTACTCAGTTGGTTGCAATCTGCAACCACACCACTAGATGCCGCCAAATCCTACACACTGTACCTTTAGAGTAGCTCTCCAATCTGATTTGTCTTTAGGTGACACTACCACACGCACACAGTGTAATTCATTATTGGAAACTGTAGGAATAATTGTGATAATGAGGCAAGAAACAGCCTCTCCATCTAGTTTCATGGTTTGTTTGTGATTTAGTCAAGGCACCAGAGCATCAAATTATGCAGTCGCAATATGGCATGCAATATGCTCCATTCGAAACCAATGAATCACAGTCCCATATGCTCCATAATTGTAGCAGTTTTTATCTGGTGTGAATGATTGTACAATAAGCAAGGTTATCATTTGCTGAGCATTGATTCGACAAACGATGTTTCAAGTGTTGGTATAGTTTTTAGCAAGAACCTGCCGTTATAACCGCTGGTGAGCTGGCTGTGGAGAAAGTGAATTCAAGCCTCTGAACTGGGTTAAGGAAGCACTTTCACTGAAGCGGTATCCAATCAGTTGGAGGTTCCTTAACCTAAAAATAAGTCCTCTGGGTAATCGTGTATATGATAAACCACAGATATCCTCAGAGGATGTCTATCTTATCAGAACACAGCAACCCCAGGAGGAAGGACTTCCTGTTGGTTGGCTGCCTTCCTTTGTTTGGACTGGACGGAGGTTGAGGAGGAGGAGGAGGAGGACAGCACATAACTGGAGAGTGACTTGTAGGCAGACAGGTGCTACAGACTCCACTTTCATTAATTAACCTTAGCAGCAGTCTATGGGACGGCCCCCGCCGGTGACCTCGGTAGACATGATGGATGTCCCTGCAAGGTCCCTCCTTCCTTTTAATCTAGGAGCTAGTGTGTGTTTGTGTCTTCTGGGCTTGTGCGTGTCACCGTCGCGGTGGTGCAGCTGGTGGAGTGTGGGCTCCATTTACGAGATCAAAGAGACGCTCCACCCCGACATACGCAAACTCATCCTGCACGCACTCCCTCCTCCTTTCCCCTTGATAGGCCGGTTAAATCGACTACATTCTTCCCATGATTAGCCTGGTATTTCCCAGTCTCGCTGATTATAAATGAGGCGTTTTAGGGGCCCAGTGGCGATAGGGGAACTGTTGAGCACACTCGTAGAGCACTGAGGAAATACATATCTAGTATAAAAATATGGATGTTATGCCGGGGACACACTCTACACGAGAACCAAGCCCCGACAATCGTCAGCAAAGCACAGATTTTTTGATGGTTCTAAAGATCATCTTTCCAGATATTCCTGTGGTGTGAGGTTTGTTAAGAGTGTTTCTTACATCCCCCGATCGGCTCGGAAGTCCATCCTGGCCGCACCGATTTCAAATCATAAATATTAAACATGTTCAGCATTTACGATCGGATATCCTGTGGTGTTTGGGGAACCCCCGTGGACAGCCGATGACGCGGTCACGGGGAAAAGAACGATAGCCAGTTGAGACTGAAGCGAAAGGACAACCACCGCCGTCATGGCGGCCATGGCTAATGCATGGGCTAATGCATGGGCTAATGCATGGGCTAATTTATGGGCTAATATATGGACTAATGCAAAATGTGAAGCATAAAGTAGTAGTAAGATGGATCTCAGAAATGGAGGACCAACTTGTTGATTTTTGGCAACAAAACAAGTGTTTATTTAACGTGTCTTCTTGACTTCGTCCACCCATCCTTTGTGAATTTTCAGTACAAAGTAGTACAAAAACTAACACCCTTAATTCTTTCTGTCCGTCATCCGCCGTGTTTGTTTACACTAAAGTCTCGTTTTTTTTAGTTGTGACTCTTGTTGTTCATGAATGAATCCGTTAGTGTGTGTTGTGCTGTTTGGGCCAAATCGTTGCTCTCCACACACTATAGGAACAAAACTGTTGAATTTAACATGAGTGGGCTCTCTCACATTTCCAAAATCTGTAAATATTTGAAAAGAAGATAGAGAGTCAGGACTAGACAGTTGGAGCTAGATGAGGATCTTTGCTTATGGAATCCAAAAGGGTAATCAGGACTTCAGCAGCGGGGCGTTGCTGTTAGATTAAACCCAGGGCAGAACTTTTTTTTTTTCGTCTTGGTGTTTTGCACCTAGCGCCATCCCCCTGCGGAGAAGAAGAGCACCATGGGTGTGCCGCCTCTCCCCTTAGTGGATCCAGACCCTCGTTACGCCTTTGAATATCACTCCGTGTTTTGACTACTGCGTTCGCCGGCTGCCACCAAAAGAGAAATGGG
This sequence comes from Sebastes umbrosus, assembly GCF_015220745.1. NCBI lineage: Eukaryota > Metazoa > Chordata > Actinopteri > Perciformes > Sebastidae > Sebastes > Sebastes umbrosus. Next base: position 23,780,897 of record NC_051289.1, read on the forward strand.
GCTCTGAGATCAATTAACAGCCCTGCTCAGTTTGTGAGAGCGAAACCAAGCAGAAAGAGAGAGATTCAAAAAAGCTAGCTGATTAGCGCAGCTTATCAACAAGCAGGGTATTAGCTGGGAAAACATTGTGTTGGCTAACACATGTAACGCTAATGATGATACACAGATGCTCTGATAGCGGGGCGGAGGGATGGGAGGCGCGCGCGCCCGTGCATGCCAATGAAGGGGGGGAAATGCAAAGAATGCAGGCTGTTTATCACTGTGATTAGAGGCGTGGAGATCAGTGGAAGTCAACCTCGAGGACGGCGCTGCCTTGCATGTGGGGGGTTACGTACAAAGCAAAGGTCACACGGGAGATAAATATACCCACACAGCAAACAAACACAGACTCCCCTCTGGGATCGTACGCCAACTTATACAAGTGTGTTTACATGTGCAGGTTTAAGCTGTAGACGATGTAAATACACTGTCACACAACTTCCTGTAGCGTTTGTAGCCCTGGCTTTTATCAACAGTAGTCCTGCGAAGTGTCTAATTGGAAGAGAACAGGTTGTTTTGCGGCTCTCTATGGCCGCCTCCACATCAGTCTCTACCCCTCTCCACTCCTCAATCCCATCCAACCATCTTAATTAGCATGGGCAATTTATTTTATAGCCTGCAAATTGGCAGCCTCGCTCCACTGGCTGAAGTCTGGCGAGAGACGGGAGGAGCGAGATGGTGGTGGTGGAGGTGGGGGAGGAGATAGAGAAGAGGGATAAATGAGGAATATCTGAGCTGAAGGGAGCTCAAAGATTAGCAAGCTAGTTGTGTTTGCGTACGTCTCTGCGGAGGCCTTCGGCTTCCAGTGCTGAAATAAAAGCGGTGCATAAATAAAAAGCTGGGCAAGCTGAGGCCTTGAGTCTGATAAACAACCAGGAGTAGCATGAAAAATCAGTAATATCAGAGTAAAACTCCACAGATGAGATGGGGTGGGGGGGGGGTTACCCCTCCACCCTCAAAATCCTGGTGCTTCTTTAGAAAGACTAAAAGATGTGTTTATCTTGTCATCTGGCAGCATCTCACTTCAAATCCTCAAGTGTTTTCTGGAAAGATCCGTCCTCTTAAGTACACACGCACCACATATGTTTTCTTTTAACAGCTCCGAGTTCGCTCGGAGCCACATCAATGCTGGCCGAGGGCCCATTGATGTGGGCGAGGAGGCAGAGATAGTGCCACTGGTAGCCCCCCCCCCCCCCCCCTTCCTCCCATGATCCCTCCCTGTCTCCCACTTGCATGCACACACAAGCTCATCCCCGTCTCTTAAGATTATTCAGCAGAATGACTATTGGATGGAGGCCTTCGTCATCATACACTTCTAGGGACTTTTACTTTGGAAAATATCTAAATTAATCCAGTAGAAATGTTTGATTTTCAGCTTGTATGTAGTTAGAGAAGTCAGATATATCAGTCATTGTCAGGCATTATTTATTAAAACATTTTCCAGCAACCAAAAGAAATCAAAGGATAAAGACTATTTCCCTCACAGATTAGTGGTATCTTCTTTTTAATTTATAAGGGACATGTAATGTTCTATACTTCTTGGGAATATAATCCAATCAATCTTAATCCATAGATGTATTTTGTACATAGAGTTCCCTTTGTTAACACCTTATTGTGAAAACCGGACATGAATACTTCTGCTAACTTCGCCAAGTCCGTCTCTAGCTCTCCCGTCAGCTCCGTTCTCTTTATACATCCATGGTCAGCTCCATCGGGGCCGTTTGAATGCATTTAACATAAATGTCAGTATATGGGTGCTCTACAGTTGTAGCATCGGCTGATTTGACCACGGAGATGAGAGCGACGGCCGGCACGACTGCACATTACCGCAATGTCCTGTCCGTGACAGAGTTAGCGTGCAGCTTCAGCCGTGATGTCTAGCTCTGCTTTTCCTATCAATGTGTGAAACCCAAAGTGTTTCCATACTTTACTGGATATGTAGTGTTTACCACTTTGGATTTAACATGTGAGGGTGCAGGTCATATCCACGCAGACCCTCCACCGTTTTATGCTTTAACACATCCGTGGTTTCGGCTCGCCGCGGCTTCGTTTCGATTATTGTAACAGATATGACGTCACGTTACTCAAGACTTCGACAATAAAAATAACTTCCTTCTGCCTCCGCAGAGACTCAAGTGAAGCAAATATATAAATTCTAGCATCAAAAAATCGATTTCAAAAAAAAATTACGAAACATATGTGAATCGATGTTTTTCCGCATCCCTCGTCTTCACACTTAAAAACACCATCTTTTCACGCAAAAGTTTATCATGTGACTGTGATGCGGGTGCTTTTACTTTGAGCACACACACCTGTGAAAACACTTTCAAGGTGTGTGTGTGTGTGTGTGTGTGTATTGGGTGGGGCCTAATAGGGGGGCACGCTCTGCCTGCTTTCATGGACGGCACGCCCTGATGGCGTAGGTCACATCTGGCATGGAGACGTACTGTCATCACACACACACACACACACACACACACACAGACACACACACAGACATACACACGGCCCTCATGGAAACCTAAGACAACAAATCTCTTTAAGGGGAGCCAGAGGGAGACTGTGCCCCCCCCCCCCTCCTTCCCACCTCCACCCTTTCATCCCATCAGCACTGTGTCATCCCCACAGGCGCAGTCAATGCGCTAAACAGCATGCCAGTAGTGCGGTGCCCCGGGGTGTGTATGGGTAAACCTGCGTTTCCCATCTGTTTCAATGACTGACGCTCCGCAGGCTTCAGGTTAATGTGTGATTTACTGCTGAAAGAGTTAATTCTCCACCGACGATTAACCCCTCTTGTCTGTGTGGCATGAGGACAGAGTGAAGGGGAGGGGGGGGGGCAATAATGGAGGTGGAGGGGTTGTGAACTGGGCTAATGATCAGCCAGAGAGCAACATGGAACATAAACAGTGGGGGATTTACTTTAACAGTCCAAGAACAACACCTTCAGCCCCTATGGCTCCGGCCTCTAATAACCCACACCGAGGAGAGAGAGAGAGAGAGAAGGATGAATAGATGGAGGAAAAAAAAAAGAGAAGGGAAAGCGACAGATTTAAAAATGAAAATAGCAAGCGGCTGTCACATTTAACGCCTGTTCCTTGGCGTAATGTTGCTCCAGTGATTAACGCCCAGTCTCTGGTCTGCGTTCGGCACTTAAAGCAGCAGCTTAATAGAGACGTAGAGGACAAGTCATCAGGGAGACTAACAGTGGAAAAAAAAGGCCTTAATGTTGGAACCATATTTATTTAAGATTTATATTGATCTGTAACGCTCGCAAAGACTGAAATCAGAGCCCCATTAAATATCATTTTGTCGGGCCACGTCTTGTCCCGTTAAACAAACTCTAATCACTCAGTGAGCGAGTCGGGAGTGACGTGTATTTACTCCCCCCCGTCCAGAGCAGAATGGAGAGTTAAAGGAATCTATTAAATGTGTGTGCGCCTGGTTGGAGGGTTGCCGGTAAATGTTGGGTTTGTTCAAGGTTCTTTTTCTCAACTTCCTGTCGTAAATTCAGCTTTGTTTAAAAGCAGCAGTTGGACTATTGGGTGAGCTGTTTTATCTCAGATGAAATGAGACAATCTAAGTGTGTGTTCTCTGTCAGCCTCACCTGAGTCGAACATTTCATATTTCAACCCTTTCCCTTTTGAGGCGATAAATCCGCCGGGAAAAGACACCAACAACTGTGGCGAGGTAAGGGGGCGGAGGCTTAGAATATATTTGTCTCCCGAAAGCTCCTTGTCAACAGACGCGTACGGACGCCGCCGCAGCAAAAAGCGTGACTGCTATCGCTGAATGCCTCCCACGCAGACATCAGCACAAAGCGTCAAGAGTGTGTAGCGACGGGGGGGCCGGGGGGAGCTCGGGGGACGGAAGCCCTCCCATGTGGAGGCACTAGATAAAAAAGAGATCTGTTGGCTAATTATCTCGCCGGTGGGAGCGACCAGAGCGCCACTCTATTTTTGTTTGGGATGTCTTCCCTCTGTCCTTTTTCTTGAGGGGGTACACGAACGCAGCCGGGCACACAATGGCGAGATGATAGGGGGAGTTTGTCCTTGGCTCGGCCTCGGTCGCGGTGATTCAGGAAGAGCACAGGAACAGGAAGTCCTAATGGGGGATGGTGAGGTTACAATATGCTGGAAGGTTATTATGGAATTTTTTGCCCAATGATGCCAGAAATATTCTGCCTGCTGCCGCTTTAATACTGACAAAATATGATGGACAATTTGTATCCGTCTTGCCATTCTATGTTTCTATAGCCTGAGTTTTGAGCTGCGATAAGGAGTCATGGTGGAGGCCGATGAAACGGACGGAGAGCCGAGATCTGAGCCAATATCCGCGGGGAAATTCAACACATCGACCTGAATTGCACTTTGGATACCGCAGCTGTCCAGAGCACTCACAGGCGCCTTTTTCAAAAGAAGTGGCTCGCATCCATCGTCCCCCCAACCCCACCACCAAAAAAAAAAAACTGTCTGACATTTCTCCACAAACACGGCGAGGTAAAAGTGCAGAACGCCAGCAACCGGCAACCCTCTCATCTCGACAAAATCTCTCCATTTTCCGGGAGCAAATACGGAGGGGAAGCTGTGAAATTAACGGCGCCCACTGTTCTCGAAAAAAGCCACACTTTGGCGGCGGCACTAAATGTCAGCTCTCTTTAGAGTCACAACGCCGCTCGCCGTGGCTTTCAACTCCGGGGGAGAGAGAGAGAGAGAGAGAGGAAATCGACGTGGCTCCCTCACTCTATATACTCCACTGGTGGACAGGCTGAAGTGGGCCTGATGGTCTTGAATTAGGGGGCCCAGCAAGAAGCTTTGAGTGACAGTGGAAAAAAGCAGTTTGCCACGTTTATTTAAGCTACAATGACTGTGGCACGGAGGCTCTATCTAGCGATAACTCCCTGCAATTTTGGTTTCGATCGAGCCCCATCTGAGCCCATCGTGCCGGATGTCAGACTAGCATGAAAATGACATTATCCTGTTCACATTTCTGCCACTAATGGCGTCAAATAATTGCCCTGGATGACAGTCTTTTTGTGTGTGTGTGAAGCCAGGCTTGGCAACAATTTGGCCCGGCGCTTGAGCCAGCGTAGTGAACACGTCTTAATGTCCCGCAGCCATTTTTATTTTTTTTAAATCCAATGTCACACATTCCTGAATCATAATCTCGTGCTCCGAGAAGTGGCTAACACGGGAAATGTGTTAATGCTCCTCATCAGCTGAGAGAGGCAGCTCTCTCCGGGGAGCTGTGAATAAATATTTTGACTTTCCCTCGTGTGTTAAAGTGTGTGTGTGTTGATGTATGCGCAGTCATTGCCCTCGCCCCTCCATCACCAACGCTGTCATTTTGCCCAAGCACCTCTCGTATGTTTCACAGACGTGTCCTGATGAGGGTGTGTGTGTGTGTGAGAGGCAGGTTTTTTTACACGGTAAAATCAAGCTGTTTATTCACCGCTCCCTGATTCTGGCGATTGAGGCCTTTCACCAATGTTTACGCTCGCAGTCCAGATGTTCCAGGAGTTTAACACACACACACAGTGATGAAGGAGTGTGATGATTGTGCCCGTGAGGGAATGAAAAGGAAAAAAAGGCACACAGAGGAGAGTTGAGAGACCCAGATGTAGCTTCTAGTGCATAGAAGAACTATCAAGGTGGTCTCTCGTCTCTGGGCTGTAAACTGTCCTCCATTCAATAGAGCAGCTGGGAGGCAGAGCTTCTCAGCAAAGCCCCCCCTCCCCGAAACAGATCATTTAACTAACAGTCATTCAAAAGAATCGTCCCCCGCCCCTTCCTTTGTCCCCCCGCTGCGTCTCATCTTCTCACTTCTCGTTTCCTCCTTCCCCTGCAGGTCCCGAATGCTCCAGGAACTTCACCTCCAACAGCGGCGTCATCAAGTCGCCCGGGTTCCCGGAGAAATACCCCAACAACCTGGACTGCACGTTCATGATCTTCGCCCCCAAGATGTCCGAGATCATCCTGGAGTTCGAGAGCTTCGAGCTGGAACCCGACCCGACACCCCCTACTGGCGTTTTCTGCCGCTACGACAGGCTGGAGATCTGGGATGGCTTCCCCGGAGGTGAGCAAGCAGCGCTGGTTAACACTGTAGTACTACTGTAGTGCTTTTTCATGACTTAAATAGAACTTATTATGCTTTATTTACAAATTCATACTTGTATTTTGGGTTTTTTACTAGAACATGTTTACAAGCTTTAATGTTCTGATTGGTCTGCTGCCCCCACTCTGTTGCGATTGGTCAACTGCACCGAACTCTTCGGATTCCGCTCCAGCTCCGCTCTAACTAGCTTTGTTTGAGGGCGTGCCAAACTAGCCGCTAGGCAGGTATAGAGTGCTCCAGGGATGACATATTTTTGTAGACCAACCATGAAGTTAGCATCGCCCTGGTTATCTCAACAAAAAGCCAATGGGATTTTTCCATCGGGTTTTGGATTATTGCAGAAAATAAGCTCTGCTCTTCACAAATGAACACCACTTTTATGATTTTTGAGGCGTGACTGCAATCGCCGGAAGTAAAAGGCTAACGTTAGGCTATAAACCAACTACACCACGGTCGCATGAGCGCGAGTAAACACAACAAGGCTGTAAAGGCGGACGAGCCGCTCTTGATGACGTTAAGTGGTCTCATTTAGCCACTTGTTAGCGATTGCTAATATATTTTATATCGTAGAACAAAATGTTAAAATCTCTTCGGCTTGTGGCATCGAACTAAGAACCCATTGGCTTCCAGACGAGGGGAACCGGAAGTGCTAAAATGCCAACTCGTTTCCAGATTTTAGGACTCATTCCTGCAGCTCTCTATTATGCAAATGTGTTACTTGGTGACATCACCACGTTACGGAAGAAAAAGGCAGGATTCCAAGCGAGGCGTTTGAGGCAGCTCAGGATCAGTGTTTCTGTGGGGGGGGGCTTTGTACCTTTGCAGACCTTTTACGTGCACAAAAAACTATTTAACACACTAAAGAAAATGAAAAAAAAGCATAATAGGTCCTCTTTAAACTTTAACCAGAAAATATCACCGCTATAAAAAAGTAATTGTTGAAATGTACATTATCCCACTGCTTAGAAATCTGCTATCCTGTAGTGGAAAAGGAGAGAAGAGGAGTGGGGGTGGGGGCGGGCTCTGGTGGGTTTCAACTTCACTTCTCACTGCTTTTTTTCACAGGAAACGAACAGTTTTACACAGAATGACAGCATTATCCGGGCCAGTGGGCTAACTGCCTTAACCGCACTTGGCCGGGTTCCAAGAGTCTGTCGGCGTGAGCGTAACGCTTCGTCATCGCTTCCTGATTACGAGGCCCGTCCTTTCCTTTTACAGTCACGGGCTGCATTGACTTGTTAGCGTCTGTGCATTTGGGAATTGGAGGTCTAATCTAGGCTATGATATTTAAGTTCCCTGACGCATAGAAACCACAATGCAATCTTGCAGGAAATGACTCCGAAAGGAATTTCCTTTGGAGAATTTGAACAGCCTCGGTCCGTGATCAGAGCCAACATCTCCCGGTCGCAGGGTCGAGCAAATGGCCCCGCAGCTCTCGCAGCAGATTCAGACACACAATGAAACATTGCCATAAAATAGCATTCTCAAATCCATCTAAAAAAATCAGCAGGTGAGAGACGGAGTGCGAGAGAGTGCGCCGTGTTCAAAGCGGCGCCTCCGCGGCCCCGAGATGAGGCTTTGAACTCACCACCTCTTGAAGTTTCCACTTTTTCTCCCGGCTATTCCAGCGCGGGGGTGCAGACGAGATGAAAGCTTTTCTCACCCATCAGCGGCCGAAAATTGAAAGAGCATCAGTATTCTCCACCGTGGCGCTCCAAGTGATAAGGTTGAAGTGTAAATCACGCTGCCTTTTTTTTTTCCAAGTGAGTTTACTTGAAGTTCAATATTCTCTGAGCTCACAAAAACTGAGCGGAGTTGACCTTTGATTCCTCTAAGTATTTCCATAACTCATTTATAGATCCTGGAGGTGGCACATGTTTTAATTTTCAAGATTTGTGTTGATTAAGGAGCTGAGAATATGTCACATTATTATCACCTTTTAATACATATTTTTACAAAAAAAAGGAAGAAAGTTTCCTGTGCTGCTTCCGACTCATTAAAATTCAGAGATTTCTCAGTTCTTTCAGCGGAAGGTGTGACACAAAAAGAAGCAGAATAAAACGCACCAGAATCTCCTTTGTTCAGGAGGCAGAGACCGGACGCTACCGCTTCGGAACGATCTGACATCACACCCTTCGAGTGTTGTTGTGTGTGACAGACAGCCTTGTGTAAAATGCCACATGTGTGTCGGCTTTTGCCAGGTGGCTCCTGCAGTGCCTGCTCGGATCGATAGTGCATTAGCGCAGAAGGCTTGAGGCATGCTTGCCGTCGGGATGTGTGTGGGGGAAAGGGATGTGTCCGGGCAAATGCAGGCCTGCGTGAAGCGCCGCGGTAATCACACCTCACCGGACAGGTGCTGCGGAAGAACGGCCTCCACTCCCTAGTCCCTCTTCCCCTGAGGAACGGGAGAGGAGGCTGGCTGGGATGTGGACTTCATAGCGAGGCTCTTTAAAATTTCATAGCGCTGGGGAGTCATGCATGATAATCCGGGAGATGGCGTTTTTATGTTTGGCGGGTTTAAAAGCACACATAGAGTCTCACCAAGCACCTGGGTTATGAAGATTAATCGGAGCCATCGCTCCCCCCTGCCCCATGAAGTCCCCGCGGTCTGGCCTTTCATGTATAGGAGCTGGTTTTGGATGAAGGGAGGCCACGGGGAGGCAGGACTGTCACTCGCCACTGATCACAGCGTTACTAATCACAGATAAGCCGCAGGTCTCTGCACACCAACAGGAACACACATGTGCATGGATCATAGCACACATCAGAGACATAGGGCAAGGTCACTGTGCTCTCCCACTCCCTCCCCCTGTTACCCCATCACTCTTTCCCATGTCTCTCTCCGCCACTCTGTCTCCCCCTAACGTTCCACCTCCCATTTTCCGTCCACTCAGTCTGCTCAGTGGTCCCTCTTGTGCATTTATTGCTCTCTCTCTCTTTTAAAGCTCCCCTATTGACTCTAGCCAGTCTCCTTCACAAACCCCACTCCGGCCACGGCTGTGTCCGTCTCAAGTTAAAAAAAAAAAAAAGGAATTTACAGCTAGCAAATAGACAGAGAGCGTGACCTGCCCACACCGCAGGTTCCGCTTCCACTTTGCGCTTTTTGTGTCTGACAAGCGAGCAGGAATGTTGGGAGTCTTTTCTTAAGCGTCTTTATGGGGTCGGGGCGGGGGGGGGGACATGCCTTCACTGACACACTAGTTTTCACACCTCCATGCGGGGAGGGGGGGGGGAGTTGGTAGTTAAAGCCATGTGTGACATGGCTGTGTGGCACACAAACAAATATTGAGTTAACCCAAGTCTAACCTGAGTAACGACGGTTGTGCTTTTCTCTCTCTCTCCAGTCGGTCCGTACATCGGGAGGTACTGTGGGCAGAACACCCCGGGCAGGATCATCTCCTACACGGGCATCCTGGCACTGACAATCAACACCGATAGCGCCATCGCCAAGGAGGGCTTCTCGGCCAACTTCACCGTCATCGAAAGGACCGTTCCAGAGGGTGAGATGGCGTAAAAAACATAAAAATCAAACAGATGGGGATGTCAATCGATTAAAATATTTAATCACACATTTTGTTGTCTGTTCAAAATCTACCTTAAATGGAGATTTTCTCAAGTATTTAATACTAATAGTAATACATCAACATTGGAGTTGGCAAATATGCTGCTTTATGCAAATGTATTTATATATTTATTATTGGAAATCAATTAACAACACAAAACAATGACAAATATTGTCCAGAAACCAAATCATAACATGACAAACTGCAGCCCAACAGGCAACAACAGCTGTCAGTGTGTCAGTGTGCTGACTTGACTATGACTTGCCCCAAACTGCATGTGATTATCATAAAGTGGGCATGTCTGTAAAGGGGAGACTCGTGGGCACCCATAGAACCCATTTACATTCACATATCTTGAGGTCAGAGGTCAAGGGACCCCTTTGAAAATGGCAATGCCAGTTTTTCCTCACCAAAATTTAGCGTAACTTTTGAGCGTTATTTAGCCTCCTTCACAAGCTAGTATAACACGGTTGGTACCAATGGATTCCTTAAATGTTATAGTTTCATATGATACCAGTATCTTCACTCTAGCTTTAGAACTGATCTAAAAACCGCAAGTTGTGTTAATGCGTTAAAGAAATTAGTGGCGTTTAAACGAATTTGCGTTATTATCACGTTAACTCTGACAGCCCTATCACATTTGTTCAGTGGAAGAAAAATCTGGATTGGATGAGCTTGAATCGGGTAGTTGCGTAAGAATTAGAGGGAAATAAAGCAACCCCCCCGAGGAGTGTTACTAAAAGTAACAAGCAGATGCTGTCTGCAACCGAAGCCACAAAATGCTTCTATTCTCATGAATTCCCACACATTTAACAGAGCTCACGAGTTATTAAATAAACACCTCCTGCTTTCTCATTTGGGTAATGTGTCACAGCGTACGAGTGTGCCTCCCGTGGTTTACAAGACCTTTACACCACGTGAGCCCAGACGGGGCTCCAAAAGGCACCGGTAACCACCCAGGACACATCACCCCCCCCAGGGCTTTTACACGCAGCGTCGTCATCGCAGGGCTCGACCCCCTGACCCCATTTTGCAAAAACGCTCCAACTAAACATTTCATTAAGGAAGACGAGCTGCTGGCAGGAGTCATAAATCTGTCCAGAGGGCTGGACCACCCCAAACACACACAGTCGCTCTTTGAATAGCAATGGAGATGGATGACATTCAACAAACGTACTAATCGTCTCCAAAAAAGGATTTTGTCTTGCCCAGAGGGAAGACGAGCACACACACACACACATGACCCTGCCTCTCAGTAATAAGCACAGCGGTGACTGCTGATGTCATCTCTCTTCTTCCGAGTTACTTGAGTCGCTTTAATCGCACATCTGAGATCGGATTACGCAAATCAACTTTTCACATTAAGAGGCATGGTGTAATATCTGACCCGTGATCAGTAAACACGTTCAATTTACACGAGTTGCTTGGTCTTACATCACCGACCGTATCCCAGATAGGAGGAAAAAAAAGTCTCCAAACTTTTGCCTTGCACTCTTCTAGAGATGTACCGCTTGAATCATTCATAATCCCCTTATGCATAATACACGGTGGATTTTCTCGCCTCCGCATGGCGAGGGGAAGGGTTGCGCTCGCGCTGAAAGCTGCTGATTAGAGGTGATAAGGTGATGAAAGGAGGCCTTGTCTTTTCTTCCTCATCCCAGTTTCTCTCGCTCTCATTCTCTCCAATCACCATCCCCGCCCATCCAACCAACACTCGCTATCGTCTCGGCTATCAGAGCCCCTTTGCTCGGTAACCCACATGATCAGATACTTAGCAGCAAACAAAACGCCTCTTTGTGTTTGTGTTGATCCTGATCCAGCTATGCACAAAAGCACAAAAGTTTGGGCATGTCTTCGCAAAGAGAGCCGACGAATGAGGCTGAGGAGGTGCGAGACGGCCTCACACTGAGACTTCCGACACATTTGCGCGCGTGACCACGTGCGCGTGCGGCCGCGCGTTGACACCGCGAGGCGCAAACGCACACGCTGACCCAGTGACTGAGGTGTGTTAGCAGTGTGGCAGATGGGGAGACCATCTGTGTTAGCTCATAGGCAGCAGCCACATAGCAGCGCCACACTGCTCCCCGTCCTGTGCCCTCCGAGTGTGTGTGTGTGTGTGTGTCCGTGTATACACACAAGCACATGACTGCGTTTTTCGGCAATGGTCCATATGTTTATGGCAGTGGGAGCCTTGTGCTTAAAGAAGAGGGGGATTGTGAACGAAGGGTTCACAGTTTTATGACCAAAAAGAAGTAAATAAACAAGAAGAATAACGGTCCACAAGAATGTGTGAAAGTGTGCCTCCTTCACATGCCTCTGTGTTATTGTGTTGTGACGTTATACGACTCCAGCCCAGATCAAAAGGTCATATCGTTCGTTCCAACCGTTGCCGCAGCTCCGTCCACGGCGGTGTCAGCGCGTCTGACCTCCGGGGGTTTAGAGAGGCCGACCTCGAGCTGACCCAGCTGGGTCTTTAGTCGCGGAGCCTTGGATGCCTGAAAACGGCTGCCACCACGTCAACACAAACAAGGTTTCCCTTGTTTGTGTTACCATGGGCGATTGGGCCCATTGAGTGTGATATATGGCCCCAAAATACAGACGCTAAACACAGCTAAACTTCCCCAAGAGACCAAGTTGGGTAAAATAGTCATTGTGTTGCAAAATAAAGATAAACTGCCCACAGGGAGGTGAGGGAAACAGATCCAGTCAGTGGAAGAAACAACCAGAGCGGAAGCCACTTTAATGCCTAATACCGGCGTAATCTTAGCCCACACTGAATGTTTTATGAACACATTTTTAATGCGAAACACTTCCATCCGGCTTCCATTAGAAACTAAAGAGAGAGAAACAGAGAGGATTTACTGAGGCGTCGCTGATGTGTTGTTCTTTTTCGGGGCCAGCAGCAGCGGCGCTGAGTGCCTGTCGTGTGGTGTCCTCCTCCCCAGAGACGAGCTCCGATTCTGGGGAGACACTGAGAGCGCATGCTGGGTACATTCTGGTGCTTTCGTTTGCTCGGGGATTCAACTAAACATCTCTTTTTTTTTTCTCGTTCTCCCCAGACTTTGACTGTAGCGACCCGTTGGGAATGGAATCGGGAGAGGTAACATCGGACCAAATCATGGCCTCATCCCAGTACAACCCCAGCTGGTCCCCGGAGCGCTCCAGACTCAACTACTATGAGAATGCGTGGACGCCGGCAGAAGACTCAAACAAAGAGTGGATACAGGTACTACATTTTATTCTCATGTCACAGAGAGGTGATTTTTGGGAGGGTTTGTCTATTCAAATATCACAGAAAAATTACATTAAAGGGATAGTTTGGGTTAGTTTGAAGTGGGGTTGTATGAGGTACTTATCCTTAGTAGGTGTATTCCCTACAGTAGATGGCGGTCGGCATGCCCCCAGTTTGAACATCACTATTTTTAGAAAATTTTCACCTCTTTACCTTGCTGTGAGACAGCTATACAGTCTATGTTTCTGACGGGGAATTGAAGTGGTTATCTAGGCTCGTTAACCAGACTCCATTGAAAAAATTAGTAATTTTACCTTGCAGAACACTGGGAGTTGCTGGTCTACCGCTGCCTTGATCGGTTAGTTTGTTTAAGTTATTGTGTGAATTTGGTTAATTCGGATGCACCATAGTCACACAATAACACAAATAAACTAACCGATCGAGGCGGCGGTAGACCAGCAACCCTGCTGTTTTCTGCAAGGTAAAATTAGAGTTTTTTCAATGGAGTCTGGTGGCTTTGGCAAGAGCAAAGGTGGATACAATGGCTTTTTTTAGGTGTCTAAAACACACGCTAGAACATGGCTTTGCTTCCGAGCTGTAACTCCTGTCTGTTTCTCCAAACTGGGGGCGTGCCGACCGTCATCTATTGTAGGTAATACACTGACTATGGAGAAGTACCTCATACAACCCAACGTCAAAACACCCAAACTATCCCTTTAAAGGTAGTTTCAGTTACAGGGGGAGGGCTAGAGAAAATATCTGAAAAGTAAACCCATGGCAGCACAGAACAATTCTCCGGTATGTTCTTGGAGGTGAGTCACAGTCTGAGGGGTGTACACTGCAGTATTAGAAGTGACTACTGCCTGCTTGAGCACAGTAGGAGTGTTCTGTGTTTGCCCTTCAGTCTCTGGAGGTAGCGGCGTCTCCATAACACTTTCGACGAGACCCAACAATTTCGATGATGAATGTCAGCCGTCCTGATGGACCTCCGGGTGGTTGAGTCCACTCCTCGCAAAAAAATTGCCTGTGTCCGCTCTCTCTCTCTCTCTCTCTCTCTCTCTTTCTCTCTCTCTCTCTCTCTCTGTCACTGTCTGCCTATCTGTCTGCGTCTTCTCTCTCCCTCTGTCTCCCTGTCCTACCTGATAACTTCCCCTCTCCTTGATAACAGCGGCCGCCTCCGGGGATGCTGGGATTTAGTCCAGGCATCCTGCCCAGCCTCACACTCACACACACACACACACACACACACACACACACACACTGTCAAACACACAAACAGGCTCTGTCATATTTTCCTGTCTGTCGGCTTATCTGCACAAAGCGATCATCACCCCACCGGGGGAACTTTATGTGGGAAGAATAAGGGTTTAGTTCTTCCGTCCCCAGACGGGGATAAGTCACATATCCCAAGTCCACTCACAGCACAGACCCCCCCCACACACACACACACACACACATACACACATGACACAACCGCACTACCTGGATGCATTCGGACCATGTTTTTGATTTATTAACAGAAAGCCTCCAGGCCTTGTAAATGCTCAGACTGTTTTTCTTTTTCTGCTGGTTTTTTTTTCTACAGTCTTTGTTGAAAAAGTTTTGGCCCCCACATATTCCTCAGGGGATGAATAATAGAGCCGACCCAAAAGCCAAATATTTGCTTGGGGAGGGCCATAAGCAAGCTTTTCCTTTTATTATTGCAATGAAAATATTGTCCTGAGGGCCCCTGTTGCTCCTTCAAACTAATTGAATCAGTGTTTGAACATGTATGTGTGCATTTCTCCCATGCGTTGTGTGTGCGTTCTTGGCTTTGCGGGCGAGTAGAAGAAGGGTCTGGCCGAGTCCATATTGTCCCGCAGAGGAACCCAGCGTGCATCTGAGTGGATCAGGAAGAAGCACGGCCTCCTTTCACCACTTCCTCTAGTCTGTCGTGTTAAAGCATTTTTCTCTCTGAAAGAGAAAGGCCGTTGTTCATAGTCAGATCTGTGTATTAAAGCAGCAGTAGGCAAGATTGGAGCAAATAGGATTAAAAAAAGTTATTTTATAAAACGGACAGGTAATCTGACAAAAAATCCTAACGGCATCTGCAAGATTTCACAGACCGGAGGAAAACAACCAATCACAGCCGAGCTGGAGCCTGGCCGTCTCTGAGCAGCTGTCAATCACTCGCAAACTATGATCAAACGGTCAAACTAGGCAGCGCTGATCAAATATGAATCAATATTCTGTTTCTGTAATGCGTATTTATCACCTCAAATGTTTTCAGAAACATCTTGTAGTGTACTGTTTAGCTGTAAAATGAGAAAGTTTGTGACACGGCCGCCATGTTGAGATCAAGTTGAGGAAATACCAAGCACCGCCCACCAGCCGGAGTAAACTTTCTCATTTTACAGCTAGACAGTACACTACCGCCTGATTTGACCGTTATCAGGCCATTAAATAGACATTATCAGTCACTATAAGCCCCATAGATGTCGGTCATTAGGGGCCTACGCTGTCTACTATGTTGTAAAAGTGGAACTTAGGAGCAACACGTTGTAAAAATTGAATGAAAAGTCACATTTTGAACACAAATAAAAAGGCTTCTTTAGGTTTAGACAAAAAACAAAACACTTAGTTAAGTTTAGGAAAAAAACATCGTAGTTTTCACAATACTACAGCGACTGACTTCTGCTTCTGCTCCTGTCATATGTTTTTTATACCTTCTTTCGGCGATCTACCATGTGAATAGATGATAAAACCTACTAGTGGGTGTAGTAGGCTGCTATTGACCCACATCTATGGGGCTTATAGATGACGACGGTCTAATCGGCTGACACATAGCATTACAATAGGCATTACAGTAACAGAATATTGATTCATATTTGATCAGCGTTGCCTAGTTTGACCGTTTGATCGGAGCTTGTGAGTGATTGACAGCTGCCTCCATTGAACAGCCAATAGGAACACTCTCTCTCTCTGAAATTACCTGTGATTGGCCAAAGTCTCGCATTACGGGCTAGATTTTTTAAAGCCTGAAAACAGAGCCATGAGGAGGTGCAGAAGTCTAGTTTTCTCTCAGAACACTAGAATTGCAATATGCTGAAACTTTATGATGGATTTTTTGCCAAATGATGCCAAAAATATTCTGCCTACTGCCGCTTTAAAGAATTGTTCTCTCTGAAAGTAAAGTCCATAGTCAAATATTAACGGGAAACAGCTCTTCTACCCCGGTTTCCCTTTTTGTCAGCGGAAATTAGTGATCACAATGATTTGTTGCCACTCTAGACCATCCCTGCTATAGTATTGATCATATTGAGGATTTGATTTGGCAGTAAAATCTGGATCTTAAAGGGGGTATATGTGCTCTAATGGGCACGCTGATTTCCCGATACTAATCAGATCAAAACACTGAATGGGACTCCTCTCGTTTCTAATTTCAAACGCAGCGAAAAGAGCCAAGTCTGCGGTCGTAATTTATGTTTTTTCGAAAAGGAGCGAGATGCACTTGTGCCGAGCACTCTGAGCGGAGGCCCAATTATCACAAGTGGTATTAAAAAGAGCAGAATTCTTCATTCCTCTTTCATTAAGCCTGTCCGCGGCACCGCGACAAGCTCAGGCCCCCCTCGCGGCACGTACAAATCATCTCCGTCAGATGCATAGTAATCAATTCATTATTTATTTCATTATCATTCCCTGACTGCAGTTTGAGGCAGACAGTTTTTTATTATTCAAGACAGGCAGCCTTTTTGATTCCTGGACATTTTTTTCCTTTCCTTTGCTCTGCTTTCTTTTGCTGAACATAATCCACATTTGTCATCCATTTTAATGCCACCTCATTCTAATGCATGGAGTGGCGGAGGAGGAGGAGGGCAAGATGCTAGAGTCTGTGTGCTCGTCTCTGGGTAATTAGATTGCCGTGGTGGGGTTCGGCATTGAGTGCCGGGTTAGCCAGGCCATTAATCAGCCCCTTGGTGTTCACAGAGATGGACAGATGTCCTTTGAGGGGGTTTTGCGGCGGCTTGAGGAGAGAGTAAAGAAAGAGGAAATAATCCTTCATTTCAATTTTTATTCCTTTTCACTCCTCGTTCCTCTTGGAAACTCAGGTCCACAGATCTATCTCAAGGTAGAGGGAGATTTCTGATTTCTGTATGTCTTTTGAAGCTTAAGAGGATGAAAAGCGGCAGCAGGTTGCAGCAAAAAAATAAATGAGGGTGCACTCCCTCCCAGCTTATATCCTGATCCTTGCTTTATGAACTCAGACTGGCTCCGCAAGGAAAAACCTGCATCTGCACAACACATCCGTCTCTGAGGTGTGTGTTTTTGGCACGTCACGGCCTGAAAACAGACGGGGACCGTGACAGGGGGAAATTGCTAAGAAGCTGACACAGCGTGGAAAGACTTTGTCAAATATGTCGGAGCAAAAAATCAGATGGTTGCTACAGCATCTGAGTGACGCGATAAAACCTGGATCTTTGTCAGGCAGCTGCCATTGATCGCACATACGCGCAACATGAATAATTTACACCGTCTTGGACAGAACCCAACTGTCAATACCTGAAAGCCTCTTTATTGAGCATCTCATAATGGCAATATACAGTACAGTACGTTATCTCATACACTAGCTGCAGTGGATTTTGCCCTCTATATCTATAATTTAGCTGCAATGGCTCCTGCCATTATCTTCTTTCCAGGATGCATTAACCCCTGAATCACCTCTTTGGTTTTTAGGTATTTATCAGCCTCTATATGACTCTGATTGTTTAATCTGAGGAGATAGTGAGTCCCTTTACTGTTGTGGTTTGAGAAACGCTTTCATCTTGCTTGTCAGCACTAAACATGAGAAGCATATCAGTGTTTGTTTGCACAATATGCTCCTTTATCTCCTGCATGTGATGCTAATCTCAACAGTCAAGCATTTACAGAGGGACTTGTCACGGGTTCACATGGGAGTGGGGGGGGCGTGGGACTGTGTGAATCCGTAAGGCAGGAACAGCAAATATGAAATATGGGTCACTTAGCAAAGATAGCAGGTTGAGTTGTTGGTCGACCAACCAAATGACCACTAATCGCTGCACTTCCTCGATGAAAACACCGCTCCGGCAGCCGTAGTGTTTATCTTTTCCGCAGCCTCGGATGCAGAGCGTATATAAGAAGTGGACGTATAGTCACCGTGATGTCACCCATTGGTTTTTGGCCGTCGCCATCTTGGGTTTTGGCCGTCGCCATCTTGGTTTTTGGCTGTCTCTATCTTGGTTTTTGGCCGTCGCCATCATGATTTTTTGGTCCGTTGCCATCTTGATTTTTTTGGCCATCGCCATCTTGGGTTTTGGCCATCGCCATCTTGGGTTTTGGCCGTCGCCATCTTGGTTTTTGGCTGTCGCCATCTTGGTTTTTGGCCATCGTCGTGTACGACCGAACACTGAATAACACATTTTTAGGCGACCAAAATGTTACAATTAACTTTCATGAACTGAAAAAACACACTGTGAAAGGGTTAAAGTTGTAAGAAGAATACACGGATAACTCCCAGACCGGACAACGGTACTCTGCTTTATGGTCTATTTGACTCTAAATGGGACCATCATTTAGTAAATGAACATCATGCTGTATTGAAGAAGACTTGAAACTAGCGATTGAGACCATAAACTCATGTTTACAATGTTTACTGAGGTAATAAATCAAGAGAGAAGTAGGCTCATTTTCTCATAGACTTCTATACAATCTTTTTGCAACCAGAGGAGCTAACTATTAGATAGAATGCAAGTTTAAGGCACTTCCGCATTGGCTTCACTTTTCAGTCCCGGAGGTTGCCCAATGGTAGCAGATGCTAACGTCAGACGCTAAACCAGCGCGGTCTGCCGTATCCTGCTTTCCTTCTCATCCAAATGTGCTTCAAATTACCCCAGGTCAATGAGTTGCAGAAATGGCCCCCTTCATCGCCATTGTCTCTTTCCTCACGTCTGTCCCCGGTTCCAGGGCTCGCCACCGTGCCGAGTGATGAGCAATTAGAATATGGACTGGTAATTAACAGCAGCTTCTCAGCTGATGAAGTCTAGAGAGAGCCAAGGAGCGAGAGAGGCTGGCATGCGTGGCTGCCGGTGAGATCATCATCGCGTAGTGCAAATGGAAACAATGGGCGCTGTCTGTGCCTCGCCGCTCCCGAGGCCTCGCTCTCAATTGGAAAATCAATGCAAGGACAGAGACCCACACTCGAGCGGAGCAGCCCAAAAGTGGGAGTAGAAATCGAAACATGAGGGATGGCATGATGTAATGAAATGAAACAGTGCTGCATAAGTACCCTGAGACAAAAACCCAGCTCAGCCGTAATCAGTGTCATTTTCAGCGTCTGCGCCGTAGACAATAAAAAACCTTAGAGCTCTAGAGTCATCGCTGAATGCTCATCCACAGCTGTGTATCCTGGGAAAAGGATCGTCAACAAGCTTCCAGACATTACACGTCTTCAGGTCGCCTTTTCTTCCTTCCTAATCACTGTTTCTTTAGTTTCATAATCATGACTCGGAGCGTTAGTCATATGTGTGTCGCAAGCATGGGAATGACCCTGGAGTTAGAGTCTTAAAAATGATTCAGAAGGAAGGAAACCTTAAAAACCGCGCTGTTTAACGCTTCCTCTAACAGCTGGGCTGTTTAATCAGCACACTTCACACACAACCAACCAGACAAGCTTTTTATTTTATTATAACTTTCGTCCTCCCTCCGTGTCAGGAAACGACCGGCACATGGGAAGACATGCATAATTTAAAGGTGTCGGGGGTGGAGGGGGGCTAAAAATAGACGGTGATCCTGTCAGGTGCGTATTGTGATAAATGGAAGGTCGTGAGCGGAGCTCATAGGTGCTGCAGCGTTTGAGTAATACAATTTTCACGGAGGGAGAATTAATTACAGTTGCAGGTAATGGAGCTATTCCAGAAAAGGCTTCCTATGTAGGTGGAATTAGCCAACAGATTGCTGAAAGCTCGTTTAGAAATGCTGCATCTGGGGCTAGAATGCATGGTATGTCAGCTTTCTCTCATTACCATACAAAGAACATTATAATCAGATTTTTCTATGCACAAAAAGCAAACAAACGTGACTAGAGGCTCCGCATGTACTCCATGGCCCCCTTATGATTCTTCTAACTATACCATCCTTTGAGATCCATAAAGCATGTCCAGAGGTTGTTTCCATGATGGTGGTGGTGGGGGTGGGGGGTTCTGTCTATGTCTACCAGCTGCTCTTTGACTCTTCTGAAACAGAGGAACGCTCCCTCCTTCTCTCCTCTCTCTCACCCTCGGCATTTCTCTTGTTGTTGTTTTTGGTGAGGGAAAACGAATAAACTCATTCCCCAGAGGGCCTCGGTTATTCAGTCAGCAGCCCACACACACACACAGATGGGAAGCTCCCCCTCCCGCCCCTTCTGTTGGGGGAAAAATGGATTTAAAAGAAAGTATTCAGTAAACTTCTCCCAGTGTACGGATTGCTGCGTACAACTCCTTGGCAACTCAATTATAAGCCAATCAAGCAGCGAGAGATAAAGCCTTTTGAGCTTTTTGCCGTTTCCCTCCTCTGCCTTATAAACCACATGTCTCCTCGCTGCACCCACACACACACACACAACAGTGACTAGGCTTTAGCCTCGACTACATATCATGCGCTGCCACATCTGAGTCATACAACACGGAGACAATGCACCGGAGTAACGCGTATAGACCTAATGATCACGCCCACAGCTGCCAACTGCTGTTGAGGGATAATTGGAAAATGATCCTCCTCGAACTTGTACAAAAACACATAAATACATCTGTCTGTCACTTCCCGACATTTTATTCCCACACACATACTGTGTAATGTGTATTTCGCCACGTCGATCTAATTGCATGCGCACCAGGCTTTAACCGGCTGATGTTACAAGCCCGAGCACGACTAATTCTTTTTCTGCCTCTCTGGTTTCATTAGTCTGTGAAGCGACTCGCCGCCTCACACTGGCTGTGTTGTGTGGGGCTTTGAGTCATCCGTTTGCCTCACAACAGGAAGGTAGAAATAAAACACCCAAAACAAAAACATATTTTGGACTATACTCTGGAGCAGGAAAAAAAAAACTCCTATGTCAGACAAAGACACCTTAGAAGCCTTGCCCACATATCAGAGAATTCTGGGTGATTTCTTACTATTGCCTGGCATGTTTATGGCTCAGAGTGTGTGTGTGTGTGTGTGTGTGTGTGTGTGTGTCCCTCCAGATATGAATTACTGTGCACCAGCATGCCCAGAATGTATGGTGTCATTTGTCTATAGGTGGGCTTCAGTCCAAACGCACACTCTCATAGGAGAAATAACAATACGGTGAAGCTTCATTCTCTCAGATCAGCACAAGGCTCAGCACATCCCTATAGATGCTAGATTAGGAGTTATAATTCACACCTATTACATCACCGGTTCAGCGTGATTCAGCCTTCCAGGGCTCCGTGACAAATAGTTTATCATCTGAGAAGTGATTTATTTGAGATCTGCACTTCTAAATGTTGCTTATTGGTTTATGTATATAGATCAGCTAGTGCTGCCTGTGCTAAAAGGAGTCCCACTAGTGATCATTATCTGGGCCTGTTTGTTTTTTCGCTGTGGTCTCTGCGGTGTGGGATGGAACCGCGCTGTACATCCAAGCCGTCCTGGCAGCCACGTCCGCTCTCCCTGACCCGTGTGACCCCGGCGCGTTAGCGCAGGCTTCGGCCTCGTTCCTCCGCTTCTAACAAGCGGACATTAATAAATCATGCTTTGCTCATTACCCCAGGCCCTGTTATCAGCCCGTGTCGGTGAAATTGATCTAATCTGTGCGCTTCTTCACTGGAGAGAGAGACCCCATGCTTCTGTCCTTCATAACTTCCAAGGCATCACTGTCAGCAGCGGCTCGTTTCCTCCTCTTGACTCTTCTCTCTCCTTTCTTCCTCTTTCCATTCCGCGCTCTTTCATCATTTCTCCCCTTGTCAGCTAACCCCGATGCCTCTTCTGGACTCCACACTATGAAGTTTTAAAATGCATGGCTTTTGCTATGTTTACACCTTTAGCGTCCACACTACTCCAGCATTTTGAACCCCTTAAACAGAAACTTCTGAAAACGCTACTGATGCCGTTTTAGTTTGAAAACTCCAAGAGAGTGTTTTAGTCTAAACGGATAGAAATGGAGACTTTGCACTTCCTGATTATGGCTTTTCGGTCACAACGTGTCCTTCCCTGATTCGTCACGCCCCTATCAGGTGACCCTTTTCCGGAAGAAAACAAATCAGCCTTGACTACCAGTGGTTAATTCAACATGGATAATAGCAGCTGTTGTGCGGTTAAATTCTACCCTCTCCTTTTGTGATTTCATATTTCTTGTGTGGGTTCTCCTTCCCCATTGCCACGGCTTCCTCCAGCAATGGATAATGCTCCCGATACCACTCTAATGTGTCGCCGTGTTTGCTTTGCAACGATTCCCAATCTCAGTTTTTTTCCTCTTGACCGCCTTATACTCGTGTTACTTTCAGCAAAAGTTCCACCTCGTCCTCAGTGTTGCAGGGTTGTTGCAATAACTGCAATATTGCTACTGACAAGCTGACCACAGGGGATGGCAAGCAACCGCCACAACCGCTATGTTTCACGTTTTTTTCTTTTTTTAATTCTTTGGGAGTGCCGGGAGTACAAACGCGAGCAGTGGGATGAGGCGCTGAACGTCTATTCTGCGCTGAGCGCTGTCGTAAAATGTTTAACTTTGGGTAAAACGCTGCGCTTGTCATTGTCACTTTTTTACTCAGCCGTCCAATCATAATGGAGGAAGAGGCGGGACAAATACCACAAAAACCAACCGTCAACACATGCTCCCTACGTGCTTCAGCATTCCCTTCATCCAGAGGAAGTATTCTACCTTGTGCCGACATGTTTACTTCTGCGGATATTCTCTATCATAGCAACCAAAGCGTCTCAGCTGAAAAAAAACGCTGCGTCTCATTGCCCTTCATTCAACAAAAATCTTCATCTTTGTCATATAAAAACCAACAATATACCTAATAATACCCTAACAATAAAGCGTATTTATATAGCATTAAAATCGGGATAAATTATGTAATCATTCATCCTCCGTAGTATTTTCTGCAACTAAGCGACCACCTGCAGAGCAGACAATCTACTTCCTGTTTACACTGGCACGCGCATGCCCAGAGCATGTGAATGGTCACGTAATATGCGTTTTTCAGGTGTGTTAGTATGAATGTAGATTATTTCTAAATATTTGTCGTTCGTGGGTGCAGTTTAAATTTTCCAAAAACTTCACAATCATTCAGTTTGCCCCAGCATCATATAGTTTGTGTGACCACAAATGCTGAAAGTACGTTTGAGTTTCCAGCCCCTTTAAAACTGGCCAATTCACCACACCCTTCAAATGGCAGAGAACCTCTCAAAAAATTGCTACCCTTTAAATAAAAACATGAATTTACAATAAAAAAAACAACTTTCCAGCTGGCCCTAGAATATTGATTAACGTCGTACATCAGTCCAAACCCTCTTCAAACCAACCATATTTCAGCACGCTCACGTTCTCAGATTGTTGGAGTCTGAGCACCCATGAGTGTTCCCAATTAGCCCCGCCACTCATTCCATTCCCAGAGGCTCTTCTTCTCCATTACACCTAATGAGATCTTTTTCAGAGAAACATCCCAAGGCCAAGTCTTCCTATTAGACCTTTTTTTTTTTTTAAATGTAGGCCTCTTCAGTAATCCGCTTTGCCATTGGTCCAGATTGGAAATGAGTCAGGCTGGCCATTTGAACACAGATGTTAAAGAGCTGCCTTGGCTAATACGCAGGCCGCGCTGCCATCCGCTTTGCTTTCCTCATCCAGCGCTGCCGCATATGGCCGTTTACCCGGCACGGAGGAATTCAGCTCCTGCGTTATTAAATGGGAACCGTCTGAAGCTGAAGGGATTTGATTTTGTCTCTATTTGCGGACCCAAAAGAAATCTGGGACTTACTGTATAAGCCCCCTTGAGCCTGTAGACAGGAACAAAAGTAGTCCGTCTCTGTATGTGACTGTCTTTTTTGTTAGTCTCCATCCATCCAAATCCCTTTGAGTAGCCAAGAGAGAGTGAGAGAATAGCATGGCGGAACCTCATTTATTGCTCCCATCTGTTTATGTCTTTTTACTTCTGGAAGTGAATTTTGAGGAGCGCGAATGACCGGCGTTCTGTGGCATGCAGATGTTCCTTTCCTGCTCTTTTGCTCCGAGTCATTAAGTGTGGTGCGGTACTGTACGTACGGTTGGCAGACAGAGCTGGCTGGCTCTGTGACTCTATGGTTTTAGCATTCTGGAGCTCTTGGTCTTCACCCTGGCTTTGATTTCTAAAATATGTGCACGCTTCTGTGTCTGTCTCTCACATAAAGGATTTCACTCTTGCACATGCACATACCTCCTCAGTATACAAGACTCCGGTCGCCATTCCGTCTCACGTCCACATTAAAGCCCTCGTCTCTCATCGTGATCTGGAAACCTGTTCCCCCCCCCCAAACGCCTCGTCTTCCTGCCTCGCTGTTTTTCAGTGGCGTCTGCACGCAACACCATTACTCCTCATTAACGTCAGCTCAGCCTGTCAGAGATGGTGTTAACGCTTGTTCAAATTAAGCTCGCTGCTTTATACACAGAGGAGTTAGCAGTCCTGTTAAAGCCTCTCAGTTTCACACTATGCTCGCTCTTTTTTTCCCATTATGGATGAAGGGATGGTGTGGCGGGGTTAAGTAGCCTCCGCAAAGGTCAAAGGGAGGCTATTTGTTATCACTGGTGGCTGGTGTGTGTGTCTCAGAGCTAACAATAGCTGACCTCGCCACAAGGATGTAAGTCGGTGTTGGGAATATGGTGTGCAAATTTATTTTATTCATTTATTTATTAATTCATTCATTATTTTTAAATGTATTTATTCATATTTATTCATATTATTCATATTCATATTATTATTGTTGTTATTATTATTATTGTTGTTATTACATTATTATTCTCATTCTCATTATTATTACAGTGTTTATCAGTTATTTTAATTATTTAAATTTATTATATATTTTTTTCTTTTCATTTTAACTTGTTTTTATTTTTATTTTTTTTAATAATAATAATATATATATATATTATTTACCCAATTTTGATAAAAAAAACATTATATATATTTTTTTTTCTTATGGTTTAGGTTTGTTATAGTCATTTTTCTTAAGGAAACAATAAAATGCATAATTAAAAAAAAATCTGACCATTCCTTAAGAGGCTAAAAAATAAAAAAATAAAAAATAAATGCAAAAATAAGTAAATTAATTTAAAACTTGATAAAAAATAAATTAATAAATAAATATAAGGGAAAATGAAACAGAAGAATAAATAAATAAGGGATTAATACAAAGATAAATAAAAAAAGAAGCAAATTAAAACAGAAATATCAATTTATGTCCCATTTTATCAATTAATTAGTGTCTACGTGTATTTTTAATATTATTTTTTGCTACATTTAATGACATTTATTTACTTATCGACTCATTTATTGATTGATTGATTGATTGATTGATTTTTTCCATCCTCCATAGGCTCCTAGTCAGGCCCCTATAGTCCAAGTGAAGTTAAGCAGCGTTAACATCATCCAGAGCCACAGAAACAGAAGCCAGGGTGACATATAGAGGACTGTGTCTTCCCTTTTCCTGGCAGTGATGGTCATGGTTATGAACAGGCTCGACGGTTGGCAGACAGACGCAGGTCTGATGCAAACCAGTGACTTTCTCTGCCCAGCATCATCTCTGAATGCGGCACACACACATACATGGAACTAGAGAACAGACAAACGCCCAGACGCTCGCTCACGTGCCTCTCTGACCCGACCGCCTCTGGCTTCCTCCTTGTTGAAGATAGAATAGCTCCTCCAGTAACGCACCGCAGTTCATCATTACTTTATAAAGCCCCTGCATATTTTAAAAGGCACAATATTTGATATTCAATCTGTATCTCTCTCTTTTCCTCCTGGCCAATTTTGATAATGTGATTGCGGACCTTGCTCTATTCAACGTTCACTTTTATCCAATAAGCCCTTGTCTCCCATCTCAGGAAATTAACTTGTCATCCTGTGTCTCTTTCATTAATGTGAATATCATTTCATTGCTGTTTATTAAATTCCCAGGTAGCAGACTATAGCCAGAGGTGATTCTAATAGAGGGGGTTATATTTTTAACTCTCTGAGCTTGTCGGTGCATTATTAACACAGACGACGCATTGAAAGAGCCTTTTCCACAAAGATTATTCATGCATTTGAAATGGGCACTGTATTTCAGCTGTATCTGCTCCACTTAATCAGCATTCTCCTAAACACTGGAAGGGAGTCATTCTTACTGCTCCTCCTGTGGAACATTTTAAGCAACGTTTTCTCTCTTTAACCCTCCACAGGTGGACCTCGGGTTCTTGCGGTTCGTCTCGGCCATCGGCACCCAGGGCGCCGTTTCCCAGGAGACCCGCAAGATTTACTACGTCAAGTCCTACAAAGTGGACGTCAGCTCCAACGGAGAGGACTGGATCACTTTGAAGGAAGGCTCCAAACAAAAGGTAAAAAGGAGACTCTGTTCCTCAACTTGTGTGAGATAAAAACTTTTTTTTTTATTGAATAAAATGATTTGTGATAAAAAGAATATACAAAAAAAATGCAGGTAAATAGAAGTGGCACATACAATTAGATAAAAGTCGTACAAAACAAATACACATGGGGAACATCAAATAATCAATAGATTTAAATACTGAATCGCAATTAATCGCAAATTAAATAAATTTTTTATCTGTTCAAAATGTCCCTTAAAGGGAGAGTTATCAAGTATTTAATATTATATTATAAGTATTTAAAGGGGAGACTTGTGGCTACCCATAGAACCAATTTTCATTCACATATCTTGAGGTCAGAGGTCAAGGGACCCCTTTGAAAATGTCCATGACAGTTTTTCCTCGCCAAAAGTTTTGTTTAAGTTTGGAGCGTTATTTAACCTCACTTACACAAGCTAGTATGACATAGTTGGTACCGATGGATTCCTTAGGTTTTTTTAGTTTCATATGCTGCCAGTATCTTCACTGTAGCTTTAAAACCGAACCCCTTACAACCTCCGAAAGATCGATATGTGTTAAAGAAAATAGTGGCGTTAAAACGAATTTAACGTTTTTTTTATCGCATTAACTTTGACAGCCCTAAAAATAATATTTAAGGACAATTACTTAAAAAAAACAGGAGTACATTATGTACGCAGGTATGAACAAATTCAATCAGAGGTTTCGAGGAAAAAGTTTCCATAATTTTCCAATAGCCTGTTACTTTTTTTGTTTAGTAACCTGAGTGAGTTGAGTTCAATTCTAAGAGAAAAAGGTAAAAACTTGTGTGTGATTTAGAAAAAATTCTGTTAGTGAATGAAAAATTTGGCATATAAACGAATGAAATGAATCAGATGTTCAAGAGCGCCATCATTTGTGTCAGCAGTGGTCTAGAGATATCATCTCTAGGCTCTAAATTATGAGTGAAATAATCTGGAAACATGAAGCTCCGATAACTTTTCTAGCTACTTTTGCCGGCTCTAGCTCTCCATGAGACTATCAGAGCACACTAGATAATGGAAATAGTTTTATTTTAGCTCCCTGCCTGACCACCAGTGACTGTGTCATGAAAGCCACCGCTGCACATGCGCCGCTCCCATCTCGGTAAAGCAGCCAGTTGACTTGAATTGTGGTCCGTTCCAAGTTGCCTTTGAGCTCCACAAAAAAAGGGGGAATACCCAGCTGTCACCCAACGTGCAATTATACACTTCCCCTCCGTATGGTAAAATACCCACCGTCTATATAAGTGGATTCCAGCACAGGGCTGCAGTAGCCATAGGGAGGATTATGTAAGGAATGCAGTGTCTGTTTTATGTCAGGCGGCCGTCAACTTGTCGTAAAAAGAAGCGGTGGATGACAAAAGACTTGACAAACAAGAGAGTTTAAAGGGAGGAAAACAGGAGAGGCTGTCATGTTTAAGCAGCTGGTAGAGGCCAGGAGAGAAAAGAAGAGGACGGCATGCTTGACCGGAGCGTGACGGGCTGTAACCATCGATTGTTGATCAGACCAGGTTTTGTCCATCTGGAGGCAAACACCCCAATCCGCTGTGGGTGTCCGGAGGCTCAGAGAGGCATATGTGTGACATGTAAATACCACATTTCTGAGTGAAAGAGTGGAGTTCTCAGAGCATCCAAACAAGCGTGTTTGCGCTGCTAAGCACACACGCCACCCCGGGCCTGATTATTTTATGGTCTCTCCAAAGCACACAGTCCCTTTCTGTAAAGTGGCAGTGGCTTAAAGGTGCCACAGTTAGCCCGGCCTGTGTTTTTCCGGCCTCTAAAGTGCTTCTGTGCGAAGGGGCACCATTTGGTACATGCTGAGCTGAGCAGTTAGGAGCCTCAGCGTAACTCTGGGGAAAGCCACTTTACGGGTTACAGCGAGTGGCGAGAGGAGACTCGGCGTGACATTTTGAAGAGAGTGGATGACTTTGTTGCAGTCCCTTAGTGACGCATTTGACAGGTATTACTCAGGGACAGGGGTTGAAGAACAGACTAATGGATCAGCGCTGGTGTTGTTTTAGTCCATCCTTCTCTATCCGTCTGGCCATCCTGCTCCTCTCAGCTGGACTCTCTGCCCCACAGCTATACTCTAGTCAGGGAGGTCAGGAGGTCACATGGTCACCGGCGTGATTCAATTACCCAGAACGAACTGCGACGGACCGTGGGGAGTTGTTTTGCCGGGGTGGTCGGACCTCTTCGTATGGCGCTAGTAGTAAACTGTCAAGTGACCCCCAGGGGAGAACAGTGGCATCTCTGACCTTTTTAAACAAGACACTGCAGTAAAACCTTCCACCGAATCTGGAAGTAGAGGACAAGAAAAAGGGCATCTTGAGCCAATCTGGTCTTGTCAGTGATACACATACCGCCTCAGGTTTCACAGTCACAGGCCACGGCCTGTTTGTGCTGCTACATGTGGCGCGAGAGGAAGTGTTACGGCGATTTCAGGGGTGACAGGGAATTAGTCAGTTTGACATGTGTGTCACATGTGTCTCATGTAAAGTCAGCGTAAAGATTGTCCTTTTACATGTGTCATTTGGGTGCACTGTATGGTGGGATGAAATTGAACATTGGTGATTACTAGCTGTAGGAGAAACATTCTTTTTTTATATTTAATTTATTTACTTAATTTATTAATTTTATTTATTTATTTTTAATTATTTATCTGGTTATTTAATTTATTCTGTTTTATATTTTTTTAGTGTATTTTTTTCTTTGTCTTGTGTTTGTTTTGTTTATGTTTCTTGAAAAAAAAAATGTCAGTTCGATTTTAGATTTTAGCTCCTTGACTCAGCTCACATGTAAAAACACTCGCTGCATCTTAATCTCACCGAATGAGAACCTCTCCCCGCCTTCGCTCTCTCTCTATTTCTTGATTCAACGCAGCCAAGGTCTCAGACAAAAACTTCCACCTGCCATCTCAACTCAAACGTGTCAATAACTCTCCTCTCCTTCTGCCTCCATCGCAGGTTTTCCAAGGCAACACCAACCCGACAGACGTTGCCAAGACAATGCTGCCCAAACCCACGCTGACGCGCTTCGTCCGAATCCGTCCCGTTACCTGGGAAACAGGCATCGCGCTGCGCTTCGAGGTGTATGGATGCAAGATATCAGGTTGGTAACTGCTGAGATCCCCGCTGATCTGCATACATACACACACATTCTATCAGTCTCTACATTATACTGCTTATTAGATGCAGTTTCAATGACTCTATTTAGGATTTCTGCACTACCCTGTGTTCGTTTAGCTCCCCTTCTTCTTGCAACATACTTCCACTCTGGCCCCCAGTTGCACAAACACCTCACTGTACATCCACCAGGTGTGAGATGAAGAAGACGATGGAGATGAAGAGTCCCGCTCTGAGGCTAAAACAAGCTGCTGCATAATAGAGGAGTGGCACATGAAGGCAGATTACCTATTTATGTTACCCCCCCCTCATGTTTAGATGTACCTCATTCAATATGAATGGAGCCAAGAGCTCGCAGGCAGAGAGCTGGTTGGGATCTATACGGTCCCATCCCTCCTGCTGAGCCGCTCTCAGCCTCCTCTTTAGCCACGCTCTGTCTTTTTGCTTTCAGAGCTTTGATTTTGGCAAAAAATCATCTTTGCCTTTTTGTCGATATTTTAATGAGTGGTGTGTGTGGCACGCTTTCATATGGTTTTAGCACATCTGTCTGCATCTCTATGGGTTTATGAGCGTGCAGTATTGAATGTTAATTAGAGCTTGCCTGTGTGTTTTTTGTTGCTCAGATAGGGAGTACATCTTACAAGGACAGCAGCGTTGTTAGTTCAGCATTAAGCCCTCGGATTACAGTTAGGGTTCGGATTAGTATGCGAGCGTTCTGTTGTGCATTACATACGTGTGGCCGCCGCTCATGTAATAGCAGAGGGCAGGAGGGTTTGCAGCTGGGGCGTGTGTTTCGGGCGCGCGACCAGACCGCCGCGCAAAAGGCTCAAACACATCACAGGGCCGGAGTCACCACAGAGCCTCCGTAAGGACGTCAGCACCCCTGGGCGCTGTGAAGTCACTGCCAGCTCCACTGCGTGCTAGGAAAGCGCTGCCGGAGAGAGAGAGAGAGAGAGAGAGAGAGAGAGAGAGAGAGAGAGAGAGAGAGGAACTGCGAGGCTCTCGAGGGCTGCATAAACTCGGTGACTCACTCCCAAGTTCTACCTTGAGTTGTGATGGCAGAAGTTTACTGAAAAACTTTTGTTGAAAGAAATTCAGAAGAAGAAGAAGAAGTGCATCTTTCCTGAAAAGTATATGCAGTGCACCAAAAATGTGAAAACTATTCAAAGGTGCCCAACTTCCACTTTAGATGTCAAGATCATGATTCAGGCGTCCGATTAGAGGAGTCGTACCCCAGAATGTTGCAAGATGTCCATCGTGGTTGCGTGCCCCTTGCCGATACTACTCATTAATAAAAACATCCTCCGCCCTGTTGTTTTGTAAATACACCGCGGTGTATAAATATCTCTGATGAACCACCGATGCTCCACCCAAACCCCTAAATGTGGCCCACACCACCATGTTTCACCATCTACATGCTTACAGTCCACAAAAACACACACGTGTTTGTTCCTCTGGGTGTGTCGTTGCGTTGCATGCCATCTCTGTGATCGCAGCTGAAGGCGATTACGAGCTCCAGATGACCCGGGGAGACTGAACTCAGATCAGAAACACACACACACACCACACACACATATACCTTTCTCTCATATCCTCCCACTTCAAAAAGGCGACCTGTGTGCAGCACCTTAGCTTAGCTGTCTCAAACTGATCTTGGTCCAAGACGAAGGTAGAAAAAAGCCACGAAAACGGTCGAGAAGCTTCCGCTACTGCCAGCATTTGTTCACCTCAGCTCCGATTTTTCTAGAATGCAGCACCAGAGATCCATCTCACGGTTCCGCATAGGAGCATTTTTAGATAACCGGAGAGAGTCTGAATGAGGCCTTGTTCTCCCCAAGTCTTCGCTCGTCACTTTTTCTTTCCCAGATCCAGTCCTGCAGCGCTACAGTGTGCACTTTGTCTCTCACAAAGACTCAGAAGATGTAATAATGCCCGGATTTATCCCTCCGTGGGAGCTAGATAGTAAATATGTTATTGCTTACCACAAGTCCCTGACTCAGTGTTGTTGGATTAAGTGTGAGGAAGAGACAGAAAGGAAGATTTACCCCCGTATACAAGCTGCTAAGTGTCAGAGCTCTGCTGGTAATTACATCATGGGGAAACTTCTTTTGTGAGCTCCAGTGTGCTCTAGTCGGCCTCAAAACTCACTGTTTCTCACACCCCACGGGACACGAGAATTATGACACTTTACAGATTGCTAGTACTACTGAATGTTGCATGAATATGAACAAATAATATATGTATCTATAATTTGGACTGGCATCTTTTTGGTCATTTTCAAAAAGAATGCCCTGTCAAAAAATAAATAAATAATCCAGGTACAATTAACTTCAGTGTGTACAACTGAGACCTATTCTGCTCATTTCCAGGTTCATACTTCTATTTTGGTTTTCTACTAGAACTTAGTGTTCAAAAAAACACTTTATTTGTGTCATACCGGCCGTGCTGCAGCACCTCTTTTCATTCTCTATCTCCCTCCTGAAAAGCCCACTCTGTTATGATTGGTCAACCCAACCAAACTCTTCGGACTCTGCTCCAGCTCCGCTCTAACTAGCTTTGTTTTTGAGGGTGTGCCAAACTAGCCTCTAGGCAAGGTATTATGCAAATATGTTATTTGGTGACATCACCACGTTACGGAAGAAAAACAGCACTTCAAGTGCAATAAAGACTTGAAAATGTGATGTTGAAATTCAATGCAAGAGTCTAACATTAAGAATTAATCCATTTCTTGTTGTTTTTATGTGGACCACCTGCAACAGGAGGGTAGGTTAAATACATTGCTAACTAGAAATGTTGATCAGGTTGTTAAGTTGGATCTGTCCTGGTTCACAGTGACAGTATACATTTTGCTATTCATGAACAACCAATACAATTTGAATTAGATAGGATACCAAGAACAGCTTAGAAAGCACACCGCTGTACTGTCTCTGCAGTAGCACAAAGGCGACAACAAATTCTGATTAAAACATGCAAATGCTTCCAAGCTGCAGCAACAGGTTGTTATCCTGTTCGTCTTTTTGATACGAAGGAACGGCATCGATGAATAAGGGTACAAGGAAAAACAATAAGAAAACAGCTGTCTGCCTATTTGAAACGAACGGCAAACACATCCAACGAAGCTAAAAAAAACAACCTACAGAGAGTTAGGATAGATCAGAGTAGAATAAAAGTAGAAGAAAAGGAGAAGAAAGTTTTTGAAAAATGTGCACAGGAAACAACGAGGTGTTAAAAGACACGGTCCCACAGATGTTGACAGCTGCGGAGCAGAAGGTGCAGCAGCAGATAAAACACAAAGAGAATGTGTGTTTTTTTTGTGTGTGTTAGTTTATGTGAGTCTACAGAGGAGGGGAGGAGGATGAGGAGGAGGGGGGGGTGGATGAGATGAGGGAGATGAAAAGAAAAAGCACTCCCAGAACGTGCAGGACGTGGAAGCACCAACCGAGAGGAGGCTTTTAATTGGCTGCCTGGAGACAAACGCTTCAGGCGAAGGAATTAGTATGCATGAGATCTGCAGGCAGAGAGATAGAGAATAGAGGGAGAGATCACAGCAACATCACAGAGAGTTTGGGGAATTGTCCTCCTCACTTTGACTTTCGCTATCCCTGTTTGCCCCTATATGAACTCCACTTGTGGCATGGTAAATGATGTTGAAACATCAACCCTTTGGATATAGATCAACTCTTTGTTGCCCGTCATCCCTGCAGGTATTCATTAGTTTGTATCAAAACGCTAAAGCACCTTTCCCCCTTCTTGTCTTTTCAGAGTACCCGTGCTCGGGCATGCTGGGCATGGTGTCGGGTTTGATCACCGACAACCAGATCACGGCGTCCTCCCACACGGACCGGAGCTGGGTGCCGGAGAACGCCCGCCTGCTGACCAGCAGGACGGGCTGGACCCTGCTGCCCCAGCCGCAGCCCTTCACCAGCGAGTGGCTGCAGGTGGATCTCGGTGAGGACAAGCTGGTGAAGGGGCTGATCATCCAGGGAGGGAAGCACCGCGAGAACAAGGTGTTCATGAAGAAGTTCCGCCTCGGCTACAGCAACAACGGCTCCGACTTTAGGATGGTGTCAGACGCCAGCGGGAACAAGCCAAAGGTGAGCTCAGTTTTTCTGACAAGTCAGGAAGTAGAACCGACTTAAACCTGCAGTAGGCAAAAAATCCCATAATAACCTTTCAGCATATTGTAATTCAAGTGTTCTCAGAGACTTCTGCACCTCCTCATGGCTCTGTTTTCAGGGTTTAAAAAAATCTTTGGCCAACCACAGGTCATATCAGAAAGAGAGCATTCCTATTGGTTGTTCAAACAACGGAGGCAGCTGTCAATCACTCGCAAACTCCGATCAAACAGTCAAACTAGGCTGTCATCAGATTCACATTAGCTCCAATCTGCAGCTGTAACATTTTCTTTCAAGGGAATGGGTTCATATCGGTTTGATTTTCTAACACGAACCAAAAGTTTTTTACCTTCATCATTGTGGAAACTGATTTGAGGACATGCTTCAAAAATGTCTCACAGATCAGACGCATCAATTCCCGATTATGACACATTTAGTCAATTTTCATCAGAGCGTTCGCGCCCGGCGGTTTGTGAGTCATTCAGGAGTCGTTTGCGAGTCAATTTCGGCACCGCTTTGAATCACATTAGGGATAAGCATCTCAAGCCTCTCAGAGCCTTTTCCCCCAGTTCCTGCTTTGTATTCTGCGCGACACACACACACACACACACACGCGCGCACCGTTCAACCCTTTCAATGGATAGTGAAACCTCTCCAGAGAGGAAGGGAGCCAGGGGGAAAACAGGGGGAGGAAACCAACGTTAGAGGAGTGACCCGAGATTTATCTGCCGGTGTCGCCTGCACGCACAGAAGACACACACACCAACGCTTTGCTCAATGCATGCACGCTTCCACACTATATACAGTATATGAGCACAACCGCACACCTCCAGGAAGAGCTGGAACAGCCAGTCCCCAATTACAAGCGTCCCTGACAGGGCATAAATCTGATCCAGATGGGCTGATGGTTGATTTATGAAGGGAGTAAGGAGGATCCATATCCCCCCCCCTTGTCCTAGTTAGCCGCCTCTCTCCCCTCGCCCGAGAGGTTCCCAGCATCTAAGGTGCACCGGGCTCCTTTACACGTGATCACACCCATTAATCCACTTCCATCATGCCTCTTCCCCTGCTTCACTCGCTATACTCTCGCATCCCCTATCCTCCCTCTTTTCCCCTCATTTATTCCCTCGCTCGAGGAGGGATCTGAGGCAGAGTTTCAAGGAGTCGCAAGTTGCCTTTGACAAGAGGTGCTGTCTTCGCCACACGGCCCACCCCCCCCCTGCTTCGCTTGCCTAAGCTGTGCTTTAGATGTCGGCGAGATGAGAGAGATCTGGTCATCTTTCTGTTCTTCCTTACCCAGCACATGCCACCCCACTTCTGGTTTTCAGAAAGTCTGCCTCAGGGTATCTGCGTTTGAAGGGGTGTATCAGTCAAACGCCCAGCAGTGACATTATCAGCGATATTGTCTTTTTTTTTCACTCACTCCTTCCTCTCTGTCTCTTTCCCTTTTCCCTTCCACCTTCCCCCACCAGATATTTGAAGGGAACAGCAACTATGACAGTCCCGAGCTGAGGACGGTGGAGCCCCTGCTGACCCGTTTCATCAGGATTTACCCAGAGAGGGCCACTCCTGCTGGGATGGGCCTACGACTTGAGCTCCTGGGCTGCGAGATCGAAGGTAAACTGTGGAACCTTTATTGAAATCTATTGGGGAAAAGCCTTCTAGATTTGAAGGAGTTTAAGACAACTTTTTTAAAAACAAACACAGTTGGCCTATATCTCAGCATTTCATTCATATCTGTGAAGAAAACTGAATGAAATTGTTGTTTTTATTTAAGAAACAAACAGGATAAGGGCACGGTGAAGACCTGAACACAAGTTATATTCACAGAGCCTTTCTCTCTGCTGAACAGCCTCGTCCTGCATTTGAAAAGTACGCAGTTAAAACAACCAAAGAGCTGATTGAACAATGGCTGAGCGTCAGGAAGAAGAAAACACAGAATTTGTCAAAATTGAGCTTATGTGTTGGAAACCACTGACTTAAGATTTGGTGCAAAATACGCAAAGAAGGGAATGTTATTTTTACCTGTATGGTGGTGACATTTCTACCTGTGGTGCTGGTCTCTCTACCAGCAGTAATGACGTATCCACCAATATTGGTGAATTTACTACCCAGAGTGAAACCTTTTTGCCCACGCTGATGACATTTCCAGCTGTAGGAACGCTTTTAACCAGGGCAAAGACATTTTCACCCAGAATATTAAAGGTCTTATTAATAACATTTTTTTATAGACGAATATTTTTGAAAAAATAATACATCCACAGAACGTTTATAAAGGTGCTGAACGAAAGTATGGCTTTTCCTAAAAAAAAAAGATTTTGATTGTGAATTAATCATTTGAAAAACGTTGGCGAGGAAAAACTGTCATGGCCATTTTCAAAGACCTCTGACCTAAAACATGTGCGATTGATCGCGATTAACTATGGACAATCATGTGATTAATCGTGATTAAATATTTGAATTGATTGACAGCCCTAACAACAACGTTAGTATCACGTGGTATCTCTGTGTCGTCAGCGATCAAGTTGCCAGTTGGTGTGGGAATAAAAATAGCTGAGTTTGACCTGGCAAATGCCTGGCAACCACATCTTGTGAAGTGAATGCTACAGAACAGGGGAAGGAGTACGCAACATCTAGTGTCTGAATGTTATCAATAGCACCTTTAATTTCCTACCCACAATGCCTCACTGGGCACGCCTCGACTCAGTGCATTCGTTCACGGACTGCGCTTTACGTCTCGGCGCACACACACACAGGTGAGCCGTCTATCATCCCGGCTAATGACGTGGCTGTAAGTAGCTTGCGCTTCATGTCTTTGCCCACTTTATTCAAAGATGTTGAGGGCTCCCAGTGTTGAGCCCACAGCTGTCCAGCTCCCGCTCCTCTTCATCCCCTACAAGGGGACAGTTGTGTTGTCTCCCTGTTACATCAAAGCTGCCCCCCATAGCTCGCCACTTCTAGAGGGGATCAAATGAAAGCCCACCTGGCCCGGCATGGATTATTGCAGCTATGGCCCCCCATCACACTCTTCCCAACCCCTGCATGTCTTTCTTCTTTCAAAGCACCGTGCACACTTTGCTATCTTTAAAATTACCCCTATTTTTTTTTCTCCCCAGCACTTTATCTGTCTCTCTCAGAGCTGATGTAGCACAGAAACAGCTCAGCGATATAAGAGTGTGTAGCTGGCCCCTAAGTGGATTTACATATTGGATTTCAGGGAAGGCCCGTTCCGTTGTAAGCCTCATGGACTCCCACCGGGAGCTTTAGTCAGATGATAATGCTTGTTTTCAGTGTTAATGCCAAACACACACATAACTCGCGCATACACACACACACACAGAGTAAACCGCAATCACCCTGCCAAATATGCGGTTACAGGCATGTATACACAATCAGGCGCACACGCAGGTGCTTGTACTGGTGTGTGCAAGCATGTGTGTGTGTGTGTGTGTGTGTGTAGCAAGCCATAGCAGGAGGGCTAAATCCTCATTTCTGTGAGAGGCTCCCCTGACGCAGCGCTGACCCCATCCCTGACCTCCCCCACCCTGAATCTGACAGGGGCTGATCTGCCTCATATTTCATCTGGCAGAGGGAGACACACACACACACACATACACACACACACACACACACACGCACAGATACTGTACACATCCATTTTTCTGTCTAAGCCTCTCTCTCTCTCCTCTTCCCGTTCATTACTCAGTCAGTGTAAACACACACAAATGCGCACACATACAAACCACAGGACGGCTGTGCAGCAGCGGAGCGTGGAGTGGATCTAGGGGCCGTGCCCACATCCAAGTGCGGCGGGGCCGTAATGATAGGCCACTACGGCAGCCCTGCCTATAGCCAATCCCAAGCCCTGTTTCTGCATCTTTAAAGTTTCCGCCCGCCCGCCCAAAGCCCTAAGCAACCAGCTTCAACTCTATTTATACGCCCACACCTCCGCAGCATGATAAAAGGAGGGATGCTAATAGCTCGGGCCTAGATTGAAGCCCGGTGTGTAACTGTGGGCAGAACACGCTGAGCTTCTGAATACATATTTCTTAGGTTTTTTTTTTCTATTTTAACTATGAATATCTGAATATCCATCTTTTCAGACTATATCCACACCCAATGGTAGCACTTCTATTTCCTTGAAGTACTTTTATTCTGGTGCTGTCTGAGAGGTGTTCAGGTCCAGTTTCCAGCTTATTATGAGTCGCTTTGGGCAAAAGTGTCTGCTTAAAATCTCAGTGTGTCGTTTGACAGGAGAACTGTGGTCAAACCAAACAACAGGCATGTAATGCTCTGCAATAGCTAATGGTACACATCTGCGTAAACATAGAAGTGATGGTTTGCTTACATTTTTTTAGGGCTGTCAAAGTTAACGTGATAACGCGTCGGTGCAAATTCGTTTTATGGCCACTAATTTCTTAAACGCATTAACACAACTTGCAATTTTTAGGTTGTAGTGGGCTCAGGTTTAAAGCTAGAGTGAAGATACTGGTATCATATGAAACTAGAAAAAAACTAAGAAATCCATCGGTACCAACCATGTTATACTAGCTTGTGTAGGTGAGAGGTTAAATAACGCTCCAAAGTTAAGCCAAATTTTACCATTGCCATTTTCAAAGTGGTCTCTTGACCTCTGACCTCCAGATATGTGAATGTAAATGGGTTCTATGGGTACCCACGAGTCTCCCCTTTACAGACATGCCCACTTTATGATAATCACATGCAGTTTGGGGCAAGTCATAGTCAAGTCAGCACACTGACACACTGACAGCTGTTGTTGCCTGTTGGGCTGCAGTTTGCCATGTTATGTCATGTTTGAGCATATTGTTTTATGCTAAATGCAGTACCTGTGAGGGTTTCTGGACAATATTTGTCATTGTTTTGTGTTGTTAATTGATTTCCAATTATAAATATATTCATACATTTGCATAAAGCAGCATATTTGCCCACTCCCATGTTGATGAAAGTATTAAATACTTGACAAATCACCCTTTAAGGTACATTTTGAACAGATAAAAAATGTGTGATGAATTTGCGATTAATCGTGATTAACTATTTTAATCGATTGACATCCCTAATTTTTTAAAAATGTGAACCAAATCTAATCTATCTCTCTTTTCTCCTTCTCTACAGCTCCTACACTCCCGCCCACCACGCTAGCCCCGAGCACTACCCCGTCTGACGAGTGTGACGACGACCAGGCGAGCTGCCACAGCGGCACAGGTGATGACTACGACGTGACAGGTGCTAACATCGCCCTCATGAGACTGCAACCACAAACTCCCCCTTGCCTCCCCACCCTCTCTTTTGCCCCTCCGTCTGCTTTGGCTCACACTCGATCTGCTCCACTTCCCCAGCTTCAACTCTCTCTGTTATAGTTAGATTTCATACAGCGGCCAATCTGCCACCTACTGTGCACACTTGCGAGCACGCAGGCGTATACGCAGCTCTAATTATCTGCACCTGTAGCTCCCCCCCTCCCCCTCTCAATCTATCCCCTCTTACCTCTACCTCCGCAATCTCACATTAGACGATTGTCGCACTCGCTGCAGAGGTCGCCAGATGTGCACGTTCTCGCACACCTGCTTCCAAGCCTACCTACCAACAGCCACATTCTTCCTCTCTCTCTCTCTATCCTTTCTATCTCTCACCTGTCTCGTCCGCCTGCACCTCCCTTCCCGCTCACTCCTCTTGGCCTAATTTCCCACTAACCCAGTAACTCTCTGAGCCCACACTGCTGCCTGCACTCCCCATTAACCAGCAGTCTCCAATGATGAGCATGGCACCGTCTCAGTCTTGGAAGTGTTATATAAGTGGTAGATATATACCGAGACAGGGCAGAATGAAGAGAAAGACGAGGCATGTGTTAGCTAGATTTAGCTGGCATGGATATATTTGGTGCATGGGTGCGGTTATTTGAAAAGAAACTTAAAGGGGAACACCACCTAAATTAAAAAATTCCATTATGTAATTTCCATGGCCTAGAAAAGTTCAATCAATATGTGTGAATATGAGCTACTCTCTCTCAAAGCCAGAAACCAGAGAAGTAAGTCTCAAATTTGTGATGTCATCGGGTATAAAGTCTTTAGTTGCCCCATACACAATGAATGGGGAAATTTTTGTTTTCCTTTTTTTATACCCAAATGATCTTTATTCTATTGTAGTATTGTCAGTTGTGAAACAGAAAGTGTTCCCTGCTCACGATGTCATCTACAACATCTTTTCCAATTCATTGTTTATGGAGCAGTTCCACATTTTATACCCTATGACATCACAAGTTAGAGTTTTAAAACTTGGGAGAGAGTTGTTCATGTTTAAGGGACTTTCTTACACCAGAAAAAAAACGTATGAATTCCCCTTTAACTCCTGCCAGGCTAGGCTAACCATGCTAATGTGTTGTTGCGTTTTGACAGGGGGTACCACGATGCCTGAGACCACTACTGCTGAAGTGGATACCATCCCAGGTGAGCCAAAAAACATATTTATTATTATATTTTTCTTCCCCATCAATGATTCCACATCTAACTAAGTGCTGAATGTGACGTCTTTAAAGACAGAGCGCTCCAGGGCCGACGTATTTTTGTAGGCCAGTCAGGAAGTTAGCATCGTCCTGGGTTCCCCTCGACAAAAAGCCAATGTGGATTTTTCCATTGGCTTTTGGATTATTGCAGAGAATAAGATCCGGGGCAAACACACGTTTATGATACCTACACGTTTGGTTCAGCAAGATAATCTTCGGCATGATGACGTTTAGTAGTCTCATTTAGCCACTTGTTAGCAACCGCCTTTTGAAGACATATAAAAGCTTCAAAATTCACGATTGGCATATTTTCTTACGGATTTTATGTCGTAGAACAAAACGTTAAAATCTCTTCAGCTCGTGTTAACCACAGACCTTATTTCAGGTATCTAACTAAAACGCCATTCAAAAAACCCATTGACTTTCAGATGAGGGAACCAGAAGTGCTAAAACGCTGACTCATTTCTGGGTTTTAGGACCCAGAGTGGACCCATAGAGTGAACATTTAACTGCTCAAGGTTTTTTAAAATTAATTTCCATAGATTTATCAGGAGCGTACCTAAGCTAATGATTGCCAGCTCGAGGCGGCCTCTCTCTCTCCTCTGATGTGTGTCTGTTATTAAAGCTGATGATACGGCCCTGAGAGGCTCCTGCTGACGGGGTGAGGGAGGTTGTGTGATGCAGGGCTAGCTGATGATTAGCACTGGTGCTCTGCTGCTGCCTCCTCAGCATAATCACTAATCACTGGTGCCGACACTGCCGCACACTAAACACACACACACACACACACACACAGCAAAAACACAATGCAAATGACCACAGGAAATTGGGTGTGCTTTGGGGTCGCATGCACAGACGCACACACACACACGTATAGTGCTGTTTCCTATAGCAGGTTGATGAGGCAGCAGCCAGCTGAGAGGCTGTGCCCCAGTCTGACCCTGGCTAATGGGCCATAGGCTCCACCCCAACCCCCCTTCACTCCGTCAGCTGGCTCTGTCTGGTCTGTCTGCAGTCTGCCGGGGCACCAGCTATGATAGATGAGAGCTGATGTGCAGGTGTGTGCATATTTGTGTGTGTATGAACTAGGGGCTGTCGATAGATGGAAACATTTAAAC
This sequence comes from Sebastes umbrosus, assembly GCF_015220745.1. Classification (NCBI taxonomy): domain Eukaryota; kingdom Metazoa; phylum Chordata; class Actinopteri; order Perciformes; family Sebastidae; genus Sebastes; species Sebastes umbrosus. Next base: position 23,822,316 of record NC_051289.1, read on the forward strand.
GTGATTAATCACAAATTAATCACGCATTTTTGATTTATTCAAAGTGTACCTTAAAGGTCCCATATTGTTAAAAGGGAGATTTTTATGTTTTTTATAGTATAAAGCAGGTTTAAGTGCTGTATAAATACTGTTAAAGTATCAAAACGCTCAATATACGGAGGAATACACACAGCCCGTATTCAGAAATTGTGCGTTTGAAGCAAGCCGTTAGGATTTCTGTCAATTTGTGATGTCACAAATATACAATTTTAGACCATTTACACAGTTTTAAATGTAAACATTCTAAATGTGTCCCAGTTGATTTCCTGTTGCAGTGTATGTAAATAATATCAGCTGACAGGAAGTACACATGGATCCAAACTGTTGCCAAGCAACGCAATTCCGTTGCCATTCCGTTGAAATGCACTAAAACGGACAGAGGGCGAATACAGGTATATTAAGGCAGACAGTACGAGGAAAATATAGATTTTTTTGAACATTAAAGCATGTAAACATGTTCTAACAGAAACACAAAATACAAGTATGAACCTGAAAATGAGCACAATATGGGACCTTTAAAGGGAGATTTGTCAAGTATTTAATACTCTTATCAACATGGGAGTAGACAAATGTGCTTATTTTATGCAACAAAAAAAAATGTAACATTTTGTTTTTTCAATTAACAAAACAAAACAATGACAAATATTGTCCAGAAACCCTCACAGGTACTTCATTTAGCATAACAAATATGATCAAATCATAACATGGTAAACTCAAGCCCAACAGGCAACGACAGCTGTCAGTGTGTCAGTGTGCTGACTTGACTATGACTTGCCCCAAACTGCATGTTATTATCATAAAGTGGGCATGTCTGTAAAAGGGAGACTCGTGGGTACCCATAGAACCCATTTACATTCACATATCTTGAGGTCAGAGGTCAAGGGGACCCTTTGAAAATGGCCATGCCAGTTTTTCCTCAGTAAAATTTAGCGTAACTTTGGAGTGTTATTTAACCTCCTTCCTACACAAGCTAGTATAACATGGTTGGTACCGATGGATTTCTTAGGTTTTTCTAGTTTCGCATGATGCCAGTACCTAAGTGAGCCTACTACAACCTCCGAAATATCGATTGCGCTAATGCTTGCGTTAAAGAAACTAGTGGCATTAAAACAAATTTGCGACATTTTCTGTTGGTTAACACTTATCTGTCTGACTTTTCATTTCATGAGTCTCAAACTACGCATGCTCATCAGCTCTGTGTACGTTTGTGTGTCTGGGTGTGTGTGCGCGCCGTGCACTCTAATCTCAGAGGACGTAGTTTCCGTTGGCGTTCGGCAAGACAAAGTCTTTTCAAATGGCCAAGTGAGTCATGTGGCTGCTCATCTTATCCAGAGCTTGTCGGTGGCTTTAGTCAAAGCCTCCCAAGAATGGAAAAAAAGCCATTTTAATTGGGAATGGGATGTCTCCACACACCAAAAAGAAAAACGTGGCTTTGGCGTCTGAAATGTGGTTCCACATGGGAATTCCATCCTTTGTGTTTAATGGGTAAATAGAGTCGTTGCCTGTGGAAGCTAGTTAAAACCTTCCCCATTATTAAAGGGAATATTGGCTCCTGTGATTTGGAGAGCCGCCTTGCTGTATCTCTAAAGGCATCTCATGCTGGAGCTTAAGCGTCCCAAACATCCTGCTCCCTTTGCGTTCCTTGGAAGTCTTTCTTTATCCAATTTGAAAAAACACCAAAGCCTGAGCTCCCACACAGTCTCTTGCTCTCTCCTTCAGCGCAGCCTGTGTCCACGGGGAGATTGCATTGTTGGAACGGGGCCCCGGCACCGTTACCATAGCTGTCTTCAAACCTCGAGTCTCTGCTCTCATTAAAATCCTGAGCTCTCTGTGGGGTTGCTATGAATGTTGCTTTCCCAACTGGACACCATGTCCAGACCCCGTCTTCCCTCTTCCCCTGTCCCCGTCTTTGTGCTGTGCCTCCTTAGTGTCCCTCTATACCCTCTTTTATATACCATGTTATTAAAAGAGATCATTAACTGTAGCCAGGAAGTAAGGTCTACATGAGGTCTACGCTGTCGGCTCGCTCTTTAGAGCCGTAACTGTTCCAGTCTGCATCTCCCTCCTGAGTTGGCTGTTTTTATCTCCCCCCAGCTACGGGACTCCAAGCTTACCTCCCGCAGTTCTTTGCTGCCCTCTAGTGCTTGTAGCTGATCAGGATGAGTGAATGAATCCCCAAAGTGTAGCCTGCAGTCATATGACAGGCCCCCCCCCCAGGTCAATGTTCGGTTAAAGCCCAGAGCTCTCTAATAAGGAGGACGATGAAATGCAATCTTGACCTTTCTTCAACACTTTTGCAGCTTTCCCGGGGTTCGCCTGCGACTTCGGCTGGGCCAACGACCCGTCCTTCTGCAGCTGGACGTCAGAGGACACCGGTTCGAGGTGGCAGATCCAGTCCAGCGGCACCCCGACCCTCAACACCGGGCCTAACATGGACCACACCGGTGAGGACCCCTGTAGGCTACTGTGCCTGAAACTGACATTTTTAATAATTTAATTTGGTGGAAATGTTCTGTGGGCTCGCCTATAGGCACACATGTGGAGACATTTTCAAAATCGGTCAAACCATTTGGCTGAAAGATGAGTTTTTTTTTCATCATACTGTTGTATATCTAGTCTTTGGGCACATGGGACTACTGTTTTTGTAATGGACTCAGTAAGTCCCATGTGCCCAAAGACTAGATACAGTATGATAAGAAAATGGCTGTATCTCAGAAACTACAAGGAGCACAATCAAGTATATGGTATCTATGAACTCATAACGAGTTGAATATCAAAGATATCCACACATATGCAGTGTAAACAAAAAAATCCATATGGAAAACATTTAATAAACACAATATTTTACTAATTACTTTGACTATAAATAAAAGTGTGATTTTTCATGCAATCTCAAAAATGTCAATGTTGTACTGTTAGATCCATACCGAAAGTATGTCCATGCCAAATTTGAAGACGTTTGACCAATCAGAACAAATGTTGTGTCATTTTTCTTATCATGCTGTATCTAGTCTTTTGGTACATGGGTCTACTGTTTTTTCCAAAAATGGTAGTCCCAAAGACTAGATATAGCATGATACGTAAATGACTGTATCTCAGAAACTACAAGGAGCATCATCAAGTATTTGGTATCTATGAACAAGTTGAATATCAAAGATATGCACACATATGCAGTGTGAAAACATTTATTAAACACAATGTTATCGTTTTTCCTAATTTTTCAAATATCCTGATTTAAACTATAAATAAAAATGTTATTGTTCATGCAATTTCAAAGTTTCAAAGTTGTCCTGTTAGCTACTTGCCCAAAGTATGGCCGTACCAAATTTCAAGACTTTTGACCAATCAGATCAAATGTTGTGGCATTTGCCCTTACCAATAGTAAATATAGTCTTTGGGCACACATGGGTTGGACCGACCTCCTGAAAGTCTTTCAGCCTCAGAGTTTACAGTAACACAAGTTCTTTTATCCAACAGGTGGATCAGGGAACTTCATCTACACCTTAGCGACAAGCCCCCAAGAGACCGAGGTGGCCCGACTGGTCAGCCCTTCGGTCACCTCCCCGGACTCGGACTTGTGCGTGTCCTTTTGGTACCACATGTTCGGGCCTCACATCGGCACGCTGCACATCAAACAGCGCAAACAGACGGTCGAGGGTCCGGCCGACATCCTGCTGTGGACGGTCAGCGGTCACCAGGGCAACCGCTGGAGGGAGGGTCGTGTCCCTGTGCCCCGCACTAACCATCCTTATAAGGTAAATCAAAAGCAAGTCTGTGACTTGTTTGGACATTTACCACTATACCCCCGTGCTCTTTCCATTGTGGCATTCACGAAAAGGTTACCAAAAAGTCACTCTTTTTATTCCAAGGTGGTGATAGAAAGTCTGGTGGAGAGAAAGAGCTGGGGAGACATCGCTGTGGATGACATTAAGGTTCTCAATGGACTCAGCATGGCAGACTGTAAAGGTGAGGCTTTTAGTGCTCATAGTTATAACCATAGACTGTATTATATAAAGATGGACGATGCGGATACGGGGGTCGTGTCTAGAAGGTAACCCACAAATTGCGAAATCAGACAAAAACTTGAAACAACTCTCATGAAACTCGCTGCTCAACGACCTATTCTGACCTTAAAGGGACTGTTTGTATGAATCAGAAATAGCTTGTTAACAGCGACACCTGTGGCCGCTACGTCCTGTTGCTCGCACTCGCGCTTGTGCTCGCTCTACATAGACGTGAACGAGCATCACTCAAAACAGTGAGGCAACACACGTCAGCTAAAAGCACAATATCACTCTATATTTCAGCTGCTTGGCAGTAATGTTAGCTGACCAGACCAAGGTCTCTCCATGAATCAATGCTGATCTTAGTGTTGGCCTTTCCTGCCTCAGCCTCCCGACCGCGGCCAGAGGGAACAGGGGAGACACCGGAGTTTTGGTCGGAGACGATAACGTTTCTCTCTGCGGAGCCCCGTCACTTCACAAGACACGGGAAACCTCTGTTGGTCTGGAGGAGCTGCAGTGGTTATTTCTGCACAAACGTCCACTGTACATTCACTAGATATTCTCAGAGCTAAACTAACTCTTCTGCAGTGTGGAGTGTGCACGCATGCACGTGAGAGTGGAGCGAAAGAGCGAGAACGAGCGCGGTGTGTGAGTGAAGGCAGGCAGGCAGAGGAGCAGAGTACAACAGAGACTCCGACCCTGGAGACCAAAGCTTCGGTCTCCCCCGCGTCCTCCGACCGCGGCCAACACTGTTTAACAGACGGGCTTCACTAGATGGAACTTTGCGGTTTTGGTGCTTCCGTGTAGTTTGTGTTGGAGTCTGAGTCTGAACAGCGTAGCCACGCGCGAGTGCGCATGGGACACCAACCCGTAATGATTTATACGTGTAAGAAGTTACAAACAGTCCCTTTAAAGTTACATCTCCTCTCTCGTACAATTCCCGAGCCTCCGGCTGCAACTACTTCACTCAGAGCAGCTGTCAATTATGACGTCACACCCACTTTTTATAGCATCAAATAACTAGTTAAAACAAAACTTATCAGAAAAATGAAAGTGTGATTAGAACTACTTAAAATGACAGAAACCATCTTTGGGAAAAAATGTATTTGACGTGTACTTTGAGTTATTAGTTTGGTCCATGTCCCATCTACTAACATGGCGACGCAGTTTATTTTTCGACCTTGGATTTCATTCTAATTTGTGTTTGAACAGATCCCGACGTCCCGACTGAAGCGATGCTACCAGAGGATCGCGTCAATGAAATCCGTAAGTCATTTCACACAAAGGGTTTATTTAGCGTCAACACTTTTTTGCTCACCTCAAGACCCTTCCTCACATCTCACCCTCTTCTCTTCTGTCTCCAGTTGAAGAGATCACTGAATACCCAGACTTCGTGGAGACCAACCAGATCAGCGGAGCGGGGAACATGCTGAAGACGCTCGACCCCATCCTCATCACCATCATCGCCATGTCCGCCCTGGGCGTCTTCCTGGGCGCCATCTGCGGCGTGGTCTTGTACTGCGCATGTTCGCACGGAGGCATGTCGGACAGGAACTTATCGGCCCTGGAGAACTATAACTTTGAACTAGTGGATGGCGTCAAGCTAAAGAAGGACAAACTCAATGTACAGAGCTCATACTCAGAGGCGTGAGATGGGACTGAGTGCATTCACGTGACTATATATGATGTGCAGAGCTCGCACAAGACTGGCTGTAGGCATATCCCCTCGTATATCCGCGAGTATGGCGGGCTCAAAAGGACTGCCAACACCCTCCACTCGCTGGATGAGGGACAGGTTCAGGAACCAATGGGAGGTTTGGACTGATCCACGCTTTTCTCAGGAGCTGCAGTAAAAAGAACCTACCAGTAGGGGACACTGTGTACAAATAAAATACAGAAAAAAATATGTACAGATGATTTAGATGATATTTTAATTTTCTATTTTGATTTTCATTCATTTTTACAATCGGATGCTGGTGTTGAGACCAATTTATTAATAATGTTTAAAGTATTTATCGTTTTCTGGGAAAGATGTTTTTGTTTTTTTTAATAATCAGTTCATGAAGGCTGTTGTTTGTTTTCAAGTTTTGAAAAAAGACGTATCAGACTCCTAAATGAACCATATCCGGCAAAACTGTAGATTTGCTCTGGCATACAGGGTGTGCCCGTAACCTTTGACCCTGAAACATGTACCCTTTCCCCCTTTGACCGCTATCTCTCTAAAGCGAGGGTCCCACTCATGGCAATGTATGGTTCGGACAGTGCCTTTAGTACATTTCGGTTGGCCTCCTCTGTTGATCTGGGTGTTTTTTACTGTACTCGGCTTAATTTATGATGACAAGAAACAGGGGTACATTCTCTTATAAATACCTGCAGAACAAAACAGTCTATCACAGCGCTTTGTTTTTTTGTTGTTTTCTGTCCAAAAACCACACACTGTAAATAAGTTTTAATATATTTTATTGCCCTTTTTAAAGAAAGTAAAAAAGGAAAAAAAAAGTATCCCTTTTTTCATGGGTTTGTGTGTAAATACAATCTTTGGACTGTTTTGTGGAAGGTGCTGTGTTTTTGATTTTAGGTCACTTTTGCTCAGAAGATGTGTGTGATATTTCAATGTGCATTCAAGTTCATCGAAAAAAAACACCCACTTCACGAAAACCACCGAAAGACGAATGAATCAAGAGGTAACAAAAAAAAAAAAAAGCTGCCATGATGAACGTTCTTAAAATTATCTCACATATCTTCATCATACATTTTCACACCAAACACGCTCATATCGTATCATATACTGTATGGCAGAGGAGGTGGTAAAATATATCAAATGTCTGCCAGCATACCAAAAACAACAATCATCATTGCTTACCTAGCTTAGCTTGTCACCTCCAAATGTCACTGTGGATTGTTCACTGAAGAAGTGCTATCTGGACAATGCAGCTTGAATGCACTTTGTTACTGATTCCCTCCTATTAATAGGGGGTGAACACACTAACTGAAGAATGGTGCTATCATTACTTTAGCCGGACACATTTTGTCTCATGATAAATAAAACCCAGTTTGTACTGTTCACATGCTGTATTGGTAGCTTAAAGGCCTCTCGGAACGCAAAGAGTTTTGACGTGTTTCACCTGTAGCAGTCGTAACGTGATGTCAGAGCTGATGTCATTAGGACGAGACACTGGTACAGCGGGGGGATCGAGTGGCGTCACCTGATTCAGGTCACCTGGCCTCGCCCTCCGTGGCTTTGCCAAAGGACGGTTGACCCCTTTAAGTTAACTGGGGGTTCTCACTTACTTACGTCGACATTTTTTTTTTTAGGACATTTTTCTGACATTTTACAGACTTTTTTCCGGACATTTTTTGGGGATATTTTTTCAGACATTATCTTCTGACATTTTTCAGACTTTTATTTTGGATTTTTTCGACACACTATAAATGTTTTTCACTAACTTTTTCGACATAATATACTATGACTTTTTTACAGGAAATTTTTCAACATACTATACTATGAATTTTTTTCAGGAAAATTTCCAACATGCTAAAGTATGACTTTTTTTCAAGAAATTTTTCGACATACTATACTTTAACTTTTTCATTACATTTTTCAACATTGTATATTATGACTTTTTCTTCACAAAATGTTTTGATATGATATACTATGACTTTCTTTCATAAAGTTTTTCGACATATACTATGACTTTTTTTCATTAAACTTTTCAGCATACTATAACTTTTTTTCATTACATTTTTTCACATACTATATTATGACTTTTTTTCAGGAATTTTTTTGACATACTATGATGTGACTTTTTTTCAGGAAATGTTTTGACATGCTAAACTATATCTTTTTTTATTTAATTTTTCGACATACTATACTATGACTCTTTTTCACTAACTTTTTCGACATACTGTACTATACATTTTTTTCATGAAATTTTTCGACATAAATAGTATGACTTCTTTTCATGAAATTTTTTGACATGCTATACTATGACTTAAATGATAAAAAGTCACATAGTATGTCGAAAGATTTAGTGAAAAAAAGTCATAGTATAACACTCAGAAAATCATTTCTCCTCAAGAAACACTCAAAAGATTGATATGAAAAAAATTAAATTTCTTCACAGAAACACATCTATTGCATTGGAAAGATCCCAAACAGGATAAATATATGATAGGAAACATAATTTCCTCAAAAAACACTCAGAAACTTATTTCTCATCAAGTAACACTCAAAAGTGGATTCAAATGAAAAAGATCTAAGTCATAGTATAGTATGTCGAAAGATTTCCTGAAAAGTACTCATAGTATACAATCACCACTCACACAACACATCACAACACCATATTCAGCCAATGTAGCCTGACGTGCAGAAACAGTATCTCCTCATCTCCTCTTTCAGGTAATACACCTCTTCCCCAGCAGAGTGAGCCAGAGCTACCGGCCGTCAGAACCTGCAATACAGAAATCATTGCTGAAGTGAACAGTGATGTGACTATAATAGATATGGTGACAAAAAGCCAACCTGTGCTTAACACATCCCTATCTGAGCCATTCACTTCTAGCTTTAGTGATGACGTGTCGGTGGCTCTGAGCTCACCCGGACGCCCGGAACCCCCCCCCCACACACACACATCAGAACATTTAGGAAAGTACAGGACTGGACACTACAAATACATAAAAAAAAAAAACCTAATCATAGACTCTAATTTCTCACGCATTCCAACCTTCACCCACCAACAGTTACAAATAGACAGCTACCCCGGCGCCACACTTCATCACATTGATGCCATCTTGAACAAACTCACACCACAACCTCAGGTAGAACACGTAATCATTTCAGCAGGCCTCAACAACCGTCTCCAGGAACAGGCTCCCACTACCACGTGGAAACAGTTACAACAGGCTCTTAAAACCACTCAAGTCATCTTCTCCGCAGCAACCGTTTACAATTCCTATCAACAATTTCTCCAACAGGCTGGAGCAAAATAAACAGGATCTCATCACCAAACTTTACAACACAATAACCCAGAAATGCAATTTCTTACCTGAAATTAATCCACTTCTTTTCCAAGTTTCGGACACAGACCCAATACACTAGTAGTACCCATACAGTTCACTGGACCGTCCATATGGGGAACCCAACTCCAATAACATCTCTCCAGAAATCACAACATTAATTAATCATAAAAAAAGGGAAAAAGTCCAGAGTGCTCGGAAGTTCTAATCAGACTGATGAAGGTGCTCTTTTGTGGGGTACACAAAGGTTAAAAAAAGGGGGAGTCCAAGGCACTCTACTGGCAAAAAAAAAAATTAAAAGCCTTTATTCAAATGGCTATTTCATGATGAAATGCTAAAAACAATGCTGGTACATGTTCAGATTGGGTAACAACAACCCACACACAAACTCCCTTCTTCAGGACTTGACCCTCAGCACACAGTTGTCCCTTCTTTGTGAGTACACAGACAATTGATGATTGCAAACACCTGAGCAAGAGGCCAATAAACTCTCAAGGTGACAAGTGCAAATTGTGGTCACTAGATGGCTCTACAGGACGTCAAGAAAGCAGAGAAAATAATGAAAATAAAATAAGAAAACAGAAATATACAGACAGAAAGAAGTAAATAAGTAATAATATATAAGCATTTATGTCAACAGTAGCAGAGCACATGCATAAGAGCCTGGATTTATTATGGCACTTCATTTGGTGGATGTAAAAAGTTTCTCTTTGCAGTAATAATGTTAGTCAATCACCACCCCGAAGGTTCTTTTTGATGGTTTCTAGGCCTTCAACCATAAGGCTGTCTGGATTGCTATTATGCACTTCATAAAAGAGCTTAGCCACATCGTAATTCAAGTTAGCTTTTCGGATTGCATACTTCTGCTCAGAGACTCTATCTTTCAGTCGTCTCTTTGTCCGGCCGATGTAAAAACAACCAGAGGTACAGGATGAATGGTACACAACAAAAGTAGTGTTACAGTTAATGACCGTTTTGATGTCATACACCTTATAAGTCTTAAAGGTCCCATATTGTAAAAAGTAAGATTTTCAGGTCTTTTACATTATAAAGCAGGTTTAAGTGCTATATAAATACTGTTAAACTATCAAAACGCTCAATAAACGGAGAAATACACACAGCCCGTATTCAGAAATTTTGCATTTGAAACAAGCCGTTAGGATTTCTGTCCATTTGTGATGTCACAAATATACAATATTTAGACCATTACTCGGTTTTAAACGTAAATATTCTAAATGGGTCCCACTTTATTTCCTGTTGCAGTGTATGTGAATAACATCAGCTGACAGGAAGTAAACATGGATCCAAACTGTTACCTAGCAACGCAATTCTGTTGCAATTCCATTGAAATGCACTAAAACAGAGCGTTTCAGACAGAAGGTAAATACAGGTATATTCAGGCAAACAGTATGAGGAAAATAAATTTTTTTTTGAAGATTACAGCATGGGACCTTTAAAGTGTTTTTTTTTAAAGAGACAGACATGCATGCTCTGCTCTACTAAACCAGCCACCACCACCCTAAGCACGTTTGCTGGGCTGGTTAAATCACAATTACTAAGGTTTCACAGAATATGCACTCAAAGGATGAAGGATTTAAGGCATGCTACTAAAGTGTTGTTCTCAGCTTTGGCCACTAGAGGGCACTCTAGGTCCTTCCTTAGAAAGGTCTTTAAGACTTTCAAGCAAATGAAACCCATTGTGGAGACCTCTCAGCTCCCATTTGTCACCACATTCTCCCCAGCAACAGTTAAACTTGTCAGAGTGATTAGAATTTTTTTTTACAACTTTACCATAGGAGCTGACTTATTACTGGACTACAGTATCATTGCAGCATTCAGTATAAAAACTAAAACCTACAGGATTCTCTATAAAGCTAAGATAAACATGTTAAATGACCCTACACCAGGGGTCAGCAACCTTTACTATTAAAAGAGCCATTTTAGGCAAAAAAACAAATTATAATAAGTCTGGAGCCACAAAACATTTGATCATTGTGATGAAGGTAACACAGTTTAAAGTCTAAGTATATAGTATATCAGTCTAATGCAGTGAGGGCCAAAGAGCAAATGTACTACGGAGTATTAGGGCCACATTGAGGGAAAAAACATCTGAGATTTCCAGAATAAAATCAGAAATTTACGAGAAAAGAAAAGTCGTAATATTATGAGAATATATTCATTACTTTACGGGAAAAAAATCGTAATATCACGAGAATAAAGTCATAACTTTACGAGAAAAAGAAAATAACACGTAAAATGACTACTTTATAATATTATGACTTTATTATCATTATACTACGACTTTTTTCTCTTAAACCTATGACTTTATTCTCAAAATCTCATATATGTTTTTTTTCCTCAATGTGGCCCTAATACTCCGTCGTACCATCGTACCATAGACCTACAACAATGATAGATAGAATTAAAAATGTAAACAAAAAAACAGTTATTCATTTCCACTAATTTTTTAAAAACTCCACAGGGAGCCACTGGAGAGGAGCTAAAGAGCCGCAGGTTGCTGACCCCTGCTCTAGACCCAGAGGTCATGGAGGACTTTTAAATGATGTAACTCATATCAAACCGACGTTCAGGAATTATCAGCCTCATGTGACTGAATGGAAATGAGGATAAATGATGTAAAAGGTGTTTGTTGCTGACAGACAGACTCTCCTTCTCTCTCTGACTTTATCATTAATAAAAGTTAACGGGGGAAATAACAGATCATGAAAAGAAAAAACATTCTAATAAATGAAGGAAGTTATTTTAAGTCAGTTTGTCAGGTATTATAAAGCTCTTTCGGTAACAGGCTGCTTCACTCGCGGTGCGTGAAGGAGAGATACTGCAGGTCCTTCTGCTGCTGTTCTGACTTTAAACTCCGTCTCTCTTTCGTAAAGCTGAACAGATGAATGCTTCATCAGCTCCCTTGTACCAAGCATGTTAACATTATGATGATGAACATGTTCTGATCAAGTGAATGCTTATTTTTTTTACTATTTAAAATCACGACAGGTATAGTAAATGACATGTTAGAGATGACATCAGCTTTTGGAAAAATAAAAGAAAGGTATACCCAAGATGCAGAATTAATTTATGGATGGATAAGTGGAAATGCCAGATACTCAAGAGTTCCGATTATAAATTCAAAAACCTATTATTCCAGTGTGGGTGCTATCTACACGTTTCAGTAGGAACTGAATAAAATACTAATTTTAGATAGTGCTCAATAGTGAGAAGAAAAAATAAGAGAAACAAAAAAGAATGAGCTTTACAGGTTAGGTTTTAGGTTTTTATTTTGATCATTAAAAAAATCTGTAATAATGCTTATAAAAAACTATATTTATGTTCAGCCAAAAGGGAAGAGAGTGTACGGTGTGAAGTGAAATGTAAGAAACGTGTAACTTACACTGTTCCGTGGTTCAGCATTTGGCCGACATTTTGCCAGTTAACATCCCCAACAAAAAGTAGACACTTTGTACAGTAGTTCATTTTGAAGCACATTCACTGGGCTGAGAGAGATAAAAGCCACAATGACCGATAGGATAGTCTCCTCCTTCAGAGCGTTCCAGGGTGCTAGGAGACTAGCAGCTGTAGGAGTCTGGCCACCACCACAACATTGAGGCTGTTTCCTAGAACTCTGTGCCGCTGCTTGGTAGTGATTTGCTCCGGAAAGGCTGCAAAATACAATCAAATTACATTAAGATAATATATATATAAACGCTCGGGTATATAGTCCATTAAATAACATAAAAAGCTCAATATCATATTTAGACTAGAATTTTGAAAAAAACAAACAATGAAGCAATAGAAATCTTTGTCTAGTCTAACAGTCAGACTAATACACTTAAAGGTCCCATATTGTAAAAAGTGAGATTTTCATGTCTTTTATATGATAAAGCAGGTTTAAGTCCTATATAAATACTGTGAAAGTATCAAAACGCTCAATCCACAGATAAATACACACAGCCCGTATTCAGAAATTGTGCGTTTGAAACAAGCTGTCAGGATTTCTGTCCATTTGTGATGTCACAAATCTACAATATTTAGACAATTTCACAGTTTTAAACGTAAACATACTAAATGTGTCCCAGTATTACCTGTTTTAGTGTATGTGAATGACATCAGCTGACAGGAAGTAAACATGGACCCAAGCTGTTTCCTAGCAACGCAATTCCGTTGAAATGCACTAAAACGGAGCGTTTCAAACAGAGCGTGAATACAGGTATATTCAGGCAGACAGTATGAGGAAAATAAAGTTTTTTTTTAACATTACAGCATGTAAACATGTTCTAGTAGAAACATAAAATACAGCATGAACCTGAAAATGAGCACGATATGGGATCTTTAAGTGGCACCAACTACCACCTACTCTAGGTAATACACCGACTATGGATAAGTACCTCATACAACCCCACTTAAAAAAAATGCTAAATTTCCCTTTAAGGGCTGACAGATTTTTGACTTACAGAAAGTTTGAGGGAAGCCCATGAGGTTGGCGACTTCTCTGGGGGTAAAATAACGGAGCTTCAGTTTCGACAGTTGCTGGAGTTTCTCATCTTCAGAGTACTGGTCCAGACCTCGAAACACACTCTCCATCTGCAGAGCACACAAAGCAAAAAAACCTTCAACACACAACATAAAACATGCCATTGTTCTGACACTAAGTAGGAACTGGTTACGCTGGGGGTCAAGTTGGGATGTGTTAATCATAGCTACATATGTATTCCACAATAATTGTGTGTTTAACAAATGAATGACAGTAAAACAGCACATTTGTAAAAGATGAATACAATAAACCAAAGCATGTCCATGTTCACCAGGGTTATAATAGAAGATTTGTTGCAAATATAACACTTTGGGATGGTACAAGTCTTGGGACTAAGACTAAAACTAACTTTTTGCAAATGTATTAAAAATAAAAAAAACTGAAATAAAAAACTGAAATATCAAATTAACATAAGTGTTTAGGGCCTTTGCTGTGACACTTGAAATTTAGCTCAGGTGCCTCCCACTTCTCTTGATCATCTTTGATATGTTTCTACAGTAAATTCTATTGATTAAACATGATTTGGAAAGACAAACATAGAATTATTGGAAGCCTGTACTAAAATCAAAACCTACCTCTGTTTCCATGCAGCACTGCAGTACCGAACCAGTTCCCTCCACATAGCGTCCATAACTGTGGATAAAACACATTAACACAATCAAATAATAGCATTACTAAGTGACAGACTTCAACCACTTTATCAAATAAGCCCGTTTACACTCTCAGGTCGCTCAGATTAAAGGTAGACCCAAACCAGGACCCAGATTATACTTGGGTCGGGTCGGGTCACGTTTTACTGCCACGAGTCCGACATCTGAGCTGTGCCCATAGCAACGGTCTGTTATACATAGCAATGGACTGTTATAGAGAAATTACAGACCGCAGAATGCAGTGATTGACCAATCAGAATCACGTATTCAACACAGCTGTGTAATAATAATTTCTAATGTTATTTTGTTATTGCCAATCATTCCGGACCTCCGACCTAGAATAACAATCAGATGTGCATCTTTGAGTGATATGTTTGAGAACCCCTACCATGCAGGAAGCATCTCCAATTTGCATTTATGATGTTTTTTCCTGTGCAAAATCGCAATAATATTATAAGTGAAGCTAGTGAAGGTTTAGATGAAGAGTTCTACCCACCCTTTGGTAAAGCAGACAGACCTCCTGCACGTGGGCCGAACAATGTCCAACAGCATAGCGTATCGCAGCAGTGTTTTAGGAGGAAGGAGATGGTGCTCCATGTTTACTTCAGTCTGTGGCTCCAGGAAGTCTTGGATCTGCCTGACAGACAGATCGTTGTTCTGACTCATTTTCCTCTGGGCATCCGTTGTTGTCTCTAGTTTATACAGGACATGAGGCTGGCAGGGACCTGGGTGAGGAGGACTCAGGACCGTGGGCTGCTCAGGAGAATCACTTTCACCAGGATGTCGGAAGGCATCTAGAATCTACGATCACACACATTATGAAAAGCCTTATGTTCACATGACTGGTATTGTAGGATCCTAATATATTCAAATACCCAACAAACTTAGTTTCCTGAAAGATTATTTCATCCAAATTACAAAAAAAACAAGATATAGCACAATGTTTGTATATAATAAGCAAAAAGTAGTACTAATTGAAAGCCAGGTAACACCTTATAGTAACCGTCATTAATAAATGGTAAATTGATAGTTAATTAAAATTTAGTTAAGTTATTTTACTAATAATAATCCATGAAATTATAATTAATGTTTGCTAATCATTAGTAATGCTATAATGTATGTTATTTTAACAGTTTATTCTTGTACACATTAAAATATTATATATATATAAAATATATATATATATATATATATATATATATATATATATATATATATATATAAGTATCTCTTAATGATTACCAAATGATTTATAAATCTTTAAGAATTGTAAAACATCTCATAGATAGACCAGGTATTTGTAACATTTGGTAATGGTAGATAATTGGTTTGTGTCTGCACCTGAAACTTATTTTACTTGACTAAACAATTATAGACATGGCACATTTTCACTAGGTTTGGTACCACAGGGGTTAAGGATGTGGTGCTCCCGCTTGGGTTGACACTGAAAGCTAGCACTAAGATGTTTCTTTAATGTATTTCATGAGACCAGGATTACTGTCAGCAAGCCTCACCTTTGAGCTCTGGATGCTATCGTTTTCTGTTGAAATCTTAGCAATCAGGAAATAACGCAGTCTTGAATTTGGGATCCCGACCTGGATTTATGAACAGAACAGTGATATAAATATAACATACAGTGCAGAGGCATTTCATTAAATTAGTCATACAGTGTGCCTTTCTTACACTTGTGGGTGAGACCATGATCTCCTGGAAAGTGTATTCACATTCCGTCAGTGTCTTCACCAAACGTTCCCTAGAGAACAGAAGAATAATATGAGGACAGGTTAACTCTCAAATGAAATGTCTTCGCCTGTACTACACCATCACAGTGGTTTGTGCATACCACTTAACCCTGTGTTGTTAGACCATCCCACCGTCTCCAATCATCCATCCATCTATTTTCTTGCACTTATCCAGGGCTGGGTCGTGGGGGGCAGCAGGCTTAGCAAGGAATTCCAGACGTCCCTCTCCCCAGGCCAGACGAGATATAGTACAATCTCTCCAGCGTGTTCTGGGTTTGCCCCGGGGCTGCTTAACAGTTGGACGTGCCCAGAAAACCTCCAAAGGGAGGCGTCCAGAAGGATCCTGATCAGATGCCCGAACCATCTCAGCTGGCCCCTTTCGACGCAAAGGAGCAGCGGCTCTACTCCGAGCTCCCTCCGGATGGCTGAGCTCCTCACCCTATCTTTAAGGCTGAGCCCAGACACCCTAAGGTGGAAGCTCATTTCGGCCGCTTGTATCCGCAATCTCATTCTTTCAGTCACTACCCAAAGCTCATGACCATAGGTGAGGGTTGGAACATAGATGGACTGGTAAATCGAGAGCTTTGTCTTCCGGCTTAGCTCTCTCCTCACCACAACGGTCCGCCTGTCCATCTTCCGCTCCATTTTTCCCTCAAGACCCCGAGATACTTAAACTACCTCTCTTGGAGCAGTGACTCACTCCCAACCTGGAGGGAGCAGTCCATCATTTTTTCAGCAGAGCACCATGGCCTCAGACTTGGAGGTACTGACTCTCATCCCGACTGCTTATCACTCCCACCCCAGTGCTGCTGAAGGTCACGGTCTGATGAAGTCAACAGAACCACATCATCTGCAAAGAGAAGAAACGCAATTCTGAGGTCCCCAAACCGGACACTCTCCTCCCCCCCAGCTGGGCCTTGAGATCCTGTCCGTGATTTTCACGGACAGGATCTCAAGGCACAGATGAAAGGACCGGATGGCTTGTAACAATGACCCTGGTACCCCATATTCCTGCAGTACCCCCCACAGGTCTCCCTGGGGGACATGGTCATAAGCCTTTTCCAAGTCCACAAAACACATGTAGACTGGATGGGCAAACTCTCATGGCCTCTCCAACAGCCATGTGAGGGTAAAGAGCTGGTCCACTGTTCCACGGCCAAGACGGAATCCGTATTGTTCCTCCTGGATCTGAGGTTTGACAATCGGTCGGAGCCTCCTTTCCAGAGTCTGCCATTCCACAGGCACTGTCCCTGACCTCCACGCGACACTGAAGAGACGTGTCAGCCAAGACAGCCCAACAATTTCCAGAGCCTTTAGTCGTTTAATGGTTTTCTAGAACTTCCTTGAGGCCTGCCGAAAGTCCTTCTCCGTGGTCTCCCCAAACTCCTCCCACACCCGGGTTTTGGCTTCGACAACCACCGCAGCTGCAGCCCTTCTGGCAAACTGGTACCTGTCTGCTGTTTCGGAGACCCCCGGGCCAACCAAGCCCCGAAAGGCCTCCTTCATCAGCTTGGGTTAGGGGTGTCCACCAACGGGTTCTTAGACTGCTGCCACGACAGGTACCGAAAGGCACCGACAACCTTCCGACCACAACTCCTAGAAGCCACTTCTACAACGAAGGCTCTGAACGTGGCTCACTTGGATTCAATGTCCCCAGCCTCCCTCCAGGATGTGCGTAAAAATTCTTCCCGAGTTGGGAGTTGAAGACCTCGCGGACAGGGGCCTCAGCCAGATGTTCCCAGTTCACCCTCACTACACGCTTTAGGTTTTCCAGGCCTGTCCGGCAAGCCCCCCCACCATCTGATCCAACTCACCACCAGGTGGTGATCAGTTGACAGCTCTGCTCCTCCCTTCATGTTGTCAAAATAGATCAATGTATGTCTGTGGATGTTCATTTCATATTACAATTGGTTTTCAAAATGCTGAGGACAGTAGACGATGTGAAATGGTAAAGCTGAAGTGTCAGTGGGAGCTGATACAAGACTTTGCTATAATACAGGACATTCACAGGCCAACATTGTACTTCTCTATAATTTGTTGATAAGACTGTACGTGTTGCTGCCTTCTGACATGGTGACCTGACCAGGCCTACTGATACACCTTTGCTGTCTCCATAGTTACCTGGCAGAGGAGGTCTCAAAGCCTTTCACATTCTCCAGCAGGATGAAGCGGGGCCGCCTGCACAGCCTGGACGCCCACCATCATATGTAAGGGAAGAAAGGAGAAGAGGGATTATTGACGGAAACTATGCCCATAAGATATCCCCCGAGTTTTGTATCTCGTAATCGGCATGGATTCGTACAAAATTCAGTTTGCACAATCCAGGGTCATGACTCGGCCGATGTATACAATTTGAAAATGATTGCTTAAAGTGGGCTTGACTCGTTGCAACAAATCTAAATTTCTAGACATTTCACATTCCAAATTTCAAAACAATCTAAATACATCACCGGTACGTCTGAAATCTTTATTTAACACCTCCACTGATGTGTGACAAAAGTTTGCCAACCTATGGTCAATTCAGAAGTCTGTCACTCTATATATATTTTTTTAAACATATGCAAAATCAATTAACACCTATATCTCCACAAGTCTTCATTAATGTGCTACCAAAATTGACATTATTTGGATACCAGATATCAAATGTATCAAAATAGTCAAGAGTTTCATTTTGTAGTTTGGCCAAATTATTACTGCTGAAAACATTTTCCAACACTTGTCGGCTGAACACTCACAAAGCTTTCCTGTAGCTTGGGAAACATTGTTAATGATGTAAAAAAGCAGCGCTAGTGGCGAGAGAATTGCACTCTTTCAAAGTGTGTTTTTGTGATTAAAGACCTTGGCAGAAGATCAAGGATGTAGAGGAAGCTCTTGGTTCTGGGGTCAGCAATGTCACCCTGAAGTCCGATCCTACACAGAGAAAGAAAAACAAAGATTTCAGTGGAAAATTGATAACAGACATTTAATACAGCATATTAGTTCTATTTCTATTATTATTGCGGTCGGTCGGTCGGTCGGTCGGTTACTCACTCTGGTGGGGGCAGATGGCCGACCACCCAGAGCCTGGTTCTGCCCAAGCTTTTTACCCAGTAAATGGGAGTTATTTGTTTTCCATGCCATTGTCGCACCGTGTGCTTGCTCATGGGTCTCTGTAAATTATAGAGTACGGTGTAGACCTGCTCTACATGAAAAGTGCCTTGAAATAACTTCTGTTATGATTTGACGCTATATAAAAAAAAATCAATTTAATTGAAATGTATAAAGTGACTTAGAAAAGGAGTATCGGTGCTAAATTAAAGACTGTAATATTGATAAACTCTGATGTTATCGGTGTAATTTGCACACGCACGCACGTGCCCGTGAAAAGAGCTGGGAGAGAGTGGGTCGGGACCGCTTTAATATTAGTGGCCACCGCCTTTGTTGAAAATTCTGACTAAATTGCGAATGCTTTGCTCAATATACTGGACCCTATCCAAGCCCCCTGGGAAGGTTACCAGTCTATCACAGCACCAATCAATAGGAAACCCACATTCATACATATGGACAATTTATTTGATACGACTTACCTGGTGAAAGGCTGGCAGGGAGGGCTCATCAAAATCATGTCAAAAGATAATTTATTGAAGTCATCTAGTGTTAGGCCCTAAAAACAAAAGGGGAAAAAACAAGAGTTTAACTTTAAGAGTTATAACATTGTAAAGTTAAAACTTAAGCCCAGAGCATTGGTTTGTTTGTGGATCCTCTACATCCTCTACCTCTACATCCATCTATGAACACTAGGGGGCGTAATCCGTATACTATACGGACTGTTTTGTTTAGATGCAAGCAGTCATGGCCAAAACCCTCCACTATCACCCACCTCGATGGTCTTGTTCCAGAGGGCGGTGTCAGGGAAATTGTGCATGTAGATTTGATTGGCCGTGGTGTTTATGTCGATGGCAGCCACTACCTGGGCAGGTATGCCACTCTCTGGAGGAAGAAGAAAAAACAGATGATGAGCTACAGCTAAAGATTTTGCGCTTGTTTCTATAGACCTGGTTGCTGGTTTCTCTCACGAGATCTGGCAACACTGACAGCAGCGAGCCACTGGGGTATTAAGAAATATTTGATCATCCCCTGAAACTGTCACATCGTTGTCCTCGTACCTTTAGCGGCAGAGGACGGGCTCATCTGCACTCAACGCTTCTCACATCACGGCGGAAGGTGAGATGAGAGCACTTTTCAGACCTGGCAACCAGAGCCGCCTCTTTCTACGGCTCTGATCCTCCCAAGGCTCGTTAACCAATCAACAACCAGAAGAATACAATCGCGTTGGTCCAATGATGATGTCCAAATGTCTCATCCAGTCCGGACAGCTGAGTGAGGGTCGAGGCTGCCTGGGGTGCTCGGCAGGAGTCGGACCCCGCCGGGGAGTGGATGGAGAGAGCTCTGCTGCTCGGGCTTCATCGAATAAGAATAAGATTACATTCACACAACCCCATACCACACCACCGTGCACCGTGGCACGGCACATAGTGAGAAAGTTGTCAATCCTAAACACAACCGAGGATCCTCACATTAGACCATCCATGTTGCTAGCTATGGATTATGGGTAACATTGTCTGCACCACAAACAGACTCTTCACATTAATTCAATAAGTCTGTCAGTCTGTCTGTCAATAATAAATAAATGAATAAATAAATGAATACATAAATTAACAAAAACACATATAAAAATAAATGAAACAAAATGAATACATATGAAATACTAAATCAAATTTGATAATTCAAAAAACTAAAAAAACTACCACCTGCGAATCGTATTTCAGAGAAAAATTAATTCTAATTGTGTGAATACTAAGTCAAACTAAATATACAGTGTATATATACACTGCATATACATTATATATATGTATTAAAGAATACATTTCCAAAGACTAATCGGATTTCAAAATGGCATTATACCACCTCAGATTCAGAAACTGTGTTTCTACTAAGTGACTAATTTCACTTGGTATTGATAGCAGACCTGACGTCTGTACTACAAAGCAGGATTTGGGGTCAGCGAAGTAACTTCAGGGTTAACCCCTTCAGGGTTTTCCGTCCTACGACGGTGGTTCACTTCTTACCGGGGTAAATCGCCATGGTAACTGATGCTGAACAGCTAACCTGCTCCGGAGCAGGTTATGTTCCAGATAAGAGATCAACTTGTATAAAAGCACTGCACTTTTTATATTTATTTTTTTGAACTTGCTCTCAAGTCTGTTTCACACTGACGGAGACGCAGCTGAAAGAAGGCTGAAATTGTCATACGCGCCATATCACTGCTAAAGATACCCTGGTTATGTTGAACTCGCTTCGTAGTACAGGCCTCAGCTCAGAGTGTCACTCAGAAAATATCAGCACACTCTGGTGTGGTATTTGGAAATTAAAGCCCTTTAAAATCTTAGAAAAGAGTCATCATCACTCTACATTCAGATTAGAATTAAAAGGAAGCGGCCTGTTATCACAAACTATTTTAATAACAATAACAACCTCAGAGAGTCACTCAGACAGTATCGGGACATTCTGGTGTAGAATTAGAATTAAAGGGAGAACTGAAAGGAATGGAATGCAATGAAACGGAGGAGGGAGAATGAGACAACTAGTGGCTGAACGTTATCAACTGTACCTTTAAAAGCACAGTAACTAATAAATAACACAAAGGCAACATCAAATCAAGAATATTCTGCTGCGTGACATACTGTATGTACCTGACTCTTGCACAGTGCCGCGGTTCTAGGGTATAATTACGTAAAGTAACTCTTAATCACTCATCTGCAACTGTTATTGTATCTGATTATATTGCAAAGTATAAGTGCACAGGTAAGTTTAATGAAAACATGGAATTAATTTACAGGAGACAACTGTGAGCTAATCTAACCTACTTGAGAACAATATTAGATGTCACTCGATGACGATGAGCCCACAGCTACTGCCATCCTGCTGAATTGGATGGGTCAGAACTCCTCAGAATATCCCAAATATTCTCTGAGTGACACTCTGGGGTGGTCTGCTATCAATCACAAGTGAAATTGTTCTGTGGCAACAGGCCTCTGCCTTTCCTTTCTCCCTTTTAAAGGTCCCATATCATGCTCATTTTCAGGTTCATACTTGTATTTTGTGTTTCTACTAGAACATGTTTACATGCTGTAATGTTAAAAAAAATAACTTTATTTTCCTCATACTGTCTGCCTGAATATACCTGTATTTACCCTCTGTCTTAAACGCTCCGTTTTAGTGCATTTCAACGGAATTGTAATGGAATTGCGTTGCTAGGCAACAGCTTGGGTCCATGTTTACTTCCTGTCAGCTGATGTTATTTACATCCACTGCAACAGGAAATAAACTGGGACACATTTAGAATGTTTACGTTTAAAACCGTGTAATGGTCTAAATATTGTATATTTGTGACATCACAAATGGGCAGAAATCCTAACGGCTTGATTCAAATGCACAACTTCTGAATACGGGCTGTGTGTATTTCTCCGTATATTGAGCGTTTCGATAGTTTAACAGTATTTATAAAGAACTTAAACCTGTTTGATAATATAAAAGACATGAAAATTTACCCTTTTTACAATATGGGACCTTTAATTCTACATCAGAATGTCCTGACATCCTCTAAGTGGCACTCTGAGGTAGTCGATTATTCTGAAGTGAATTAAGTCTGTGATAATAGACGGTTTCCTTTTAATTATTTACGTATTTATTTATTTATTTATTACTGACAGACTGACTGACCCGCATGACTTAATGTGAAATGACCCATCACGTTCATCAGAACGCAGCTTTTATTTTGAAGTCAGTACCGTAATGCCTGTAATCGACACGCACCGTAAAACAACGTGGACGCTTGACCGTGTTCTCCGGAGTGGACGCTGACTTGTTCGCAGTGCCTGAGACTTCCCGTGAAGTCCCAACATCACATTCAGCCTGTCCATCCGTCCGTCCTGCAGGTTTGCTGACAGGAAGTCGTCCGCTTCAATCAAAGACAACGTGGGACAGTGATGTCATATCTCTGTCCCACGTTACTTTAGAACTTGTAGAGAAATAAAAACAAGCTATACTCAGTATGGATGAGCTGTGAGCTGTGATCGTACCCTTCAGAGCGTAATGCATCCCTCCTATCCCGCTGTAGAGCTCCAGCACCCGCAGACTCTCCATGATCACTGCTGCCGACTCTTCTTCTTCCTCATGTTCATGGACGCTGTTGAAACGGAGCTTTAGCGCCACCACGTGGTCCGGAGACTCTTTATGAGGTCAATTCAGGGGTGTATCAGGGTCCACTTCATGGGTCCACCTAACTAATACTAATGCAGTCTCATACAACAGCCCTGTAGTCATAATCTCCTGCCTTCGTGATGATAATGTCAGAGAGGTGTTGATTGAACTGTATGATATGTGGTTAGTCTGGGGTGGACAGAATAATAGAAACACCTGTCAGCAATGGGCTACAATTCAACAGCACCACAAACTAACTACATTCTCCATTGTTTAAAGGTCCCATATCGTGCTCATTTTCAGGTTCATACTTGTATTTTGTGTTTCTACTAAAACATGTTTACATGCTGTAATGTTAAAAAAACAACTTTATTTTTCTCATACTGTCTGTCTGAATATACCTGTATTCACCCTCTGTCTGAAACGCTCCGTTTTAGTGCATTTCAACGGAATTGCAACAGTACTGCAACGGTACTGCAACGGAACTGCGTTGCTAGGCAGCAGTTTGGGTCCATGTTTACTTCCTGTCAGCTGATGTTATTCACATACACTGCAACAGGAAATAAACTGGGACACATTTAGAATGTGTACATTTAAAACCGTGTAATGGTCTAAATATTGTATATTTGTGACATCACAAATAGACAGAAATCCTAACAGCTTGTTTCAAACGCACATTTCTGAATATGGGCTGTGTGTGTTTCTCCGTATATTGAGCGTTTTGATAGTTTAACAGTATTTATACAGCACTTAAACCTGCTTTGTAATATAAAAGACATAGAGCAACACATATGTGATGAAACGAGATTGGGTGGAACATTTGAAACATGAATAAATAAATAAATGAAGAGAAAACACACACACTACAAATAAGACTGTTTTTGAAAGATGTCCTACATTGTGGCAGGAAGAATATAACAGAATATGAACATGTTTGTTTGTTGTTTGTTTATCTATGAATTTACCTGTGTGTATGCAAAATGTTGCCATAATAAGAGTTAGCCTATTAATAATTAAACAAACCTAAAAAAAGTATATGCACAAAATGTATTTATGTATTTAAAGGAAGATATTTTGAATGAAGTTCATGAGTAAATTTGCACCTTCAAAATACATGAGAAATATCTGAAGTCAAAACTTAACTGGACAACATGTATGATAAAATAAATATATTTCACCTCATTAGACGTAGAACATCTTTGTTGTAGAGATCACACTTTCAACAGTGTATATCTGTCAGACAATTATTCCAACAGCATACAGGCACATGAAGCAACATTGTAGGAATCACAAATCGTAATACTGTTTTTGCATTAATAAATAAGAAGGTCAAATATATCGAAAATAATGATATTTTATCCGGCAGATAATAAACCATAGATTAGGTCGAGGGCTTTATACGGCATCCTGATTGAATAGGCTTTTAACATGATGAGCCTCCACTGTCTGCTGTGTGCAACCCATTACAATGCTCGTCGCTGAACACTGTGTGGCGCTGCTGGACACTATCCATCATTCTCTTTTAAAACATCATCTTTTCATCACCCTATTAAACACCATCCTTTTAGCCATCATTCTTTTACTTCTATCTATCTACCTATTTATATTTATTTTCCTTTATTTTATCTTATTTTTTTTAACCTTGCCTTAATTTGATTTGCACCCTGACTGACAGCTAGCCACCCCCCACCACCCCTCACAAGCGCACACACACAGTCACATGATATTGATCTTGCCCAGTTATGTTGGCTTTTTAAAAGTTTTCTTTCTTTCTTTTTTTTTATTTTTCTTTATTTATTTGTTTATTTGTTTATTTATTTATTTATTTATTTTTATTTATTTTTATTTATTTAATTTATTTTTCTCTCCTTTTTCTTTATCCATATTTAATTTTTTTTTATTTTGTTATGAGGAAAAGGAAGAAAGAGAAAAAAAGGAATATATATATATATATATATATATATATATATATATATATATATATAAAGAAGAAAAAAAACGAGAAAAAAAAAAACAAACTCCTCAACTGGCCGGGCATGGGCCATGATGCCTGACCACCAACTGGGCTCCTCCTCCATCTCCTCTCTCCTCCGTCCAATGATTTCCTATGTATAGAAAAGGGCATAAACCCTGAGCTATCAACCAGGCTCACGAATTGACACTATCAAATCAATAGCTGGATGTCTCAAAACTTCCTACAGCTGAATAAGGACAAAACTGAAATTATCTTATTTGGGAAGAAAGAAGAGAGAATTAAGTTTGCTAATCATCTGAACACAAAGTGACCTAAAGCAAAGGATGCTGTCAAAAATCTTGGTGTTTTAATCGATGGCAATCTCAGCTTCAATAATCATGTGAAACCAAATCAGCTTTTACCACCTTAAAAACATAGCTAAACTTAGAGGTCTTATGTCAAAGCATGACCTGGAAAAATGTATCCATGCTTTTATCTCGAGCAGAGTCGATTACTGCAATGGTCTCTTCACGGGCCTATACCTAAAGAGACAATCAAACAGCTTCAGATGGTGCAAAATGCAGCTGCTAGAGTTCTAACAAAAACCAAAAGAACTGATCACATCACTCCAGTACTTCAGTCTCTACACTGGCTCCCAGTAAGTCACAGAATTTACTTTAAAACACTACTGCTTGTTTACAAATCACCAAAGGGGGTAGGTCTAAATTACCTTTCAGATATGCTTCAGCAGTACACATCTACTAGACCTCTAAGGTCACTGGGAAAAAATCTATTAGTAGTACCCAAGGTCAGAAGGAAACATGGTGAGGCTGCTTTTAGCTGCTACGCTGCTCATCTGTGGAACGAACTTCAAGATGAGATCAAAGATGCACCAACAGTGGCCACTTTCAAATCTAGACTCAAGACCAAACTGCTCTCAGACGCTTTTCTTAATTGATCAAATGCTGCACTTTACTGTCTTCTGATTGTTTTTCTTTATTTTTTCTTTTAACTTATACTTTTATATTGTTTATTCGTTTTTATCTTATGCACTTTGTGCTGTTTTATCTTGCTTTTATATATGTAAAGCACTTTGAATTGCCTTTGTGTATGAAATGTGCTATATAAATAAACTTGCCTTAATTGCCTTGCCTACGATACGAGTACAGCACATGCGCAGTAAAATCTGGCCTGACAACAGCTTTAGTTACACTGCGCATGTGTCATACAGACCCATGTCCTTCCTTGTCCTCACCTCCTTCAACAGGCCTTGCTCTAGTAATACATCACGGGCTGAACACATCGGGGAACCGGAAGTGTCCTATTATGGGACGGTGGCTCTCACATAAACTTCCGGTAGGGTGTGAGCTGGAAGTGAAGTCTCTCTATCAGGAATTAAAAGGCTAATATCTTCTTCTTCTCCACACGGTAAGCCTCTCCGGTGTTTCCCCGGTAGCTCATTCTCATTTAACCATAATACACATATATATGAACCATAATAACAACTGTTACATTCAGTTTACACGCTGAGCTGTTACATTCAGTTCACGCGCTGAACTGTTACATTCAGTTCACGCGCTGAACTGTTACATTCAGTTCACGCGCTGAACTGTTACATTCAGTTCACGCGCTGAGCTGTTACATTCAGTTCACGCGCTGAACTGTTTCTCAACTCCTCCAGAAAACAAGATGTCCAAGTCTCTGAAGAAGATCGTGGAGGAGAGTCGAGACAAGAACATCCCGGAGGTGGATATGTGCGACAGGAGCATCTCCAACATGCTGGACATCCCGGGACTGTGTAAGACAACACCATCTAGATGTCCAGTAGTTGAGGCTTTAGCTATAGTGTGGTTGGTCCAGTTAGTGTCCTCAGGCCTGCTGCTGTTAGAGGAGGTGAGCCTCAGGAGACTCCTCTCTATGTCCTCCTCTTGGTGATGGAGAGCTTTGTAATGGTGGTAGATTCGTACAGGTATATCTATGTTGAAGACGTTTTAATTGCATAGAAAGCCCTTCTTCTCCTTGTCTCTGAGATCACCAATGGCCAGATTGAAATTCCCTGTCGAGGTCATTTTTAGTCCCAAATATGTGTAGTTGTGTGTTTGTTCTATATCAGTTCTATCTCTCTCTCTGTCTCTCTCTCTGTTTGTCTCTCTCTCTCTGTCTCTCTCCCTCTCTCCCTCTCCCTCTGTATATATACAGTATTCATATGTAAACTGTATATGTAGTTAGTTGTCATCAGTTGCAGTGCTGCTGTTCTGACTTGATGTTCCGTGTCGTTTCAGTCACTCTGTCCAACATCACTCAGCTGGTCCTCAGCCACAACAAGCTCACAGGTAAGAAGCTTCACCTCCGTCCAGCTCAAACTGTCTGTCACCTTCCACATCGGGCAGGAGCTGAGTCACATGATGAGGTTTAACTGTTTGTTTTTAATCATAATAAATAGCTAAATAATGTCAGCATCCAAACCCTGATCCTTATGCTACATGATGAATATGATAGTGGTTAAAAAAAGGGATTAGAATCAGCAGAATTAAAAAAAGAAAAGGCTATTACTGTTTAGGGATGTGCATTCCAAGCAAAAATACTATTCGAATTCACTGGGAATTAGTAGATTATTGCCGCATAACCCCCAACATCATGACTCATCCCTATTACTGTTACAACAAAAAGGCGAGTGTTGAAACATCTAAGACAATACAACATGTTCTCGTCCCAACTCATCGCATACCGCCGCTTTGTCACGCCCCTCGGCATCACTTTATCTTCAGCATTAAAAGCACTATTGTTCGCCTTGGCGGCATCGCTTTAGATTTAGGCAACAAAACCAGTATGTTAGGTTTAGGAAAGAACTACATGTTTGTGTCAGAGCATTTGATTTATTGATTGCTGTCCGGATGTAATGAGAATTTCAACAACTATAACAAAAAATTGTTTTTGAAGAACACTACCACACTTAGCTTTAAATTAGTTCTTTAGGCAAGGCAAGGCAAGGCAGCTTTATTTGTATAGCACATTTCAACAACAGGGCAATTCAAAGTGCTTTACAGAAACATTCAAGAACATTACGACAAAGTGCAAAAGATCATTAAGACATAATTAAAACAGTTATAAAAACATAAAAACATTAAAACATTAAAAATTAGAAAATAAAAACAAGCTAAAAATAAAAGCTAGGATAGAAACTAAAATAGCGTAAAACACAAACGAGTAAAAGCTCTAGTGCAGTGTCAGATCATTATCTGGTTTAATGAAAGGCAGCCGCAAACAGGAACGTTTTAAGCTTTGTTTTAAAAGAGCTCAGAGTTGAAGCGGTCCTGCAGTTTTCTGGGAGCTTGTTCCAGATATTTGGTGCATAAAAACTGAATGCTGCTTCTGCATGTTTAGTTCTGACCCTGGGGACACTAAGCAGACCTGATCCAGATGACCTGAGAGGTCTGGATGGTTCATAACATAGCAGAAGATCGGAAATATATTTTGGCCCTAAACCATTTAGTGCTTTGTAAACCAGCAGCATTCTCTGAGAGACAGGCAGCCAGTGTAGAGACTTCAGAACTGGACTGATGTGATCCACTTTCTTGGTCTTAGTGAGGACTCTAGCAGCAGCGTTCTGAATCAGCTGCAGCTGTCTGATCGATTTTTTAGGAAGACCAGTAAAGACGCCGTTACAGTAGTCAAGTCGGCTGAAGATAAATGCATAGACTAGTTTTTCCAAATCCTGCTGAGACATCAGTCCTCTAATTCTTCTTATATTCTTCAGGTGATAGAAGGCTGTCTTTGTAATTGTCTTTACATGGCTGTTAAAGCTCAGGTCAGAGTCCATCACTACACCAAGGTTTCTGGCTTGGTCCGAGCTTTTTAACATCACAGATTGTAGGTGAGCACTAACCTTTAATCTTTCCTTTTTGGCTCCAAAAACTATGACCTCAGTTTTGTCTTTGTTCAGCTGAAGGAAATTCTGGCACATCCAATTATTGACTTTATTAGTTCAACTGTCATATTACAACAATGTACTTAAAGGGGACATATCATGCTCATCTTCAGGTTCATACTTGTATTTTGGGTTTCTACTAGAATATGTTTACATGCTTTAATGTTCAAAAAACACATTATTTTCCTCATATACTGTCTGTCTGAATATACCTGTATTCAACCTCTATCAGAAACGCTCCGTTTTAGCGCCTTGCAACGGAATTATGTTGCTAGGCAACAGCTTGGGTCCATGTTTACTTCGTGTCAGCTGATGCCATTCAGATACACTGCAACCAGGAATAAACTGGGACACATTTAGAATGTTTACGTTTAAAGATTTGAAATTGTCTAAATATTGTATATTTGTGACATCACAAATGTACAGAAATCCTGACGGCTTGTTTCAAACGCACAATTTATGAATACGGGCTGTGTGTATTTATCTGTGGATTGAGCGTTTTGATACTTTCACAGTATTTATATATCACTTAAACCTGCTTTATAATATAAAAGACATGATGATCTCACTTTTTACAATATGGGACTTTTTAATATACTTCATTAAGTAATACATTGACTACGTCGAATGCTGTGCTGTACTGTGAAAGTCCCCCATGCCAATTGAGTGTGGGAATTCCATCTTTGCCTTTTGAAACAGGAACAGTATATGTAACCAAAATAATCTGAGGTCAAAGCTCCACTTACGAGCTTTTTGCAGTGTTCATTTGCACGGTCTTCTTCAGTGAATGGAGCTGTATCAGGTGTCATCACTTGGATCTTTTGGTCACGTGATAGCAGGCGGTCGTATATGGGGTAGACACCCTAACTCCTGTCTTTGGCATTGGATGTGGTGTTGGATCCAGTGTTTAGGTTGTACCAGCACCAGGACTTGTTGGCTCTGATCTAAAGGAACATCTGCAGAACATCCCCGTATACAACCACTGGGTATCCTGTCACTGATGTTTAACACCTGAGACAGCTCAGATAGTTTATGAGAGTCACCGTTTGCTCACGTGCTTCTGTCATAGTTTTAATACTTTCTGTGGAAAAAGGAAGAATGTACATCTTTAATAACAGTTGAATGGAGTAGAGTGATGCAGTGGTGTTTTGTACCAGCAGAGGTCACCACAGACCATCACAGACTCACGCTAACCTGAGTTTTTACTGTGTTATGACACAACAACGTTTTGTTTGTATATTAATAAAGTATAATTTCTGTGCCGTTTGAATATTGAACGGGAAGGCTCATTATAAATATTATTAGAAAAAGTGTACTATTAAGAACATCATGTTGTTTTTTGTGGGGTTATTTTTTTAACTCTAACATATTTTTCTTCTTGTGCTTCTCTTATTTTCTGGGAAAGCAGAGCTGGTCAGTCTTGTGAACAATAACGGTCTGCTCATTAAGTAACATGATTTCACTTTCTTTTAGATCTATTTCATTTATTTTCAGTTTCCAGAAACATTTTCCTGACATTATAGAGATTAAAACACATGATAATGTTAGAATTTAAAGGTCCCATATTATTAAAAAAGTGAAATTTTCATGTTTTTTTTATTACAAAGCCGGCTTAAGTCCTACATAAATACTGTGAAAGTATTGAAAAACTCAATCCACAGGGAAATACACACAGCCCGTATTCAGAAACTCTGCATTTGAAACAAGCTGTCAGGATTTCTGTCCATTTGTGATGTCACAAATATACAATATTTAGACCCTTTACACAGATTTAAACGTAAACATTCTAAATGTGTCCCAGTTTATTCCTGGTTGCAGTGTATGTGGATGTCATCAGCTGACAGGAAGTACACATCGACCCAAACTGTTGCCCAGCAACGCAATTCTTTTGCAGTTTTGTTGCAATTCCGTCGAAATGCGCTAAAACAGAGCGTTGAAGACGGAGGGTAAATACAGGCATATTCAGACAGACAGTATGAGGAAAATAAAGGGTTTTTTGAACATTACAGCATGTAAACATGTTCTAGTAGAAACACAAAATACAAGTATGATCCTGAAAATGAGCATGATATGGGACCTTTAAACTCAACCAATACTATTCCATTTCTACTGAATAGTGCCTGAATGCATCATGATGTAAATCACCGGCACCTCCTGTGTTGAAGTCAGCAGGAGGAGAGTTACTTAAAGTTCGCTGTTAGCAGCCGGTAAGCAGCACAGTCCTGCACGAAGCTAACAGCTAACAGCTAACGTTAACTTGCTCTGGTCTTGCTGATTTCAACACAGATTTGTTGTTCTCAGTGTATCATTGTCAGGGAAAACACAGGGTGCGTCCCCTGGACTCATAGATGGTGAGTTTACTGCATTCCAAACACATTTTCTATCGTCTCCCGGTAGGACTGGACAGCATCAGTCTCGAGCCCTGACGGTACCTACGGTACTGCAGAAAAACAAGTACCGTCACATTTTCACAATTTTTGTTCTCTTGACATCCCATAAAAGGACACCATTAGACCAAACACATCAAAACATGAAACTACTTGTTAAGGTGGAAGTTTCTATTTTATTATCATCAGAAAAAATGAAAGAATGAATCAGAAATGCACCTTTCTGTCAGCGCGCTCTGATTTAGTGAGATGTTCACTTTGGTGTGTTTTCTAATCTGCTGCTGGAGATGAAGAGATTACTCACATCTCACATTTCTAGGTTATTTATAGCCCAGATCAGACAGAAATGGGGGATAACATAATTGGCGTAGTTACCCACCTGCAGGTACTCTAAACGAATGTTCAGTAACTCCAGCCTTAAGGTAACTGTCAACTAGGGATGCACCGATACCACTTTTTTTCAGACTGAGTACAAGTACAAGTACTTACATTTGGGTACCCGCCGATACCGAATACCGATACGAGTACTTCTCTGTGCCAGAAGACCCTCGTTAACAGCCAGCTGGAGGGTGTGAGCGACACACGGCAGGCTGGAGAGTCCCGCATATGAGGCGGTGTGCCGCGACCGGCTCTAGGTCGGCTTGGAAAGGCTCGGGGCGAAGGTGGCTCGCTGTCGCAGCTTTACAGCGCTCCCCGCCCGGACCTCGCCGCACCGTGGACAAAGGGCTCGCTGCGCCTTCTCTCCCCGCCGGGGATGACGGTAGTCAGGAGTTCAGGAGAGGAAAGTCTTCCATTAGAGGGGAGAGAGGGAGAGCTTCTGCTGGCTGCTGCCCAGTGCCAACATGCCTTCCACCGTAGTCATCATCAGCACTAAATGTCACCTGTCGTGTCCCCGTCTTCAAACCGGGCTGTAGGGGCCTTCTTCCTCAAACGCACCAACATACAGGCTGATAATCCAGCAGCTCCCCAGGTCACACTAACACACAACAGGACAGAGAAGCCCATATGGAAATCAATATCATATACTGTACGGAGGACATTATAAATACTGTAGGTTTGTCCACCTGGACAGGAGGTTGTGGTGTTCCATTGATTGAGCTCTGGTCAGTGGCCCACAGACGGAGAGGCCGGCTAAATGAAATTGATTTCTGACATCTTCGGCGAACCAGCGGGACCTTTAAAAGCAGACAGAGTCTTTCCTGACTTTCAGACACACCGTGGACCATCTATCTGTTGGCTGTTGTACTGTAAGCACTGGCATTGTGACCCGGGCTGCAGGGTTGCTGTGTCCCTGTTCCACTCCATATGCTGTAGGGGTTCTACATCAAGACAAGCTTTTGATTTCAACCTCAAAAGCAGGATTGGCGATTCTGAGTATGTGTTTTCTCTCCACCCATCGCCTACTTAGGCTTGTCTGAGACAGAGAAACGACAGAACTGGAAAAATCCTTCTGCTTCCGTGAAGTCCCCGGTGTGGCAACATATTGCTTTCCCCGTGAATTACATTCTAGGCTACATGTGGGTACCATATAGAGATGCACCGATACCAGTATCGGGTATCGGGTCCTATACTGTGCTCATGTACTCGTACTCGCAAACTCTCCGATACAATGGCACCGATACCACTTTAAGGTGATGCGCCCGACCCCACTCGGCCGGGATCCCACCTCAGCCGGCGCATACCGGCCCTCACTTTCATTGCACCACGGTGTTTTGCTTGCACCCTCTGACTCGCGCATGCGTTAGACTCCTTGATTCATGTTTCAAGACGGGTCGGGTGGGTTGCAGACATCGCCACAGACCCCTGCCGCCTTTTACGTGGGCCAAGCTCCGATCTGGCGGCACAACGCAGTTGGGGCGCACTGAAAACAGTCCGCACCGGGTCGTCCCCGGCGGGGAGAGAGGGCGCAGTGAGCCCTTTGTCCACGGTGTGGCGAGGTCCGGGCGGGGAGCGCTGTAAAGCTGCGGCCGAGAGCCACCTTCGCCCCGAGCCTTTCCAAGCCGACCTAGAGCCGGTCACGGCACACCGCCTCGTATGCGGGACTTCCCAGCCTGCCGTGTGTCGCTCACATCCTCCAGCTGGCTGTTAACGAGAGTCTTTTGTACTTGGTCTGAAAAAAGTGGTATCGGTGCATCCGTAAAAATTATGTTTTAAATTGACAAACATCATATGTGTGATTCGTGGCGCAATTCAAACGAGATCAAAAAATGGTTATCTCTAGCCGTTGACTACCGTTCATATTTTTTTCTTCTTTGTGTGTGTGTGTGTGTGTGTGTGTGTGTGTGTGTGTGTGTGTGTGTGTGTGTGTGTGTGTGTGTGTGTGTGTGTGTGTGTGTGTGTGTATGTGTGTGTGTGTGTGTGTGTGTGTGTGTGTCCACCAAATGCCAGTTTCTGATAGAAACAGACTGGACTGAGAGCATGTGTACCTTACTGTAGATGATTATGATATGATTAGATATGAGTGGCACACTGGGTCCAACAGTCTTACAGTTTATACATTATGTATTTTACATCTTCATGAGGTTAAAAAAATCTCTGGTGTGTTTCTGCACACACACACACACACACACACACACACACACACACACACACACACACAGACACACACAGATGGAGCTGATATAGTATCAGTATGCCCAGACCTCACCTCTCCAACACTCATTCTCCAGGCAGCATTCAGGTCAGGGCCTGGTCGCCGGTTTACTCTTTTCCTCTTCCTTCCACTGCTTCCATCTCTTTCTTCTTCCATTGATCAGTCTGATAATCCCATAAACTTCCTGCTCTTTGTTATCAGCCCATTGATCTGTGGCTGCAGACCGTAGGGGAATAGAACTGCAGATGGAAGTGAGAAGAGAGAAACTGCAATATGTGTGCTGTTCAAATGTCACCACGTAGAGGCCGGGCCGACACAGCAAGCTTATTCATTACAGGAGGTTTGTCAGAACCCCCGCAGCGCATGGTGATGAGCTGGTTGTCAGGAGTTGGTGCTGTTGATGAGTGCTACCCACGCTCTGTGTAAAAAGCTATGAACATCTTGAAGAAGTGTGTATGTATGTGTTTTTTCCAGCGGTGCCTGCTAACATCTCTGAGCTGAAGAACCTCGAGGTTCTGAACATGTTCAACAACCAGATTGAAGAGCTGCCTACTCAGATCAGCAGTCTTCAGAAGCTGAAACACCTCAACCTCGGGTATGTCACTCTCACACACACACACACACACACACACACACAGAATTAGCAAAATATACAGAAAACATACAGAATTGTAAGTTGGTAGTTCAGTATTTTAATGGCAGACTGAGGTTGAAGGCAGATGCGAAAATAAGTGTTTTGAGTTTACCTTTGAATGAGTCGACTGAGGTAGCCTCTTGAATTTGGGTAGGAAGACGATTCCAAAGAAGGGTTTTATTTATTTATTACCTCCGCCAAGGTTGAAGGCCTAGGAAGTAGGTTGTGTTTTCACTGGCGTTGGTTTGTTGGTTGGTTTGTTGGTTTGTTGGTCAGTTTGTTGGTTGGTTGGTTCTGTTTGTTGGGTTTTTGTTTGGTTTGTTTTTTGGTTGGTTGGTTTGTTTGTTGGTGTGTTGGTTGGTTTGTTGGTTGGTGTGTTTGGTTTGTTGGTTTGTTTGTTGGTTTGTTGGTTGGTTTGTTGGTTGGTTTGTTGGTTGGTTTGTTGGTTGGTTGGTTTGTTTGTTTGCTGGTTTGTTTGTTTTTTGGTTTGTTGGTTGGTTGGTTTGTATGTTGGTTTGTTTTTTGGTTTGTTGGTTGGTTTGTTGGTTGGTTTGTTGGTTGGTTGGTTTGTTTGCTGGTTTGTCCGTTTGGAGGATAACTCCAAAAGTCTGTGATGGATTTGAATGACTTTTTTTGGAGGGAGTGGGTGTGGCACAATGAACAATCCATTAGATTTTGGTGGCGATCCGGATCATGAAATTCGGGAATTTTTTCTAATTACTCCACTCAGCCTGTGCATTAACACCACAGGCTTTAGGACATGCGCAGTGTAACTGATGACGCATCATGACGCGTCACCCTGCCTCTTTCCTTCTGCCTGCATAGAGAGAGGGCCAGAGAGAGAGTGGGGGGTGGAGGGAAGGGGGGACACACACCTGTAGAAGCGGCATTGGATGGTTTTGGTCTAGTTTTTCAAGTAGACAGGTACTGAATTAAACACGTCAGTCAGTGTTAGATTGAAATTGTCAGTGGCTACAGCTGTTCTTTTGGACCTTTCTACTGGATTTGGTTCATAAGGCTGTATAACAAAGAGAGCTTGTTTAAACTGTGGTTAACTGCAGGTTTAATCAGACTTCAGTTTGATCCTCAGCTAAAGCCCACTTCATTTCCCTTTGCAGTGTGCCATCACCAGCAATTTTCAACATAAGTAATACTCAGACATTCATGACAATCAATGTACACATACTGACGCCAACAGTTGTTCTTCATTCTGTGTGTAACACAACAAATATAAACTAACCCGACGTCAAAATGACATGGACGTGTGTTTGTGCGTGTGTGCAACAAATGGGCGGGGGAGGTTCAGCTCCTCACCTGTTGGCCAGAAATGCTTCGTGTGCGTGTTTAGATACGAGTGCAGGCTTACACAGGCGGGGTGTCAGTGACAGGAGGATTAGGAGGAAGCCTTGGTGTGTATTGATCCACAGACAAACATCATCTGGATAGTGTAAGCCTCACACTGCTATTCAGGCTGTGTATTCACTTTTCATCCTCTGTTTGTTTTTCTCTTCTGTGTGTGTGTGTGTGTGTGTGTGTGTGTGTGTGTTTGTGTGTTTATCAGTGTACATGCTTCTGTGTGTTTGAACCGTGTAAGTGCTTAATCTCATTTGTCAAACACACATAATAGAATTGAAATAGAATAGTTGTCCTATGACCTGTCACACAAACACACACATTGCATATATGTGCATAAACTCAGCTGGTGTCTCTTACATCATCAAATCCTCCCTGTCTGCTCATCAATCTGTCCAGGCATTGCTTAGCTGGACACTCACTGACGTGGGTGATGTTAGTCCACAAGGACATGCAGCGAACAAACAGCACAAACCTGATCACACGTTTGGAAACACAGGATCTAGATTTAGGAGTATGGTCGCACACTTTAGATCAGGGGTGCACACACTTTTTCAGCATGCGAGCTACTTATAAAATGACCAAGTCAAAATGATCTACCTACTATAAAAATGCAAAACATATATTTATTTATAAATATATTGAGTATTCTTTATATGTACAATATATGTTGGTGTACCTTGCATAACTGCATGAACCCATATTGTACAATATAACTCTGTACATTTTGTCATTACCTTACTCTGATGACTTGCACTGAATGGAATCAGCCAGGGATGCATAGTCCGGACAGTAGCTGCTGATAGCCAGCCTCAAGCACACTTCCAAATGATCATCAGTCAAGGTGGAACGGTATTTGGACTTAATAATCTTCATGTGGGAAAAGGCTGACTCGCATAAATAAGTGGAGCCGAATAATGCAGTCAAGGAGGTAGCACATTTCCTCATGTTGGGGTACTTTTCCTCTGTGAGTAAGTTCCAGAACTTTTTTTTTTTTTTTTAAAGCCATGCGATCTACCCACACTACCTTTGCGATCGACCGGTAGATCGCGATCGACGTATTGGGCACCCCTGCTTTAGATGATTTCTGTAATTGATTAAAGCTAGGGATGCAAGGATACCAGTATCGGGCCCGATACTGTGCTCATGTACTTGTACTCGCAAAACGCCTCCGATACATCGGCACCGATACCACTTTACGGCAGCGTGACGTTAACCTCTCGTCACCATCTTTCAGGTCCTATCCTTCTCTTTATACAGCCATGGTCCTATCACATGCTCCACCTCCCCGACCGGCGGGCGAGATGAGCCGCCACTTTTTTCAGACCGAGTACGAGTACCGAGTACCGATACGAGTACTTCTCTGTGCCAAAAGACCCTCGTTAACAGTCAGCTGGAGGGTGTGGGCGTCACACGGCAGGCTGGGGAGTCCCGCATACGAGGCGGTGCGCCGCGACCGGCTCTAGGTCGGCTTGGAAAGGCTCGGGGCGAAGGTGCTTCCCGTGGCCAAAGTGTCACCGGGGCGGACTGTCCTTAGTGCGCCCCAACCGCGTCGTGCCCCCAGGGCGAGGCTCGGCCCACGTAAAAGGCGCCAGTAGTCTGCGGCGATATCTGCAACCCACCCGACCCGTCTTGAAACACTGACCAAGGAGTCTAATGCACGCGCGAATCAGAGGGTGCTAGCAAAACCCCGTGGCGCAATGAAAGTGAGGGCACCTGAAGAGACACAGGAGAGAGAGCAGAAACACACAAAACATCCTTATAATGATTGCATTTTGTCTACTAACCCTAAATAGGTTTATCTTGTACCATTGATTGGAACATTCTGAAATGAGGCAATCATTTGGTTCAAGAAAATGTCACTTTGTCCTTAAACATCGGCTGAAGTTGAATGGAAAGCCGTTAAAAAGGCAATGAAGTGCATTTTTTACAGCGGTGGGTTTGTGTGTGTAATGTATGTTTTATATATATATATATATGTGTGTGTGTTTGTGAGTGTAATGTATGTTTTATATGTGTTTGTGAGGACAGT
Source organism: Sebastes umbrosus (assembly GCF_015220745.1). NCBI lineage: Eukaryota > Metazoa > Chordata > Actinopteri > Perciformes > Sebastidae > Sebastes > Sebastes umbrosus. The sequence continues at coordinate 23,860,433 of NC_051289.1, forward strand.
ATGAACCGTCTGAGTGGCCTGCCCAGAGGATTTGGTTCACTGCCGGCTCTGGAAGTGTTGGACCTCACCTACAACAACCTGAACCAGAACTCCCTGCCTGGAAACTTCTTCTACCTCAGTGAGTGCACACACACACACACACACACACACACTCTTACACACACACACACACACACACACACACACACACACACACACACAAACACACTGCTCTGACAGTTGTGTTTATCCTAGAGTAAAGGACAAATAATTACAGTTTCCATCCATCCATCATCTGCAACCGCTTATCCTGTTAAGGGTGGCGGGGCTGACGTTGGGCGAAGGCAAGGTACACCCTGGACAGGTTCTCCAGACTATCACAGCTCTGACACAGAGAGACGGACTAATTACAGTTTACAATCTTTCATTATGTCCTCAACAAATCAATGTATTGATGGGGAAAATCGGGAGTTTCACTGACTAGCTGAGTAGCTGCCCACTGTAGCCAATAGTTGGCCCTTTGGGCAGTAGTTGACTTATTGTTGACAGTATTATTTTAGCTAGCATCACCACATTTACAGTATATACTGATAAAGTATATTATTTTGGCTTCTGTGTACTAAAACATTGCACCTCACTACCTACCTAAAAATAAATGATTACATTCCCCAAAATGTTGCTTAGGGATGCACCGATACCACTTTTTTTCAGACTGAGTACGAGTACAAGCACTTACATTCGGGTACTTGCCGATACCGAGTACCGATACGAGTACTTCTCTGTGCCAAAAGACCCTCGTTAAAAGCCAGCTGGAGGGTGTGAGCGACACACAGCAGGCTGGGGAGTCCCGCATACGAGGTGGTGCATCGCGACCGTCTCTAGGTCGGCTTGGAAAGGCTCGTGGTGAAGGTGCTTCCCGGGGCCGTGGCCAAAGTGTCACCAGGGCGGACTGTCCTTAGTGCGCCCCAACCGCGTCGTGCCCCCACGGCAGGGCTCGGCCCACGTAAAAAAGGTGCCAGGGGTCTGTGACGATGTCGGCAACCCACCCGACCCCGTCTTGAAACACGGACCAAGGAGTCTAACGCACACGCGAGTCAGAGGGTGCAAGCAAAATCCTGTTGCGCAATGAAAGTGAGGGCCGGCGCTCACCGGCTGAGGTGGGATCCTGGCCCCGCGGGGTCGGGCGGACCACCGGATCGTCTCGCCTGCACCGTCGGGAAGGTGGAGCGTGAGCGCGTGCGGTAGGACCTGAAACATGGTGACGAGAGGTTAGTGTCACACTGCCGTAAAGTGGTATCGGTGCAGTTGTATCTGAGACGAGTACAAATACATGAGCACAGTATCAGACCCGATACTGGTATCGGTGCATCCCTAATGTTGCTGTTTTGTCAAGAAGGTCATCATCTACTGAACATTGATACCTGGGAACTGTAGTAAGTTGTTATTGATTTGGGCATCATTGTACTATAGCCCATTGTATCTCCATGGTGACGAGACTAATAGATGAAATTAGTGCTTCCTGGTAGTCAGATGGCGGTGTATTAGTGTAAAGAGAGCGGTCTAGACCTGCTCTGTATGAAAAGGGTCTCGAGATATCTTCTGTTGGGATTTGACGTAGAGGTGTCGCGATATTCTGGTAGTGATAACCATGATATTTAAAAAAAAAACTCACGTTAATAATACACATACTGTATGATAATATTATGTAAATAACCCAGCGCCTCTCAGATCACATCACATTCATACAGGGACATACATGAAATGTGAGCATTTAACCCATCCTAAGCATTAAGGGTTCAGTGTCTCGCTCAAGGACACTTGGGACAGTCAGATAGTAGGAGCCGGGGATCAAACCTCCTACATTGTGGTTAAAGGACGACCCGCTCTCTCCCCTGAGCCACAGCTACCCCCTCCCTACACTCGTATTTCTAGTGTAATTCATTTGCCAAAAAAGAGACAAAAATGCACAATGAACAAGATGAATTTGACTGATAGCATTATTATTTAATTTTTTCAAATTTTCTTTAGATATCACGATAATATCGTTATCGGGAATTATTCTGGCCACAGTAATCCTGTTGTGGAAATCTGCTATCGTGACGGCCCCTAATTTAAAGCTATATCAATAATATTGACTTGACTTTCTAGAGTCTCCGCTGGTTGCCTAGCAACCTCACGCAGGGGGCGGGGGAATTCATTGTGAAAGTCTAATTTTATTGAAACATTACAGCCTGTAGGCTCCTGTACTTCAACGAAACAAAAAGAAATCACCTTGAGATCTTTTCTTTTTCAGCAGCGATCAGCTGGACAGTAACCACTAAAGACAGCGTAGGCTGAGTGTCCGTATAGCGGTTTTCTTTGACAGAAGAGCGCTGGCAGGGTGCTGGGGAGCACTTCATCCCAGCACTTCATCAAAAAAGCGCTCCCAGCGCCTGTCTGAGAAGTTAAGATATTTCCTACTAGAAGCGCTCAGAGCAGCTCTGAAACAAGACGCTGGGTGCAGCACTTTTTTTTTATATATTGGTTCCGTATTGTAGACATTGAGATTTTCATGTCTTTTTTTATTATAAAGCAGGCGGTGCTATATAAATACTGTGAAAGTATCAAAATACACACAGCCCGTATTCAGAAACTTCATCTTTAAACATTTTTTGAACATTAAAGGTCCCATATCATGCTCATTTTCAGGTTCATATTTGTATTTTGGGTTTCTACTAGAACAAGTTTACATACTTTAATTAATAAACTTTATTTTCCTCATACTGTCTGCTTGAATATACCTTTATTCACCCTCTGTCTGAAACGCTTCGTTTTAGTTCATTTCAGTGGAATTGCAATGGAATTGCAATGGAATTGCGTTGCTAGGCAACAGCTTGGGTCCATGTTTACTTCCTGTCAGCTGATGTCATTCACATACACTGCAACGGGAAATAAACTGGGACACATTTAGAATGTTTACGTTTAAAACTTTGAAATGGTCTAAATATTGTAGATTTGTGACATCACAAATGGACAGAAATCCTGACAGCTTGTTTCAAAAGCTCAGTTTCTGAATACGGGCTGTGTGTATTTCTCTGTGGATTAAGTGTTTCGATACTTTCACAGTATTTATATAGAACTTAAACCTGCTTTATAATGTAAAAGCCATGAAAATGTCACTTTTTATAATATGGGACCTTTAAAGTATGTAGACATGTTCTAGTAGAAATCCAAAATACGATATTGAACCACTAAAATAAACATAATGTTTCTACTTTAATTGTCATTTAGTAGTGAAGGACTCATCAGAAATAGTAACAGAACATGTATAACATGGCCCAACTCCAACTGCCAGTTCCTATTCGTGCACGCTTTGAATTGACCTTTACAGGTTAATTACTTATCAACTTGAATTCTCGAGGGGGCAGACCATTAAATAAGCAAAATAGAAATAGAAATAAAAATAACAATCGGCGATGGACTCAGCCCGTCGCAGATATATTCGTCTAATCGCCCCCACGAGACAGTTTGCAATTGATCAAGGTAAAAAAAAAAAAGTTGAACGAAAAGAAAAGAAAAAGAAATCCGTCTGGAGCCGCAAAACATTTGAGCATTGTGGTAACACAGTTTATAGTCTAAGTATATAAGTCTAATGCAGTGAGGGCTCAACAAGAAAAAAAATCGCAGATTTCCATAATAAAGTCATAATATTACGAGAATAACGTCATAACTTTACGAAAAAAAAGAAAATAACACGTAAAATGACTACTTTATAATATTATGACTTTATTCTCATAATATTACGACTTCTTTTTCTCGTAAACTTACCGACTTTATTCTTGTAATAGTATGACTTTTATTCTCAAATGTATTTATTTTTCCTCAATGTGGCCCTCATACTCCGTCGTACCATAGACCTACAACAATGATAAATAAAAATTAAATTTAAACAAAAAACAGTTATTCATTTCCATGTTTAAAAATCCACAGGGAGCCACTGGAGAGGAGCTAAAGAGCTGCATGTGGCTCCGGAGCCGCAGGTTGCTGACCCCTGGACTAACCCCTAACTTTTAGAGAATTAATGCTAAAGAGGATGTAAATAGAGTTTTGGTTTCTACCGTGCCCACCGATGTGAGGCTCAGCTGATAATGATCGGATGCAGGTGGCAACAGAGGTGACGAGGTCACGGGAAGAAGAGGAGCCGGGCCTCGGGCTACATTACTCATATACAGTGTAATATTGATTTCACATTAAAAGATGAATAGGACTCCACAGCATCTATGCAGCATTTTTGGCTCCATGTTGTAACAGTTCCACGAGACAACATTGTCAGCTCCTCTCTCAGCTCCACACAGAGGCCGCTGACCCTTTTCTTTTCGCCGAACGTTGACAAAGCTGTCTCGCTGTCTGTTGTCTTTGCCAGACAGCAGAAGGTCTGTTTAGATTGATTCTGTCCAGTTTGTGAGGCTGTATTATTAATCAGGCTTGACTGGTGGTATTGATCAGATTCCAGTCTGGTTAGGACTAACAGAGATGCTTGTTTTGCAGCCACCCTCCGCGCTCTCTATCTGAGTGACAACGACTTCGAGGCCCTGCCTGCCGACATCGGGAAGCTGACAAAGCTGCAAATAGTAAGTTAATGTCGACGCGTTGCATCGTGAACACATGAATTAAAAGATGAAGTAGAGGGACTGAAATTCGGCTATGACAGAATTTAGTTTGCATTAAATCCGACTTGGGGCACTAGTTGAACAGGGAAAATGATGAATTAAAACCAATTCATTCATTAAGTCTCAGTTCTGAAGGTTGCTTCTGAGTTTTTGTGTACAGTGACCATAATGTTTCATACACACAAACCACATGATCAAGTCCTTTTATAAATAAAAGGTTTAATAAACTACTAACTACACACAACTTATAACTTCTATTAACATACAAATAAAGTGACTATGCGCTGATGCACTGAAGACATTAATGAACAATCTGAGTGAAGGAGGATGTATCAGAATAAGTCTGTCAATGATATATTTGGCAGATGTATTAACTTGTGGAAACACACTGGTGGCCAATCAAATTGAAATTAGAACATATCAGATCTCTGTGGACTGATTAGGATACGGTGGTCAAAGGTCAAGGTCACTGTGACCTCATGTCTGTACCACTCTCATGAATGTGATATCTCCGGAACGCCTTGAGGGAATTTCTTCAAATTTGGCACAAAAGTGTACCTAGACTCATGGCAAGGTGAGGCGAGAGAGACCGTTTCAGTGCACTGAGCATTGCACCTGGACAGTGGATTGTCAGTGTCTTGAGTACAAACTAGAATTGGAGAAAACAATGTTGTGTGTTCAGTTCTCTTCTGCTTTTTTCCTCCCGTCCAGTTGAGTCTGAGGGACAACGATCTCATCTCGTTGCCTAAGGAGATCGGGGACTTGGCTCAACTCAAAGAGCTTCACATCCAGGGCAACAGACTGACTGTCCTGCCCCCTGAACTTGGTACTGTCCACACACACGCACGCACGCACACGCACACACACACACACACAGTGGGCAGAGGGCAGTATTACTCATATTACCAGGTGATGAGTGTACTCAGTTCTTTGTCCATCTGTCTGCAGGTAATCTGGATCTGACTGGTCCGAAGCAGGTGTTTAAAGCAGAGAACAATCCCTGGGTCACTCCCATTGCCGACCAGTTCCAGCTGGGCGTCTCCCATGTTTTTGAATATGTTCGCTCGGAGACCTACAAGTAGTAAGTACTGACACTAACGCACAGCCAACACGCGACTCCTGAACTTTACTCTGATCATTAACAGAATATATATATATATATATATATATATATATATATATATACACACACACTCGGTACAGTCCAAGTGTGTGTGTGTGTGTGTGTGTGTGTGTGTGTGTGTGTGTTTGAGCACAGACAGTGTGAGCAGTCTCCTCTGTGGTGTTGGAGGTTAGCAGAAGGCTGCTATTAATTCTTTGTTCCAGGCAGAAGGAGATGCTGCAAATCCCTCTGTGTGAATGCTTCAAAACTGCTGCTCTGAGGCGAGCTCTGGAACTGATCCCTGCACTGTGTGACGGTGTGCGAGTGAGACAAAAAAATCCATTCTATGTTATGTTTGCATACTTGTATGAGCGATGTGTGTTGGGGGGTGAGTCTTTCATCATGTGGAGAGAATGAATGTGGTGTGAATTGTTGTACAGTTGTACATTTTACCCTGCAGGAGTGTTAAAGCCAGTACTGTTCTGCAGATATTACAAGAACTACAAGAACACTTTATTGTGACTGATCACACACATCTAACACAAATATCCAACTCTTTGGATGGTGCACCTTCTGGTCGCTCACTGTAGCAAGACTGCTACTACTACCGTGGGGTTCCCTCATGGCAAACACACTCTTTAATTTACGGCTGATCACACACTCTTTTTTAACACAGATTCACAACTTGTAATGCAGTTCAAACATGACTCTTTTTAAGCTCTCCGGTCCACAGCACCGCCAGCCTACAGTACGTGTCCCCCATCTGCGTGTGTGTGTGTGTCTCAGCCATCGGAGGTCCAGAAACAATACTGCTATTTAAGGGAGAGAGTGTGATTAGACAATGAGCACCAGCTGTGTCAATCACCTCACCTGACCTCTCTGCTCTCATGAGCCTCCACCACACCTCTCTGTCTCTCCTGCAGCTGGATAACAGCCATGCACCACAGAAACACAAACACTAAAGCCGTGGGCACACTGCCCGCATCAGGCTCGCCTGACGGCAGCGTTGCGTCGTGGCCGCGTGATGCACACCTAGGGTGTTAACACTAGACGCGAGTTAGCTGCCTGTCGGGAGCGTGTCTGCTACCTGTCAGCTGTGTTTTTGCTGCTGCTGACAGCCCTTTCTTTCTACATAGAGTTTGCCTTTTAATGGCCATTTAACTTCATGATAAATATGATTTATATTTATTTTAGACAGAGAAAGGTTCAGAAACGTGTGGTAATTAGTAAATAATAGTAATAATCCACAATTAAAACTCCGCACTGTATTCATTTATGATGCTTTCCAAGTCACTGCTTGTTCCACATCACTGTCCGGCACATATTTCAGAATAAAAGTCTCGTGTTAACAAATGAAGGAATTCTGTGCAAAGAAAACACGCTTTAGGGCTTTTATTTCGAAATGAAAGCAGGATGTGTTGATTTAAACCCCAAACGTTATCAATTCTTGGAGGTCTCAAAGTGACTGCGTGTTTTCACAGCACTGACTGCTCATATTTCAGAATAAAAGCCTCGTGTTAACAAATGAAGGGATTCTGACTATAGAAAAAACGCCTGAGGGCTTTTATTTTGAAATGAAAGCAGGAAGTGTTGATTTAAAAACAAGTTTACTTAACTTTACTTTTTTTTCATCTCCGTAACATATTCTACAGATAAACCTCGAAACTGTAGTAAAGTCTTGCTGGTATGAAGTTAATATACAGTCACTAGATCCCTTTCACTATCTGTGACATATTCTACAGATGTCCAGACATGGAAACTGCAGTAAAGTCTTGCTGGTATGATGTTAATATACAGTCACTAGATCCCTTTCACTGTCTGTGAACGTGCGTCTCATGCGGGCAGTGTGTCCACTCTAACCTGTTAACATGGACGCCGAAATAAAAAAACAACACGCCACGCGAGACTCACGCGAGCCTGATGCGGGCAGTGTGTCCACCACTTAAGGCCCAATTCCAATCTGGCCCCTACACCCTCTCCTGGTACGTGTCCACAGGGGCGTTTTTTATCGCGAGTGGACACGACGCTTCCCAACATTGGACGCTTGGTGTGCTATCCCTAGAAACAAGGCACCCGGCTCCTGATTGGACGAACGCTTTCCCGCCGTTGGTTGCTGCTCCCAGCTTTCAAACCGGAACCAGTATGGAGGCTCGTTTGGAAACTTTCTTCTCTTATTTCACGAAAATAGCTCACCAAAATGTGTTTCTGAAAACATTTGAGGCGAGAAATAAGCCGTGCAGTTGCTGAATCTGTCTTTATTTTGGATCAACAACGTTTATTTTAAAAGATTCTCGGGAGTTTCGAGAGGTGGCGAGTCGCGTCAGACGCCCGTGATTTACATAAAGTAGACGAGCCCTCCACTTTATGCAAATAAGGAGCGGGCGTCGCGACGCCTAGTCTCTCGAATCGCAACGCCACGCTACCAGAATGCATTGCGCGGCTGCTTACATAGACAATGAATGGGGGGCGTGAAAAGCACGGAGGCTGTGGACACGTACCCTCCCTTTCCGTGGTGGAGTGCACTCCGTTTGTAGTCACACTCACAGCTGAATGAAGCACCCTTCTTTAAGGTGGAGGGGATCAATACAGCGGCCACTTTGGGACGAACTTCCTTCTCCCCGTTGGGGAGAGTAACGTTTTGCTCCCATTCTAGAATATAAATTTAAATATATAAAAATAGAGAAATCATAAGAAAATATAAAGAAATATATATAACAGTGCAAATAATACTGCTGAAAAATAGGATCTATGCAAATAATATGAATGCATGCATTAATAAAAATGCAAGAATAGTGTAAAATAAGAATATTAGTTAGATTATTGCATAGCTGAATTATTACACTAAATTATTGTACTGTTCAGTCAGTATTGCACAGTTGAAGATATGATAAATTATGGGGTTATGGCTTTTGATAGGGGTAAAAATAATAAATATATGTTGTGTGTTATATAACCGTTAACCGAACCTCGTTAACCGATTATTAACCGTTAACCAACAAGATTTTTGCCCCGTATGCAGCGGTGCGCCAGCTGCAGTGTATGAGCACAACAGACAACTGAGTCCTCAGTTCACCCGTCCGGGAGCGTTAACTTAGCAGCCACGATGCCGCGTGTAGTGTCGCCGACATGCAGCCACTTTCCACCGCTTGTCCGACAAAACAGTGTGGGTGTTTGTGCTACGTTAGCATCTGTAGCTCTGCTGTTAGCTTCGTGCTCCCCGTAGTCACACACATACGCTCTATCAGCGTAGCGTAACTTCAGCAAGTTTCCGACAGACCGTGTGTGCGTTGTCGGTGGCGTTATAACTGTGTACGTAGGTGTAGCAGACAGCGTGTGTACAGTTTATTTGTCGGTGAATAAATGCTACGAGGCCACAACTCCTCCGCTCAAGCAAGCTATAGACTGGAGCCAACTTCTTGTATCTGTAACACCGGCTCCGCCTCTTAAGGTGGACCAGCTTTTCTCCTTTAAGTGACGAGTTTTTCTCAGCTTTTTAATTAATTATTAATATTTCTTTTAACCGTTTTAACCGATAGCGTTAAGACGCTTAATGTCGGTTAAACAGTTAATTATTAACATCCCTAATGTGAACACAGTGTAAGAGAAAACAGGCACATATGGGTCAGCGGAAAGCAGCACAGTTGAATCCAGTAGCTCAGTGGGAGGGTCGCTGGTTCAAGTCCCGCCCGCGGACCAAGTACGGACTGTGAACTGGTAGCTGGAGAGGTGCCAGTTCACCTCCTGGGCACTGCCAGGTTGCCCTTTGAGCAAGGCACTGGACCCCCAAATTGTAATCATATATACATATATTTGCATAAAGCAAGCATATCTGCCCACTCCCATGTTAATAAGAGTATTAAACACTTGACGAATCTCTATTTAAGTTACATTTTGAACAGATAAAAAAAATGGGCAATTCATTTACGATTAATGGCAATGAAATATTTCAATCGATTGACAGCTCTGGTTTAATGACGAGCAGATCAAATGCACCAGTCGCCCGTGTCCATCAGGCTGGATGATGGACTGCCTATCTTTGTGATCAATCACTGTCAGCGTTAAAGCCAGCACTCATAAAAGCAACACATGCATATTTATCACTCATCAATGCACTTGCAAACCACAAACACACACACACACACACACACACACACACACACACACACACACAAACGTCATGTTCTTCAAATGAGCTCAAATGAGAGGCGCCCCAATGGCACGGTGGTTGGCGATGCCACACGGCTGCACCGTTGGATTCCAACTGGGGACCTCTGTTGCATGTCATGCCTCTCTCTCCCCTATGTTTCTCTCTTCACTCTCAAAGGCAGAAGGCCAAAAAATATTCTATAATAAAAAAGCTAAAATGACTCGAATATTAAATGAACGAGATATTGACAGACTCTCTACATGATCGATGAGGCAGGAAAACAAGATGGTAATAGTGGTAGTCAAGCTTTGGTTGGTTGATTTTTTTATTTTTTAGGCTGTATTACCCATCTGGGTACGTGAGGATGTCACGTTTATGACACAATGTCCTAAAAATCAGATATCTGAGCCAGCACCAGGCACCAGCCAGCCAGCTGATGAACTAAAAGTTTACTTACTACATGCTTTAATGTGACAAAAAAAGTGCATAAACAAAATTAGGGATGCACCGATACCAGTATCGGGTATCGGGTATCGGGTCCGATACTGTGCTCATGTACTCGTACTTGTACTCGCAAAACGGCTCCGATACAACGCCACCGATACCACTTTACAGCAGCGCAGCGTTAACCTCTTGTCACCATCTTTCGGATCCTCACGCTCCCTCTTCCCGGCCGTTGCGGGCGAGACGGGCCAGTGGTGCGCCGGACCCCGCTGGGCCGGGATCCCACCTCAGCCGGCGCGCGCCGGCCCTCACTTTCATTGCGCCAAAGGGTTTTGCTTGCACCCTCTGAGTCGTGCGTGCGTTAGACTCCTTGGTCCGTGTTACAAAATGGGTTGCCGACAACGCCACAGACCCCTGGCGCCTTTTACGTGGGCCGCGGCACAACGCGGTTGGGGCGCACTGAGGACAGTTCGCCACGGTCGACAGTCGCACTGGGGGCAGGGAGCCCCGTCATGGTGCTGTAAAGCTGCAGCTGCGAGCCACCTTCGCCCCGAGCCTTTCCAAGCCGACCTAGAGCCGGTCGCGGTACACCGCCTCGTATGCGGGACTCTCCAGCCTGCCGTGTGTCGCTCACACCCTCCAACTGGCTGTTAACGAGGGTCTTTTGGCACAGAGAAGTACTCGTATCAGTACTCTGTATCGGCGAGTACCCAAATGTAAGTACTTGTACTTGTACTTGTACTTAGTTTGAAAGAAAATGGTATCGGTGCATCCCTACATGCAGCAAAGAGCCGTGGGTTGGATTTGAATCCTGGTCCAGGACTATACACTGCAGCGAGGTGAGAAGGTAAACCACCGAAGGCCTCAGTGCTTGGACATTCTTACAGTCTGTTCTCCCTCTTGTGACGGCCATCACACTGAAGACACCCCTCAGTCTGTGAGAGAAACTGTAGAAACAGACTGTCGGGACATGTGTGAGGGTGAGAAAGATGTATGAATGCATTTGAAGAAGTGCAACAGTGAAACAGAATGCACACACACATCTAGCGGCAGCCTGTCTTTAGGCAGGTGTTAAACAATTTCCCAAAGAGATCTTCTTCATGTCTTCACAGCTTCATTCACACCTGACTAAATGTCCTTCATCTTCCAACTCTGGAGGTGCAGACAGATGTGTGTGTATGTGTGTTCACAGTTTCTGTCTAATCTCATAGGATGTATCTTGAATGTGAAAGCAGTGATAATACTGTGCTCTACTATTTTTCTTGGTAGAGAAATCGTATTTTCTCGTGCCCCCTCCACAGGGAGGTCAGAGCTCAGCGGAATACTTCGGAACACTAGAATGTTCATTACGCGTCGGCGAGGCCTAACTTTCGCCTCAGCGAGGTGTAAATTGCGTCTCAGGGAGGCAGAAAATTGCGCCTCCATAAGGCATGAATTGCACCTCAGTGAGCCTAAAAAAGCGCCATTGCGAAGTGACAATAGCACCTCTGCAAGGTTACAATAATGCCTAATCGAGGCTTCACTGAACCCCTTGGCGAGGACACGATTGTAGCTGCCGAGGGGTTCATCGTAGTCTCATCGAGGCGCAGAGAAAGACCTGCCCCATGTGGGACTCAAACCCTGGTTACCAGCGTCAAAGACAAGGATTAAAAGAGTGAAATTAGTCTCAAAATGATCAATGTGTAAGCATCATCTGTGCGTAATTTTGGGTACTCACAAATACGTAGGTATCCATGGATATCTGTGAGACGAGACAGCACAAAGACTCTGGGGAAGAAATCAAGTTAGTAACATGTACAAATGGGACATTAATTCACCCAGATGGAGAGAGAGAGAGAGAGAAGGAGAGAGGAGCTCAGTGTGTCATAGGAAGTCCCCCGGCAGTCTAGGCCTATAGCAGCAGAACTAGGGGCTGGTCCAAGGCAGCCTGAGCCAGCCTTGGAACAGCCCTAACTATAAGCGTTATCAAAGAGGAACGTCTTCAGCCTACTCCTAAATGTGGAAAGGGTATCTGCCTCCTGGACTGAAACTGGGAGCTGGTTCCAGAGAAGAGGAGCTTGATAGCTGAAGGCTCTGGCTCCCATTCTACTTTTGGAGACTCTAGGAACCTCAAGTAAACCTGCTGCATTCTGGGAGCACATTGCTCTAGTGGGGTGAGCTCTTTAAGATATGATGGGGCCTGACCGTTTAGGGCTTTGTAGGAGAGGAGGACAATTTTAAATTCTATTCTGGATTTTACAGTGAGCAAGTACAGAGAAGTGGGTGGGACTAAGATGCGAGGAGAGGGGTTGAGGAAAGGATTCAAGGATGTACAAAACTGGGAGATGAGAAAGACCCCTGGCTTTGCTGTGAACGTAGCTTACTGGATGAAAGTTGGAAAATAAAAACGTGATTTTTACGTTATCTATTTTTGAATTTCTAAATGGCTATGGTCTCATATTTCACAATTGCATTCATCAGTTGTGCTTAAAACAACGAGTGAATAAGATCATGTATTTGAACGATCACTGACCCGCATGGGGCAGTTCTTCCTTTGTGCCTTGGCGAGGCTATGATGAACCCCTCGATAGGTTACAATTGTAGCCTCAACAAGGCCACGATTGTAACCTTGCTGAGGCGCTACTGTCTCCTCGCCATGACGCTATTGCAAGCTCAATAATGCGCAATTGATGGTTTGTGGAGGCAAGCCGACACACTATTTACGCCTTAGGTGCCATTAAGGCCTTGTGAGGCATTTTTGTAATGTGCTTGTTGGATGGCCATGACATTTAGTATCAATATTAATGATTCTCACAACATGACATTTACAGTAGATATAGATACACAAGTATAAACTGAAGTCATTTCAACATCGCAGTATTCTTGAAACAGAAGATGAAAAGTCCACATTTTCTCACCGATATGTTATGAAATGGAAGATGAGAGAGATACGGGGAAAAAAAGGGAGACAGCAAGAAATGAATAAAAGATAGTGTAATAGTGTGGGGTAACAGGGGTTTCTCTCTGCAGTATGTTAATGTGTCATGAGCTACATATTCTGTCAGGATAACAGGATTACTGATGTATGACAGGCAACATATCCCCACTCTCTCTCTCTCTCTCTCTCTCTCTCTCTCTCTCTGAAGGAGGATGCTAGTATTGTAGTATTTAGATAAATACATGTTTGAGTAACTTCCTCCTTCCTGTGATGTGGTTTCTCTCTTAGCCCTTCCTTAGTTCTTTCTGTCGTAATCTTGTCTTTATCTAAAAGTTTTACCAGATCCAACCAGTTTTACCAGATCCAACTGACTTTTGTGCAGTCGACACAACAGGATATAACATAGACTGTTATCGTAGAGTCATCTGTGCTGCCCGATCCAGGGTGGAAACAGATATCCTGCCCCCCCGCTGTCTGTAGAGAAGTGTTTGCCAACCAGCTGCCTTCATGCACAAGGCTGCCAACTCTCGGCCCTCCCTCCACTGGACTTTTATTGTGACAATTTTATAGGAAATGAAATAAGTTTATGACAGAATTAGCAGTGCATTGTCTATGGCGATTATTCAATAAAAACAAGCCTACTCAGTTCCTTTAAGCCCAACCATGATGTTTTTCCTACTCCTAACTAATGCCGGGATCAGACTACACAATATTTTTGTCTTTGACGATGGTCACCATATCAGATCTAACGATCACAGCGCCATAAACTCTTGCAGTGTCTTGGTCGGGTGACTGGCAAGACTACACGTATGACCACGACCAATCACAGCACGTCGTATTCCAAGATCATGCGCGAGTTCAGACGTCATCGGGGAGGCGGTTGAAGCAACTGTCAATCATGGCGACAGAAGCGTTGTGTGTGATGCTGGCGGTCTTGTGTTGCGAAAAGGAAATTGAAAGAAAGAAAAAATGGTTGTGGATGTGCTCCCGGCTGGCACAGAAATGACGGTATGGGCTGTCGGCAGCAAACTCGGCATCCCTCCTCCTTTTCGCCATGTTTGTTTATTACCAAGTGACCTGACTGCGACTGCGCGCTGGAGAGAGCACCTGATTGGTCAACGCAAAGGAACACGTCGTTGGAGATGTCACACTAGGCGTGTCAAGACGATAAATTCTGACAGGCTAGACCTTTCCTTGCGGTGTTGTGGGGCGTCCCAGACGTGGCGTCGGTTGTCGTGTACTATGACACACTACACGAGATAAGAGGATTGATTTTCACACACAACACTCATTTATCGTTCCCTATCCCCTACGACGGCCTCGCCGGGCTATAATCGGGCTGATATCGTGTAGTCTGAACCGGGCTTAAGTGGTTTTGTTGCCCCCTGCTGGTACTGCACCTTCATACATGCGTTAAATATCAACGGTATCCTCTGGTGGACAGTTGGGCTATATATCGGTTTGCCAGAACAGTCAACCGAGGGGAAACACACCCTCTCACAACACACGTCCATTTTGTCACGCAGAGAAAAACAAATTAATAACTGATAACTTGGGCTGCTCTGGATTATTAGAATAAACCGCTGACAAAGCTGAAACTTGTGTGGAGATAATATTACAGCAGCATAAACAATATGATTGAGGATATTTAAACCTGCAACAAGCTCAGCTGCTGGTAAAAACTGAAAAATCATAAACATACAGAACTTACTGCGTGCTGTTTTATTCAACATGTTATTAAAGCTTATTTCACCATGTACTGAAACCAGTGGCACCCTAGAAGGTAGGAAATCATTCTAGAAACTTCTGGCATGCTTTATAAAAAATGGCTGCAATCTTTTTGCAGTTTACATCATCTTCACAGCAACATGCAAACATATTTCATGTCATTCTCAGCCATTTCTGCTCAACGAGGCCTGATTAGTTCTGCTGGAAAGCAGTGTGCAGTCCTTCCCTCTCAGTTGCTGTCTAATTATATTCACGCATTAATGCCTAACAGAGTTGGCTGCACCAGGGCCCTGCAGTGAGAAGGTCTTACAGTTGGAGGGCTGATATTACAACCTCTGTCTTCTCCCACCTGTCTGCACTGGCTGCTCAGTTCAGTTCTGAGCCATCTCACTGATTAAACCCTCTGGATTCTTCTACAAAAAAACACTGAATAAGCTTTGTTTAGCCCACATATCTGTTTTTATCCCCGATGTGTTATCAGCTTTCACTTTTTACTTTCTAAAAACACGTTTTCGACCACATGTTTGCATTAGACCCATAGGATTAAAACAGAATAATTATTTCATATTATTAATTAGCCATATGATAAATGACTTTTGTTAGTGCGGCAACATCATTACATCCATCAATCAATCCAGGGGGCATCCTTACTAGATGCCCGAACCACCTCAGCTGGCTCCTTTCAACGTGAAGGAATAGCGTCTCTACTCTGAGTCCCTCATGGATGACTGAGCTTCTCACCCTATCTCTAAGGGAGACGCCAGCCACCCTCCTGAGAAAACCCATTTCGACCACTTGTACCCGCGATCTAGTTCTTTCGGTCAGCCCTCATGACCATAGGTGAGAGTAGGAACGAAGACTGACCAGTAGATCGAGAGCTTTGCCTTCCGGCTCAGCTCTCTGGTGCGGTATAGCGAATGCAATACCGCCCCCTGCTGCTCCGATTCTCCGGACAATCTCACGTTCCATAGTCCCCTCACTCGCGAACAAGACCCCGAGGTACTTGAACTCCTTCACTTGGGGTAAGGACTCATTCCCGGAGTAGGCAATCCATCGGTTTCCTGCTGAGAACCATGGCCTCTGATTTAGAGGTACTGATCCTCATCCCGGCCGCTTCACACTCAGCTGCGAACCGATCCAGTGAGTGCTGGAGGTCACAGACCGATGATGCCAACAGGACCACATCATCTGCAAAAAGCAGCGACGAGATCCTCAGCACACCGAACTGCAAACCGACCCTCCCCCGACTACACCTCAATATCCTGTCCATACATCATTACATTTTGAAATAAAAAGTTTCAAAATGGAGAAATATTAATATGTGCAGCATCAAACAAACCTAGAACCACTTCAGTCGTTATAAGAGATAAGATAAGATAAGATATTCCTTTATTAGTCCCGCAGTGGGGAAATTTGTATAAAAGTAGATGTGGACTACATAAAGTCAGAATGCCACCAGACCAAATCTCACGGTCACAGGTAGTGTTGGGCCATACAGTATGTTAACCACCGTCAGCCCAACAGGTAGGGTTGGACCATACAGTACGTTAACCACCATCAGCCCAACAGGTAGGGTTGGGCCATACAGTACATTAACCACCGTCAGCCCAACAGGTAGGGTTGGGCCATACAGTACGTTAACCACCGTCAGCCCAATAGGTAGGGTTGGGCCATACAGTACGTTAACCACCGTCAGCCCAATAGGTAGGGTTGGGCCATACAGTACGTTAACCACCGTCAGCCCAATAGGTAGGGTTGGGCCATACAGTATGTTGACCACTGTCAGCCCAACAAGCAGCAGCTACAGATATATTCACACAAGGTTCTTGTTGACAAATCAACCAGGACTGAAATTTTAAGGACTGAGGATATGTTTGTTGATTACATTTATGGATAAAGTAGTGCTGATATGCACACACACACACATACACACACACACATCCGTCAAAGTACTGGTGAGTCAGCAGGAATTGTAACTAACTAATGATGAGAGCAGAGATCTTTGCCACCATTGGCTAAAAGCCCCAGTTGTTTATCATGAATCTTAATTAGGATCTTTTCTACTCCTTTCCTCCCCCCTCCCTGCTCCCCCCTTCCTTATCTTCACAGCTCCTTCTTCTTCCCTCCTTCTTCTTCCTTCCTACTAATGTTTCTCCGGCTGTAAAGGAAACTACTAAATTGCTCTGCAGCTCTGGTGAAGATGAGGTGGCTGTGAGAGGAAGGCCCCCATCAGATCAATGGCCTTTGGCCTCCCTGCACATTTATCACACACACACACACACGCACACACACACACACACACACACACACACACACACACTCACACACACACTCACACATACATACATATTTTTAACTTTGTAACACACACATACACATCCTGATAAAGGAAAGAAAATACCAACTTTCCAATCTCTTTACACACACACACACACACACACACACAGAACTTTGCCATGATTAATTAAGCCGTGTGGAATAGCAGAGCTCCATAAAGACATCATCAGGAATCTGAATCCATTCACCTCTCTTCTTCTGCATTTAATTGGCCCTAACAGTTCATCACACACACACACACACACACACACACACACACACACACACACACACACACACACACACACTTAAAAGAAATGGGAAATCTTTATGTTGATCTTCGTCTAGAACTGTTAGTGCTCTGTATTGCTTGTATAAAAGCATAATGAAACAGTTTCTGTCGTTGTGTGTGTGTGCGTGTGTGTGTTCAGAGTGGTTGTGGCTGGTTGGAGACGTTCTCCACGTTCTCCTGGGTTCTGGCCTCTTCAGCACACAGAGAGAGAGAAAAGGGAGTGGGGAACCGGTG
Organism: Sebastes umbrosus; assembly: GCF_015220745.1. NCBI lineage: Eukaryota > Metazoa > Chordata > Actinopteri > Perciformes > Sebastidae > Sebastes > Sebastes umbrosus. Next base: position 23,878,241 of record NC_051289.1, read on the forward strand.
GGACTAGATGTCGACTGTTTTGTCTTTTCATGTCATGGATTTTCAGTAAGATTAAGATGGACGAAGCTTCCTCAGACTGTACACATGTTACAGTAAAGCAGCACAGGACACTACGTGCATGTGTTACAGGATTAATTAGGCTGAATGTTGCTATGAAGTGGCCTGACTTTGGTCTCTTCTTCATGGTCATGTTCAGTATTAAGACACAATGGTCCTCAGTATTCTGTTCATGTCAGTCTTCAACTGTCAGATAGACACCAGTATGAGTTAACGTCACAGCAACACATACTATACATACTAGTAGTGGAAGCATTATTACGAGTGAACACTCCATCATCAACTATAGGCTGCTTTATTCTCTCCTCTTCACATTGATTTCTTTTTTTTTCCTTTTTGACACACTGACTGATCATTCCCCTCCTCCGCTCCTCCTCTTCCCTCCACATCCTTCTTTCCTCGACTCATCCATCAATGCTAGGAACCCACAATTATGCTAACAGTAGCTTGTTATGACAGCAGCGAGTGTGCTGTATTGGCCACTTATTGACTAAATGAATAATCTCGCTTTTCTTAAAGGGATCGTGCACAATCGGTCACCACAGTCCTGATCTCTCTGTTCATTATACCATCTGTTTCTGTTCTCTCTACTTCCTGCCTCTCCAATTCACATACAAACAGCTGTAATGGCACATATTAAACAAATACACACCCACGTTATTACTTATAGCAAAATATAAAACTAATCATTGAAATGAGGGATTATTGAGATGAATAATGTTCACTTTCTTGCCCTGACATTTAAAAGGGACTGTTTGTAAGAAACAGAAATGTCTTGTTAACAGCGACACCTGTGGCCGTTAAGTCAACGAAAGTCAGCGTCCTGTTGCTCGCGCTTGTACTCGCTCTACATAGACATGAGTGAGCATCACTCAAAACAGTGAGGCGACACACGTCAGCTAAAAGCACAATATCACTCTATATTTCAGCTGCTTGGCAGTAATGTTGGCTGACCAGACGAAGGTCTCTCGCTTTTCCTGCTTCAGCCTCCCGACCGCGGCCGGAGGGAACAGGGGAGACACCGGAGTTTTGGTCGGAGACGATAACGTTTCTCTCTGCGGAGCCCCGTCACTTCACAAGACACGGGAAACCTCTGTTGGTCTGGAGGAGCTGCAGCAGTTATTTCTGCACAAACGTCCACTGTACATTCACTAGATATTCTCAGAGCTAAACTAACTCTTCTGCAGTGTGGAGTGTGCGCGCATGCACGTGAGAGTGGAGCGAGCTGAGCGAGAATGAGCGCGGTGTGTGAGTGAAGGCAAGCAGGCAGAGGAGCAGAGTACAGCAGAGACTCCGGTCCTGGAGACCAAAGCTACGGTCTCCCCCACGTCCTCCGACCGCGGCCAACAGACGGGCTTCACTAGATACAACTTTGCGGTTTTGGTGCTTCCGTGTAGTTTGTGTTGGAGTTTGAGTCTGAACAGCGTAGCCACACGCGAGCACTCATTTGACACTGACCTGCAATATACGTGTCAGAAGTTACAAACAGTCCCTTTAAATAAGATTATTTGGGTAATGCTCAACAGTTGTCCCTCTCTCCTGAAATGATTGGAGCTAGGCTATTTAAAAAAATTGAGAGAAGGCAGAGGTGGTGCATTAATAATTTAAATGAGGGAAAATGTTGAATGTCAGCACACATGGGACCGGAAAACCAGAGGATTCCCAACTTGGGGCGTTGGGTTAGGGTTAGGGTTAGTGCTTGTTGGTTGGTGAAATAGCTTTGGAAGCCTGATGACGGGGCTACATGAAAAGTTAAGGGATCAGCAAAGTCACAAGAATTCATTCTGAGGGACATGAATGTGTGTACCTGCTGCCGATCTCATGCTTGTCTCATGGTGGCGCTAAAGTCAGGGGATCGACAAGGTCAGCAGGATTCTGAACCGTTAATGTCTGCAGAAAAAAAAAGGTTGAACCAATTCATCTTGTAGATGGTGATATAGTTCAGTCTGGACCAAAGTGGTGGACCAACCGGCCAACAGACAGACAGACAGACAGACAGACAGACAGACAGACAGACAGACCCACATTGCTGTCCTAGAGCCGAGCCGCTAGCATTGCTAAAACCTATCAACTGTTCCGAGGTCCGGCTGCTCTCAGACACTCTGCTGGTCTCAGTCCGACCCTCTCCTCTGGGACTCGGCAGCCCAGCTGACTGGGAAAGAGGCTCTGCAGAGTCCCAGTATCCCCCAGGCTGTGTCTCTGGCACCCCCGTCCTCTCTCCGTCTCTCTGTCCGTCTCCCTGTCTGTCTCTCTCTCCGTCTCTTAGTCCGTCTCTCTCTCCGTCTCTCTGTCCGTCCCTCTGTCTGTTTCTGTGTCCGTCTCTCTGTCTGTCTCTGTGTGCGTCTCGCTGTCCTTCTCTCTCTCAGTCTCTCTGTCCGTCTCTTTGTCCATCTCTCTGTCTGTCTCTCTCTGTCTCTGTCCGTCTCTCTGTCCGTCTCTCTCTCCATCTCTCTGTCTATCTTTCCGTCCGTCTCTCTCTCCCCGTCTCTCTGTCTGTCTCTCTCTTCGCCTCTCTGTCCGACTCTCTGTCTATCTCTCTCTCTCCGTCTCTCTGTCTGTCTCTCTCTCCGTCTCTCTGTCCGTCTCTCTCTTTGTCTCTGCCGTAGGCCCGTTGTGGTTTTGATGGGCAGCAGATATTATGGAGTTTGGCAGCATTTAATTCCCAGTTGAAAGTGTTGACATGGGATGGAGGCAGAGAGAGGAGAGGAGAATACAAGACACTTCAATCACAGACTGACAGTTCCACCACTGTGGATTTGTATGTACGTTTCCTCAGTGTGTGTGTGTGTGTGTGTGTGTGCGCCTACATAAACAGTACCACTTACCATCACTTGCAGGTTTTCAAAGGGATGTTTTAAAGTTAGCATACGAGTTGTCCTCTTGCCACCATCTTTGTGAGGTGGGACCTCCACAGCTGCCCATGATATGCTGAGACACCTGTTCATGAAGGAAGCTTGCTTACTCTACTATACTCATCTATCTATCCGTCCATCTGTCCCTTGGGGCTAATACGAGTGTTTTGAATATACCGAGCACGTGGATGGAGAGTGGAGAACTGGAGATTGCTGCTGGAATGGTTTGAGAAATGTGTGTGGACCAGTGGAGGCTGGTCCATAGAGGTCCATGAACCAGTGGAGGCTGATCCATAAAGGCAGAGGAGGCTAGTCCATGGACCAGTGGAGGCTGGTCTATAGAGGCAGAGGAGGCTGGTCCATAGAGGCCGAGGATGCTGGTCCATAGAGGCCGAGGATGCTGGTCCATGAACCAGTGGAGGCTGGTCCATGGAGGCAGTGGAGGCTGGTCCATGGACCAGTGGAGGCTCATCCTCTATTTTTGAGAGGCAAGAGGGAGATCAAAATATAAGAAAGACTAATTGGTTGAAATGAAATGAAATTACCAAATCTCATTATCATTTATAAAATATTTTTGTCCCTCCTCGTAAAAATAAAACATTATTGAAATTCTGATTAAAATGCCTCAACAGCGTCACCAGCAGGGCAGGCAAGGAAGTGGTGGTTGGGATAAGGGAGGATGGGTTCCTTCCGTCCTCCCTTGAGGTGGGACCTCTTCTATCAATTCAATGAATTTCATATTTTTTCATGCCAATCTGTGATAAACCAAAACTCATCAAATGACGCTCCACATGGGAGGAGAACCTTCCTTAACTCGTTACCAATCAACAACCAGCAGAATACAACATTGACATTGCGTTGGTCCAATGATGATGTCCAAATGTCCTCTTCAGTCTCTACCACTCTATTATACGTGATGAACTGGCAGTATAGTGTCATAGAGCAGGGTATTGGGAAATTAATTATAACGTGCAAATTGTGAAATACTTTTAAACACAAAACAAAACAAATCCTTTTTTTATTTAGGCCTTTTTATTGAGCTGTAGCTGTAGCTACTAGTGTTAGCTAACGCAACAGTTAGCTCCTTGTAACAGCCCAATCTGTTGCCAATACCGGGATCCGGGAAATGAATCTTAAAGATAAGGACTTGTGATCCAGTCACGTATGCTGTGACTGTTTTCTCCTAAAGAATGGGTTGTCCTATCATAACATAAGCCTATAACGCCAAGGAGGTACTGTATACCGATACTGTACAATGTACTGGCTGCTTTGTTGTTGGTGCATCCTGGTCAAACAGCTCCAACATGTCCCAGTTTTAAGTAAGCTTGTTTGAAACCCTGGCCAGGCATGAATACAGTAAGAGGAGGGAAAAACAAGAGAATTATTAAGAGGCTGTAGAGAGACGGAGACTGAAGAAAAAGTCTTTTCCAGTCCAATGAGCTCTCGCTGGTGAGCAAGAGACACCCATGGGAGAGAAAGTGACAGACAGAGGTTGTGTATGTATGTGTGTGTGTGTGTGTGTGTGTGTGTGTGTGTGTGTGTGTGTGTGTGTGTGTGTGTGTGTGTGTGTGCGTGCGTGCGTGCGTGCGTGCGTGCGTGCGTGCGTGCGTGCGTGCGTGCGTGCGTGCGTGCGTGCGTGCGTGCGTGCGTGCGTGCGTGCGTGCGTGCGCGTGTGCGCAGGGGGTGAGACACCGTCCACTCGTCCACTACTCGGCTACACTAATAAGTGAACCACAGTGAATGTTGATTACTGTGTGTGTGTCTTGATGACCATAATGTATGTTGTGTTGAGGATAACAGTGTCCAGGACCAGTGACCAGGACCAGGGTGGTGGGTTAGGGTTAGGGTGCTGTTGTCTTATTTATTAGACCAGATCACTGGAAGTCCCACTGATCCACTCAAAGCCTTTGGTTTGTCTCTTCTCTCCATCATGATGATCATCATTCCATCAATCTATTATCAATCTATCAACCCCTATATCATCACATGTTCATCTGTTCTTGTTATTATTCCTATTATCCTCTTCTGTTCACTCTGGATCATGAAACTGAAAGAAGTCTTAACCTCCTCCCAATTCTCTCCTCTCCTTCTCATCCTTCTCCCCCTCTCCTCTCCTCTCCTCTCCTCTCCTCTCCTCCTCTCCTCCTCCCTCCTCTCCTCCTCCTCCTTCTCCTCTCCTTCTCCTCCTCTCCTCTCCCCTTCTCCTCTCCTCTCCTCCTCAGTCTCTATGGCAGACACATGCAGGCCAATCCAGAACCACCAAAGAAGAACAACGATAAGAGTAAGAAGATCAGCAGGAAGCCGCTGGCCGCTAAGAATAAATGAGGAGAAAACGGAGGATGGGAGGAGGATGGAGAAGACAGAGGATAGGAGGAGGAGGAGAGGAGATGACTGCTCTCTCAGACCGTCAAACTCACTGCATGTGCCTTTTTTTCTTCTTTCTCTTTTTTTTTTTTTTTTAAATAAAAACTAACTTTTTATATTACATTGAAATGTACACATTGTGTTTTAAAGATGTGGAGTTACATATTGTTTAGACTCTATTTCACTGTGTAGTATAGAGATCCTATAGGAGTAGAGATGCTTGGACATAGAGGTCATTAGAGGTCATTTAGAAGCAAAGTTAAGAATGTATTATAAAGTCATCCTTAGTCGCTTCATATGCAACATCAGGACATCAGTATCAAGAAGTCCTGCAAGGCGACACTGTTCAACTGCTATGATACCAAAGGGGAAACCATTAATATAGGCGAGTCCAGCTTTGGACAGAGTCCCACTGCTCTGTTGCTATTTAGTGATAATCCAGCGTGTGAAAGTATTCAACCCTCTAATGACTAACCCTGGATGTCCACTTGATGCCGCTCAGTGCCGACACATCTTCATTGCAGTTCAAATGTCCACTGGAAGCCATATTTCCGCTGATGCAGCTGCATTCACACGATTACTCTCGCTCTTCATTCTTCCGTATGCTTTTTGGTTCGCCACAACTTCTGCATACTTTCAGCTACAGAAACTATTGAAATATCAAAAGCTCTGTAAGGACATTTATTGTATTCAACTTTTTGTCTACCTTTTATGCTATGAGCTTCATTCAACATGTGAGTAAGTGAATGGGAGGAATCTTCAAAACCCACTCCACTTTGAAGTTCTCGTACTTCAGCAAACTTTCAGCTACAGACTTCATTTGAACTTTAAACGGGTCACAAGACTTTGAACAATTCAACTTGTATTATATATTATTATATGTTTTTGAAAGATCAGTTAAATGTATTTTCTGAGTTTATAATGGGTGTGTATAGTGCTGCCTAGAGTGCAACACGTGACCTGTGATGTCAACTCTTCTGCTTTTTAAAAAATCACAAGAATTTGAACTATTAATCCCGCGCTCAGCTTTGTGATATCTTTCAGCTATGCGGTGCAATTCAGCCCTCATACATTTCAGCTCTCAACTCTTCAGGGCAATACAGTTCATCTGTCTGATATCAATACAAATCATTTCTTCTTTCAGCCTTTCAGACATTCATTTTAACTTTTCCAGCTTTTCTAGCAATGTAGTTCAGCTCTTAGCTTCTTTAGGTAATGCTTAAGCTTCCAATTCTGCTAGTTTTCCATTTAAGCCTCCAGGTTTTCAACAGTGCAATGCAATGTATTTGAGATTTTTCAGGCCAATAATTTCAGATTTCTGCAATTCAGCACTTTATTTCAGCTTTCAGTATTCATGCACATTTTCGACATGAAACACATGTTCTAGTTTAGTTATTTATCATGTTTTACAAGCGTACTCAAAAGTGAGTTTTCTTTTGTCTCTGTCTGTCTACTCACTCTCTCTTGCCTTACGTTTTGCGGAATATAATGTGTATGTAAAGATAGAACAGCCAACAAAAGAGCAGCAAGTGAGATATTCCGGTGGACATAGCACACCAGCTAGAAAGACAGCATATTGTCTCCAGCTGGCGCGACTTAGCCGATGGAAGTCTTTTGAGTTATTGCTATTATCTGTAAGAGTGAGGAAACAGACTCAGTCACACCAGCAATTAACTGTGTTCATTCCACTGATCTGTGATCATTCTGAGACTCACTGTACCTTCAACTCAACATTCACTTTGTCAAGTTATTTTTCTAAGCTTCACCGATTGTCCATCACATTTCAATCTGTTGCATAACTGAAAGAATATAAACTATTCGTCGTGCTATTATATTTATCACAGGCCAAAATGTACTGAAAGTTAATCACGCTCGCTGTGTTGAACACTTCAAATAAAACAACGAAGAACAACGTCTTCTCTTGTGTCCTTCATTTCAGATAACAGTACAATGTGAGCTGTGTCTGTGCTACAGTCATGTTTGGGGTTTGCATAGAACTTCCTTAAGTACTCTACATTAGTGTTCTTCTTATTTTCACCTTGTTTGTACAATTCCATCAACTCAGAGACACCAAAGGACAACACTATGAGGCCTGGAAATATGAGCTCATAATCCTGACAAATGTCCAGCAACACTTGACGGATGCCCATCAACACGAGACGGATGTCCAGCAACCTGTGACGGATGTCCATCAACACGTGACGGATGTCCATCAACACGTGATGAAAGTCCAGCAACATGTGACGGATGTCCAGTAACATGCCAAATGTCCAACAACACTTGATGGATGTCCATCAACACGTGACGGAGGTCCATCAACACGTGACGAATGTCCATCAAGACGTGACTAATGTCCATCAAGACGTGACTAATGTCCAGCAACAAGTGACGGATGTCCATCATGACGTGACGGATGTCCAGTAACACGTGACGGATGTCCAGCAACACGTGACGGATGTACATCAACACGTGACGGATGCCCATCAACGCGTGACGGATGCCCATCAACACGTGACGGATGTCCAACAACACGTGACGGATGTCCATCAACACGTGACAGATGTCCAGCAACACATGTCAATTTCTGCTCATTACATACATACAGTCTTTTCAAAATAAACTTCTGTCTTCACAGGAAACAACTTCCTTTGGTTTAGGCAAGAAAGATACTTAGTTAGGTTTAGGAAAAGATCGGCTTGGTTAGGATAAGGTAACAAAACTACTTAATTAGGTTTAGGAAAAGATGGTGGAATGCTGGAAGAAACTTCACTGCTATTTATATTTCCTGGCTCACGATTATGTTAATGACACACAAATTGATTTTAAACAGCTGCCTGGGGAGATTATGCTTCATTGTTCTGACTATTTTGTTTATTGTTTACAATGTTTGGGTTATTATGAGAATTTAAACATAATTAGATGTGATGCATCAAATACTGATATTATGGTAAAGAATTAAAAGATGAAGATGACCTAAACATGCATTTTGCAGCTTTAATGAAGATGATATTGAGAGTTCCACACCGATGGATAAGTTATGTTTTACTTTGCTTAATAAGCTTTTTTTGGAGATGAGGCATGAGGCTGGTTATTTCAGTTTTTAGTGGGAAGAATATTCAGGAAAATTGTGCAGATGCAGAGGGCAGGGTTTTCAAGAGTTTCCTGAAGGAAAAGAACATTAGATCCATTTATCTGTGAGAGAACGCAATAAACTGACTCATCCTCTGTTCCCTTTCAGTTGTTCTATCAGAGTCTGTTAGAAAAGCAAAGCTTATAGGGCTGAAAACAGCACCATGAAATGCCAAATGGTCAGCTTTGAGAAACTAAAGAAGAGTCAGAGCGTCTAACCGTAGTCACTGCTGCACTCCTCCGTCCCTGCTGGTGGATGTTGTTCCTGTTTTGTTCTCACTTCATCTCAATTCATCTCACACCTTTCCAAGGACACAATGAGTCCCAGGCTAACTAAAGCCCATTGATTTTCACAAGGTGATTTATAGGTGGCGTGTGTGTTAGGGCAGGCTTGATTGTCTAAGGGGGGGATGCACAGTGCCACTTTAATGAGGGTGGTGACACGGGGCAGAGAAGCAAGCAGCCCCCCCACACCGCAGGGTGAGCCGCTAATATACAGCTGCTGCTTTACTTAATCACCAAAGACCGTCTATCTGTCTTTAAACACATATCCTGAGATTTAGCTTTTACATTTTTTTCATATATTTTCCGATGAAGTTTTGGGGGAAATTTTTATTTAAATTTTCCCTAATTGGCTGGTTAATGCACTGGTATCATAAATATCACTTGATAATAGAAAAGATATTTTGTTTGGGGATTTTATTTTATTTTATTACTACTTGGGTCTTTTCCTACAGTTTTATTATGGTGCTGAGATCTATAGGAACATGGTCACATCACTCCAACAAAGTGACGAAGGCCTGTTCTGTAATAAAACAGAACTAGAAGTGGACTCTAGTTCTACTACATTTCTGAGATTTCTGCTAGATATGGAATGAAACTCTGAGAATATGGAATGAAATCCTGAATATATGGAATGAAATGTGAGAATATGGAATGAAACTCTGAGAATATGGAATGAAATCCTTAATATATGGAATGAAATGTGAGAATATGGAATGAAACTCTGAGAATATGGAATGAAATCCTTAATATATGGAATGAAATGTGAGAATATGGAATGAAATCCTGAATATATGGAATGAAATGTGAGAATATGGAATGAAATCCTGAATATTTTGAATGAAATCCTGAATATTTTGAATGAAATCCTGAATATATGGAATGAAACTCTGAGAATATGGAATGAAATCTGCCATCTTGTGTTTTAGGTCATTATCGGTACAGATCTTGGTGCTGCTAGACGTGTGTGTCACTATGAGCGATTTCATTACATATATTCAGGATTTCATTCCATATTCTCACATTTCACATTATAGATATAATAATTTCCTGAACGGCATGCCACACTAAACATCATGCAATAACATATAGATATATATAATAAGCCCTGGGAGCACCTCGGTGTTTGACTGGGCCTCATTCACCAACCATCCTTCAGAAGAAATATCTTCTCAAAAACATGATGCAGTTTTCAGGAAGATGCTGACATTCACCACAGTTTTCTTATTTGGAATTTGTTCTTAGGTAAGAACAGAATCTATGAATACTCAAGAGCACACTTACACACATCTCAGTGCTTATTTAAATGCTTATTGTGTTTTTTTCAATTCTACAGTTGGTTTCTAATTCTAATAATATTTTTTGTCATTTTTAATAATTATTTTACAAAGCATCATGGTCTTTTAAAATAAATAAACACTACACTAACACTTCAACACTGAACAAGTAATAGCACCCCTTGCATCTATTTATTTTATATCCAGCTATTAAATATGACAGCTCATCTGGTGTTTACTTCTTTTTGTAGGTTTTGAGTAGTAGTAGTAGTAGTAGTAATAACTCATTTTGGTTCTTATTGATAATTTTCCAAAAACAATAAGGCATTAAATTATAGGAAAAAAAATAATACTGTCTGAAAAGCTTACCAAAATAAAAGCTACCAAATAATACCCAAACCCTTTCACTAACATTTCATACAAAATAATAATCCTACCTCAGTATTATCTGTGTTTACCACCTTATTTTTATACATTTTCCTTAATTTGCAAAGTGAACTACACATTTTTAATTCCGTGTTTTAAACATACCTATTCCCCTAAATTCATACCAGCTCTCTCTAAAAACAAGCTCATTTATCATAACTTTTACTTGATTATTGATTTGCCAAATACCAAATATTATAAACTTTGGTCCGGTGCTCCACCCTCTTTACACTTTCCTTTGGCCTTGACTTCATTCTCTCTTTTCAATCTGTGTGTGTGTGTGTGTGTGTGTGTGTGTGTGTGTGTGTGTGTGTGTGTGTGCACGGCCCTGCAGTCTCGTTTACCTGCTAATTAGGATCAACTGGCTCACGCCTTCAGCTTACGAGGAAATGGGATTCATCGTTATAAGCACACAGGTACGAACAATTCTGCGGTTTGAGAACATGTCGTGAATCTGACGTAGACTTTTCTAAGGACCATTCTTAAGAACAAATTTAAGAAAAAACTTAGGAAGATATTGGTGAATGAGGTCCATTCTTCTCAGCATGGCTTTAAACCTTCTCAATATAACTGACATAAAAGAAATAATTATTATAAATAAAACAGTAAGAATCCAACTGGCCACTGCTTTCAAACCCACAAACCAAAGTAGTATCACTGAGCCACCACGCTACCCTCAATATTCTCAAGTGCTTATTTGATATTTACTTTTTAATTGAATGCTTATTTCTTATATGGTAAAGTACAGCATGGACCGATGCCACATACCGCTGCATTTATAGCTTGTCCCTACATGGGCCTTGAGAAAAATACAGAAAAGAAAAAAACACAAGAGCAGCACTGATCTTCTAGTTGTGACCCTTGTCAGTATTGGATTGTTGCTGTTGCCATGGGAAATGAAAGGCTACACAAGCAGAACAACACTTCTGAACTACGGAGCTGAAGTGATTTAGTGCTGCACTTTAAAAAGTTGTGGGACTCACATGAGACAGTTTAAAAAAAAAAAGAATGATCAAAATGTGTGCAGCAGAGGTAAAGATGTCCAGCCCTTTAGTTTCTGCTATGGGGAGATCCAAAAACTACTGGTTCCTACATTTCCCATAATGCATATATTTTCATTAGACCCTCCCTGCCTGGTGAATACCCACATCTCATCAAATTCCCCTCCAGTTTCCAGTTTGCAGAATTATATATTTTTCAATTTGTTAAAGGTACAATTGATAATATGGATTTCATTCAATATATTCAGGATTTCATTCCATATTCTCAAATTTCACATTATATACAGTATATGAGAATTTCCTAAACGCCATGCCATAATATATATATATATATATATATATATATATACACACTCGCCGGCCACTTTATTAAGTACACCTTGCTAGTACTGGGTGGTCTTCTGCTGCTATAGCCCATCTGCTTCAAGGTTGGACGTGTTGTGCGTTCAGAGATGGTATTCTGCATAGCTTGGTTGTAACGAGTGGTTATTTGAGTTACTGTTGCCTTTCTATCATCTCCAACCACTCTGCCCATTCTCCTCTGTCCTCTGACATCAACAAGGCATTTCCGTCCACACAACTGCCGCTCACTGGATATTTTCTCTTTTTGTGACCATTCTCTGTAAACCCTAGAGATGGTTGTGCGTGAAAATCCCAGTAGATCAGCAGTTTTTGAAATACTCAGACCAGCCCGTCTGGCACCAACAACCATGCCATGTTCAAAGTCACTTAAATCCCCTTTCTTCCCCATTCTGATGCTCGGTTTGAACTTCAGCAAGTCGTCTTCACCACGTCTAGATGCCTAAATGCATTGAGTTGCTGCCATGTGATTGGCTGATTAGCTATTTGTGTTAACAAGCAATTGAACAGGTGTGCCTAATAAAGTGGCCGGTGAGTGTATATTCTGCTGTCTGATGGAGACGGCAGTGTCGGTGTGGCCAGGCAACCACCTTTTATATATGGATTTATCCGTTTTTTCCACATTAACTGGCAACTTCATCGCTGACGACAGAGACACTACGTGATACCAACGTTATACTATTAGCTCACAAGCAATTTTAAAAATGGGAGCTGTGTGATATATTTCACAGAGATGAACAAAACATAAATTTTGGACCCATTGAAATTGTTTAAATGATTATAGACAATCATATTTTTGTTAGGATAAGCCACAGGATGTAGTATTTTTATAAATTGTTCGCCTACATCGGATTTGCCGCTGCAACTCAGAAATTTCCCCTCTGGGATTAATAAAGTACCCACCTACCTACCTACCTACATAAACCTGTTATCAATAACACCTTTAACTTATATTGTGATTTCATCATTCTCATTTTCAGAGTTATTTGACTTCACAATGTGACACCTTTATTTCATAAATCAACATTCCTCAGAGTTGTTGTCACCATTACCTGCCTCACCACTTTTCAGCCAATCACGCGCCACTCGCCTCTTAGCAGGCTCAGTAACTAACAGCTAGGTCCTGTTAGTAAAAGCAACCAAATAGAAAGACACAAAATTCCTAATTAATTAGCTACCAACTGCTCTTTGTCATGACATGAAAAGTAGATATTATGAAATACATGTCACTGGAAAAAATGCTGACATAAAATAAAAGCACACTTTTCAAAAAAAGCATATTTAAAAAAAAAAAAAGACTTCACCGTAACTGCTGCAATGAAAATAAGAATCTCCCTTTAGAGAACAGTGGTCACATCCTCCCCCCAACATATGAATTATGGAATCCTCGTTCTTGTTGTTTACCACATCTGGGTGTTCTTCAATGTAACAGCTGGAGGACAATCTGAGTTTCCTTTTGAAAACTGGTCTGTAGTTGATTCGTCGCTAAACTGTATCGCTGTGAGTGACCAGGGGTCTCATTTATAACCATAGCATACGCACAAAACGGGACCTGAAATGTGCGTACGCCACTTCCCACGCAACAGTTGTGATCTATAAAAACAAACTTGACAAGAGAATGTGGGCAGCTGTACGGAAACTTTGACCCACGCGTACGCACATTATGGAGACAGAAGACTGGCGACCCAGATGGTGATTTGAAGCCAGATTGTAGACATTAAATGTGAGACACGTTTAGTTTCACTTCATATCACACGTTACTGATCGATCCACTTTATCATAAACATTTATTTAAACCAGCAGTGTCATTTGTGCGAGTGAGCCATAACTATTCCATAAGAACCTTCCAATTATAAAAGATATAACCCAACTCAAATCTCTAATCAAATCCCGCTCAGTATTTCATCAGCGCTGTCTCACCATCACATTCCCTCCGCCCCCAGAGCGCAGAGGGCCAGACTGATACACATGATATCCAGGGTGGGGGGTACCACCAATTGACATGATCAATTTGGCAAGGTGTGAAGCAATCAGTGTGATTGCTGAAAAACGTATAAATACCGCGGTGACACTCGTGCAAAATGTTGTAAAATGGATGCGCTGGCACTGCTAGAAGACTACCTGAATGGGAGGATTAGGAGGGAACGAGTGTTTAGGGACCATGAAGATTTCCTGGCCCGTGATGATGATTCCCTAGAGCAGTGCTTTTGGATCTATGTGCTGAACTGGGTCCAGCATTGGACCGACCAACTGGACGGAACCGCGCCATCCCGGTACACATACAGGTAGCGACCACTCTCGGATTTCTGGCAACTGGATGTTACCAGCAGGACTTAGCCGACAGGTAATTTGTTTGATATGATTATCAATATATAATGTTTTACCTTTTTGCCTAAAGCCCCTTTTGGTAATAATACAGTTCGGGTAATTTATATACTTAGTTTTGGGATATCACAGCCGTCCCTGAGTGCCGTACTGCCTGCCGTCTTATTATTAATACGACTTGTCGATACTTCAGGTTTCCTTACACTGTGGGAGAACAGGACAATATTAAAAGGTAATTTGCAGCAATGTCCGATTTCCCAAATGTAGTCGGCGCAATTGGCTTCACTCATATTTCTATAAGGGAACCACATGACAACGACTATGTGTACGTTAATCAGAAGAACGTGCTTTCAATTAATGTCCAAGTGATATGTGACCCCAGCAGATGTGGTAGGACGATGGCCTGGCACAACACATTTCCTGATGCATAGCAGTGTAGGGAACAGACTACAGGCAGGCGCTGTGTGTGATGGCTGGCTTATTGGTAAGTACCGAAATTCTAGTCATTCAAGCAAGATGTGTAGGAAGTTCGCTACAATGATAACAGGGAGTAAGGACCTGTGAGGATGTCATGCACCATTTGTAAGAAAGACAACAAGTAAGGTTCACTTTTTAACATCTTTTAATGATGTTGCAATTTCAGACAGCACGACTCTTATTTCTTTCAGCCTGTCAGGCTCATAGGTCAACTCATCAGAGCAAGACCTTCAGGTGAGGAAGGCACTTGCATAGAGAGCCCTGAATGGCATGGCCTGTTTATGGAACTCCAACCTCCCCCGACACATCAAGCTAAGCTTCTTCTACGCGACTGTAGAGTCTGTTTTCCTATATGTCTGTGAAGGCTGTACCCTGAAGCCCACCCTACAGAAGTCTCTGGATGGGTGCTGCACCAGAATGCTGCATGTGGTACTAAATATCAACCAGAACGAGCATGTTACCAACAAGCATCTGTATGAGGGACTACCAAGGCTAACTGAGAAAGTGGCAGCCAGGAGAATGAGACTTGCCGGTCACTGCCAAAGACAGCAAGAACTCCACGCAAGCATGCTGGTGCTGTGGGAGCCAATGCACGGGCATCGATCACGGGGACGTCCCACACCAACATACATGGACGTACTGAGGAGAGATGCAGGAGTGGAGAGTGCTGGCAAGCTAGCCAGATGTATGGAGGACCGAGATAGCTGGAAGCTCCGCTGGAAAGCCTGTCTGAGGACGACCCAATGATCGTCAGCAATTACACTGATTGCGCTGATTGTGTCCCTTTATGTCTGCAGGACAGCGTCGGTCAGGACGCGGCCACTTCCAGGCGTGCCATGCGCAGAGGATGCACTGGTGCTGGGGACAGTTGGACGCTCTGCAGCTGCAGCCCCCTCACCGGGAACCTCCTCGCCAGGAACCTCCTCACAGGGAACCTCCTCGCCGGGAACCTCCTCGTCGGGAACCTCCTCACTGGGAACCTCCTCACAGGGAACCTCCTCGCCGGGAACCTCCTCACAGGGAACCTCCTCGCCGGGAACCTCCTCGCTGGGAACCTCCTTGCCGGGAACCTCGTCATCACCAACAGCTCCCGACTCTGGGAGGACTAAAACACACCACACATTAGCCCACTGTGCTTTTTCACATGTCTGAATTGTTTACACATCAATGTAATAAAAGATTTAACCGTGCTTTACCTGGTTCATCTGTGGTCTCAGTCATGTCTGTGTCTCCCTCCTTCTCCGACACAATGCCCCACACACTTGCTTCCCCGAGTATGGAGGCCATTCGGGTTTCTAGTGGCGTGAGCTCTGGTGTTTCCCCCCCGCCAGTAGCAGACACGTTCTGATGGTTGTGTTTTTTTTTGCCTCCACCTTCAGATCGGACCACTTCTTTTTTATTTCAGAGACCTTCCTATCTGTCGCGCTCACGGAGTTAACCGCAGCAGCAACATGTTGCCACTTTGCCATTTTTTTGTATTTGTCACACCGCTGCTGTGGCAACCAAACAATATATTCTCTCTGACCACCCAGCCACAAGCACCTCAATTTCTGTCACAGAAGTTTCTCTTCTTAGTCTTCCTCTCAGCAGTTGCCATGATTCAACGTAAAGAAAGATAGGTATATATACTGGCAGTCAGAGTGTCTGTGAGATTGGGGTATGTATACTGGCAGTGAGCAATGAGGACCAGGTGAACAGAGTTGCCTTGATGAGGTGGGCGTGGCTGAAGATGAAGAGCGGGAAAACCAGGGTGAATGGGAAATTTCTGAATGGGAGCCGAGTGACTGGGCATCCAGAAATGAGCAATTGACCGGTAATGCAGAACTGTGTCACCCTTAGTCAGCTCAAAAGGTGTAGTCACTTAGATTTGTACATGTTGAAGGGCAATGTCGCAAAAGATTTGGATATATAAATTGCATATAAAGAGTGAAACACACATTTATTTAAAGGTCCCATGTTATAAAAAAGTGAGATTTTCATGTTTTTTTATTATAAAGCAGGCTTAAGTCCTATATTAATACTGTGAAAGTATCAAAATGCTCAATCCACAGGGAAATACACAGCCCGTATTCAGAATCTGTGCGTTTGAAACAAGCTGTCAGGATTTTTGTCCATTTGTGATGTCACAAATATACAATATTTAGACATCGCAGTGTATGTGAATGTCTTCAGCTGACAGGAAGTACATATGGACCCAAGCTGTTGCCTAGTAATGCAATTCCATCGAAATACGCTAAAACGGAGCGTTTAAGACAGAGGTAAATACAGGCATATTCAGGCCGACAGTATGAGGAAAATAAAGTTTTTTTTTAACATTGCAGCATGTAAACATGTTCTAGTAGAAACACAAAATACAAGTATGAACCTGAAAATGAGCACGATATGGGACCTTTAAGTCAACATTATCCCCTGTATTGTAAAAAAAACCCACTTAGAGTTTAAATATGAGCATAACAGCAGACATTTTCAGACAGTCTCTACTGGAAAGCATTCATAGTCATGGCCGTTCCCACTGAGGTGATCGAGGTCCGGAACTTGGTATTTTTTGTTGTATATGATAAAAGTTGTTAAATAATTGCC
This sequence comes from Sebastes umbrosus, assembly GCF_015220745.1. Classification (NCBI taxonomy): domain Eukaryota; kingdom Metazoa; phylum Chordata; class Actinopteri; order Perciformes; family Sebastidae; genus Sebastes; species Sebastes umbrosus. The sequence goes on from NC_051289.1 coordinate 23,895,371, forward strand.
TTAAAAAATAGCTTTACTTTGGTGCAGCAAAGATATTGTACAATACAAAGATCACCGACTTGCTCCTGTGATCAGCGTCATTGCTCGTATGTGGGTGGTGAAGTGGAAGATGTTGTTGTTACTGCCACAGCCTGGCTCTCAGGGCCACGACACAGCTTGATAACATTTCAGTCAATACATTTATTTAACAAAAGAGAATAAAATAACAGAGTGTGACTATCAGTAGTATCAGTAGTGTAAGGTGTGCATGGGGGGGGGGTGTAAATGGTATGTGTTGTAAACACAGCAGGGTCTTTGATTATGTCAGTCAGGAAAACCGTACAGGTGTGATTCAGGTAACTAGAGAAGGTTACTAGTGGACTGCTTATAGTTCAGTGATATTCATCTATTCATCTATGTTTACCCCTAAACACTGCGATGGCCCGACGGCAGGACCGGCCGCTTATTCTGTCTGTCAGAGGTTTTACCAGGCTCAGTTGCAGGGCCCTGTTCTTGATAATGTTCAAGCCCTTATACACTGTCACATTTTATTTTAATTAAAGGGACTGTTTGTAACTTCTTACACGTATAAATCATTGCGGGTCGGTGTCCCATGCGCGCTCGCGTGTGGCTACGCTGTTCAGACCAGACTCCAACACAAACTACTAGGAAGCACCAAAACCGCAAAACCGTCTTGCAAAACAGTGTTGGCCGCGGACTGAGGACGCGGGGGAGACCGTAGCTTTGGTCTCCAAGACCGGAGTCTCTGCTGTACTCTGCTCCTCTGCCTGCTTGCCTTCACTCACACACCGCGCTCATTTTCGCTCTTTCGCTCCACTCTCACGTGCATGCGCGCACACTACACACTGCAGAAGAGTTAGTTTAGCTCTGAGAATATCTAGTGAATGTACAGTGGACGTTTGTGCAGAAATAACTGCTGCAGCTCCTCCAGACCAACAGAGGTTTCCCGTGTCTTGTGAAGTGACGGGGCTCCGCAGAGAGAAACGTTATCGTCACCAAAACTCCGGTGTCTCCCCTGTTCCCTCCGGCCGCGGTCGGGAGGCTGAGGCATGAAAAGCCAACACTAGGATCAGCATTGATTCATGGAGAGACCTTCGTCTGGTCAGCTAACATTACTACCAAGCAGGTGAAATATAGAGTGATATTGTGGTTTTAGCTGACGTGTGTCGCCTCACTGTTTTGAGCGATGCTCGTTCATGTCTATGTAGAGCGAGCACAAGCGCGGGCAACAGGACGCTGACCTTCGTTGACTTAACGGCCACAGGTGTCGCTGTTAACGAGCAATTTCTGATTCTTACAAATAGTCCCTTTAATTAATTAATTAATTATTATTTTTCATTTTTTATTTATGACTAAAACAACTTGACTGCACCTCAAATTACTCTTCAGGTTCCCAGCTTTCAGATGATGTACACCACTTCTCTGTGACATGTAAAAGTCACTTTTTATCTACACTATAGAGGACAATAACAAGGTAAAAGGATAACATTTAGAATTTTTTAAGATTTATACTGACTTTGGGACGGTTGAAATTATTTTCGGGACGGGGGGTGAAGCCTTAGCCTGTATGTATTCTTTTTCCACCCAACAGTTTATCAGGAATCAATAAAGAATCGGATCGATAAGCAGAATCAATAATGAAACCGATATCAATAAAATCTTAGCAATTCCCATCCGTAGTAGCATGTATACAAAGAACAAGACTCGGTCAAAACTGAGGATATGTCTGGACTGTATCTGGTCAGTATGTGAATTTGTGGCTAAATTGTTACACAAATAGTCAGAGGTCATGTCTATCATGTTTTGAGAACAGTTTCTTTTCCACTTATATTTTAATGTTTGATTGAAAGACAACTTATAATGAAGCAAATGACAATCAGTAATAGTAAATGGTAACATTTACTAGTCATTATATTATACATTTTATACAAGGTTAAAAGGTATTAGCATGACATACAGTCTGCAAGGTTAAAAGTATTTCAGTTTTTTATTAAAGCATGTGTATCAAAAACATTCATCATATAAGTGGTGTTTAACAATATATACATATGTCACGAAAGTTTATCAGCGTTGAGTTTCTCCCGCTGTCATCACTGACGTTGTTGCTGCCGTATTTATTTTTAGATGGAGTGTTAATGGAGCAGCATTATAGCCTGGCACTGATCGATCCAAACTCCATTCAGAAAACAAGCATTTTAAAAGTTGTTTGCTTGTCGTCTTGCGGAGAGACCTGACAAAGCATGAATTCAGATTTTTTACTAATCAACATCATTATGTAGTTATTTCGGTACACTTTTTATTTGTTTACAACAACGTCGCTGCTGTATTTACGCCTATATGACGTTATGTTGAGTGTTGATCGAGTAGCTACAATGTTAGCATAGCCTGGCATTGATTGATCCGAACTCCGTTCAGAAAACAAACATTTTAAAAGTTGTTTGCTTGTTGACAGACTTGAGACAGCATCATTTTGATCCGTTTATTGTATTATTATTATTATTATTATTATTTTGGGTTCATCCCGCAGTAGCGACCTGTGGCTTACGAGATACAGTCTGGAGGGAAGCGAGGCAAAAATTTGCTTTGCGCTTGGTGTGAATGCACGGTAAAACAATATGAAGCAGAACATAACGAAACTTAAACGAACATTTAAACAATAGCACATGTGCCACAACATGTGATGATACATTGAACCACTGCCACGCTCCCCAGAAAACGTAAACACAGAACTGTTCTCTGCCTTTTCATTTTGAAAGAGCTACGGCCAATGAGGAAACTCCAACAGTCGGCCGACCAATCCTGTAACTTCATCACTCAGTCACTCACTTAGTGACAGACTTTTGCGTTTGTAGGACTGGCCCTCTGCGGTCCAGCCAAAATTATCTATGCGC